>NC_081310.1:107504733-108129733 GCF_026419965.1 Kogia breviceps
CAAGGTAATAGGAGGTGGTGGTGGAAGAGGAGAGAAGCCAGAGAAAGGTAAAATGTTTTAGGAAACCATAGTGATTAAAGATCAATAAAAAGTGGAAAAAAAAACACAGAAAATTGTTAAGCCAAGAGAAAAATATTAAATTCATGTTTCATGAAAATGTGATACAAAATGAAAATTTTTATGGTTTGTAAGATGGAAAGTGTCTTTTCCTTGTAGTAAAAGCTATCTTTCACACAGAAGAGAGGTATGGTCTTGCACTTTGTGAAAACAAGACATGCCATGAATGATGAGAATGATGCAGTGCTCTATTTCAGCAAGTCGCGGGCAGAAAACAAAACCCCAGACAACTGGATAGAGCTTCCGCACTGTTGAAAGTACTGTTTCATCATTCTACCATGCACTTTGAAATCTAAACATTATTGCCAAATACAAAAAGGTGATCTGTATATTTGTATGCTGAGTAGCATGCATTCTTAACGTCTTTTGGTGATTTTGTTGTAAGAGCATATTTAGTCCTTGCTTTCATTTTTACTTACAAAGTAAATTAAACCGTCTATAAGGTCCTAAACAGCAAAGCTGTTTCTTTTCTATTTGTCAGCAAGCACTAGCTGAGCTCTCAGGAAAGGACTTCTTCCCTGCTTGTCTACTGTGGCAGCTCTGTTTTGCCAACATGGCTGCAGATGCACGGGCTGCATAAGAAACACCAGGCTATGAATCAGTGGGAAAACAGATTAAGAAATCTAGGGAGTCAAACTTTTAGTTTTTTACATAGCTTGGGAATCTGGCCAGGGACTTAAACCTGAAATGGAGAGACACAAACTGAATCTGCTCTACTATAGCATACTAGAAAAATCTCCTTTCCTTCCATCCTAAATGGCAACATCCTTATTGGTATTTTTCTTCCAAATGTAGAAATAATACATACTCTTTTTTTTTTTTTTTTTAAGTGAAGTATAGTTGATTTACAACGATGTGCTAATTTTTGCTATACAGCAGAGTGACTCAGTTATACACATGTATACATTTTTAAAAATATTCTTTTCCATTATGGTTTAACCCAGAAGATTGGATATAGTTCCCTCTGCTATACAGTAGGACCTTGTTGTTTATCCATTCTAAATGTAATAGTTTGGGGAATTCCCTGGTGGTCCAATGGTTAGGTCTCAGCGCTTTCACTGCTGTGGCCCAAATTCAATCCCTGGTCGGGGAGCTAAGAACCCACGTGGAGTGGCGAAAAAAAAATTTTTTTTTTAATGTAATAGCTTGAATCTACTAACCCCAAACTCCCAGTCCATCCCTCTCCCCCCTCCCCCCTTGGCAACCACAATTCTATTCTCTGTGTCTGTTGGTCTGTTTCTGTTTCGTAGATAGGTTCATTTGTGTCATATTTTAGATTCCACATATAAGTGATATCACATGGTATTTGTCTTTCTCTTTCTGACTTACTTCACTTAGTACGATAATCTATAGCTGCAGAAATGATATATACTCTTTAAGGAGAAAAATAATTATGTACAAAGTAGAAAGTGAAATTCTCTTCCCTCCCCCCAATGTCTTCACCTCCCAGACATAACCCACTGTTAATATTATGTTATAAATCATTCCAAATATTTTCTAAAAATGTGAACACAATTTTGTTTCTCTGAAACGAAAATACATTTTTGTTTTGTCATGTGATCTTTTACCTTAACACTATGTATTGGGCATCTCCCTGAGTCGTTATCTACAGACCTACAGCTCATTCTTCAAACAGCATTATTATTATTTATTTAACAGATCTTTCAGTGATGGGCATTGCCCCTGTTATGCATGGTGCTGCAAGGAATATCTTTCCACTTATATTTTTCCATACTTACCCTTTCATTTCCTATGAGAAATCTCCCAATGTGGAATTGTGGGGTCGAAGAGTGTGCATGATTTACACTGTAGTGCATGTGGCTAATGGCCCTCCAGAAATGTCCTAAACACACTCCCGCTGGATGTGTACAAAAGCATTATATCTCCCACACCTTTGCTCAAACCGGATATTGTCAGTCTTCTTAATATTTATCCAACCGATAGGCAAAAACCAATATCTAATTTTTCTATAATTTACATAAGAACTGTTCTGTTTTGTTTTGTTTTGTTTCCTGAACCTAGATCTAGTTATGTTTTCTTCAGGAGAAGTTTCTATCCTTTGGCTTGGGGAACACTCCCCTGCTCTCAACCTCTGCCCCATCCTGCTTGTGAGTGCGTCGTTGCTGGTCGTTGTTGGCCTTTTGCCACAGTCTGTTCCCCTAGCTGAGCAGAGGGGTAGTTTTGCTTTCTGTCTCTGACATAGATTCTCATTGTATTTACATGCACACACAATCACACACACATTCACAAATCACAATCACAAATACACCACAGCATACACATACATGCAATCTCTCTGCCTCTTACACACACCGCATCACACACAAAATCATATATGCAATCATATCACACACATCACATCGTCTGATAGTGTGTCATTACAGCAATCAAAATGAAATCAGGTTTCTGACTAGTTCGGAGGCCCGTCACATTCCTGGGACACTTCAAACACTCCCAGATGACTGTGGCCTTTCTTGAGTATCATCTTTTATCGTGTCAGTCCTCTGGTCCCTTGCTCTTGGAGCTTTCCTGCAAGCTGAGGGCTATTTCCTCTTGGCTGGGCACAAAGGATGCTGGTAAAAAGGTGAGAACTGAATTTCTTGGGTACCAACTCAAATTTACAAGAAATGTTTTAAATTTGTTCTCTCTTTCACCCACACCAATATATGTTATTTCCCCTTGAATTTTGTCACATGGATTTTAACCAGTTAAACTGTGGAAAGACCTAAGTAGATCCAGTTTTGTCTGGTTTCTGCTTAAAACATTCTGATTTACCATTAGCCCAATGTTTCTTTCCTAATGCACAATTTTCTTTATTGATTTTTTTCCCTTTGTCACCAGCATTGCTCAAAACAGAACTACTAAAATATGCTGACCTCTTTTCTTTCCTCAGAGCTTCTTAGCAATAAGACTTACACAGAACATATCCATCAAATCTACTATTTAATTTAAATACAAAGTTAGGTTGGTAAGGAATTTATATATGAACACTACTTCTCCCTCTAGTTTTCTGTATATGAACCTGGGTCTAACTCTTTAGAGTTTGTATAACATAGTTATGAGCCAAATGGTCCTGGGCTTGCATCCTGTGTGTGTGTGAACTCAGCATAATTTTCCTTTCTGAGCTTCAATTTTTTTTTTTTTTTTTGGTGTATAAAATGGGGTTAATAAAAGTACCACTAGCCATGAGGATTAAATGACTACTTTGAACAATATAAGACTTCACTAAATGTAATAATGTTATTACATGGTAATAATATTATTTTTATTCATTCAAAAGTGCTTATTGAGCATCTGCCATGTACCAATATTGTATAAGGAATTAAGGAGAAAGTGGTGATTAAATTTAGTGATGAACATGGTTGCTGATCTCTTGAAGCTTTCTCTGGTGATGAGGAAGAAAATCTAACAAAAGTTTTCAAAAAATGAGGACAAGGGAAAAGTTCAGTGTGTAATTGGGATGCTCATAGCACCTCATAGCTCTGATTAGGACACAATCAGGGAAGACTTCCTGGAAGGAGTGGCACTGGGTTTTCCTCAGGTTGCAGGAAGTCTAGGGAGATGTGTTTGGATGTACATTTTAGTTTTCTTCTATGCAATACCTGACTTCATCAATATATTAAAATAATCAACATTCATGGACCCCCTAATATCAACTAGGCTCAAAGATAACCCTGACATGGGTCCCATTCTCAAGGATTCTCATTTCCCTTGGGACGCAGAACCTGTGTATTGTGTGTACATTGTGATAATAATTACTGCTAACATTTACTGTCTGTGTGCTATGTGGTAGGCTCCAAGTACTTTGCATGGATTAGTTCATTTAATCCCCACAGTCAAAGGTATGAGGAACACGTCATTGTTATACCCATTCTAGGGATGATTAAACTGAGGCAACTGAACTTAAGGACTTATCTTAGTTTACACTGCTAGGAAGAGGTAGGATCAGGTGCATGAACTACACCACTTTAGTGGATGTATGTAGGTAGGAGGGAGGAAGCTAGTCCTAGAAGAAGAAATACTTCCTTCCCCCAATTCTTCCTTTCCTCTTTTTTAATATGTGACTTTTCTCACAGTGGTCTTCATTCTTTTGGCTTTAGTCACAGAAGGGGTTTTCCTCTTGTCAACATGCAAATACCACTGGGTGGAGTTAACCCATAGGAGTTAAAACTCATTCCGAAAACTTCATCAGATCTTTAAGGCAGTGAGTCAGGAGAGAATCTAAGACACTGGATGAGAGGGAGGAACCCGGGATTGGAGGGCGGGGAGGGAGAGCAGAATTAGGCGCAGGAATGTGCAGCTTCAAGACACATCCTCCCTTTTAAGTTTATGCACATATCTACTTTGGGAGCTCTTTGTTTCTTCCTATAGGTCTAGGGTTCTCTTTGATATCTTTTCCCTTCAGCCTAAGCAACTCATTTTATTACTTCATGTATCTCAGCACTGATGGTGACAAATTTATTTGGCTGGTCTTTCTGAAAATGTCTTTATTTCATCTTGGTTTTTGAAGGATATTCTGCTGGATATAGAACTTTATGGCAAAAGTTTTCTTTGTTTCTGTTTTTATTTACACACACACACACACACACACACACACACACACACACACACACACACACCTTTCTTTAAAAGATTAATACTGTTAAAAGCAAAAATAACCAGTATTGGGGGTTAAAAATATACATATAAGTGAGACATAAGACAAGGACCACAGGGGAGGAGGGTGTAAAGAGAAAGAGAATTATACTGATAAAAGTATTACACTGTTCATGAATAAATATAACATTTGAAGGCAAAAAAAGGCACACCTTCCTGCCTCACACTTGGGCAGAACTGTCTCCAGACTGGCCCTTCTCAGGGTCTGTGAGCCCCACCTGCTTTCCTGTACTCACACTTCACTTGGCCTGCTTTTTAATTCCTCCTTTATTTTAGGACCTTTGCCTTATTCTATATCCTCCCTTCCACCTTTCCTCCCTTCCTCTAAAGCATAAAATGGGCCCAGGATTAAGACTTTGGGGCATTCCCCCACCACCATGTAAGCACAGGCACTTGTCTGCAGTTCTTTTTCTGTTGATGGTCTTTCCTCGGCAGGAATCTCAGGAAGCATTCCTGAGAGCCTATCTTATTTTTTTAAGAAATGGAATGAAAAGAGGGTTTTTACTACTGTTAATTTTTTAATTATAAAAGTTATATTTACTTACTAAAGAATATTTGAAAATACAGAACTGTATAGTGATAAAAATCACACCTAGATACAGTGAATAATTTGGGATAATTCTTTAGTCTATTTTAAAACAATGCGTGGTTTTTAAAACTCAGTGTAATCATTATATTTACATGTATTTATATGTATGCATAACTACATTCGTATGTATATAGAAGATCTATGTGCATGTATATATAAGTATTGTATATATATAATTTTGTGAGGGCAAAAAAGGATTTCATTAAGATTCAGTCCTTATGCACTAGTCACTTCAATCAGCCCAAGTCTATTGACATCTGTATTGAATGTCTGTCATCACACTTGTGTTTTAACCTAAATTGACCACTTGGGCATCTGTTAACCTTTCAACACTTCTTTGTGATACAGGTACAATCTCAAATCTTTCCTGATTCAGTCTTGCGAGTTTGCTTTCCCTGACATCATTCTAAAGTGCTGGAGTATAAGAGATTTCTCTTCTCTCACGCACTGGCAAGTGTCTCAGACCCTTAAGTCATCTATTTCACAGTGTTCCTCCGTGTCCTTTCATCCTGCTGCCTGTTCAATACCATATTAAGGAACTGAAATGCTAAGAAGGCACATCAGGGCAGAAATGGAGAAGCCACTGGAAAGGTTACCATCGTCTGGGTGTGAGATAAATACCCCTTCCTGGAGAATTCATTATAAATGATGCTGCCTTCCTGATGCAGGATTGATTTGCTCAACAGAATGGATGGAAAATGACAGAGAAACACTGGGAAGCAGATTGAGTGCTGGGGAACAAGAGGAGTAACCACTTCAGAAAATGTAGACCCTGTTTCTGGGATAATGACTCCAGGGTTTTAGAAGAGTGATTAAAATTAAAATGAGAATCTTTGCATTCTTCTCCCAGACTCTTCATGTGATTTCTTTTGAGTAAAGGATACTAAATGCAGCAACTGAAAATATTAGGAAGAATTATTTATCAAGAACTCTTTTATTGTAGGGAGGTGTTCTCCCACCTCTGAAAAAATCTTTTACCATCCCAGGGGATATTCAGTCCAGACTATAACATAAGGGAAGGGGAAGCCCTCATTCCTGTGGAGATAATTGGAATTGAAACATTTCGTATGTTCTGGAGTAGAAAATTCAGGAAGTAAATCGTACACAGAGAACAAAGGAAGACATACAGCGTGTCAACCTTCCCCATATATTGGTTTTGAACCCAGTCTATGAGGTGAAATTAAGCTTTGCCATAGCAGCACTTGAGTGAAGAATTCTTTAGGCTAAAAGCACCTTTGTTGGAGAAAATATGGGATGATCTGAAGTGGGAAGGGGTGTGTGGGAGTTAGAAGAAACGCTTTTTAATGGATAGAATCCTGAAATGAAAATTCAGACTTCTTCTAATCCCTGGTGAGACCTCCTGACAAAAGCATCTTTAATCCCTTGTAGTAACTCTCATACCATCTCTTAAACTCTTCTGATATGTTGATGTGGAGTCCCTGGGGCTCTTCCTTTGCTTAGGTAAAGAGTTCCATCCATAAGCACCAATAGTCCCCACATACGAAACCCCTCGTCAAGGAGGACTGTTTAACCTTGTTTGTTATTACTGATTGATGTCAATACCTAGTTCAGGGATCAGGCTATGGCCAAACCCAGCCCACCAACATTTTCATAAATGAAGTCTTATTGGAACTCAGCCAGCCACCTCTTCAATTACATTGTCTATGGTGGTTTTTGCACGATAACAGAAGAATTTAGTTTTGACAGAGATCGTATGACCCACAGAAACCAAAAATATTCACTTTCTGCCCCTTTATGGGAAAAGCTTGCTAAACATTTCTAGTTGATTAGAACATGGTGAGGCCAAAGTTCTAGGTTTTAATTTACATTTCCTAAATCCAGTCCCAGAAAGCTTCCATGGCAATGGTTGTGTCTGGTCAGATGACAGACACAGTGGTTTGAACGTTTTTATAGATATTTTATTTGCGTTTTGAATGGAAAGCATATTAATTATTTACTACATAAGTACAATGCATATTTGCATAAATAAAGCACTTTCCAAACGAGCATAATAATTTTCCACTGTACTTTCTAAACAAAGGAGATTGATTTCACATTTTCTAAATACAAGACCACTTCCATGCCATGCTAGGTATATGGAACTCTCTGGAAGTTATTGTATATAAATGCAACACATCTGAATAATTAAACACAGAAATGCACAGTTAATAAACACCTTCACAGAAGATGTTGCTAATTAATTGTGTCACTTGTATTAAAGGCATCATTCTCCAGCCTCTGAAATAAGACTAGCCTTTTGGACATCATGGGGTACATATGGTGAGCATAAGGGAAATGATTTTTTTTTTTTTAAAGAGTGTACATACCCTCAATGAACTGTTCTCAGACTCATGGAGGACATGGTTGCCATTTCACATCCTGGAAAAGTCTATGGGGTCCAAATGGTTTTAGTGTTTGTGGGTGGACGTGTTCTGTACCACACAATAATATGCTTCATTTGAGTATCTTTATAGCAGTTTAATGTCAAATCGCTCTTTTTCAGCTTCCACTACAAAGTGTTTCACACCCCTACTTCTCTCTCTTGAGCCCCAGTTATCCCATCCTTGCTTTACCATAGACCCTTTCTTTCTTCCCTCTTAACCTCTGGGTCTCTGATTACTGTGTCCTCTTTGTCCCAAAGCACTTACTTTTCATATGATTCTCATTTGGCATTTCCTGCGTTCCTAACTGCACTATATGTCGTTTGAGTACAAAGGCTGTATTCTATCTGCCTTTCAGACTTAACAAGAAGTGTAACATCCTGAGAGCATCATGTTATTTAAGAGTTTTCCATTTTGCTCATTCTGATGGTTTTATTCTGTCTCCATGTATCAAATGGCTTAAAACAGGTTTTGGCCATGTTGCTTTTTGTTTGTTTTCCCTCCTCCTTTTCTTAAATTTCCTGTTGGTATCCAACATGCCTGAACAATTCTCCCTTCTGCCGGACACGCCTACCACGCCTTACTTTGTTCTTTGTCCACTCTTCCTCCAGGAAACCTTCATGGATTTCCTCTCATCATTTTCACCTTGTTAGCACCTCCTAGGGGCCAAATTTATCTCCAACTCAAACCTGTAATTATTGCTGATTCTTATTTTGGGAAGTGGAGGAGGCGACAGTGCTCATGTCTGTGGCTGTGTCTGAAAAGTGAATGTTGGGCAAACTGTTCTGGAACATCTCCTTGGTCATCTTGCTACTTCCTGTGGGTCCCAAATGCTCCTCAATTGTAGCTGTATTTGGATACTTCTTTGCTCTGCATTATGTTATAGCTGGTTATCTCTTCACCCTTCTTAGACTCTCAGAATTTTGAAAAAAGAGAGAATAAACACGTCTCTATGGCATACCAGCTCAGCCTGGGGATTATTTCATAGTAGATACTCAATGTATATTTAGAGTTGAAATAAAATATCCTTTTCTACCCTGGAGCTGAGTTTATCTTGTGAGGAAGGACTATTTCTACTATGCAAAGAGCTGCTGTTCTCAAACAGTATAAAACTGTCATCTGGATTCACTGCCAGCCCAAAGCCTTCTTCAAAATGATCAATTCCATTCCTTATTTTTAAAGCATATGTTCCTAAGTTGTTAGAATGATAATTACTTAGTAATACTAAATATTTCAATAGATGTATAATGTGATTTATATATTGACAAAGTATTTATAGGAATCTTTATAATTTAGTTGTATCATTTGGCCAGGTTAACCTCTCTGTGCCTAGGTTTTTTAATTCTGTAAAATGAGGATAAGTATTGTGGACAAAACTCAGGGTCTTTTTTTTCAGTAATTCCTGGTATTTCTACCTCTACTCCACAGCTTTCCTCTACCTATGACAGATGTGGTCTAATATTGCCACCATTCACAGGAATCTCCAGAAAATTTCCTCTGTACATGGGGACAGCTCCTATGGCAGAAAATGGCAATCTATGCAGGATAAGACCTAAACCTGGCCTTACCAATATGTCCTCTACATGCTTTCATTGCAGTTGGGCTAAAAATGGGAAAATAAAGGTGATGCAATCTGTCTGAGGAAGGGTAGAACCATTATTTTGTGGCAATTTAAGTCATTTTAAAAAACAAAAGATGTAATTGAAGTCCAAGTCGTAAACGAATAGTTAAGCTTCCCTTTGCTGGATGAGATGTGTCAAAGAGCAAGTATCCATCTCATGTCTCACTAAACAAGAGTACTGACTTAAGGTATCCGCCCTGGATCAACTCGGAGCAGGACATAAAACTGGCCTACTAAAGAGAGGCTGATGTTCTAGGAGCTCCTTGTGGGGCTGACATTTATTGGGGGAGGTCTTGGAAACCAGCAAGGGTCAACAGTGTGAATGAAGCTGACCCCACAGGTGCAAGGCTTGTGGGTTTCAGTTCCAGTCTCACCCTTCAGAGATCAGTGACGGCCACCCTAGAGGCACCATCTGCAGGCCTATGGGAAAGATATCAGGTTTGAAATACGTGGGAAAGAAAGAAGTTAAATTTGAAAGTTGACTTAATTATACTCTTTGCCTTCAGAGAGCTTCCTCTTTGTACCTCTCACCTCAATTTTTACCCACGCTGCTGAACAATTTTGGCATTTGATTCTCCCCCAAACTACTGGTTCCTAGTTTCAATTTCTGTATCTAGTTGAGAAATACAAATGGGGTTGGACCTCACTGCGAAATACAGGAAAATTACTTTCTGGTTTGGAGTCTTGCCAGGCTCAGCTGATACTTTTCATGAGGGCAAGATAACTGCTGTTGGCTTCTGATGTCTGTGTCTGAGGAGCTCAAATAACTTTGTATGCACTGTCACATTTATTTTACCTGAGGCAGGGTGGAGGCATGCTTTATTGTAAAATTTTCTTTAAAGTTCTATTCTTAAGTAGAAGAGAGAGATAGAAGAAAAATGTTGTCTATGTGTCAGTTAGGCACATTTTAAAAATATGATACTGAAAAAAGCTGGGGTTTTATAATAATGTTCCCTCACTCTCTTTACAGGGGATAAGGAGGTCATTGGTGACCCAATCCCGGGGCTTCCCCCAGGGGAGGGCGTTATAAAGGGAGAGAATATAGTGTACACATCAGCACTTAGTTTAAAGAGGGGCATGTTATAGATGCATATCCACTCCACACATCCTGGGAGACTGGCCATTGACTTAAGACCTCTCCAAATTGATTGGACTAATACCTTAAAGTTTTGCTAATTCCATTCTTTTGCTGTTGGCCAAAAAACCCTCACATTTTTATTTTTTACTTTTGGACATAATTAGAGACACTGTAGAACTTTAAACTGTAATGATACTGCTTCTCCTGCCACCTAATAAAAGTATTGGGTTAAGAATTAATAAATCTAAATTATTTCCTTGCTCTGCTGCTGTGACTCTTTACTGGGTACAATACTAGGGATCTCTAGGCCTGAGTTCCTTCACCTACACAGTGAAAGTGAGGGACCATATTACCTCTAAGATTCCTTCCAGCTTTGCAGTTTCCAGAAGTATATAACATGTTTTATTGCTTGCTGTGCAGGAAAGAACATGCAGAGAATATCGGAGTTTCTTTGTCTGAATATCTCTTGCAGCCTTTTCCTCTCTCTCAAAGTCATAGATATAACTTAAAAAATCTTATTCAAAACTCTACATGCTTGTTGTACAGAAAAGTTAGAAAATGTAGATAAACAAAAATAATAAAAACTATGCATAATCTCACCACTCTTGATTAACTACTACTAACACTGTGGTATACAGTGCCTCTGACATTGTTTCACATATTTCTGAAAACACACACATACACACACACACACTTTAGTTATGTCAGTGGCATCTTGAAGGTTATTAAGGTTGAGGTGCATTAAGAAACCATCACTACTAGATGTTCAGGATACGTCTAGAGTTTGGAGGAGGAACAGGATGGTCCTTTGCTTCTATTTTGGGTTATGTGTCAGTCCATCTAGGTTTGCCTCAGATGGGCTTCCTCTGGCCTCCTTTCTTTTTTTATTCTCTAAAATTCCATTTTAAAAATTTTATTGAAGTATAGTTGCTGTACAATATTATGTAAGTTTCAGGTATACAGTATAGTGATTCACAATTTTAAAGTTATACTCCATTTATAGTTACTATAAAATATTGGCTATATTCCTTGTGTTGTACAATAAATCCCTGTAGTTTATTTTACACTTAATAATAGCTGTACCTGTTCATCCCCTACCCCTTTATTTCCCCTCTCCTCTTCCCCCTCCCCACAGGTAACCACTAGTTTGTTCTCTATATCTGTGAGTCTGCTTCTTTTTTTGTTATATTCACTAGTTTGTTGTATTTTTTAGATTCCACATGTAAGTGATATCATGCACTATTTGTCTTTCTCTGACTTATTTCACTTAACAAAATGCCCTCCAAGTTCATCTGTGTTGCTGCAAATGGCAAAATTTCATTCTTTTTTTATGGCTGAGTTGTTTCCATTGGGTATATATACACATCTTCTTTATCCATTTATCTCTTGATGGACTCTTATGTTGCTTCTATGTCTTTGTGTCTTTGGTCTCCTTCTTGTCTTAGAATTTTTTACCTTCTTTCCCTCTCTCCTAGTTTATTGGTTTGATTGATTTCCCCTCCTGGAGAGGTGGTACTAGCACCTTTCATCCTGCTCTTCCTTGGAAGGAACTTTATACAGAGTTAAACATTTATAGGACAAAAAACCACTTTGGTTATATTGATGTCTTTTATAGTATAAATTCAGTACCTTACTAGGCTAACAGATTCTCTGTCTCTTTTTTTCCTACCTTAAAAAGACACAAACAAAATAAAATGGAATAAAAAAATAACTACAGGACATCCCTGGTGGTGCAGTGGTTAAGAATCCACCTGCCAATGCAGGGGACATGGGTTTGAGCCCTGCTCCGGGAAGACCCCACAAGCCGTGGAGCAACTAAGCCCGTGTGCCACAACTACTGAGCTTGTGCTCTAGAGCCCATTAGCCACAACTACTGAGCTCTCATGCCACAACTACTGAAGCCTATGTGCCTAGAGCCTGTGCTCTGCAACAAGAGACACCACCACCACGAGAAGCATCACAACGAAGAGTAACACCCACTCACTGCAACTAGAGAAAGCCTGCACACAGCAATGAAGACCCAACAGAGACAAAAATTAAAAAAAAAAAAAATAAAGTAAAATAACTACAACAATAACAATAATGACAAAACTCAAAACTCCTCCTAGGAAGGAGTAGAAGAGAAGGAAAATAAAGAAGTGAGGAAGGAAGAAAACTCTGACTTGCTTTCTCAATATTTTCTATCTCAACAATCTATTTTAAAAATGTGAGCATACTTTGTATAGTTTGAAACCCACTCTTTCTAGTAATAAATCCATCACAAACATCTTTCTACCTCATCTAATAAATACATAAATCAGATATTTAGTGATTGAATATTTTTGCAGGGGGAGAGATAACTTACCAAACTTACCCCCATTATTATTTTTGCTGACGTAAACAATAATAAAGAATTACATTGAATGACCAGACTAGGATAATGGCATAATTATTCCTGTCTTTCTTCAGAGTCCTTTATGTCCATGATAGGTTATATGCAAATATGTGGCCATAATCCTGCAAGACTTTACTAACAGACCACGACCCTGTAGCTGAGCTCTCAGCACAGTGCTCCAGGTAGCCACAACTAATTGATTGGAGATGACAAGCTAGATGAAATCCAGGCCACTCAACTTCTCTGGGTCCCCATATTGCCCAAAGCAGGAATGACATAGTATTAGAATCTGTCTCACATTGAAGAGCACAGTAAATTCTTTTATATTAGTATGCTTACATGAATCCTACTGAGCTGACTACTGGCAGAAAGACATAGGTTAATGTTATGGACTGAATGTTTGTTTCCACCGCCCCACCTCACCCCCCCCAAGTTTTATGTTGAAGCCCCAACTCCCAATGTGACTGTATTTGGAGATGGGGCCTTTATGGATGTAATTAAGGCTAAATGAGGTCAAAAGGATGGGGACCCTGATTCAATAGGACTGGTATCACCATAAGAAGAGACACAAGAGAGGTCTCTCTCAATCTCAGTCTCCCTCTCTCTCTCTGCCATGGGAGGACAGAGGGAGAATGTGGCTGTCTACAAGCCAGGGAGAGAATTATCACTGGGAACTGAATGGGTCAGCACCTTGATCAGGGACTTCTAGCCTCCGAAACTGTGAGGAAATACATTTCTGTGGTTTAAGCTACCCAGTCTATAGTATTTTGTTATGGCAGCCCAAGCAACCTAAGACAGTAGATACATTATCACTAAGTATTACTCAGTTAAGGACCAAACATCAGGATTTCCTCCGAAAGATGTAATTCATTTGTCTAAACATGCAAAAAATGTTTCCATTTGAGAGTCAGAAATTTTGATATATTGTGATTAACTCTGTTGGTAAATCACCTGAACAAATTACAGAATCACAGGATTGACAGGTGAGAAAGAAACTTGGCCACTTGGCTCAGCGACCCACCAATGCAGTAATAATTTTTTCTAAATAACACACAGACTTTACTAGAATTATTTATCAAGTAATTTTTCTTTATATGAAACTTCAATCTACTTAGGTATAGCTTTCATCCATAGGAACAAGTTCTGTTATCTTTACCTGACAGAACAAGTCTGTTCTTTCCTCCACTCCATTCATCTTTCTAGATGCTGTGATGGTTGATTTTATATGTCAGTTTGTTTGGGTCACAATGCCCAGATATTTGGTCACATATTTTCTGGATGTTCCTGTGAGGGTGTTTCTAAATGAGATTTATATTTAAATTGGTGGACTTTGCGAAAAGCAGATTGCCCATAAGGTGGGTGGGCTTTAATCAATCAGTGGAAGGTCTGAATAGAACAAAAGGCTGACCTCCCCTGGAGAAGAGAAAATTCTCCAGCAGACTGCCTTAAGACTTCATCTCCAAAATCAGTTTTTCCTGGTTCTATATCAGACTGACTTTGGACTTAAACTGCAACTCTTTCCTGAGTCTTCAGCCTGCCAGCCTCCCCTGCATATGTATGTATATATATGCACATATATGAATATAAATGAATATATAATATCCATTTATGTATAATAATATATATATATATTATATATGTCTAATTAGTTCTGCTTCTCTGGAGAACCCTAATACAGATATGTCATGTTCCTTCTCTCTTCAAAGCTATCCATTGGCTTCTCATCTCAGTCCTGTAAAAGCCAAAACCTTATGATGACCGCAAGTCCTTACATGCTCTTCCCTCATCTTCACCTCTAAACCCCTCATCAATAGCTCTCTAACTTCATATGTTCCAACTCTTTCCCTAGATCACGCTGGTTCAATCATACTGGCCTCCTAGCTGTGCCTGTCTCAATATTGTTGGATTTACAATTTCCTCTGACTTGAATGTTAGTCTCCCAGATAACCATGAGATTGGATCCCTCACTTTCCTCACATCTTTACTCAACAAAAATCTCAGTAAAACCTTTCTTAGGTCTTTTTAAAAAAATTCAATGTCCCTTTCCAATATTTCCTATTCCCTTCATTATTTTATATTTTTCCTTAGCACTAATCACAGTCTGTTATGCATTGTATTTTACTTTTATATTTGCCATCTGATTTCCCTTTTAGAATGAAATTTTCATGAAAGTTGGAATTATTATGTTTTGTTCATTGCTATATTCCCAACACCTAGAGCAGTGTCTGAAATATAAGAGCTGACCAATTAATATTTGTCAAATAAATGAATAAGTCAGAAGATCAGATCCTTTTTGAAATTTTTAGGTTGATTTTCAAACCAAATCTTCAAATTTAATAAGTTTTGGCTTAATTTTAACATTTTTACACACTTAATTATTTTGGAATTGAAATATATTGTACATTAAATATATAACTTAAATACCTTAGTTTTCACCTGTTCTTAATCCACTGTCAAATGCTGTTACTATATAAATGAGGCATCTCATAAACAACATTGTTTCTGAGGTGATAGATAGATAGATAGATAGCAGTAGCAGTAGTAATGGAAGATATTCATTTATCCTTTATCAGTTTCAGACGTTACATTTTAAAAAGTTATCAGTCATACTACAAATATTTATATAATGCTAGTTTATATACTTATTAATATACTTTAATCTATTAATTATATTTATATATAATTTATGTAATAATAATAATTATAGAACACTATACTAGATTCAGGGGAATTGGCAACATAAAACATATCTGCCTGACTCTATGCAACTTACAGTCTAACATACAAACCAAATAACAAACATTTTGCTGGAAGACAATTCCCTATGGGTCTCTCATGTTCTGTGAGTTTCTATAAGCAAGGGCACCAATTTGCCCTTTCCTCCAGAAGATCATTTTAAGAATCTTGCTATAGCAAACAGGCCTGGAACACAGAGACAGTGTCTCTCTCCAGACCAAAGGACAGATATACTTACTGCCCATTATAAAAGATTTAGATCCCTAAGCTCAGGGTTCTTCTTTTATTTTTTTATTTTTAAAAATTAATTAATTAATTTTTAGCTGTGCTGGGTCTTTGTTGCTGTGCGTGGGCTTTCTCTAGTTGTGGCGAGTCGGGGGGTACTCTTTGTTGCGGTGCGCAGGCTTCTCATTGTGGTGGCTTCTCTTGTTGCAGAGCACGGGCTCTAGGTGTGTGGGTCTCAGTAGTTGTGGCATGTGGGCTTCAGTAGTTGTGGCTCACAGGCTCTAGAGCACAGGCTCAATAGTTGTGGTGCATGAGCTTAGTTGCTCCACGGCATGTGGGATCTTCCCGGACCAGGGCTCAAACCCATGTCTCCTGCATTGGCAGTTGGATTCTTAACCACTGGGACACCAGGGAAGCCCAGGGCTCTTCTTTTAAAATGTAACTCACTGCACGTGTACACATCTATCTGGGCCCATCCACATCACCTCTGTGGGACTTGGGGCAGGTGGAACTGATGTAAATATGCTAGTACTCATGATGCCTGTTGCCCCATGCATCATGAGGTCCTCTGTCTCTGAGCCAGGATACTCATGTCTTTAGCAACATCCATGAAACTTGTTCATTTGCAAGTAAATTGAAATCTCAGACCCTTCACAGTCCCTGATACACGTCACTACTATCATCATCAGAATTCCAACATGAAAGCTCACTATCTTCTTGGTTCTAAGATGCATTTTAACATCATAAAAATGAGGCAGATGAAATCTTGTTAAAGGGTGGAAGGACCATAGAGAAATAAGCCTGAATTCAGTAATTTGATGTTGCTTGTAAAAACAATTATATGATTTACTTGAATTTGTTGTTTTGGTCAGTGACTCTCACTACTCTGGACCTTTGTGTAGGAATTCAAATCAGGAATAATTTGAGTCTTTTTCTCCTGGGATAGACCCACTGGACACTTTTAGTCCAGACTGATTCCCTTTAGGCTAGGCTAGGAAAGAATTGAGTTAGTAGGGAAGATAGAGTTATGGGGATTCCTACTGGTGTACTCACTAAATTTTATTGCACATGGAATGCTCAATTGAATAAAGAACTATAGATTCCACAGATATAGATGTGAAGAGCATGGAATCTAATTGACTCAGCTGTGATTTGTAGGTCTTTGCCACATACCTCGCTCTAACTAAAATCCTATGTTGTGTTGAGTTATACTCAATATTGTGGTATTTTCAAAGAGTGGTCCCCAAACAACTCCTGGGTGCTTATTAAAAATTCTGATTTCTTGATCCCACTCCAGACTTATATATTGGAATCTTGGAGGTGGGGCTCAGCTATTTCATTTTTAACAAACGTCTCAGGTGTTACTTAGACACTTCTCAGGTGATACTTAGATTCTCTAAAGATTGAGAATGAGTATATAGACTGGGGTATCAGGAGAGAAGCCAGGTGAGGAGGGTCACTGTGATTCTGGTGGGAAATGTGGTATGCAGTGTACTATAGTATGATGTAGAGCAAACTGAGTATGATGGTTAATTTTATGTGTCAACTTGGTTCGGCCACTGTACTGAGATATGAGGTAAAACATTTTTCTAGTTGTTTCTGTGACAGTGTCTTTTTAGATGTGAATGACATTTAAATCACTAGACTTTGAGTAAAGCAGATTACCTTCTGTAACGTGGGTGGGCCTCATTCAGTCAATTGAAGGCCTTGATAGAAAAAGATTGACCTCCCCAGAAGAGGGAATTCTGCTAGCTGACAGCCTTTGCACTTGAATTGCAACTCTTCACTGGGTCTCCAGCCTGCCGGCTTACCCTGCAGATTTTGGACTTGCCAACTTCCACAAGCAGTCTCTCTTGCTGGTTCTGTTTCTCTGGAGAAACCTGATAATACACCATGGTACCAGGATTACCTTGGGGGATGAGAGGACATAGTCTCTGATCTTCAGAATGAGAATTTAAATTTTTGTGTTTGCATTTAATGATAAATATTTATATTCAGGATCATCTGGATGTTCATCTCCTATCAGAAGACCATCATATGATTTCAGTAATGAAATTTGTGATAGGATTATGATTATTGGGGCCAGTTGATTGTCTAAAGTGACAGCCTTTAATTTTTAGTGTGTTTTTAAAACTTGAGTACACAGAATTCTATGTAGGGTTGCCAGATAAAATACAGGAGGCCCAGTTAAATTTAAATTTCAGATAGGCAACAAATAGTATTTTAACATAAGTATGTCCCCAATATAGCATGGGGCATATTTATACTAATAATTTTTTTGTTGTTTATCTGAAATCCAAATTTAACTGGGAATCCTGTATTTTTATTTGCTAAATTTGGCAATCCCAATTTTGAGGGTATATTTCCAGAGGTCCAAGACTTTTCAGATTTGAAGGTGTTCTTTGCATGTATTTGTGCATGTGACTGTGTGTGTTTTAGGCAGACAGATGGTGCTTCTTGATTACTATATTTTTTCATAGTTACCTCTATATTACTCCTCTGCATCCTCTGTTTCATCAGTCTCTGGGAGATTTATTGACATCAACCATACTCTCAAGAGACCTCTTTGAATTCAGAAAGTTAATATTGATTTACAACAAGAGATATTTTTTGCCAATTATAGTTGAGGTTTCTCTGTGGCTGGGTTCACTTAGGAAACCAAATGGCATAAGAAGATAGAGCTTGAGAAATTCAGGTTTAAAGCAAAGGGAATGGATTTTTAGGAATAACTTTGATATATATTGGCTTGATAAAATTCTGTTTTTTGTTTTTCTCATAGTTTTTTTTTTTTTTTTTTTTTTTTTAAAGAAACCCAGATTATCTCTTTCATTGGACATGGCTGAGGCACATGGTTAAACTATTTTCTTCCAACTCTCCTTTCTGTAGTCCCTGCATTGGCCCCAAACTCAACTATTGCAGTTTTCTACCTCACTGAAATACCTTCCAAACATCTTTACAATGTCAATATCCAATTTTACAGTGACTACCTTTTCAATGGACTGTCTCCTAATTGCTTCTGGGATGTTTTCTAGGTGCCAGTGGCTCTTACTCATTTTATGTGAATTATTTTTGGTCTCAGAGAGTGTGTCATTTTTATGTCCTTGCTCTTTCCACCTGTTCTCTAATTTTTAATGTCCAGAGTTAAGAAAATAATAGGAGGATATTTTACTCTTAGACCATAAGTGGTCACTGTCTATTCTCCAGATGAAGAGTAATACACATTCTTCTTAAAGCTGGCATTCTAGTTATATGCTCATTTCACATAACCATTGTAATTGTCTTATAAACCATAATCTAGGCTCATAAGTGAAAGCTGATTCTGTATCCACAGGAAAAATATTCATTCCTGTAGCATATGCATTAAAAACCACATGACTTTTTAATTTTGTTCTTTTCTTTTATAAGTGCTCCCGTTTACTATAAAATCTAATTTAGGTGGTTATTTAGAAGAATGGAAACTATTAAAGTAAAACCAACCAAAAATTAAAGTTATTTTATAGAGGAGGGGTGAGAATCCCATTATGGTTTATTATAAACACTCTTAGAATAGTTCACAATACAAAAGTTAAAGAATGACAGTAGTTTTCCCAAATACTTTAATTCAATGTATAAATATTGTCTCTCATTCTAGAAGATGAATTTTCTTCCAGAGTTCAGATTTAAAACTGAGATATTTCTTTTAACACTCAATCTGAATTCATTCAGCCAATTGGAAAACTTGAAAAAAAAATGAGTGCCATTAAAGTAGATACCATCTAAAATCTTTTTCATCCAACTTATCTCTAATATTGTCATAAACACACTCACATATCTTTGCTTACACACATAGACACTTACACATCTTCTTTCTTCAGATGCCCAGATTTTTATTTAGCTTTACTGTTTAATAAAGACACTCAGGGCACATAACCCATCCCAAATAATCACACCATTTCTCTTTTTTAATAAATATACTTTATATTTGCAGGTGCTTTGGCATTTAAAAAAGGTCTAGCAGGCATGCAGGGCAGATATAACTACATTTAATTTTCATTTTATAGGTGAAGAAAGTGAGAATCACAGAAGTTAAGTTTTTGTGTACTAAAAAGTGACATGGTTGGGGGACTTCCCTGGTGGTCCAGTGGTAAAGAGTCGATCTGCCTTCCAATGCAGGGGATGTGGGTTTAATCGCTGGTTGGGGAACTAAGATCCCACATGCCACGGGGCAACTAAGCCTGCGAGTCACAACTACTGAGTTCGCACACCTCAATGAGAGAGCCCACGTGCCACAAACTACAGAGCCCATGCACCCTGGAGCCTGTGTGCCACAACCAGAGAGAGAAAACCCACACACCACAACTAGAGAGAATCCCGCGCACCACCACTAGAGAGAGAGAAAAAAAAGTGACTAGGTGGGAGCTAAAGTCCAGTCGTTTTGATTGCAAATTCTGTTCTCCTTTCAATACAGTAAGAGTTGTCATGAGCTTTATAAGAGATAATGTGTGAAAAATACTCTAGAGTATTAGTCATTATAATATGTCCTCCAACTTACTGTTCCCAAACCTGGTTGACTATCAGAGTCCCTTGGGGATCTGTACTTTGAAAACACTCCCCAGGTGATTCTGACGATCAGCTAGAGTGGAAAACAACTTCTTATGCCACATTCTCAGAAAACCAACTGACTGGTGGTGTCAGTACCCTGTGGATCATGTATTTAACCCAAATATGTTTCCTACTGCCTACCTTCAAGTTGTAAAGTCTTATTCTCCTCATAGAAAGACATCATGGTAAAAGAAATTTTTATCTTTACCTTTGCACCTTCCACTCGTAGGCTAAGTATTAGATGCTTGTCGGCATTATCTAAATGTGAGGGAGGTGATGTTATCACCCTCTTACAGACTAGGATGTTGAGAAGCAGGGAGAATAAGTAAATTTCCCAAAGGAACTGCCATTGAATAAGTTGATTTGGTTAGCATAAGGTTGATTATTAGTTCATTAATGATAATGATCTGTAGTAACTGAAGCATCTTCAAGTTTTGTCATCAAAAGTTATCTTTCAAAAAGAAAGCCACACAGGCTCTTTCATTTACAGTTTTATTTAGAAAATTTCCAAAGTCCCTCTCTTTCTTATCTCTCTCACTCACACACACACACACACACACACACACACAGAGTCATTTAGAAAAAAATCTGAAACCTGATTGTTTGAAAACTCTTATTCTATAGAACAATTTACTTATGTAATTGAACAACAACTTTAAAGGACTTTCCAGACCATATTTTCTTGAAACCTTAAATATTTTAGTTCATCCTGGGAAGAAACATTTGCTTTTGAAAAAGACTGATGGTTTAAGTAACATACTTTGCTTTGATCCCCTTTTCTGCCCGGGGAAGAGCATGTCTTATTCATCATTCAATGTGTAAAGTTTTATTGTTACTCCACAGTTAGAGGAGGAGAAAAATAACCAAGGACAATTGCAATTTGAGAGAGTACACAAGGGCAGGGAAGAAGACATGAGATGATCCTAGACTTAAAAAATATATTTTATGTTTGTAATATCTTCTAGATATTGTGAATTTGTTTGCACACTTAGCTTAACTTTGAAAGGAGAACCTCTAAATCAAGAAAATAGTTTTAACCATACTGTGCCAAGTTCAAAACCAGGTCTTGGAGTCAGCTATAATTTGAGTAAAACAGTAATAGTTACAGCAGATGCAGTTTTTCCTTCAGCCTGTCCAGAGTCTTACTGTATGAAAGTTACTTTATTGCTCTTGTCACTAAGACCAGTCATCCCTGTCTCACAATAGAAATTACAAAAATCAATGTGTCACATCTCACTTCCCTGGAAAGCAGCACTGAGGATCTATCAGTCAACAGCAACTACAACAAACACCATTCATGTCACCTGCCCCTTTTCCTTTGTCCCCTACATCTCTCATAGGCTAAAGAAGAGAAGCCTGGGTTAGTAGCCCCTCACTGGGCCCTGCTTATCTGACAACAGTCAATTAATATTTATTAAACATTCATAATGAGCCTAGCCTATGTCAGGTGTTGGCTGCCGTCTTACAACCCTCTTCCTGGAGGGTTCTCTTCATCAATCTTCACATGCCTGGTTTCATCTGGTCAAAATTTTAACTAAAATTTTCAATTTCACCACTCCAAAAAGGTTTTGTTTCAATCTGAAATAAACATCTTAATCACATTGTGTCATATGATCCTATTTGAATTCTCTGTATAGCACTTATTATTACCTATTATTTTTCTTATTTAAAAAAATATATTTTAAATTTCCTGTCTCCTATTACTACAATGTACATACCGCAACAAGTGGAAACTTCTCTGTCTTGTTATTACTATGTCCTTAGCACCTAGACTATTTCCTGACATACAAATATTTATTAAATGAGTGAGAGACTTAGGATACAGTAGTGGGACAAAAGTGGACATGGTTCCTGATTTTGCGGGGCAGCTTGTAGTTTAGCAAGGGCAATAGACATTAAGCAAAGAATCCTACAATTTAATGCAAATTTACAGCTATCATTAGTGTGGAGATAGAGCCATTCTAGGAGGACTTAGCAATGGGCCATGAACCATAAAATGGTGGTCACACTAGGGTCCCTGAGAAAGGGAAACAAGGTGAGATAAAATCTAAAAGTAGACGTGAAAGGGAGATGAGACAAGTAAGGAAATTGTTTGAGACCAAGGAGTTTGTATGTTCCAGGTTCTGTGGTTGGAGGGAACATGCCCATTCAAGAAAAAAGCCAGTGTGGTTGGTTTGCAGAGGGAAAGTGAAAGGGTGGTTTTGAGGTGAGGCTGGGCAGGCAGGTGGGATCCAGGCTAAGGTAGGATCTTGTGGGCAATGTTAAGCATTTGTATCTTTAGCCTAGGATTGATGGAGAGCCTCTGATAAGTTTTAAATAGTAGTGGAATGATGGGATCAGATTTGCAATTTGAAAAAAATCACTGTGCATTGTAGAGAATGGACTATTTGGTGGTGGTTTAAAAGGGAAAAGCAATGCCATCATTTAAGCAAGAGATGTGGGCAGTTTGGGTTGGGACACTAGAGGAGATGTGGTGCAGTATCCAGATTCAGGAGGTATTTTGGAAGTGAAATCAGTAAGATGTGGTTTCGGAGTAGCTATCAGGGGCAAGAAAGAGGGAGGTGTCTAGGATGATTCTTAGATGTCTGGCTTGCTTATCAGAATGGAAGCTTGTGTCATTCACTGATAATGGTCACTGTAAGAAGATGAGGAGGTGGGGTATGAGGCTGGAAACAATGAATTCAATTGTGTGTTATGTTGTATTTAAAATGCCTTTGAGATATCCAAGTAAACACGTTTAGTAGGTAATTGGTTATGTGAGTCTGGAATGCCAAAGAAAGGTCTGTACCTGAGAAATATTCACAGATTTGAGAGTCATGTGTAGGTGGGCGAAAATAGAAGTTGTTGATATCGATATAAGAGCCTGAATATAGAAATTGGAGAGAGAGAAAGGCTAAGACAGAGACTTGAGGAAGTTCCATCAGTTAATATCATTTGATTATTGGATAGAGAAGGATGGTCATGCAAAGTAGAGAGGAGGAAGTACCAGAGAATAGGAATAAACCAGGAGAGAGTTGTGTGATGGAAGCCAATGGAAGACTCATCCATGTCAGAAGCTGTGTACAGACTGAAAAGATGACTTGTCTATTTCCCCCACTGGACAAATAATTTTTTAAGCAATGAATGAATATTGAACAAGAGGTATGACATCTTCAAGGAAGATAGATAATAGGGCATTAAGGGAAAATGGGGATGTCATAACAAAAGGTGGGACTGAGGAGAGAAGTAGAGATTTCTGAAAACATACTCATCATGAATGTTGTTTGTGGTCAATTATTAGTGTTAGACTTCAAATATAGACCCTAAATAGATCACCTTTCTGTCTTCTAAACATCACGTGGATGTAATGGCAAATTCCAGAAGGGACAATCTGGTGAAAAGGAGCAGTGAGACCCTGTGTTATCTGGGAGGGCTCACAGAGAAAACAAGGTGCAGGTGTGCTTGGCGGCTACTTACAGGAGCACTTTTTGATCTACAGGGAATTCCGTAGCTACTGCTCTATAGCCATTTGAGGTGCAGGCATCAGAACTCGGTATGAAACATTGCTGCCTTGACTAAAAATGCATTTATTTTAGTCACTCTCGCAAAGACTTAGATTACACATGGTAGATGCTGTCTGTAACAACCCCCAAACTTCACTGGCTTAGCCCAGTGGGAATTTATCTCATTCATATAGTGTTTTTGTGTAGGTGTGTGGTAGTGGCATTCCCAAGGGTGATTTATGAACTCTGGGTCCTTCTAGCTAGTGGATCTACTGTCCCTTAAAGCCACGGAGGTTTCTGCTGAATCCTCTGCTTCCAGTAGGCCAATGTGAGAAGAGAGAAGAGTGAGAATTATGACAGAGATTTTTTTTTAATGGGCTGGGCTGGAAGTAGCGTCCACCCCCTCTACTCATATTCCAGGAATCAGAACTCAGTCCTGGGGCCACACTCTACTACCAGGGAGTCTGGGCTGTGTATTCAAGTGGAAAGGAAAACAGATTTGTGGAAAGGAAAACAGATTTGGTAACCCTGTCCATCTCTCTCCTAAGGGCCTTTTTTCATTTTTTCTGCTAGTTTGAGGACCTAATTAAGCCCTAGTACCTTCCTTGCCAGAGAATTCTTTCTTTACTCAACATATTTCCTTTAAACTGTTTCTGCCTGTTGGCTTTAACTTTTACTTAAATGTCTTCTCCAGAGAGAAAAATATTTGGGGATGTTTTCCCACAATTGTCTAATGATTATTTTCCAGCCAAGAAGACTCCACTTCTGGCAACCAAGCTGATTTACTTCTCCAAAAACTATTACTTCTCTCTGACTTTACCTTTCAGTTTTAAAAAAAATATTTTTATGAGATTCTATTTCAACAAAATTTTGGGGAAAGTGTTTATAGTTTGGCTTTTGTCTAAAACAGTGGTTCTTAAAATTTCAGAATTGCCTGGAGAGCTAGCCCACACCCAGAGGTTCTCATTTTCTGGGTCTAGGGTGAGGGCTGAGAATTTGCATTTCTAACAAATCCCTAAGTGATTCTCAAGCTGCTCATTCAGAAACCACATTTTGAGAACCACTTTTCTAAAATAAACTGCTTTTTATTTTTTTAAAGAGGACATCCTGCTTTCCTAACCCTGAGATTTTATTCGCATGTGAACCTAACACAATAGAAAATACATTTTAAAATCAGAAAAAAGCTTAGAGGTAGAAAATCTTAATCCTCGTTTTGAACCAGTCACTTTTTAGTCTGTAGTATGAAAGTAGGCAAGTCATTCTACCTCTCAGGCTTTCCATTTCTTTATTTATAAAATGATGATAATAACACCTACTTTGCCTGGAACAAGAGATTTTGTCCCTGGCTAATCAGGAGCAGAACAGCCAGGAGATTGACTTGTTTGTATGAAAAGGGAGATTTACGCTCCATCAGAGAGTTTACCGGGTGCTGATCACCCACAGGGAAAACTATTATGTAGCCTCCACAAAAGAGGCTGCCTTCATTTCTGGAAGGCAGTATACACCCAGTCCCTAGACTGAATTTTGAAACAATGCACCAGCAACGACACTGAAAAGTCAACACTGCATCCCCGTGATTCTCAATGCAGCTCTGTGACAGAATCACCATGTATCTTTGAAAAAATGCCCAGGCCTTAGTCTCGGGCATTCTGAGGTGGGGTCTGGGTGTCCAAAATTGTGTCTTAGGTGCTGAGGTTGAGTCCTTCCTGTGGGAAACAGACTGGCCCTGCCCTGGTCAGCGAAGTGGGTTGCACCGTGACTTCCAGCTTACAGATGACAGACACATACTGTGCACATCAAAGTTTGATTGCAGTGGGGATATTAAATTCCCATGCAGTGAGCACTCTATCACAGGACAAATGAGAGTGTCAGAGCAGGCTTTTTAAGGCCCTGTGCTATTATGTTGAATGATAAACTGCTTGCAGGTGATTAAACTGCCTCCACAGGCTTAGGCCCTCACTTCTTTTGCTTTTCAGGTGATGCCATATATCTTTGTATTTTTTTTTTCTTCCACCAGAGAGAAAGCACACACATGTTGAATTGCTGCAAAGCATCCTAGATACTAGAGAAGTAGGTTGAAGAAGGTGCTTCATGCTTAATTTTCCTAGTCATGCAGAACTGGATCAAATCTAATGTAACTATGTCATAAGAAATTGGGCAGCTATAAATAAACTTGGGTTTCAATATCTGATTTTGAGGTTTTATTTTGGTTTTTATCACTAGGATAAAGACAAGCAGAATGGTAATTGTGAGAAGGAAGTGAAACAGGCTAGTATGAGATTCAAATGCTGTAATGACCTCTGCTGCTTTCTCTGTATATATCACTTGGATTTCTATTGTTCCAGCAGAAAAAATGGGCCAAAACCCATGCTGTTTATTTGATAAAGGAATGCTTAAACTTGCTCTCTGAGCTCTCCATGTTTACACTTTTGAAAAGCTACTATTAACATACTTGACATTAAAATAATTTTGCTTGAGTAATATTTGTCTCAGAATAACTTTCATTTGGTTCATATATAAGCACTAGATATTCAAATATTCAATGATTCCAGAAAGAGGCAACCAGAAAACACAAATTGTGGAGCTTCTGATGAACTGAACTCTGTAAGTTGAATGAACACCTTAAGGCCAAGACCTGTTATTTTCTTCAAATGTACTGATAAGGAAAGAGCAACTTTGTAATGGCTCTGTTATTTATTTATACCACCAATAAATAAAGGTTTATTTGGAAATTTCCAAACCTGCCAGAAGTGGCACTTGCCAAGCCCTAGGTCCACCCTCCTTACCAAGCTCCGAAGGGCAACGATAGTTCCCCCCAACCTCTCCACTGCACCTCCCCTGCACCTCTCCCTGCCCACACACACCCATGCCTCAGGCCACACCAGAGAACTAGTGTGCCCTCCCTCTAGGAGGCATTACCCCCGGGCCCAAGAGCTTGGGTGGCAGCCCTCTGGCCTCTCAGGAGATGATGGCGGCCAGAGCCGCTTGCATAGGTTGAGAAAAGAAAATAAGGAAGGAGCTACCAAGTAGGGCTCCCTGAAAAACCCAAGCTTAGCCCTGTACAAAAAAACGTGGCTCCAGCATAGAAAAACCTGCTCCACGAATACTGCAAATACCCAAAGGAAAGGAAAAAAAACCAGCAGCAAGGCCGGACTGGTAGGAATGGCAAAGAACTTTGGTTTGGGAAGGCTAGGAAGAGTGTGAGCTGTGCCCCTCTTCCTCGCCAAGCTCTCCAGAGCCAGCGCTGACACTCGCCCCAAGGGGGTCACTGAACAAGCAAAGCCAGGGGCCTTTGGTTCTGAAAGGTCTCCATTATGATGTCAAAGCACAGCCTCCAGGTCCTACCTGGGCCTGCCTGCAGGGGGCAGAGGAGGCCTCTGCTGTGAATCCAATTAAAGCCAACATGTAAGTAGTAAGGCTTTGGGGACCAAGCAGCAAGGAATCCTATCACTACACTTATGAAACTAAAGTTGGGGAGCAGAGGGTGACAGGAGACACCCCTCACCCCCTCATCCTACATGTCTGTGCCCCAGAGGGTGTTCCCCTTCCAGGCTGAGGAGGGGGTGGCTCCAGGGCTGGGAAGAAAGGAAGGGATCCCTGAGCAGTTAGGTCAGGTGGATTCCCAGCACCTGTCCCAGTTGCTGCCTTTGCTGCTGCACCCTGGCAATGATGTGCCTCCCCACTGGTTCCTGGGCCCAGGGCTTGTGGTAGAAAGCAGCTTGTCTCTCCTCCTCAGGATTCCCAATCACATCAGTGATAAGCTTGAGGTCCCAGCGCTGGGAACAGAGCCATTCCTGGATGAAGTCCTGGGGGTCAGTGCTAAAACTGAGCGTGAGATCCCTCTGGGTCTTCAGCTGGTTGATGGACTCAATGGTCTCATGGATTTTGACATCGAGGGAGGCAATCTCCTGCCGATTGGTGGTAGAGGCCAGAAAATTGCTCATCTGGGCCTTGCGTGGGTCAACCACCTCCACATCAATGTCATAACAGCCTGTCTTCTTCTGGTTGTTAGGGTCCACGCTAATTACATGGTTGACGACAGTGGGGTCTGGATGCTGCAGCAACCTGGCTAGCTTCATGGGAATCTCAGAGAAACGCAGTCGGCCACAAGTGAAGATCTGGCGGAAGTACCAGTTGCAGTTGACGTACTCCCGCTTGTGGCCATCCTGCAGCTGGTTGCGTTTGATGTAGAGCCACAGGGCCTGCATGATGGCAGCCCTCGTCCGTGTGTGCACCCCCAGCAGCCTCCCCAGTCGGGGGTCCAACTTGTACTGGGGAGGCTGATGATCCAGCATGAGCAGGAGCGCGCACTTGATGTTGAGGTCTCCAGGCCATTTCACCTGGAAGCCATCTGTCTCCTGGGTGGTGGGCATCCGGTGCCACTCCACCAGTTGGGTGTCAGGCCCATACAGTTCCTTGTCCAGCTCAATGACGAGGCTCTTAAAGAATGAAGAAAACTTCCTCTCCTGTTTCCTAAGATCATCCAGCAGTTTTCCCTCTACTTGGAGTTCCCAGGAAGCCACCTTGTGCCCTGCGGGGTTTTCCCCCCGGGAGTCCCTGCGGTTCCTGCACTATCACCTTCTGCCTTGCTGGGAATGAACATATTAGAAATATAGATCCGCAGCTTTCGTTTTTGCATCAGAGGCTTTTTGATGGCCTCCTGGATCTCCATCCGCTTTCGAGCAACGGTCTGGTCCAGCTTCCACTCAAAAGCCAAGAGATCCGTGCACGCCTGAGGCTCTGGGACAACCTCCCAAATTCGCTGAGGTAGAACTTTATCTGCCACCTTCCTCCTCTTTAACCCCCGGCACTGGGCAGGCACCGGGAGCTGGGCCTGGGGCACCAGCAGGAGTTTTCGGAATGGGACCATCGTGGTGGGTGGCATGCCAGGTCGAAGTGGGGCAGCTGCGTCAAATGGGGAGCCGGCAGGGGGTCCCACCCGCAAGCCAGCCATGGGCATCCGGCTCCCTGGTGACCTGCCAGGCCTCTGGTACTGTGCCGCAGGGCCCGCGGGGCTCTCGGGGTGGAAGGCGGTGCCCCCCCATGCCTCCAGCAGGCCTGGGCCCCCTGAGTACCGGTCCGGGCAGTGTGCCCGGTCGCGCCGGCGGAGGCGGAGCTCCCAGGGCCACCTGGCTCTGTTATTTTGATAATTTTGACTGTCTGAGATAATGGAAATTTTTCATCAGATGCTGTCTGTGATCAACGCTTTCTGAGACCTCTCTTCTCCTAGAAACTTCTTTTTCCTGATTACCTCTTGGCTATGGCTTTTTGACGACCTAGGTTTGGTTTCGATGATTGCTTCTGGAAAAACTGTGTTAGCATCGTTGCAGTGGTGTGGAGCCTCCTGAGGAGGGAGAGGCAGGACAGGATTCTAGTTCAAGTCGTTGCAGTTAGTAGGAAACTGGGGCTTAGAACCAAATAGAATCAGTATCCCCAGTGTTTGAGGAGGGACACCCAGGACAGAACTGGCTTCAGACTCTGGACAAGGCTGAAACAGCTTATGTCAACTGAAGGCACATTTTCTAAGTTCTAGCTGTCCAAGGACATTGGAGAGCACATGTGCGGTTCCCCAGCCTGTTTTAGCCTCTGGGAACAAAAGCTGGCACTGTACTTCATTATACTGGAAACTGACTAGAAGAGGCTTAGGTTTTTATTGTTTCACTTCCAGGAGGAGGGGGAAAAAATAACTTGCAAATTAGGTGGATGAAAATTGAGAATGAGAAAGATTTGTTTGTTGAAGGTAACCCTGTTTTCTCTCTCTTTTAGTAGGTGTTTGTGAAGAGGCAAGTAAGGCTGAATCCCCTTCTGTTCTTCAGGAATTCTTTTAAAAGTATGTTGTTCTTTGTCTTAGATCGAGACTGAAGATGTGACACCATACACTACTGTTATCACCTTCTGCAGCTGAAATACAGACTCCAGAACTGGATGTGGCATGGCGTAATTTTTCTAATTAGCCCTAGAACTCTATGTTAAAGGCTCAGACTGCGTGTCCTTTGGCATGACATCAGTCCACCACCGACTCTGATTGTCAGCAGGATTCTAATTATTTGGGCCAAAGCATTTTGCCTAGAGTTTATATTTGTATTCAAAGAGAACTTCTGTGTAAGGAAAGAAAGGCTTTTTGTTATTATTGTTCCTCTCCTTTGGAATTAGCACCTCCTATCTAAATTAATCCTCTCTAACTTCTCATACTTCTCCAGTAGGTATACTTCCTAAACTTCTTTAGTAACCAACAAAAAGGCGAGTGCTAGTCTTTTAATTAGCTTTCTAGAGCTAGAAAATTCACAGCTATTAAATCCAAGCTGTATCTAATGTGAAGTTTCAACCTAATGAACAGCTAGCTATACGTATGCTGCCTTCCCATACAGTGGAACTTGATGGAAGCCCTGGTTGTACAACTGCTGGTTATTGCTTAAACAACCAGGCTGCTTTGATGCTGGTTGTTTCTGTTGTTGCACTCATCATCTTAGGTTTGGAAGAATTATTGCAGATATTAACGTTATTAGAGTTATTAAAGGTCACTAGTCTGTCCCCTCACCCACCCTATGCTGGTAACATCTTTACAACATCTCCCCCAAGCGGTTGTCTTGATCATGACAGAACCCACCTAATGCCAGTGGGGAGAAAGCGGACTCCCTAATCCAGCAGTTATAATTTAGAGTTATTCCTTAATATTGTTTATCTAAAACTATAGTGAACACCAGCTTAGGCGAGGACCTAAAAGTATAAATAGATAAATTGATATAAAATGTGGTGAATACTTTGATAGAGGCACAGATAAGTTGTTTAGAAACAGCTAACTGCGTGGGAGAACATGGGAAAGAATTTGTCTTGAAGGATAAGTACATGTGCTTATGCACTCGTGGTGTGTGTGTGTGTGTGTGTGTGTGTGTGTGTGTGTGTGTGTGTTTGTGTGTGGTGGGGAAGAGTATTTCCAGAGAGAGGATATAGGTGCAAAGATATGGAATTTAGGAAAGGCGGTGTTAAGACATGGTAAGAAGTTCAGAATGGCTGAATGGAACCTGCAATGGTGAAAGAGATGTCTTGAGTCAGGCTATTTGGAGTTTGGTTGCTCACCCAAAAAGTTTAGATTTTATCCTATAGGAAAAGAAGAGATTTCAAAGGGGTTAAAGCATCGGAGTGGCTTGATCAGATTTCAATTTCATGAAGATAATCCCAGTGGCAGTTTTGAGGAGTCATTTGTTAGAGGAGAGACTGTTTCAAGGATACAGGTTGGATACAAAGTGCTCTGCCCTGCTGGCAGCCCATGTGTCCTATAATATTTCTGGTTCAGAAAGTAAAGTCACTGTCTATAGAGCCAGTCAGGCTTAACTGGTTGTGGTGGGTTCTTGTAAAATGTTACACCTAATGTTGTGTGAATACCAGCAAAGTGAAATAGGAAATCATGGCACAATCATGGACTGTGCAGGGAAATAAAAATTGACTTGAAATACTATCTTAAATAATTTTAAGATGGGAAATATCTAGGTCATTGAGCAAGGTTTTTTCCCATGAAATGCTCAACTTTAGTTTGGCTGGACATAGTCTGAGGCACATACTCAGTAATTTGATGATTTCAGCAGTATGATATTCTGTGATATCCTTATGGATCAGAAAGTCACTATACAGGTCAAAAATGAAATCATGTAAGTATTGTATTTTGAAAAGGAAATGTCAAAATAATATTATGAGAGGCTTTAGAAATTTGTATGTACTTAACATTCAGCTGGAATGGGGGATTACTACTCTCAAACCAGTATAGGTGGTGCATTTTTGATCGCCTTTCAGGAAATGCATTGGTGCTCAGAAGGTGAGGCGTTTTTTTAGCTCTCACCTACATTTACTTCTGCCCTACGAGGTTTTTTTTAGCTCTCACCTACATTTACTTCTGCCCTATGAGGTTACATCATCTGCCCTTTTTGTTTTGCTGGCTAACCAATTTCTATTCTCCACATGCCGTAAACAACTATTCCTAAGATAGGTAATGTCACAAACAGAAATTTATCTGTTTCAGAAAAAGATGAGGGGGTAAATATGCCTGAATTAAAGCCATGAAACAGATCCTCAAATATCCTCGCTAATGTAATGTGAGAAATAGACTTCCAATAGTTTATTTTATTATTATTATTATTTTTTGATGTTGGGGGTAGGAGTTTATTAATTTATTTTATTTTTATTTTTGCTGTGTCGGGTCTTCATTTCTGTGCGAGGACTTTCTCTAGTTGTGGCAAGAGGGGGCCACTCTTCATCGTGGTGCGCGGGCCTCCCACTGCTGCGGCCTCTCGTTGCAGAGCACAGGCTCTGGACGCGCAGGCTCAGCGGCCATGGCTCATGGGCCTAGTTGCTCCGCGGCATGTGGGATCCTCCCAGACCAGGGCTCGAACCCGTATCCCCTGCATCAGCAGGCAGATTCTCAACCACTGCGCCAACAGGGAAGCCCTATTTTTATTCATGTTATTTATTTAGTAGCATCACCACACAGAGGAAAGTAGATTTGTTACCAATTGACACAAGAGTTCAGTATGGACACTGGTTGTCTTCCCTGTGGGGCTGGCTGGCTCCCGTGTTTTGTCATCTCTAAGAGTTTTCCTGATAAATAAATATGTGTTGGTCAGAATTGATCTCTGGCATTATTGTCAATGGCACCCATGAGTTGGCCCACAACTGCACATTTTCCTGCATCTGGTCTGTAGCTGTACCCTATCATTTCATATTCACAGCCTGCCCCATCAGGTTAATAAATCGGCTATTTCTTATGCATGACATGCTGTGTCGTGTGACTGCAGGATAACTGCAGCATTTTAAGTCTTGTTCTAGAGTCTCCATTATGCTGCCAGCCTCTCCGTTATACTCTATAAAAATGTTTCCTGTTATGGACTATCAGAAGAAAAAGTAGGTTGTTTTAGAGTCAGAGCAATCTGAATCCTGTAAAGTACTGCTAGATTAGCAGGCATGGGTAGATGAGGAGAAGCTGTCTGGAAAAAGATGTGCTTAAGGGCATCAAACATAAGCAAAAAAATTACCTTTTTCATGGCCCTGCATATATGGACATAGATAGAGTAGCTTCTGTGGAAGCTGTGATTCAGTACAAGCTGGAAAACTTCTTTCTAAGAGGTCTGTAGACTTGTTAGAAGAAAGACAAGGACAGGTAACTGACACTCATTAAGTACTTTGTGTCCAGTGCTGTGCTATGTTCTACTGCACATATTAGGTCGTTGATTATAAAATAACTCTGAGAAACAGGGATTTCTATCCCCTCCCCCCCTTTTTTGGCCACGGTTTGTGGCATATAGGATCTTAGTTCTCTGACTAGGGATTGAACCCTCACTCCCTGCAGTGGAAGTGCTGAGTCTAAACCACTGGACAACCGCCAGGGAAGTCCCTCTGTTCCCTTTTTTCATTAACGTGTAAGAAACAAAGTCTGAGAAATTGTGGAACTTTCTTGCTTTCTCGCAATGAGTACAGTTCTGTGGCCCTTCCTGTGCCCTTTCCATGACCCTCTCCATGCTCCCAACTGAATGGCTCCCCAGGGAAAGCTCTATCTCTAACCAGCTCTGGAGATTCTGGGAGGACTTGACAGGGCTCCAAAATTTTGCTTCTTGAGGTTTCAGTGGCTCAATGGCTAGAGGCTGTTCGTCCTAACAACAAAAGCAGACTTCAGAGTAGTTTGTTTCTATTGATAAATTACATACACTGTTTATATTAGCAAATAATGTGGCAATTTAAAAATCATGTTTATCAAATCATTATTATGTCTTAGGGTTCTGTAGAACACAGTCTGATAACTACAAGCTTAGTATATTCCCATAAATGGATTAACTGCTTTGACATGTATGTCTTCCTATCTCTTCTTACCTTGAAGTCTTGACCTTCTTACATTTACTCATGGTCATTCATTAGCTCCAGGGAAGGTTTTTAGAGCATGGCTCTGCAACAAGAGTGAAGTTCTTGGCTTATGAGTTGTAAGAATCTGGAATTTGAGCATCAGAGGCCTTAGTCCTGAGATCAGTGGGCAGAATTTATGGCCTAAGTGATAGATTTGGAAGAATATGTTGTGGGCCAGAGGCACTTTTTCTAATATCCAGATAGATAAAGATTCTGTGTGATGATGAGTGAGAGGAGATAAATCAGAAGAGACACACAGAGCATTGCTGATGGGTCTCCTGAGAATGATCCAACACTCTTTCCAGCCTTTTGGGATGTAATCATTTTAAAATATAGTTTTAAACAAAAGTTGTGTATATTTAAGGTGTACAATATCATGATTTGATATATATATATATGGGTATAGTGAAATGATTATTATAGTTAAGCTAATCAGCATGTTGTCTCCTCACATAGTTACTTGTGTGTGTGTGTGTGATGAGAACACCTGAAATCTACTCTCTTATCATATTTTCAATACTCAATACAGTATTGTTAACTATGGTCATCATGCTATATATTATTCTTTAGACTTGTTCCTACTACATAATGGCCAACAACTTTGACCAATACCCTTGACCCTTGACCAATACCTCCCTTATTTCCCCTCCTCTCCTCCCCACTTGGCCCAGCCCTGGTAACTTATGTTCCAGTTTCTGTTTCAATGAATTCAACTCTTTTTTTAAAAGACTCCACATATAATTAAGATCATACAATATCTTCTTCATGTGTCTGGCTTATTTCACTTAGCATTATGTCCTCCAGTTTCTCCCATGTTGATGCAAATGGAAAGATTTCCTTCCTTTTCATATGCCTCTGTGTGTGTGCGTGTGCGTGTGCGTGTGTGTGTGTAAAATCTCAAGCTCTGAACTTGGATTAAAATGATCTTGTATTGCTAGTTTCCCCAGGTGCTTAGCAAAAGCATTATAAAATCCTGTTTGGAAGATAATAAATTGATACTACTAATAATTTTCAAATAACATATTTAACGTACAATAAGAACATCTAGATCCAAAGGACAAGACTCCTCTAGGTGAGAAACCTCAGTTAATAGAAGCAGATCCATAAAGACTGTAGATACTGGAATTATCAGACAAAAACTATGAAACTATGGTTACTATGGTTCCGAGAAAATAGACATCAAATATAAAACCGTGGCAGGTAACTGAAAATTATGAAGAGTGACACAGAACATTAAACTATATACTTTAGAACTAACTTCAACAACTGAAATAAAGAGCACAGTGAATTAGTTTAATAGCAGATTAGACAAAACTGATAAGAAAATTGGTGAACTGGATAACATGATGGAAGAAATTAATCACAATTAAGTAGAGAGAAGCTAATTTATGGAAAATATTGAAGGAAGGGTAACAGAAATAGAGGATACAGTGAGAAGGGCTGCCATAAGTAGAGTCCAAGAAGGAGAGGAAAGAGAGAGAATGTGACAGATGGAATATCTGAAGACAATGACTGAGAATTTTCTGTAACTTATAAAATACACAGATTCAAATATCCTAAGGATGACAAATAAAAAGAAATCCACACTTAAGACATATCAGAGTGAAACATATGCAAATACATGTATGAAATAGGCCTAGTTTACTAATAAATGTACATTACACACCTGAAAATCTCTGTATGTCTCTTAATCTTTAAAGTATCTGGAAATAGCACTGTAAAGTTGGCATCATCTAACAGTGTGAGAAGTCCTGGTGCTACTAATGGAGCCAGCTCCTTCACAGCCATTGCTCCCCTCCCTGAATGTGCACAAAAAGCCTGCAATCAAAAGGAGTGAAATTCATTTAGAAGAACACGCATTGGCTCTAATTGGAAAGATAAGCGTCACAGTCTTGTGTAAATGCACTTTCTTCAGCAGCACATGTTGAATCCTTATTTTCCCACTCAGTCTTTTTAGCTATTTTTGCAGAAGCTGAGAATTCTTTTTTTTTGCGGTACGTGGGCCTCTCACTGTTGTGGCCTCTCCCGTTGCGGAGCGCAGGCTCCGGACGCGCAGGCTCAGCAGCCATGGCTCACGGGCCCAGCTGCTCCGCGGCATGTGGGATCTTCCCGGACCGGGGCACGAACCTGTGTCCCCTGCATCGGCAGGAGGACTCTCAACCACTGTGCCACCAGGGAAGCCCAGAAGCTGAGAATTCTTTAGCAGATTTGTGTCTTTGTATGTGTTCAGTGATACCACTATGACCTTCATAGTGGTTGGTAAATGTTGACAAGTTTTGCAAGTTACGTGGTCATCATTAACTTTCTCAGAGATAAAGATGTAGCACTTATTTTTTTCATTAAACACACGGTTCCATTCTTTTGAACTCATTACTGCTAACAGGGTTTATTGTAACTTGAACAATGATGAAAATAATAAAACAAACAGCTATACATTTATAATTTACATTGAAATAAAGACAACAACCACTGTAGCAAATGTGTTCAGACTACTCTTAAGCTACGCAGCAGGATTCCTCATCATCTATTTTCCAGGCATACTTCTTGTAGACCTAGCCTATAATTTCTCATTTTCCACTGACTCTGCTGATTGGATGCCTGTAGCTTCATGCATATCATCAGTACAGGGTATGGCCTAATTAGCTGGTGGATCAGATTGTTGTCAAGGGCAACAGCATTCCTGTTTCAGTGCAATTGTTTTATCAGTAAGCTTCTGCATGCTTTCCTTGAAAGGAAAATGTTAGTTCTGTTGTGTATGTGAAAGACTTGGAAAAAGAGAAAAGGCTTAAGACACTTAGGATTAAAATATAAAATATCTAGAAATAAATTTACAGAGAAAACTGTAAAACTTTATTAAAATAAACTAAAAAGATTGACATAGAGAAATAGATATTGGTTATAGACTAGAAGATTCAAATTTGCCAAAGTGTCTTTTCCCTAAACTTATTTATGGATTTAATTCAAATCCAATAAAAATTGCAGTAGGGTTTTTGTGTGTGTGTGTGTGGAATGTGAAAAGTTGATTCTAAAATTTACATGGAACTACAAAGATTAAAGAATAGCCAAGTTAATATAAGTCTACACTAATTTATACTCTGTGGTATTAGCACAAGGACAAACAGACAGGGGAACAAAGACAATAGAGTGTCTAGGAATGGAACCAGATATAGCAAAGTAACACTGCAGAGCAGTAGGGGAAAGGCTACTGGTGCTGGAACTATTGGACAACATTTATTGTAGAAAAAAGAAAATTGGATCTCCTGTCACACCTAACACCAAAATCAATTCCAGGTGGGTTACAGACTTACATATCAAAAAAAAAAAAAATCGAACTTGTACTGTATAATAAAGAGAATATCTTCATGACCTTAAATAGGAAATTATTACTGTTTTTTTTTTTTTTAGTGGTACGCGGGCCTCTCACTGTTGTGGCTTCTTCTGTTGCGGAGCACAGGCTCCGGACGTGCAGGCTCAGCCGCCATGGCTCACGGGCCCAGCCGCTCCGCGGCATGTGGGATCCTCCCGGACCGGGGCACAAACCCGTGTCCCCTGCATTGGCAGGCGGACTCTCAACCACTGTGCCACCAGGGAAGCCTTTCTTTTCTTTAAATTAATTTTTATTGGAGTATAGTTGCTTTACAATGTTGTGTGAGTTTCTACTGTACAGCAAAGTGAATCAGCTATACATATATATGTATCCCCACTTTTTTGAATTTCCTTCCCATTTAGGTCACCACAGAGCACTGAGTAGAGTTCCCTGAGCTATACAGTTGGTTCTCATTAGTTATCTATCTTATACATAGTATCAATAGTGTATATACATCAATCCCAGTCTCCCAATTCATCCCTTCCCCCCCTTCCTCCCTTGGTGCCCATATATTTGTTCTCTACATCTGTGTCTCTACATCTGCTTTGCAAATAAGATCATCTATACCATTTTTCTAGATTCTGCATATGTGTTAATATATGATATACATTTTTCTCTTTCTGACTTACTTCACTCTGTATGACAGTCTCTAGGTCCATCCACATCTCTACAAATGACCCAATTTCATTCCTTTTATGGCTGAGTAATACTCCATTGTATATATGCACCACATCTTTATCCATTCCTCTGTTGATGGACATTGAGGTTATTTCCATGTCCTGGCTATTGTAAATAGTGCTGCAATGAATATTGGGGTGCATGTGTCCTTTTGAATTATGGTTTTCTCTGGGTATATGTCCAGTAGTGGGATTGCTGGGTCATATGGTAGTTCAATTTTTAGTTTTTTTAGGAATCTCCAAACTGTTCTCCATAGTGGCTGTATCAATTTACCTTCCCACCAACAGTGCAAGAGGGTTCCCTTTTCTCCACACCCTCTCCAGCATTTATTGTTTGTAGATTTTTTACAATGGCCATTCTGACCAGTGTAAAGTGATACCTCATTGTAGTTTTGATTTGCATTTCTCTAATAATTAGTGATGTTAAGCATTTTTTTCATGTGTTTATTGGCCATCTGTATATCTTCTTTGGAGAAATGTCTATTTAGGTCTTTTGCCCATTTTTTGATTGGGTTGTTTGTGTTTTTGATATTGAGCTGCATGAGCTGTTTGTATATTTTGGAGATTAATCCTTTGTCAGTTGCTTCATTTGCAAATATTTTCTCCCATTCTGGGGTTGTCTTTTCATCTCATTTATGGTTTCCTTTGCTGTGCAAAAGCTTTTAAGTTTCATTAGGTCCCATTTGTTAATTTTTGTTTTTATTTTCATTACTCTAGGAAGTGGGTCAGAAAAGATCCTGCTCTGATTTATGTCAAAGAGTGTTCTGCCTATGTTTTCCTCTAAGAATTTTATAGTGTCTGGCCTTACATTCAGGTCTTTAATCCATTTTGAGTTTATTTCTGTGTATGGTGTTGGGGAGTGTTCTAATTTCATTCTTTTACATGTAGCTGTCCAGTTTTCCCAGCACCACTTATTGAAGAGACTGTCTTTTCTTCATTGTATATTCTCGCCTCCTTTGTCATAGATTAGGTGACCATATGTGTGTGGGAAAAACATGGAACGCTTCATGAATTTGTGTGTCATCCTTGTGTAGGGGCCATGCTAATCTTCTCTGTATCATTCCAATTTTAGTATATGTGCTGCCAAAGGGAGCACAGAAATGATTTCTTAAACATGACGCAGGGCTTCCCTGGTGGTGGAGTGGTTAAGAATCCGCCTGCCAATGCAGGGGACACAGCTTTGAGCCCTGGTCTGGAAAGATCCCACATGCCACAGAGCAACTAAGCCTGTGTGCCACAATTACTGAGGCTGTGCTCTAGAGCCAGCAAGCCACAACTACTGAGCTCGTGTGCCACAACTACCGAAGCCTGCATGCCTAGAGCCCGAGCTCTGCAACAAGAGAGGCCACCGCAGTGAGAAGTCTGCACACCACAACCAAGAGTAGCCCTCGCTCGCTGCAACTAGAGACAGCCCGTGTGCAGCAATGAAGACAATGCAGCCAAAAATAAATAAATAAATTTTTAAAAAATGATGCAAAAGGCACTAACTAAAAGGAGATCATTAAAGTTGATTTCATTAAAATTAAGTTCCCTTCATTGGCATACACTATTAAGATAGTAAAAAGCAACCATAGGGTGGGAGAACATATTTCCAACAATTTTAACCAAAATATTCAGAATACATAGAGAATTGTTACAAATGATTAAAAAAAAAACAAAAGCAACGCTGCCAATTCAGTAGAAAAATGGACAAGAGAATTCACTAATGAGGAAATCTAAATGACCAATGTACTTTTAAAATGGCATTCAACCTCACTGAGAATCAGAAAAAGCACATCAAAACCTCAATGAGAAACCATTGCTTACCCACTAGATTGGAAAAAATTTTAAAGTAGGACAATTCCAAGGCAAGCAGCAATAAGAACTTTCAAAAACTGGTGGCAGTAAACACTGATCCAGTCATTTTGGAAAATGCTTTGGCACTATCCAGTAATGTGCAGTTGTGCATATCCAGAAATTCCTCTCTCAGAGATATGTTCTATTATTGAAATGCATACTTATGTGCACTACCGTACACTTGACAGGAATGTGCAATGTTGCATACAATAGCCTCAAATGGGATCCTGCCAAACATCCATCTACAGTAAAATGAATAGACAAAGGGTTTATTCATGTAATGGAATAACATTCAGTAGTGAAAAATTTAAAACAACAGCTGTGTGCAACATAACATCAACAAAAGAAATAAGACAAAAACAGATACAAGTAACCCACATTGATTAGGGGTTCCTGCTTCTGTGGCAAAACTATGAAACAAAGCAGGGACACATTATCCTAATAGTCAGGAGAGTGGTTATCCCAGGGGAGGCAAGAGTTTGAGATGAGCGAGGAATATGGTGGGGAAGTTACTTACCCTCCTGATTTGGTCCCCAACAAGGATTCTTCTACCCAGTGTCATCTAAGCCAATAGAATGAGACCAAGAAAAAGAAAGTTTTATTCTTTGATGAAACAATGGAGAGGGGCGAGATCACCCTGTAGAGTACCGTCTCTCCCTGGCAGGCCGGAGGTAGGGCTGCTTTACAGGGTTTTCTTCAGCGGGGAGGGGGTGGAGTTCTCTTGGGGGCGGAGCTCTCTCGGGGACGGATTTCTCGCAGGGCTGGCACAGCCTGCTGCTTGCGGCTTCGGATCACGGTGCCGCGTGCAGAGATTCTGCGCACGGGCCGCCGCCGCCATCTTGACTTGCTGTGTCGTTCGTGGAGCTTCTGCGCGGTGTAGTTCGTGGAGCTTCTGCCTTGTGTCCGTCGGAGCCGAGGTGTCGGCGCAGCTGTTTGTGCACTAGAACTGTGGTCTGAAGTGCTGGGTGCCAGGTCTCTGCACACGGCCCCCTATGAGCAACTGAAACTAGACTAAGCACAGAGGAAAAGAAAAATGAAAGGTTAGACTTTTTAAATTACCCAGATTCTATTTTCATTTCCCGGGAATAGTCAACGAGCTTTGCCAGTGATAGCAGTATTCCCTGATGCTGATGATGTTCACTATCTTGACCTTGAGGAGTGTTACACAGGGATCCACTCTACTATAATTTGTTAAACTGTGTCGTTTGTTATAATTTGTTAAACTGTACACAATATTTTATATACTTTTCTTCATGCCATATTTCATAATTTAGAAATGTTTAAGCATATGCAGGGTACAGAGGGAATACAAAGAAATGAGTCATTTCTGTGGGAGGGAGGAAGTAGGAAAGGCTTCTTAGGAGGTTTCCCGTGAGCTAAGTTGGGAAGTGCCACAAGGAGTAGGAGGGTACCCTTAGAATTTGATTCCTGTCACAAATGCTTACTTGTGTGTTAGTGCCCAGACTGGGAAGACTGTTTCAACTTGCCTCTTCCTGGGGGTGCAGGTGGGAGTGGAAAGATGCTGGCGATGAATACACCGGGCAAAAAAAAAAAAAAAAAACCAACCAATTTAAGGTCCATAGGCTACAGATAGAATATAGCTAAGTGTTGTCCTGGGCAGTATGGTTTAATTGTATGACATTACTGGTTCATTTATTCAACAATTAATCCATTCATTCAACAAATATTTTCTGAGCATCTGCTCTGTGCTGTGTATTACTCAAGATCCTGGAGATACAGTGGTGTATGAGACGAATGTGTTTTCATTGACCATGATTAGCATGGGATTATTATAGGCATCTGCTTATTTTCCAGAGTAGGTTGAGTGATTTGTGATCCTACAGTCACTGCAGAATAGATGTTTGCTTCTGGATCTCCTCCAAAATAGCCCAAATCAAATGTGATCCTTGATGTAAGGTCCATGAGATTATGTGGGTTTTCCTCAGCCTCACCCATGCCATCCGGGTCTTTACCTTGTCCCAGATTTGCACCCACAGAGCTCAGTGGGTTACAATTTGGAGACTTGGCCAATTCTTTTAGTTTAGAGAAATAAGACAGTATTTATCTGTGTAAGTACTTAGGTGTCTCCACCATTTTTGATTCCTTCAGATTTTAACTTTACCTTCAGCAGAACTCATTGAGCCCACAGGAGAGGGAAAAAAGTGTTTGTAATGGTTTTCTTTATATGGGACAATTTTAAAAAATAGTGAAAGGCAAAATGAAACTAATCCTAAGAAGATCTCTGAAATAACTACTGTTTCAAAATGTAGGCTTGGGGTTACTTTTTATTCCAGAAGTTGAAAAGTGTTTGAATTGTTTGTTTCTCAGGAAATTTTACCCTCTAATAATATAAAATTTATTGTATGGTGAATTTCACTGAATAGGCCTGAAGAAGATCCTAAGATGGAATTCTTGAAGAAAAATTATTTTTTCACATTTAGTTTACAATGTATATATATAAAATGCTTGATGTTTATTTCATATTTCAATGATATGCATTAATTTTTTGTTTTTAGTTTGGGTAACTTTGGCTTTTATCTGATCAAAAGACTTGTTATCATGCTGACCTTTCCAGCATTTGATTGACAACTGATTCCTTCAGAGGCTCATGAGATATATGTTTCCCAAAGTTTACAAATGCTTTTATTTAATAAGATCAAAAAAATGGTAATTTCTAAGTAATTTGGCCTGCTATAACTCTTTTCTCTTATCATTCTTTAAAAAAAAAAAGATATTTTCCCAAAACTACTTCTGAGACATTATAAACATACTAGCTAATTCAACAAACATTTACTGAGTGCCTGCTACATTCCAGACACAATGCTAGTTTTTCAGTTAAGACAAAACAAGTAGGATGCAACACCTGTCCACAGGACTTCACAATTAGTTGAGGATTGAGAGACATAAATTGTCAACAAAGAAACAGTGTGATAAATGTGATAATCAAGGTTAGAATAGAATGCTAAGTAAGAAAATAGGAAAGATATTTAGTTGATGTCGGAAGCAAAAATGAAGGCGTTTCTAGGTGAAAGTGACCTGAGCTGAGATCTGAAGAAGGTATAGTGCTGGGTGATTAAGGTAAAGATGTTAAGATGGATAGTGACCTAGGCAGAAGGGACAAAAGGCGTAAGACACAGGGTGTGAGAGAATGTGGTAAAGTTAGAACTGCAAGTGGTTTCCTGTGGCTGAAAAGTAGGTTGTGAAGTAAGTGGACAGAGAGTGAGATGCAGAGGTTGAGATGCAGGTAATTAAAGACCTTATATGTCATTCTAAGGGGTATCAACCTTACCCTGAAGGTAATGGGATGCACTGAACAATTTTAAGTAGAGGAGTGAGAAAATATTTGTATTTTAGACTGATCTCTCTAGTGGTAGTTTGGAGAACAGATAGTAAGGTGAAAGCCTGGTGTTTGGGGATGAGGCCATCTGACCAGAGGCAAAGGTAAAGCACTAAATTGAAGCAAACAAATAACTTAGAACTGAAGAGTCAGTTTGGTTCCAAACACCTATGTAATTCAGATTTTTCTCTGACAAATTTCCAGATTATTGCCAGCTCACTTTACCTGAGTTGTTACATATCTATATAAAGGTAGTACATAATTAAGCAGAGTTTATGTGAATGAAGCAACATCTATTCCTTTTTTGAATAGGGAACAAGATTTCAAGGAAAAGAATCTATAATGCTTTATCAATGATGTGAGATATAATAAGAAAAATACAATGTCAAGAAGGCCTGACTTAAATTACTATCAATAAGCCAAGGTGAGGACTAATGACAGCCTTAACATTGTTTAAACAGCCGCCAATATTTGAAGCTAGTGATTTGTTTATATTTGTCCAAGAGATAGGTTAATGGCAATTTTGTAAATGGTGGCAGGCATCCTAATCTGTCTTCCAGCAGGACAAAACCATCATTTAATCATGTCACTGGTTCAGTTAGGATTGATATAGGGAGAGTGAGACGTTAAATGAGTCTTCAAAACACTCTATCCATTAAAAAAGGGGACTTCAAAAAAAGATTCAAGGAGAAGAATTCATGTGTATCTTCAGCTTTAGATATATTGGTATATTGAAAAAGTAGAAAAGAGAATGTGGAACAGACTTCCAATGACAAATTCTGCTCTTTCCCCTACTTGAGAACCATTAACACAAAATTTCATGGTGGTAGCTTAGGTTGAGAGACCTAAACACATGCATGTTCTAAATGGATGTTCCTTTTTTAATTTTTTATAAATTTATTTTATTTTTGGCTGCGCTGGGTCTTCATTGCTGCGTGCAGGCTTTCTCTAGTTGCAGCAAGTGGGTGCTACTCTTTGTTGTGGTGCACGGTCTTCTCATTGTGGTGGCTTCTCTTGTTGCAGAGCACGGGCTCTAGGTGCACGGCTTCAGTAGTTGTGGCATGTGGGCTCAGTAGTTGTGGCACATGGGCTTAGTTGCTCCATGGCATGTGGGATCTTCCCAGACCAGGGCTCGAACCTGTGTCCCCTGCATTGGCAGATGGATTCTTACCACCAGGGAAGCCCCTAAATGGGTGTTCTAATATGATATTTTCCCATCATAAAACATACCAGCATTATTTGTGAAAGCCTAGAGACCACAAATCCATGTCCAAGCCCTGTGTTGTCCAGCTCATCTGGCTAAATCTGGAAAGAATTAAATGTGAAATTCTTACTTTGAACAAACACTTGACATTGCTATCAGATAAAATTACAAGCTAGAATTCTATGAAAAGTCACATTATAATTAAGCTGTTCTAATGGAATACATTATCTTTTTTAATAGTTACCCATGCCTTCAGTTTGTTAGTAAACATTATCTAATAAAATACTCTATTGTTTAGAAAAGTTTGAGTAAAAGGGAAATTGTTTGGGGAAACGAGTAAACAATGAATAGAATCTGAAAAGAAATGTCTCATAGCAGCCAAGCAATTATGTTCCCTCACAGAATAAGTGCTTAGTATCAATTTTGTGCATGTAGAAGGCATCTCTAGTGATTCAGAAGAGAGAAGCAGTTCTTGGAGCTTTCCAGTTCCCTTTAAAAACACTGCATTGAAAAGACTAATGAACATACAGTTGTATGTTTAAAGAATAAAATGATTTTGTTTCCACTACCGTTCATGAGATGATGAGTGAACGAGTTGATACTTCAGCTGCTATGGTTTCTGGCGTTAGGAAGACTACCCTACAGTCAGTTTCACCACATTCTGCTTGATTGGCCTTTTTGGAAGGGCTATAGGCCAATCCTTGATTATAATGATTTGCTCCCTGAATTTACATATCCAAAAAAGTACTTAGCTCCTAAGAGAGTGGTCTCTACTTCCATCCAAGGGGTCAGATGACCTCACACAAACAAAAATCAGGATATGTGTTTTGAAAAGTAAGGAAGAACTTAGTATTACAAATAGGAGTTGCTATATATTAGTTATATATTGCCATGTAACAAGTTACTCCAAAACTTAATGGCTTACCAAAACAAGCATTTATTATCACATGTTTTCTGTGGGTTAGGAATCTGGTGTGGCTTAGCTGAATGCCTCTGGTTCCAGGTCTCTCACAAGGCTGAAATCAAGGTGGCCAGCGTGGCAGTGGCAGTTGTCTCAAGGATCAATCAGGCATGGATCTCCCAACCTCACTCAAGTGGTTGTTGGCTCAACTCGATTCCTAGTTGGGTGTTGGATGGAAGGCCTGAGTTCCTTGCCAAAGGAGACTCTCCATAGGACAGCTCACACCATGGCCACTGGCTTTCTTCAGAGTGAATGTGCAGGATTGGGAGGGAGGGAGGGCAGCCCAAGATGGAAGGCACAATCTCTTTGTAACCTCATCCCAGAATTGACATCCCATTGCTTGTGCTGTAGCCTACTTGTTAGAAACCAGTCACTAGGTCCATCCCACACAGGGGGAGGGGACTTCACAGGGCATGAATACTAGGAGGCAGGGATCACTGGGGCCATCTCAGAGGCTGCCGACTGCAAACTGGGAAAACCTGGCAAGAGTCGTTCTTCTTTAAGACCCCTCTTAGTCAACTTCCTGCAACCAAGATTCTTAATATTCTTTCTTCTTTGGGATCCCTGTCCCAAATCTCCCAGTTTCTTCACTTTTCATGAATTTTTTTCCTGGAACAGTTTTTGAGGTTGCTCTGTAAAGCCATTAGCAGTGGCGTAAAATTAGACTGCTGGTGTGATCTCAGAGACGGGTATACTAGCTATAGCGTGTGTTCTCTTGACCTAGCAATTTTGAGGATTAAAAAAACTTTAGACCCACCTTAGAATATTTACACATTGATTATCAATTTTAAATGTAGGAGGTGTGCAATCTTGTTAAAACCCCAGGCCAAAGAATTTGGAAGATCGAACCTCTGGCTTTGTTTGACTTCTAGGCAAAACTCATTGTCCTTCAGCTACACATTCCCATTGTTCTTAAAATCTGCTGTATGGGAGGATGGTGCCTGAAGAGGGAAAATGTCTTGACCTTGCCACCACCCAGGCTGTTATATCTTCTTGATAAATATCAGGCTGCAGTCACTTGTGAACATTTCCCTCATTAGGTTTGGATAATTAATTGATGAGTCTTGCTGCTTTCTTTTGAGAAAGGGGCAGTATATAAAATATATTTTGTAAATAAAAATATGTCTGCTGCATCTGATTTAAGAATAAATGCTCAATTTCAGGACTGCAGTTTGGCAGTGTGTTTTAAATTTGTCTACTCCCTTATGAACAGAGTAAGGTCAACAGTTTAATTAGTTCAGTATTTATCAAGCACCAAGTACTGCCAGACATGGTGCCAGGGCCCGGGAATATGAGGATGAGTTATACACATTCCTGCCCTTGCAGAGTTCTCAGTCTGTTGGGAGGAACAATCAGGTAAACCAATAATAACAAAAGAATGTGATACAGTAGAGCTGCCTACGGAGTGCAGAGAGGGCCCTGAGAAGCGGGTGTCTAACTCTGCCTGGGAATTTGTATTCTACAGCATCCCTTAGAATACAAACCTCAGAAGGTCTTGATGTGTTCAGGAGGAGAAGCATGTATGCTTGTAGGCTGTGCAATGTTTTTTCAGCTGCTCTATCCCCAGAGGGAAAAGAACATTATGTCTTCACTGAATTTTAAAGTTTTTTTAATAATTACTAAAGTATTATCTTTAGAAAGTAGAAAATAGTTTAATTTTACCAATGTAATTATCTTTGAAACCAACTTCTAAATGTCAAATGTCAAATTGATTCTCCTAATAAACTATTTAGCCAGGAAGTCCTTTCACCAGGAAATGCTTTGTTTACATCTCTGGAGGTGGTCCTAAAAGAGTAGAGTGTATGTATTAGGAATGCTTTGTGCTTAGTAGCATGTACAGTGATGTCAACTTACAATTTAATACATTCATTTATGCCTATAAAGTTGTTTTGACTTTAATGAAAAATACCAGCAATACTAGTGTATTAGTTTTCTAGGGCTGCCATACAAAGTACCACAAACTGTGTGGCTTAAAACAAGGTATCAGCAGAGCCATGCTTCTGAGGCATGCTCGGAAGATTCTAGGGGAGAATCTTTCCTTGCCTCTTCAAGTTTCTGGTGGCCCTGGATGTTTCTTGGTTTGTAGTAGCATCACTCTAATCTCTGCCTTGGTCTTTTCATGGCCTTTTCCCCTGTGTCTCTCTGATTCTCTCCTCTTGTTATAAAGACACTAGTCATTGGATGTAGGTCTCACTCTAAAACCCAGCATGATTTTATCTTAAGGTCATTAACTAGTTTTATATCTGCAAAGACCTTATTTCAAGATAAGTTCACATTTTAGATTCTGGGTGGACATGAATTTTGAGGAACACTATTCAACTTATTACAGTTAGATTTACAGAAACAGCAAAAGATATATTTGCAGATCAAGGATAAAAGCTTTATACTTCACATTTGAAGAAAGATATTTCTTTATATTATTTTTATACCTGGGGTAGAAAGAAAAGGAAGTGGGGAAAAGGTAGACTTTAAGGGTAGTTAGGTAAGATCTGATAGAGGTAAGGAGATTTAACATGTAGAGAAATATGAAACGCTTAGGACCAAAATGTAATGCAGGAAGTGCTGTGGTAGCCTAACTTCTCCAAAGTTGTTCATCCAAAAATGGTTACAGATATTTAGATTGGAAGTCAGAAACTTAATTCAAAATAGGTAAATTAGTTTACTGAATGGTAGAAAAGTAAGAACCATTGAAAAGTCCTAAACCACTGAAACTAAGTATTGACTTGGTAGTTTGAAAGTCTGTCCATTTTTTCTAAGATGTAAGTCTGATAGTCTATCAGCTCAGTCTTATTTATCCCTATATTTAATTAAATGAGTCAAATCAGTAATTATTTATTGAAAAACTGCTTTCAAGGGAAGGTGTTACATTGTACATAAAGAAATATAAAACTCAGCCCTTTCTTTCAGTAGCTTAGTTGTGAAGACAATCTGAATACATATGAAAAGATAACTAACTGTATAAGCAGTAAAATGACTATGTTAAGGCCTTACAGCAATTTAGAGGAGTGAAAGCTGCTATAGGTATTTTGAATAGAAAGGGGTTAAATGCAGGGCCTGAGAGACTTACACAAGTGTTGAAAGGGCTGGGAGTGCTGGCTTTTAGGAGACCTGGAAGTGCAGGGATCACAGGGAAGCTGCCACTGATGAGCTCAGGTGTCTGCAACATTGGCGTGGCTGATCCTCAGGAGATCACGTTTATCCTTGTGGAGCGCTTGTTCTGCTGGGGGAAATAATCAGATAAAATCATAATCAAAATACAGTGTGATAAGTGATGTGGTAGAGTCAGGTACAGAGCGCAAAAAGGTCATAGAGAAGGGAGTGTCCCTGGCCAAACCTCACATTTGCCATTTGGGAGTGCCATCTCACCTACCTGCAGATGATCTAGGGGAGTAATGACCTGTTCATCCTGCCTTCTGGGTCAGCCCCTTACTGGTAGAATCCAGTGAGCTCTGCTGAAAAGAGCCTGGAAGTGTAATTTCCTGAATTTATCCCCTTCCGTGCAGGAGAGGGCTTAGAGGGCTGCAGGAGAGGGCTTAGAGGGCAGTGATGTTTCTGAGAATCAATAGACACATCTGCAGTGGCCAAGAAAAGCAACTGAAAGAGGGATATAATGTGGGTCTTGAAGAGAAGTGAGATTTGGATAAGAAGGAAGAAGGAAGGTGTGTATTCCAGGTGGAACCAGGGCTTAGGATATACCAAAATGTGTTCAGGGTGCAGGGATTATAGCAAATTGACTGAAGTCATGTGGAAAGTCAGTGACAGATAAAGTTATAAAGATGGTTGGGTCCGATTATGGACAGCTCAATGGTGGGTTGAAGGGATGGGAATTGATTTTAGGTTAGTGCATCCCAGCTTGTGGGCCTGAGGCCTCTGGGACCCTGGAGTTATTATTGTCAGGGGCTCTCTGATCCATGCATATGTATCCATGCATAGCCTGGACACAGAACAGATATGTCTGTCCCATGATATGAGCTATGGTTTGAACTTGATTGTAGGTGATGTGACTTAGCAAAATACAAATTAATTGTATATGTCTAAATTTATTGCAGCATGTATCATCTGTTTTTTTAATTAAAGTGGTCTAATAGTAAGACTACTATCATGCAGTGACCTGTACAAAATTGTTGATATTGTAAAGGGGTTTTCATGTTTAAGAAGTTTAGGACCACTGCTCTAGGCAATGAGTCCTTTGAAGGCTTTTGAGCAGCATAAAGACAAAGTGAAATGATGGTTTAGGGAGATCAATCTGGTAGTGCTCTATAGATTTAAAAGTGGAGATTAAAGGCAGCTAAACCAATAAGAAGCCTCTTGTGGAAATTAAGCTTGAGAAAACCAGTGAGCTGAGAATAAGCCATTCCTAAAGCGTGATGTGATGTGTGACAATGGGTACAATTAAAGAATTGTGCACCAGGTATGAATGTATTGCCTCTCAGCTCCAAATTCACACTGCGATGCCTGTTCTGTGAGAGTGGAGCTGGGCTCTGTTTGCCAGCTGACAAGGTGTTACGATTTGCCAGTGGAGGGCGCTGCAGGGACACTGGAGGATGGACTTCCTTATATTGGGCCCAGTGTGCACCTCTCTCCGGACTCCTGTAGCACACATGGCTTCTCCAAGGTCTGGCTTTGGCCGCCTGTGCAAGTTCTCTAACATCATATTCCTGTAGCATCAGTGCAGCTTCTCCTGGCACCCCTTCAGGTGGCTTTGCAGCAGAGCCACTACCGAAGGACAACCTTGTGGATGGCTTTCCTCCAGGACACCAGAGGGCAACTTTCTGGCAAGCTCTGCTGGCTGGCACAAGACCTCAGCAACTTCTCTACCAACCAATGAGCCACAGCTGCTCCCTCTCCAGTGAGGGAGTGGATTAGCCCTTGTTGGGGGAGACTCTTATGTGGGGCAATAGCTCAGCCCTAAGGGTAGTGGCTGCTCCTTTATCTGTAATTCCTGTATTCCTTGGTGTTTTCTTCGCTTTTCACTAGCCAATCCCTTGTTGAATTTAATAAACATTTATATTAAACATGCCCCAGAAACTCCTGTATAATCTTTGCGATATAGGTCCTGATAGGACCCTGACTGATATAAATAGTATCTAATTTTGCTGGACATTCATAATTAAGCAATATCTTCTGCATTTCTCTTTATCTGAATATATAAAAGGCTACATGTTTTAGCCAAATAGAGTCATATTATTACCCATATTTTTCTTGCTGCTAGGGAGCAGTAAAAGCAACATCATATAAGCATTCTGAAGGCTGCAAACATAATGAGTTTCTTGAAGAAGTTCTTCATAAGTAGAAAGTAATAAATTAATATTGTTTTTGAAATGTTTTCTGTGGTTGATAACATGGTGATAATAGAAGTTTTATTTATTAATTCTTCTAGTCATTCATTCATGTCTTCTCTGTTATAAAATGGCACTTTTTACGGTATTGCTGAAATCCATCTGGCATTATGACATTTGGGTTTTCATCATTAAAACATATGTTTAAAGCCTCTTACTTGAGGAATTTTAGCAGCGAAGTATCAGGTAATATGTTTTCATATTATTTAGACCTCAAGGTCTTGGAAGGCCAAGAAAGAGGCTTTTGTGTTTAACTCATTTTGTTCACAAATGAGAGCTTAAATATATACTTTTGCTTGAAAATCATTGCGTAGCTGAAGTTTGGATAGATTGACAAGTATTACATATGAGTATGTAGTAAAATATCAGTAAATTAAAGTAAGTGTATGTGTGTGTTGGGTGGGAGTCTGAGAATGTTTTTTTTTCTTGTTTACTTTAATGTCTGAAAATAGCCCAGATTACAAATTAGTAAATTTAGCAACATTATGCTTTTACTAAGAAATAAAATGATATCAATGTTCTTCTGAGGGTGAAAACATATAGTATCAAATTTATAGTTAAGTGGTATTTATTCTTTTCTAAGACACCTTTCTGTACTAGGCCCGATGGAATTGAAAAGTGTCTTTTCCCCTTGCCTTTTTCTTTTCCCCCTTGCCTTTTAAAGGGCTATAAACCACGTTCAGAACTCTAGAAAGACTACAGAATGCTTAAGTGGGATTTCCAAGGTTGACAGCATAGAACTCAAGAACACAACCTTGCTTTGTTAGATCTGTTAGTGTTAGTGACGTTACCCATCATGTTTGCTAGATGGCGCTAGAGTTCATATCTCATATCTAGACTTCACACACCTTCCTCTGTCTAACTGTATTTGGAGAGCAGTCCCTTATTTTTAGAGTCATTATTGTCGGATTTAAAATCGTATTACCTTACAAATGTTACTTATTAAGTATGTACGGAGTGCTACTTTGTCTAACATCGTTTAAGATGTCATTTTCCTCTAGCCCATACATGGAAAGATCTAACACAATATAAAAATGTTTTCTTTGAATATTCATGTTTAGAGAGTAGAAGACTAAACACGTCCAGAAAGAGCTTTTCCAGAAAGAAAATTCTTAGTGAAAACTGAGCTTTCGCTATGTGTGTATACTTGAAAATTGAGTAGGCGAATTGAATAATTACATGCTTATTTTAAGCTTTGAAAACATCTTTGCCTCAATTATTTTAATGTTTTAGTTGAAGGACCTCTGTGAACTGTATATGCACATAAACATAGTCTGTTGACTAGGAGAGGTATTTGAAATGAAGAAAAAAAAATTACCTATAAGGTATAGTTTTTAATTAACAGTCATAAATAAGAAAATCACATTTTCTAAGAAGTAATAGCTTGCATTTGTTATTTTCTTCATTTGTTTCAGTTAAAAATCATATTACAAACAATGCATATATGCATGTATAAAAAAAGTCCTCCTGACCGTATGTTCTGCCTTTCCTCACCTAGTTTGACATTGTAGAGATTTCTGCTGTTAGCAGTTTGATATCTATTCCTCAATAAATTTTCCTAAACATGAAACATAAATATGTTTTCATCTTTGTAGATTATCTCCGTGTATCTTTATATGTTATCTTCTGATCTGTCTATAATACAATTGTAATCCTTGTATACCCAAAGATCTGATTACATGAAAAAAAAAACAATCTGGAGTCCAAGAAAATAATTCAAAATAATGTGAATCATATTCCAGTCTTGCATAAAAATATCCAAAGAGGAGAACATTCCCATGCATCACAGAATTTCTTTCAAAAACTTCTTTCCCCAAGTTCTTATTGTCAATATTGTTCACACCCATAGCGATGCTTTAGAAATTCACTCCTTTCTCACTCCAAGCTTTCTAAATTCTCCACCCAATTCAGCCCAGAGCAACCCTCTCTCTGGTGTAGTTTTCTATTACTCAATCAGTTTTTCTCTTCCTTCAATACCTAGATTCTGCAAAACAAAGTAGGGTCTTGAAGCTGACTGAGCAAGTAAGTCAGCTTCATCTCTCTTCTTTGTGATGGTGATGGAGAGGGAAGAAGATGGTGAACATTATAGCATCTTTTTATCCCTCTCAGCGTGCGCACGCACACGCGCACGCACACACACACACACACACACACTCACATATGCAGATTCTCTTTCCCTTTTTTAGTTACATAAATGGAAAATCATACTATATATATTGTTCTGTGTCTTGTTCTATCTGCTCAACAATTATCATGGACATTTTTTCTTTTAAAATTTATTTATTTATTTATTTTTGGCTGCGTTGGGTCTTTGTTGCTGTGCATGGGCTTTCTCTAGTTGTGGTGAGAGGGGCTACTCCTCATTGTGGTACGCAGGCTTTCATTGTGGTGATTTCTCTTGTTGCGGAGCACGGGCTCTAGGTGCATGGGCTTCACTAGTTGTGGCACGCGGGCTTCAGTAGTTGTGGCTCACGGGCTCTAGAGTGCAGGCTCAGTAGTTGTGGCACACGGGCTTAGTTGCTCCGCGGCATGTGGGATCTTCCCGGACCAGGGCTCGAACCCATGTCCCCTGCATTGGCAGGCAGATTCCTAACTACTGCACCACCATGGAAGTCCCTGGTATTATTCTAAGAATACTCTGGTAGATATACTAGTGTATTTCTGAAGACACTTAGAATTGGAATAACTGGTGTGTAAATTTAAAGTTTAATTGACAGTACCGTATTACTTTCCTAAAAAGTCCTACTGGTTTTTGAGCCCATCAGTAATGCATGAGCCTGCCCATTTTCCTATTATCTTGCAAATATTGCTAGTGTCAATATTTAACTTTTTTCTAATCTAAGTACTAAAATTATCTTATTAAATATCTTCCAATTTTTATCAAATTAATGATTGTATATTGTTTATAAAGTAGAAATAGAAGCATGAGTTTATATTTAAAAAACAGCAGTTTTTTTAGTGTTCTTGTTCTGAAATTCCTGTTAGTCACATGTTGAACCTCCTGGATTGATTCTTGTATGGGCCAGGTTTTACAGTTATAAATTTCTATTGTGAAGTTTTAGTGCTTAACCCAACAACTGTTTGTCTCATACTCATGTTCAAAGTGAATTGGGTGAGATTCCTTCTACTCCACATGGTCACACAGGTACCCAGCTGATGGAGGCACTACCATTTGCTGCAAAGCTTTTTATCAAACAGATAAGAGAGTGGAGAATTTTCTCTGTTTCAGCCTGGAGGTAACACATGTCTTCTGCTCACACTTCATTGGACATGACTAGTCACATGACCCTGCCTAGTCCCAAGTGTGCTGGGAAATATAGTGGAATATTTGATGAATGTAGCTACTTTTACCACAAACCTATAGGGTTCTCATTTTTTCTCTCCAGTTTTTTAATTCTGATATTTTGTTTTGTGTATTTTAATATAGTCATAACTTAATCTTTCAGTCTAAAATTAAATTTTGCTGTCACATTTTTAGTTTCTAAGAGTTCTTTTCTTTCATTTTTTAAAATGTATTTTTCCTTCTTGTTTCATGAATTCAATATATATTCTTATTTCTCAGAAGATATTAATTTAAATTTTAAGTTTTCTTTTGGTCACCAACCAATGCATTGCCATTGTTTCTTCAAATTTCCCCTTTCTGTTTGTTTTTCTTGGTCTTTGTCTTTCCTATTGGATGCTTTTCTAAAGTGTCTGGTGATCCTTGACTCTTTTTTTGTATTTATGACACTAAAAAGATTGAAATCTTTTTGTGCAGCTGGGTGGGAGGGGTGGGGGAGAGACTTGTCAAATGATGTGCCGAGTGGTCAGATGTGGTATGTGTGTGGGAATCCCTGAATATTAAATATCCATATTTGTGTGTTTTTTAGCTTGGGCTGCTCAGTTCTTCCAGAAGAGACTCCTTTAATCTCTGAGTATTTGGGGGTGATTAAGCCTGCTTCCAGGTTCTGATAATCAATTGAGGGAAGGGAGTGTGGGAGCTTACCACCTAGTACATACAGATTCACCTAGCTGCCCTGTTCTCAGTCTGGGGTTGTGGCACGATGGCTAGCTTGCCACCAGCATTCATGCTTTCACATCCATTACATATGGAGTTATTGGAAGCAACTTCCCAGCCAGAGCCTATATAGTCCATCCCCTAATATATCTAGGTGTCTCTAGGTGCCTAGTCCATACATCTTTTCTTGGGAAATGCTTTATACCCTTTCTTTTTTCAGCTGGTTGTGATAGAGATAAACTTCAGGCAAAACTTTGAGTTTACATTTTAAAGACAGTGTATTTTCAGTTTGGATGCCTAGCTGACTCTGTAGGTGTGTTTATTAGTTTCCTATTGCTGCTAAAACATATTACGACAAATTTAGTGGCTTAAGACAACACAGATTTATTATCTTACTGTTCTGAAGGTCAGAAATCTAAAATGGGTCAACAGGGCTGTGCTCCTTTTGGAGGCTCTAGGGAAGAATCTATTCCTCGCCTTTTCCAGCTTCCAGAGGTGACTTGAATTCCTTGGCTCATAGCTCCTTGCTCTCATCATTCTGACCTTTGTTTCTATGGTCACATCTCCTTCTCTCACTCTGACCCTCCTGCCTCCCTCTTATAAAGACCCTTGTGATTACATTGGGCCCACCTGGATATTCATGATAATCTCCATTTCAAGATCCTTAAATTAATATCATCTGCAAAGTCCCTTTTACCATGTAAGGTAACATATTTATAGGTTTTGGGGATCAGCATGTGGACATGTTTGGAAAGCCTACCACAGAACAAGACTGTCCCCTCCACCTGTTTATGTACTAATGAAACAGGAGGGAAGGGGGCAGGACACAACCTTTAAAAGAATGTTATAGCCATAGTACATGACAAAGACTGGTTAGAACCAAGCAGGTCCAAGATGGTGGAAGATTCAACTTCCAGTGGACCTTGTGCGTCATATGCTCATTGTAATACATTAGCATGCTAAATGACACACCCACCACTGCCATGACAGTTCTGAGGCCAACCATAAAAGGTCAAAAAGTGGGTGGTGGCCCAATTCCTGCAAATCCCCACCCCTTGCCCAAAAGTATTGGAATAATCCTCCCACTCATTAGCCTATGAAATTACCCAGCCTATAAAAATTAACCACACCATATTTCAAGGCCTCTTGCCTCTTGCTTTCCCAGATGGCCTGCACTCTGTCTGTGGAGTGTGTTTCTCTCTAAATAAATCTGATTCTTACCTGTCACTTTGTCTCCGAATTCTTTTCCGACAAAGAAAGAACCTTAAGTTCACCAGCAACACTAACTGCTGTTATATGAGCAAGAAAACCCCCAAACATCTATCATGTAAAAGCAATGAAATTTGCTATAGCTTTTAGTATTATGTTAACTAATACAGAATTGAAATGGAGTTATGCCATAACAAAAACTTAAAATAGTGACACTGAGTTAGAGGTTAAATAGTGAGTGGTGAGAAAACATACATGAGAGGCTGTTAAAAATAGGAATAAGGTTTTATTTATTTTATTTTATTTATTTATTTATTTATTTTTTAGGTCTGTGTTTTATTCCCATCCTACCCCTAGGCTCTTCATGACTTTTTTTTTTTCTTCTTAGATTCCATTTATATGTGTTAGCATATGGTATTTGTTTTTCTCCTTCTGACTTACTTCACTCTGTATGACAGACTCCAGGTCTATCCACCTCACTACAAATAACTCAATTTCATTTCTTTTTATGGCTAAGTAATATTCCATTGTATATATGTGCCACATCTTCTTTATCCATTCATCTGTTGATGGACACTTAGGTTGCTTCCTTGTCCTGGCTATTGTAAATAGAGCTGCAATGAACATTGTGGTACATGACTCTTTTTGAACTATGGTTTTCTCAGGGTATATGCCCAGTAGTGGGATTGCTGGGTCATATGGTAGTTCTATTTGTAGTTTTTTAAGGAATCTCCATACTGTTCTCCACAGTGGCTGTATCAATTTAAAAAAAATGGGAATAAGGTTTTATAAAACTCTTGTTTGTGGTAACATGGAAGGCAGACAGACCAAGTTCTTACTGAATCCCCATAACTTTAGTGAAAATGTCTGGGAAGAGCAAGAGTATTAGTATGCATTGATTGCTTACTGATGCACTTAGCAAGGTGTTTTAAAAGAAATAAATGAGTTCCATGCAAGTAGACTTAAAGAGAGTAGAGAAAGTTCAGAAATTTGTCACCTTACAGAGATGGAAGAGCCAACTACTTCTAGACACCAAACTTTAGGAAATAAAGTAAAAAAAACCTTTGAATGGCAAAAACCCATTGAGTTTACAGTTAAACAAATGACTCATCTGGGCAGCAGATACCACATTAAGGATATTACCTCCCTTTCAAGCTATTGTTGCAGAAAACCTCAACGCAAATTCCATTAAGTTGGAAGAGAAAGAGGAATAGTCTTGAGAAGCAACAAGTTATGGAAGGCTTGGATTCATGACTAGGAATTGATTGGAAACAAATAGATCAGAAGCCTATTAAGATTTTTGGAGAATTGTATAACTTAAGAAACTATGAACTTGGCCTACAGAAAGCATGTGATGGTAAAAATAACCATTAAAACTACAAGATTTTACTTTAGTCTGAGGAACTGTTTGATGCTCAGAGTGCATAATCCCTAGAAGCTTTGTTTGTATCCACTTTCCTTTGCATGCATGGTACCAGTTTCAGCTAGTTTCTTGAGTAAGAAAATTCAACCCACTAAGCAACTATTCATATGGCAAAAAATCACAACAGACCAAACAGCCAGAAATCGAAAACCCTAAATTCCATCATACCTAAAACGGTAGGTTTCTCTCCCCAAAGAAATTACACCTGGGGACCTTACATAGGAGCTAGACTTTGCTATAGAACTTTCATAGAATTAGAGCTTGGAAAAGAGCTGGAGGTCAGATGGTAAGTATTCAGAGGCTGTCTCACCTTTTCAGACCTTATAAGAAAGGTATGCCAGTTAGGACAGCCCTAAGCATTTTTTGCTTTAGATTTACTTGATGGTCTCTGTATGACAAATTTTATCACCTGGCACAGGGCCATTCTTGATGAGTGGTACTAAAACATTGCCATATGATATGACAACCACATGAGGCATTGTGGCCAAACACAGATCAGTGGTTGTTTCTTAATAACTGGGATTGGATTTGTGTCACAAAAGATTATTGACTATCCCCACAAATTTTGTAGAGATGTCTTACCTTGGTAGTCTGATGACTGCCTTCAGATATTACCCAAGGTCCATTTTAGCCCATCAGTTTCTCTTCTCAGAGAAAAAAGGGTTATTTAGATAATTAAACTCAAAAATTAGAAAAATTGGGTCCCAGTTTGCATTCAAACATTGAAAGAGAATTTTGGACATCTTTCCTCTGCCCCCAAACTTCTTCAGTTTATACTTTACAAAAGCGCACACAAATGTAGATAATCCTACATGCAGTGAGTGGTTCAATGTATGGCATGAGAGCTAGACAATGCCATTGAGGTTGTGGAACTTACAGGAGAGGTTTCTGAAATTAGGTGATAGTAATAAATTTTAGGATATTGGCATCTGGAGGTAGAATGTATACCGTCTTAGGAGAAGAATATTGTACTTACATCCCTGTAGACCTCTCCAGGACCTTTTATATTACTAAAAATACCCAGGGAACAAAGACATGATGAAATTAGGTAATTTGGCTTATATTCCCATATCTGGTTTTACAGGCTCTTTGGTTTGGGATGGGATGTTTTCTCTTGGTTCCTGTATTATGCATGGACTACAAATTATGATTACTATTCTTCAGTTAGTATATGTTTTTCAGTGCTCAGTTGTATGGTTTTCAGGGTCTTGAATTCTGTGGAGAGGTCACTGTTCTGTGAAATGAAGCAATTAATGAATTTTCCACAAAAAATAAGAAAATCTGATACTTTTTAGTGTTGGAATGACTACCATCAGAAGCTCTACACACAACCAGAACACATCATACAGCAGTGCAGAACTGGATTAATCGTATGTCCAGATGATAACGTTCTACCTTTCATTTTAGGAGGAAGAATGGCCTAAAAGGGGCCTATATTAGTTCTCTATTGCTGTGTAACTATATTTTCACAAACTTAGAGGTTTAAAACAACACATATTTATTATCTCACAGTGTTTTGGGGTAAGGAATCTAGGAATGGCAGAGTTGAGTCCTCTGCTTTAGGGTCTTACAACACTGTAGTCAAAGTTTCACCTGGTACTGCCATCTCATCTGAGGCGCCACTGTTGTAGGATCTGATTCTAAGTGCACATGATTATTGGCAGCATTCAGTTCCTTGTAGGTAGTTGGAATGAAGACCTCAGTTCCTTACTTTCTTCATCTGGAGGCCACTCTCAGATCATTGCCCAGTGGGCCTTCTCAACATGGCTGCCTTCGTCGAAGAAAATCTAGAAAGAGGAATTTTATAATCTGATATAATGCAATCACATACATCCCATCACCTTTGCAGTATTCATTTGGTTAGGAGCAAGTCACTACTTGACTGGGCCACGGGGTGCCCAGATATTTGGTTAAACATTATTTCTGCGTTTGTCTATGTGGGTTTCTCTAAATGAAAGTAATAGTTGAATCTGTATGCTGAGTAAATCAGATTGCTCTCCCCCATATGTGTGGGCCTCATCCAATCTATTGAAGGCCTCAATAGAAAAAAACCTGGCTCTTCTGGGTCTGGACTTCTCAGGCTTTATAATCATGTGAGCCAATTCCTTATCAGAAATATATATATATATATATATATATATATGCTTGAGTTGTAGGAACTGGAGAAGATGCCAAAAGCTAAAATATTTAGTGGTCTCAGCTAATCTTTCCTTTGCATATTTCCCAGGAAATGACTCAATTTTGGGTGCCAAATTTGGTTCATCCATGGCCGAGAAAATTACAAACAAACACCAAAAAATCTCAAGGCAACAATAATATTTGTGCTCATTTTAAAGGTATATTTACAAATTTTTTGGTACTCTTCACTTAAAGAAGAAAAGCCTAATTTCCTACTGCTTGAATGTGGACTAGACTTAGTGACTTACTTCTAACAAATAGAATGCAGCAAAAGTATATCACTTCTGAAATTAGTTATTAAAAGACTGCAGCTTCCATCCTGGGTCTCTCTCTTCTCTCTCATCACTCACTCTGGGGGAAGCCAGATGCCATGTTGTTTGAGCAACCCTGGAAGAAGAGGCCCACATAGTGAAGAACTGAAGTCTCCTGACAACATCCATATGAATGAGCTTGGAAGTGGATTCTTCAGGCCCTTCAGATGATTAAACCCCAGCTGACATCTTGACTGCAACCTCGAGAGAGACCCTGAGTCAGAAGCTACTAGCTATGCCTCTCTTCGATCCCTGACTGTCAGAAACTGTGTGAGACAATAAATGTTGTTTTAAGTTACTAAATTTGAGGGTAATTTATTATGTGGTAATAGATAACTAACAAGCTTGTATAAATCTTCAGCTGCTCCTAGATTGGGTAAAATATTTCAGGTTTAGTAAGTTTCCCATCACGTTTAAAATATTTTTTTCCCACAAATATTAAAAAGTTTAGGGTTTCCCTGGTAGCGCAGTGGTTAAGATTCCACCTGCCAGTGCAGGGGACACAGTTCGAGCCCTGGTCTGGGAAGATCCCACATGCCACGGAGCAGCTAAGCCTGTGTGCCACAACTACTGAGCCCGCGCTCTAGAACCTGTGAGCCACAACTACTGAGCCCACGTGCCACAACTACTGAAACTCACGTGCGTAGAGCTCATGCTCTGCAACAAGAGAAGCCCCCACAATTAGAGGCCCACGCACCACAATGAAGAGTAGCCCCCGCTCACCACAACTAGAGAAAGCCCACGCGCAGCAATGAAGACCCAACACAGCCAAAAATTTTTAAAAAGTTAAAAAATGAAGTCTTATTGTAGATTCCCACCTACCTTCAATTTCTTTTAATGAGCTGCATTATACTAAAGTGAAGTTTGAATAGACTTAGGACTCTATATAATAAGCAGTTAAACAGTGGCTAACTTACTGAAAGCTTATTAGGTGTTCAATTCCTTACTAAGCCTTCCACATGATATCTCATTTATTCCTCTCAATAATATAATGGTATTATTATTATTATTTGCTCCATTCTTACATTTGAGAAGACCAAGGCTGAGAGAAGGGAAATAGAATTCCCCCTTTGTGGGTGTTGTTGAAACCTGTGACTTGCTCCTAACCAACAGAATATGGAAAAAGTGATGGAGTAGGTACTTTTCATGATTATATTTCATTATATATCAGTCCCTCTTAGCAGAGTCTGTTGGCCTTGAAGAACAACTGCCATGTTATGAATTGCCTATGAAGAGAGTCACATAGCAGGAAACTGTGAGTGGCCTCTAGAACTAGAAGGGGACCTCCAGTCAATAGCCAGTAAGAAATGGGTCTTTAGTTCTACAAGTATAAGAAAATGAATTCTGCCAACAACCTGAAAGAGCTTGGAAGTAGATTCTTCCTCAGTCAAGCCTCCGGATGTGAATGCAGCCCAGCTGATAACTTGATTACAGACTCGTGGGACCCTGATTAAAAGACCCAGCTAAGCCATGCTGGACTCCTGACACATGAAAACTGTGAGATAATAAATATGTGTTATTTTAAGCTGCTAAATTTGTGGTAATTTTGTTACACATTAATAGAAAATGAATACACGTACTTAACACTAAAGAAATTGCCTGTCTGCTGTTCTTGGGGAAGTTTTTTTAAAACTTCATTGAAGTATAAATACATAGAGAAAAATATACATAAAAATACAACTCAATAAACTTATGCAAACTGAACACAACAGCACCCAAATCCAGAAACAGACAATTAGAAATCTTCAAAAGTCCCTTAAGGAAGATTTGAATGGCAGGAACTACCTGAATATAGGTGTTTCAGATGGAGAATTTAAGCGTTGTATGTATCATAGCAAATTAGATAAAACTTTCAGTCATCTGTGTCTCTAGAGTTTATATTTAAGGAAGATTTTTTTAAAAACTAAAGATTAGACTAGGTTGTATCTGAAAGTTGATGTGTTTTTTTGGGAGGTGTATGAGTTTAAGGAGCACTGAATTAAGAGGTTGTATGCTCTTCCTTCAATTGTGTAACATTTTACAGCTTTCAGTGCACTTTCACAGTTATTATTTCACTGTATTTTCCCAACATCTCTGCTGAATAGGTATTGCCAGATTTTCATCCTATAAATGAGTTACTGTTATTCATTATTGATTAAATATGCTTAGCATGAATACTAAGGATTGACCTTCACCTGGTAGATGGAGGTATAGGTTACTGTTTTTTTTAGGCTGGAGTCCATTCTGAGTGGTTGGTGCCCATACTATATACATTAAAAGTTTTGACTACTATTCTTGTTCTCAGTATATATAGGATAAAATAATTCCAATTTGAGTGGGTCCATGGAGATGATGTATTTCACAGGTTTTCAATAGTATTCCTCAGAACTCTCAAGGTTTCACAGAAGAGGTGCTAGAAGATGTGGTGGTAACCATAAAGGTGAAGTGGGAGCTGAAAGAGAAGTTTGTAGAGAAGGAACACCACAGTCCATCCAGCTTCAACTTGAGCTGCTATGATTTTGATTCTTTTGAATATTGGTTCTGGGTAGACTTTCACATGAATTAAAGCATTTTATTACTAAAAAAATTGAAAACCACTTATGTATAGCAACTATTCCACCTTACAAATTAAGAAATTGAAGCTTACAAAGGTTAAGTGACTATGAGAAAATTAGACAGTTATTATATCATTTGGTAGAAACGAAATATGGATATGAATTCAGGTTTTTGCTTTTTCAGGTGTTCCATCCTTGATGCCTTCAGAGCATAGGATAAAGAGCTACTTCAGCCCAATATAAACATGACTTTAATATTATCTTCATATGTTTCTCCATGAACATGCATGCACATTTAAAAATTATTATTTCTAGACAACATTTTTCTATGAAGAATTTGAGGTGGCTTGCCACAACAAATTAGGAATTTGGGGGAGGGAAAGTGAGGTGGAACTAGAGTTGCAAAATACCTATGCTAAAGTCTGGATGGTTGTAGGGGTGGGCTATAAATGGGTGGTGAGCCTGGTAGAGGTCAGTGCAGAGGAAACACAACACAGAATTTCTGGCACCTTGAAAATGTATGAAATCAAACCTGGGGGGAAAAACACTTAAAGAAATCTGGGCCAACAAAAGTAACTGCTCTAGACTGCCTGTCAGCTCTTACTGTTCTTGATGTGCATAAAGCTTACTTATTTCTCTTTGCTCTAATGTACTCAGACTCCAAGTGCCTGAACATAATGTGGAGAGTTAAAATAGAGGAGTGCCTCAGTTCCCAAAGTGCCTTGCATCTGTCAGTTTAAGAGGAGACCACAGCATTGCTTTAATGTTGTGTGTGTGCATGCTTGCACACACTTTTATTAAACATATGCTCCCAGCCCCATTCCACTTGGCAAGATCACAAGTACATAATAGCTACAAGCTGTAAAGAAAAAATAAAAGAGAGCTTAACCAGTTTATTTTAAAAATAAATAAGACCTCCTAAGCCACTTTAAATATTCATTTATACATTCTTTGAGTGTGCACACTAGCTTTTCTTCTGTCTCTGAGTCTCTATTTTCTCACCCCTACACAAAGATGAGTATTGCAGTTGTACGTGATGCAAACATTGGAAATCTGTGTTTACATTTGTGTTTCCAACTGAATATGCTAATAGTGTTTAATCAGCAGTGATGTTGCTTTATATCAATGTTTTGTGCCGCGTACAGCCTCAGTGATAATGTTGTGATAACCAAATTTTTCCCCACATCAAAACTTGGAGACTATCCCAGTTTTTTGAACAGCCATTTGATTCCAAAATATGATGAAATCCTTTATTTTCCTCAGGATTATTTCTGTGTTTTCAGGAAACACTAAATATCCCCTTTGCTTCACTAAGGGGTTGGGGGCACTTGGAACAGATTTACTCTTGCAGCAGTCCCGAGGTTTTGGTGATCCAGATGAGCTCACCAGCTGGCCAGGAGAACCTGCAGGAGGAAGCTCCAAGGTTGGTGAGGCTGTCAGAAGAAATGGCTGCAGGCTGCTTGGAGTGTGATTTTGGGGATATTCAGTCCAGCAGCACACTGGCTAGAAAAGCAAGATGAGAACAGCAGTTGAGTACCATGGAGATGGGAAATGACAGGCTTTTAGTCACGAATTTACAAAAAAAAATTTTGACCTTCTAATAATATAGCTAAAGGAGATATAGGGCCTGTACAAGATTTGGTGAACTTCTGAACTTAGGCAAGGGATACTCCATAGATAAAGTATTACACTCTTAGAGCACAAATATCTTTCTCCTCTTGAAAAAAAAGGCAAGAATAGCAATCTCAAACTGCAAACTTCCTTTTTAAAAGAGAAGTATTTCTTATTCTTTGTGTATGTTCAAAGTTGGTTAGGACTCCTTTTTTCCCCAGTGAGTCTGTGAGAAACTCGTTTTTTGGACAGAAACATGACATACTTTTTAAAGAATACTGTCATCTGGAAAACAATTCACACTTTGCATTTTAACCTTACTAAATTGTATACAAGTTCTCTTTAATGCTGCTTCTCTCACAGGACATGAAACATTTTGGTTCTTTTTTTGTTTTGTTTTTTTTGGTTTTTTTTTTTTTGCAGTATGCGGGCCTCTCACTGTTGTGGCCTCTCCCATTGCGGAGCACAGGCTCCGGACGCGCAGGCCTAGCGGCCATGGCTCACGGGCTTAGTTGCTCCGCGGCATGTGGGATCTTCCCGGACCAGGGCACGAACCCGTGTCTCCTGCATCGGCAGGCGGATTCTCAACCACTGCGCCACCAGGGAAGCCCACATTTTGGCTCTTAAACACTTACGAGCAGTACACTGCTTGAGATGAACAGATAGCTTTCATTAGTGCTAATGAGAGTTATACTTCTGCAGCAGGAGACAATAGAGACTAAGGATTTTAAGTTATCCTTCATGCAGATCTTCCAGATGGAATAAATTATGAGGGATGCTTAGGGGGAAGAGGTCTAAATATCCCCTAAAGCCATAGTTTAATAGAAAAGCAATACTTCTGAGTAGTGGAAGTGGAGTCAATAATAATGGCTTAAATAATAATAATAATAATGGCTTTGGGGCTATCACCATGCTAAGTAGCTGATATTGACTTGTGAAAATTCTTATTGGATTAGTACTGCACTTGAATTCCATTATTTTCCAAAGGACCTGAGAGGTAGTTCTCTATCTTGAATAGTCCACTAAAATGTATTCAGTTTGGTTCAGCTTTCAAGGCCATTTATCTTAAATTATGCAAATTTCTAATCTGCAAGCCCTGTAACAAGGAGATCTTTTTCTTTGTTTTTCAGAATAACCCTTTCTGAAAATAGTGTTCCCTGTATCTTTCTTTCTGGCTGGGTGGTGGGGGGGCACATATTTTACTTTTCCTTGTTTTTAAAATGTTTACATTCTTTTACATGTAGCTGTCCAGTTTTCCCAGTAACACTATAGAAGAGACTGTTTTTTCTCCATTGTATATCCTTGCCTCTTTTGTCATAGATTAGTTGACCATAGGTGCGTGGGTTTATCTCTGGGCTTTCTACCTTGTTCCGTTGATCTATATTTGTTTTTGTGCCAGTACCATATTGTCTTGATTACTGTAGCTTTGTAGTATAGTCTGAAGCCTGGGACTCTGATTCCCCCAGCTCCGTTTTTTTCCCTCAAGACTGCTTTGGCTATTCGGGGTCTTTTGTGTCTCCATACAAATTTTAAGATTTTTTGTTCTAGTTCCATAAAAGATGCCATTGGTAACTTGATAGGGATTGCATTGAATCTGTAGATTGCTTTGGGTAGTATAGTCATTTTCACAATATTGATTCTTCCAATCCAAGAACATGGTATATCTCTGCATTTGTTGGTATCATCTTTAATTTCTTTCATCAGTTTCTTATAGTTTTCTGCATACAGGTCTTCTGTCTCGCTAGGTAGGTTTATTCCTAGGTATTTTATTCTTTGCGTTGCATTGGTAAATAGGAGTATTTCCTTAATTTCTCTTACAGATTTTTCATCATTAGTGTATAGGAATGCAAGAGATTTCTGTGCATTAATTTTGTATCCTGCAACTTTCCCTAACACTGTACACAAAAATAAACTCAAAATGGATTAGAGACCTAAATGTAAGACCGGACACTATAAAACTCTTAGAGGAAAACATAGGAAGAACACTCTTTGACATAAATCACAGCAAGGTCTTTTTGATCCACCTCCTAGAGTAATGGAAATAAAAACAAAAATAAACAAATGGGACCTAATGAAACTTAAAAGCTTTTGCACAGTAAAGGAAACCATAAACAAGATGAAAAGACAACCCTCAGAATGGGAGAAAATATTTGCAAACGAATCAACGGACGAGGATTAATCTCCAAAATATATAAACAGCTCATGCAGCTCAATATATATATATATATATTTTTAGTGGTATGCGGGACTCTCACTGTTGTGGCCTCTCCTGTTGTGGAGCACAGGCTCCGGACGCACAGGCTCAGCAGCCATGGCTCACAGGCCTAGCCGCTCCACAGCACGTGGGATCCTCCCAGACCGGGGCACAAACCTGTGTCCCCTGCATCATCAGGCAGACTCTCAACCGCTGTACCACCAGGGAAGCCCTATGCATCTCAATATTAAAAATGCAAACAAACAAATCCAAAAATGGATAGAAGACCTAAATAGACATTTCTCCAAAGAAGACATACGGATGGCCAAGAAGCACATGAAAAGCTGCTCAACATCACTAATTATTAGAGAAATGCAAATCAAAACTACAATGAGGTATCACCTCACACCAGTTAGAATGGGCATCATCAGAAATTCTACAAACAACAAATGCTGGAGAGGGTGTGGAGTAAAGGGAACCCTGTTGCACTGTTGGTGGGAATGTAAATTGATACATCCACTATGGAGAACAGTATGGAGGTTCCTTAAAAAACTAAAAATAGAATTACCATATGACCCAGCAATCCCACTACTGGGCGTATACCCAGAGAAAATCATAATTCAGAAAGACACATGCACTGCAATGTTCATTGCAGCACTATTTACAATAGCCAGGTCATGGAAGCAGCCTAAATGCCCATCGACAGACGAATGGATAAAGAAGATGTGGTACATATATACAATGGAATATTACTCAGCCATAAAAAGGAACGAGGGTCATTTGTAGAGACGTGGATGCATCTAGAGACTGTCATACAGAGTGAAGTAAGTCAGAAAGAGAAAAACAAATATAGTATATTAACGCATATATGTGGAACCTAGAAAAATGGTACAGATGAACCGGTTTGCAGGGCAGAAATTGAGACACAGATGTAGAGAACAAACATATGGACACCAAGGGGGGAAAGTGGGGGCAGGGGTGGTGGTGTGATGAATTGAGAGATTGGGATTGACTTGTATGAACTGATGTGTATAAAATGGATGACTAATAAGAACCTGTTGTATAAAAAAAAAATAAAATTCAAAATAAATAAAAATTACAATAAAAAAGTAAAACAACAAAATAAATAAAATGTTTACACTTTATTTTATTTATTTATTTTACATTTTATTTTTGCTTTGAGAAGTATTGCCTACACTTCTGATATCATTGGGATTGTTTCCTATCTTATTCTTTCGTGACATATCTCTTATCTTCTTGTTTTAAAATTTGTTATATTTTATTTTACTTGAGAATTTTTGCTTTGAGAATTATTCCCCACCCCCTACTGAAATAACTGAAAAATTGGAGGAAGTCCTTTCCTATTCTATTGACCTAAGGGGTCATCTCCTTTTGTTTCCTGTGAGAGCATTTTCACTTGAAAAATTCCTCTACTTTCAAGTGGAAATTAAACATTATGTTTACTTGACACTAATTACTATTACAAGTAGAAAGGGATAGGGCATAGAACTAGTGAGAGGGAAGGTAAGATGCCACGAAGAGAAGATGGGCTGACTACAAAAGACCAATCATCTGGTGAATTTACAGTGGTTCAGACCACCTCTGAATCCTTCAGTGTCCCAGTATTCACTGGACTTGAAGAAGTATATCAATCAAAGATTGAAGTAGAAAACCCAGGTCTACAACTTATAAATATACAATAGGAAATGTTATTTTCTAGAGTGAGATGGTGGAGCTTCCTATTCGGGACACTTTTTCAGCTCTGGAATCAATATACCCAGAAGCCAAATGAATAATCAGAAAGTTGTTCAGTAAACCTGTAATCAGTGAAGAGGAAGCTGGAATAATGTTAAGGCATATTTCATCCAAGCCAGGTAGGTCCAATGAATCATACCTGCTCTACAATAGGGTAACTTATCTCGGATGTTTACATGCTCCATATTCCCTGTCACTCTCCCCAGGTAGGTGGGAAACTGCTGCTAATCTCTGGAATGTCGCTGTCTTTTTTTGTTTTCATTGACCATCCTCCTTTAGTTCATTTAGTCCTTCTTTAGACATGGTACAATTCAGTTGAAATGGCTCTTGCTTGCCCAGTTGCAATCAATCACTTTGATTTCAGTTTTGAGTGTTCCTAAATTCTTTAGATCTATTAGTTAAAATCCACAGGTGGTTAATACAATCATCATATATGCACTTTTTTTCTAGTTCAGAGAAAACATTTATTTTCTTCAGCTTTAAGTTCCTGGGGAGAGAATGCCTCATTGTTAATCATTATATATTGCCACAAATCTGCATTATGATACTATAATAATTTTTTTGAGTGCTTGTTGTGTGCTGGATACTGGGCTGGTATTGTATGAAATCCTAAGAACACTCTCTTTTTTTTTTTTTTTTTTTTTTTTTTTTTTGCGGTATGCGGGCCTCTCACTGTTGTGGCCTCTCCCGTTGCGGAGCACAGGCTCCGGACGCGCAGGCCTAGCGGCCATGGCTCACAGGCTTAGTTGCTCCGCGGCATGTGGGATCTTCCCGGACCAGGGCACGAACCCGTGTCTCCTGCATCGACAGGTGGATTCTCAACCACTGCGCCACCAGGGAAGCCCAACACTCTCTTTTTATAGGTGAGAAAACTGAGCATCAGAAAGCCTAAGAATCTTGCCAAAAATCTCACAGGTACACAGGAGTGAGAGTCCAGCCAGGTCTCTCTGGCTCTTTTCACTGTGCCCCTCAGCCTCCCACTTCGTTTTTGATGTTTTTTTTGAAATTGCTAAAATAGAGAGTGGCATTAAAGACAAGGGAAGACACTGCTTTACTGTGTTCTTTCTAGTTTTTTCTTGGGAAATTTATGTCACCTAGTCCCTGGACCCTGTGTTTACTTTAACTGTGCCCTTGGATTTGGTTAGTACCCACATCTATGATCAACAAAAATGCAGTGGAAAATCCATGAAAAGACATGGAAGAAACTTAAATGTACATTTCTAAGTGAAAGAGGTCAGTCTGGAAAGTCTACAAATCATATGATTCCAACTATATGGCATTCTGGAAAAAGTAAAATATGGAGAAAGTAAAACAAGTGGTCGCCAGGTGTTGTGTGGGGGAACGGGCGAACAGGCAGAGCAGAGAAGGTTTTTAGGGCAGTAAAACTGCTCTGTACAATAATATAATGGTAGATGCATCTCATTATACATTTGTTAAAATCCATAGACTGTACAACAGCAAGAGAGAACCCTAATGTAAACAATGGACTTTGGGTAATAATGATGTGGCAATGTAGATTCATCCAGTGTTAACAAATGTACCTCTGTTGAGGGATGTTGATAATGGAGGAGGTTCTGCGTCTATGGGAACAGGAGGTGTACGGGAACTCTACCTTCTGCTCAGTTTTGCTGTGAATCTAAAATTCTTCTAAATATAAAATCTATTTTTAAAAAATTCAGTGGAGAGTAGCAATAGGAAGTGTGTGTTCTTTGGAAGTGATGCCTGCTCTCTCTTTGGAGTAGGTGTGGTGCATCCAATTACTCAATAATTCTACCCTCAGAAGCCTTTCTCTTCCACTCACCCGTCCTCATCCATTTTTCTCATAAAGCCCTAAGAAAGCAAAGCATTTGTGTGTGTGTGTGTGTGTGTGTGTGTGTGTGTGTGTGTGTGTGTTGATCTGCTATTGTGGAAAAGAAGGGAAATATTGAAGGATGAAAATGAAATTCCTGCAATACATGTGAAGAGCTACACCCTTGTCAACTGATATTTTTCTGTATCACAGCACCTGTTTTTTTTTTTAAATAAATTTATTTATTTATGGCTGCATTGGGTCTTCGCTGCTGTGCACGGGCTTTCTCTAGTTGCAGTGAGCAGCGGGGACTACTCTTTGCGGTGCACAGGCTTCTCACTGCAGTGGCTTTTCTTGTTGCAGAGCATGGGCTCTAGGCGTGTAGGCTTCAGTAGTTGTGGCACACGGACTCAGTAGTTGTGGCTCACGGGCTCTAGAGCACAGGCTCAGTAGTTGTGGTGCACGGGCTTAGTTGCTTCATGGCATGTGAGATCTTCCTGGACCAGGGCTCGAACCTCTGTCCCCTGCATTGGCAGGTGGATTCACCACTGCACCACCAGAGAAGTCCCTGTTATTTTTTTTAATAGGCATTAATCATTAAGAAATATAACAACTGGGAAGATGTTTTTTTATTTTTACCCCCAAATAACTCAGTCCTAGGATTTAAAAGCTGTGTATGACATTTTATATGTCAAAGATCACAGCTCCAAATATCCATCAAACCAGACAGCTCGCATTGTTACTGGAAAGGAACATTCAAATACTGAGCAAGCCTAGCAGTCTCTCTTGCCTTTTAAGACTATAAATGGACATTTCTTCACACGCACACTGTTAAAATTAAATGAGCAGCATGAGATGGCGAATAGCAAAATAATGATGTGAAACACTTGGGGTGCCTGCTCCTTGCACAGTGGGGAGGTGGAGACTCCATGGGAAGTAGAAAGAAAAAAATAGTCTAGGCTATCTAGGTGGTGTTCTCTGGTTGGCATGGGAGAGGGAGTTGGACAGCACTGACAGCTGGGCTGCAAGTTGAAGAGGATGTGAGAGTGGGAGGAACAAGCAGACTTGACTGCAAGCTGTTTCATTTGCATATGGTCCACAAGCTGGCTCACTGTCAATCCAGCTCCCACTCTCCCCTCCTCATCCCGTGTAAGTGTCCGTATTGGATGTGATCTGTCAGCCAAAGCCACTGTACATAAAAAAGTTGATCCACTCAGAATTTGTTCCAAGGATAGATAGCACACACACACACACACACACACACACACACACACACACACACACACACACACACAAGTGCAGGAGCATCCCTGGTGGCGCAGTGGTTGAGAGTCCGCCTGCCGATGCAGGGGACACTGGTTCGTGCCCCGGTCCGGGAAGATCCCACGTGCCGCGGAGCGGCTGGGCCCGTGAGCCATGGCCGATGAGCCTGCGCGTCCGGAGCCTGTGCTCCACAACGGGAGAGGCCACAACAGTGAGAGGCCCGCACACCGAAAAAAAAAAAAAAAAAAAAAAAGTGGAAAGGATGTAACACACTGGAGATTTTTCTTTATTGAAATAGTATATTTCAATCTTATTGGAATGAAATTGACCTCTGAGGTCAAGGCATGTGAAAGACATTCTGGGGTAGGCAGGGAATTTAAATGTGTGCCATAGAATTTACATATCCAATCTCTTTTAACCAATCATTTGCTAGTATCTTATTAAAACTAGTTTCTGGGAGCTATTGCTGAACATTGTGAATCACTAGGAATGCTTTCTCCCCCCATCAGGCTGTTTTAACTATGTATAGCATTGTTTCTTAAAGGTTTGGTAAGAAGAGCTGAAGCAGTAAAAAAGAACTGTTCAAACAGGATTTAATTAAACAGCTACCAACATCTGCATTACATGAGAAGTTAGAAAATTCTGTGTGTTGGGGGGGTTATTTGTTTTTGGTGGGATGACTGAAGAAGAAGCACGCTAAATAAATATGGTGTTCACGATGGAGTACTGTTTGTTGAAGGGATAATGGCTGTGCAAATGTTTAGTAGACAGCTGTCAACATTTTCACTTGTGGAAACGACATTTTGTCTTGCTTAGGAGCAGACATTCAGACATTTTTGAAACATGGCTTTTATCATTTACTCAGGATATACATGCAGGCAGAAAAGACGGAACATTTGCCAGTCAGAAGCCAGGTGACTATTCGTCTCAGTTTCGAATACATCAGTTTTACAAATTCTCTTTACATAGGAATACAACCCAAGAGCAACACCCCCCTTTCCAGGAGTTGTTTTTGGATCCATTGAAGAGGGGTATCCTATACTCACAAATATACAAATTTACAATATACATTGAGAAGTGATTTAAGCATATATTTTGAAAATGGGGTAATAAGCATAGGTAAATTACAAATCTAATCAGAGATACAGATATACATTTGAAAACAGGAGGAGTCACACTGAACAGATAAGGTATTCTGATTTAGATATGCATTGGATAAGAAAGGGAGTCACAGTATTTGCTTAGAAGTACAGAGGGAGTATGACGTTAAGGTTGTAAATCATTAAGGATAACTTTTATTGCTTGAGTTTTAACTTTCAAAATATATATCATAAAGAGGGCGTGTGTGCTTGTGAGAATTTACCTTAAATCACCACACTGAACATTTTTATGCTGGCATAGTTTAACTTTATAATTTAAAATAATTTGGTTAATTTTTTCCCCATTTTAAATCAGTAGATCAGCACATCTGCATTTATTTAAATGGTGGCATGAGAAGCTCGGGTGGTCTGTTCCAAGTCACACAGCTAGCTGGTTCCAGAAGGAGAATTAGACTTTGAGAGAAGCCATGAATAGAAACTCCATTCCGTTGTCTCAATTATTAGCTAAGCCCTATTGGAGTATCATGGTTTACTGTATGTTGGGCTAAGTTCTTGCTGCCTAAATAAACCAAAGAGACTAAAATGTGAACATAACGATGTTGCACTGAAAGCCTTTCTTTGATGTCTTTAGACAAGAAATGATACCGTCACTGATTTAATATTTACAAAGGGTCAGACGTCCAGGAGGTGGCATTAGTGAGCAGTGATTAAGGGTATGGGCACATCCCTGGCTGAGAAGATTGATTACCTTTTCTGAAACAAGAGGGAACTAAATGGCTAAGATATGGCAGATACATGAAGACACCTAAAAAAATGAGAGACATTTTTCACAGACTAATAACTTGAAAGTCAGCTGGAGGAGGCTACGTCTCCCCAAATCCTATGTTGTCTCCTTGATTCATTGGACCAACTTGACTATTTTAAAATATGACATTGTGGAGATATTTTCTGAGATCTTTGAGAGAGGGGAAGGCATGACCATAAGATTAGTCAGGCCAGATTAGTCTCATACTAGCCTTCTGGAGTGATCAATGCCATTTAACTCAATACTGTCAAACATTCAGTCTGATTACACTTGAGTGTGTGTGTATGTGTTTTTAAGGAGTATTTGAAGGGAGATGCTGGTCAATGTATGTCCCTGTGGGAATTAACCAGTGGGTAAAAGCTATAGAGAGTTGTATGATTGTATTAGTTATCTATTACTGTGTAACACATTGCCCCTAAATTAAGAGGCTTAAAAACAACCTAAACGTTTATTGTCTGTCACTATTTCTGGGAGTTAGGGATTTGGAAACACTTTGGCTGGACTGTTCTGGTTTGAAGACTCCTACAGCAGTAACATGTCAGTTGGGGCTGCAGTGATCTGAAGGCTTGACTGAAGCTGGAGGATCCTCTACTAAAGTAATTATTTACTCTGGACTGCTGGTGGGACGTCTCAATTCTTCTCCCTGTAGGCCTCTCCACAGGGCTTGTTGACTGTCCTAATGATATGATGGCTGGTTTCCATCAAAGTAAGCCATCCAAAAATACCAAAGCTTCAATACTATGACAGCCTATCCTTGGAAGTCACATATGGTCATGTCTGCCATATTTTAGTTATCACATAGACCAACACTGATTCAGCTTAAAAGGAGAGTAACACAGGACATGAATACAAGGAGGTGAGCATCACTAGGGCCATCTTGGAGGCTGGCTACGACACTCTGTTTTCCCTTTCCTTTTGCAAATAATTGGGAGAGAACATGTTTTCACTAGAAAATCCTTGTGAATACCTGTCATCAGTTTGTGATGTTGAATCACGATATTATACATAGAAGCACTGACAGAAAGCAGGAGTGCCTTGTGATTACCCTATGGGATAATTGTGCTAAAATTGCTATCAAATAGTGGTAGGGAAGAACCCACCCTACCTCACGACCATTGTATTGTCACATTAAAAAAGTAAAACCAAATACAAGCAAGCAAAACAAAAAACAGAATGTTCCTGGAATGGCTAAAAACCGTTGCCAACTTTTGAGACCAATGTTAAAAACCTGCCTTCTTTTGAAAAATAGTTATCTTCTACCTTAAAAGAGAAAGGAAGAAATTCATAGTCTATGAACGTTCAAAAACATGACACAAGTGACTGCCAAGAGGTTTGCTTCTTCTTTCTGCCAAGTACCTCAGTGATTGAACTGTATTCCTCATTTGGGTTTATTATTAATATTGAGTTTATTACTATTACTGACAGTATTATTGAAACTGTCATGTTTTGCCAAATGGAGACATTTGTTTCTGCACACTGGTTGAGTAGTGTTTTGGGCTGGTGTCATACTTGGCTGGCTTGTATATTAGTGTATGATGATGAATTGGCCTGATCTTGGATGATAGAGAGTTGGGAACGGAGTAGTGAGTGGGTGTTTAGGTGTTAATCCACTATTGCCAGCCCCCACCTTAAAATTTCTTATTCTAAGTCTTCATTTACCACCCATTTCAACTTTTTCTACTCACTTGGCACCTGCTTGACATCTAAATCTTAATTTGGTAATCAAAGGCATTCTGACCAAGTAGAAGAATTTCTGACCAAAGTAAGTCTTACAAGGGATTCTAGCCGTGATTGATTGGAGACTAGTCTAGGGCTGTGAAACTTATGGTATTGAAAATAATTTCTAATGTGTGAGGACCTCGGAAATGTTTTAAGAGAACTCTGCAAATTCAAGTTGTACTGATTCATGAATCAAGAGCAAAGCCAAGCACCACAGTGTTTCCTTTCTTTCTAGATCTGTACTTTTAACACCCACATTTGAAAATATCCTTTGTCTTGTAATCTACTCAAATTCTTGACATTTTACCTGCTGTGGCTGGTAAAATGATGAGTGTTGCTCATCCTAATATCCATCTCTTTTTCTTGGAACTCCCAATTTTTCCTAGGCACATGATCAGCTGAATAAGGACTACATTTGTAACTAGGTATGGTCATATGTCGAAGGTCTAGCCAAAGGGATACAAATGGAAGTGTGTGGCAGCTTCTGGGAAACTTTCTTAAGATAGGTGGTAGGTGTACTTTGATCCTGCTTCCCCCTACTTTCTTCCTACTCTTTAGGACTCAGAAATGATGTTTGGAGCACCATGTTGGACCAAGTATAAGTAATCATGACGTAGAACTGAAAGTAGTTACAAGTGCCAGGTGATAATGAAGCCACCGTATCAGTTTTTGTTTGCCTATCCTGGACTTAGTATGGGAAGGAAACTTCTATTTGTTGAAGCCAATTTATTTTGGTAGATAGCCTGATTTTGGATCTTTATGAAGTCTTGTATAGGAAAGTGATCCTAATGTGCTGGTAATATATGTCATTTCTAGTCCCTTTGTAAACTGAGAAAATAACTATGGCACTTTTCATGTGATAGTCAGGCATAAGTTGCTTTAGTAGCATTTCAGGGGAGAATCATAGCATCTCGATACAGTCTGCTACACAGATGCTCCAGATGCTGTCACTTCTGCTGCCAAGAAAGCAGCTGCTTCTCCTGACTGCCTGTTGGCTCTGGTGCACATTCCCTGGGTGATTCATCGTGGGACACACTATTGTTTTTTATGCGCCAAAATGAGGAACACCAATTTTGACTTTTGCAATTCATTAATGTTTTCACATATGTAAGGTCATGGAAAGTTTTTACAGTAGCTATTTTGTGGCATTATGACTTCAGTGATAAAATACTAATTTTTTCATATTAGAAGTGAACAGATATGAGAAATTCAGGGATCTTTATGTGGTCAAATGAGTCCAAAATTTTTGCAGACAAAAGATAGATAGAAAGACTTGGAAATAAATATGCAAAATATGAAATCTGTAATTATTTGACTCATGAGCTGTAATCCTCTCAAAATCAAAGCTCATGTTTAATATGGATGTTTCAATAGTATTATACCTTTCAAAGTGAAATCTTCCCTTGTTTGATTAAAGAATTTCATTTGTGTTCACTGTGTCTATTTTCTATAAAGTAATTATGAAATACTTATTATGTATAAAACACTGAGTTATGCTCTATGATGGAGTAAACGCAAATGTCTAAAACAGAGAAAACAGCATGAATATGTCTTAGTTAGCATATTATCAGTGTAGACTTGTCATTATTCACTGAGGACTTGAAGGAAATGCGCTGGAATTTTTGCAATAGTTTTTAAGTGATGTGTAGGATATTCGCTGAATCTTTAGGATCATTTGATAGCTTCAATAGGTGCTGGGAAGAAAGCCATGTTTTGCAAAGTCATGGATATTATTTGATTATTTCTGTTTTTTGTAAATACAATGTGTCTTTTTAAAATTTTTATTGGAGTATAGTTTATTTACAATGTTGTGTTAGTTTCAGGTACACAGCAAAGTGATTCAGTTCTACATATACATACATTCATTCTTTTTCAGATTCTTTTCTCATATAGGTTATCAAAGAATATTGAGTAGAGTTCCCTGTACAATGTGTTGTATCATCTCTTCTAATTAAAAAAATCCTGCTGCTGTAAACATGGCTGACAGTTACCTTTATGTCCACATTTTGCAAGTGTGAAGAATGGCTTTTCTTTTGGAGCTGTAATCAGTTTACTGAAAACATTTGTTTTTCTATAGACTATGGTTCTGAAGTCTCTGTTAAAATTGAGTCAACTCATTCCTTAATGGAGGTGCTTGAGACAATTTTCTATTTATATATATATATATATATATATATATATATATATATATATTCTTTTTCATATTCTCTTCCATTATGGTTTGTTATAGGATATTAAATATAGTTCCCTGGCTATACAGTGGGACCTTATTGTTTATCTATTTTGTATATAGTAATTTGTATGTACTAATCTCAAATTCCTAATTTATCCCTCTCCCGCCTCCTTTCCCCTTTGGTAACCGTAAATTTGTTTTCTATGTCTATGAGTCTATTTCTGTTTTATAAATAAGTTCATTTGTATTATTTTAGAGTCCACATATAAGTGATATCATATATATTTGTCTTTCTCTTTCTGACTTACTTCATTTAGTATGAGAATCTCTAGGTCCAACCATGATGCTGCAAATGGCATTATCTCATTCTTTTTTATGGCTGAGTAGTATTCCATCGTGTGTGTGTGTGTGTGTGTGTGTGTGTGTGTGTGTGTGTGTGTTGTGTGTATATATATACACACAACACACACACACACATATATATATGTATATCTCACATCTTCCTTATCCATTCATCTGTCCATGGACATTTAGGTTGTTTCCATGTCTTGGCTGTTGTAAATAGTGCTGCTATGAACATTGAGGTGCGTGTATCTTTTTGAAATAGAGTTTTCTGCAGATATATGTTCAGAATTGGGATTGCTGGATCATATGGTAACTCTATTTTTAGTTTTTTAAGGAACCTCTCTACTGTTTTCCATAGTGGCTACACCAATTTACATTCCCACCAACAATGTAGGAGAGTTTCCTTTTCTCCACACCCTCCCCAGCGTTTATTATTTGTAGATTTTTTAATGATGGCCATTATGACCGGTGTGAGGTGATACCTCCTTGTAATTTTGATTTACATTTCTTTAATAATAAGAGAAGTTGAGCGTATTTTCATGTGCCTGTGGACCATCTGTATTCTTCTTTAGAGAAACGTCTATTAGGTATTCTGCCCATTTTTTGATTGGGTTGTTTGTTTGTTTTTTTTTTTTTTTTTGTGATATGCGGGCCTCTCACTGTTGTGGCCTCTCCCGTTGCGAAGCACAGGCTCCGGACGAGCAGGCTCCGCGGCCATGGCTCACGGGCCCAGCCGCTCCGCGGTACGTGGGATCCTCCCGGACCGGGGCACGAACCCGTGTACCCTGCATCGGCAGGCGGACTCTCAACCACTGCGCCACCAGGGAAGCCCTGGGTTGTTTGTTTTTTTGTTATTGAGTTATATGGGCTGTTTATAAATTTTGGAAATTAAGCCCTTGTTGGTCGCATTGTATGCAAATATTTTCTCCCAGTCCATAGGTTGTCTTTTTGTCTTGTTTATGGTTTCTTATTCTGTGTAAAACCTACAAGTTTGGTTTGGTCCCATTTGTTTAATTTTGCTTTTATTTCTATTGCCTTGGGAGACTGACCTAAGAAAACATTGATTTATGTCAGAGAATGTTTTGCCTGTGTTCTCTTCTAGGAGTTTTATGAGAGATAATTTTCTATTCTTTCTCAAATGTGTTTTCTACTTGGCTTACATGGGTTTCTGTTTGTTTGTTTTTTTGTTTTGCGGTAAGCAGGCCTCTCACTGTTGTGGCCTCTCACATTGCGGAGCACAGGCTCCAGACGTGCAGGCTCAGCAGCCACGGCTCACAGGCCTAGCTGCTCTGTGGCATGTGGGATCCTCCCGGACCGGGGCACAAACCCGTGTCCCCTGCATTGGCAGGCAGACTCTCAGCCACTGCGCCACCAGGGAAGCCCAGCTTACATGTTTTTTTATAGATTTTCAAGAGAGCAGTTGCTTGAGAATACTGATACTGAAAGCAACAATAATGCCTATCACAAGCCAGGTATTTTATATATTTTTAAATAAACTTCATAATGATTTAAAGGGCAGTTATCATAGCTCCTGTTTTGTTAATGGTAAAACTAAGACACAGATATTTAAGTTAATGGAGGGGTTCAGAACAGACCTCCCCAAGATGTGCCACTTGGACATGAAGATTATTTTGAGCTAAAGGCAATGGAGACCCTAGGGGCTCAAGGGAAACTACTACCCCTCCCTTAACCACCTAGAAGAATTTGAATTTGGGATTTTTCCCAGAAAAAGAGTTATTACGAGATAAATTTTATCTGATTGGCCCCATCTATATGGTAGGGTGAACATATAATAACCAAACATCTACTCTTCTTGCTCCTGTTAATGACCCTCCTGTCCTGGGAAGCCCCAGGTCCTTATCCCATTTCTTAGCTCAGGATGACATATATACCTCATTTTATCTTTCTGTCTATCTCTGAACCTGTCATGTATGTGGGATTCCCACACATATGAAATTAAATTTGATTTTCTCCTGTTAATCTGCCTTACATCATTTAATTTGACCAACCAAAAGAACAAGAAAAAAAGGGAAGAGGAAAGGAAAAATGTCTCCTTCCTGACTTTAACTTCTTGAGATCACAGTACTGATTAACGGAAAAACTTGGTTTGAACTCAAGTCTCAGAACAAAATTGTGCTCTTTCCACTACATGGTACTATTTTCCACCTGATACTAGACTTTCACTACTTACAGTCCCTTCAAAGCAGTTGGGATATTGTAATGACTATTGCTTCATTTTTAGTGGGTTGAAATATTTCAAATCTTTGTTGTGGAGCCCAGTTATTTTACCATTTAATGTCAGTCAGTGTGTACTGGTAAATGCAAGTGAAGTTACCTAAGAAGGCAAAAACTTAAACCAGCATTATGACCACACTCTAAAACCACATTCATGATCTTTTTTTTTCCCAGAGAAGCTTTTTGTTGTTAAAGAGAAGATGCTAAAATATGATGTTCTAAAATGCTGACTAGGGATATATAAAATTTTTGGTAATTTATTTCCAGGAATTTCTAGTGAGCATATTTTAGGGAGTCTCAGTTAAGAGGATGAATATTCTAGTCAATTGATGCAGACACTGCAGGGATGGGTGAAAATATCACATGATAATAGACAATCATCAGGACGGCTTGTAATGCATGAACCAGTCTGTGGAGCAGGATGTTCAGCTGGTCGTGAGACAGCAGGTATTGCCTTTGGCTTGCACATTTAAAGCTTTCTGCCTAATTTGAAGACTATTAAAGGGAAAATCTGGTAGAACTTTAGAATAGCATTCTTTTAGAATATCCAGAAGGAGTCAGATCAGTCTTGTGTTCTTCAGGGTATGAGTCAGGACTGTTTAGAGACACTCCCTTTTCTCTTGCCCCAACCCATTGTATTGCTGTTTTAATGTGATTTATTTTGTGTTCTGATTCCTACTCATCTTGTGTGAAACTTATAGGATTTAAACTGTGTTAAACTCTGTGAGGCAGTTCAAAATGTAGTCACAGGGGCCAATGTGAACTTCAAAATATCAGTGGGTTTTGCACAGGCTCTGGACGCACAGGCCCAGCGGCCATGGCTCACGGACCCAGCCACTCTGTGGCACGTGGGATCTTCCCGGACCGGGGCACGAACCCGTGTCCCCTGCATCGGCAGGTGGATTCTCAACCACTGTGCCACCAGGGAAGCCCTATCAGTGGTTTTAAAACATCTGCTGTAAGACTACAAGTGTCTCAGAGTGATAAACTGAGCGTGTTACTTTAGATGAGAAGTTTGATGGGCATTATGTGTCACTGGAACAGGAGGAGCAACTGATAGAGCCTTGACACCCTCTCCTGGAATAACTGCTACTCCTTAAAAAGAGGCCACTGAGCCGAGTGACTTGAAGACTCTTCGCTAGAGGACCCATCTCCATGCTGCTGAGAGCTGTTCCAGACCAATGTTGCTGGAGGCCCTGTTGCAACAGAGGGCTGCTTCCCACTCATGCTTGTCAAGAGACCTGTTGCCAGATTGCTGCTTCTGCTATGACACCTGCTTCCAGGACTTCTCCTTGGAGACTAATTTGTGTTATGTACTAATTATTTGCAATAAACTGAACGACTTATGGATTGAATATTGGCTACATTTCATATATCTCCCATCCTGTGATTCTTAACTGGTCCTTACTGCCGGGCCCTGTGACAAACAATTGCATTGCAAACGTAAAGCAGACAATGTGTTTCCTTACCACTAGGAAAGAAAAAACATCACCCAGAGGCTCCATCTCTCTCTCTCTTATAAAAATTAAGCCTTTTAGTACCCCTCTTGTGCTTTTACATGCAACCGAGCAAGGTGAGCTTGAGGATGGGTTGCCCAGTGAGTGTACTTAAGGACAACGAAATCCTGGAACCCTGCAATTCCTTGAGCTCAGGGGAAGCATTTGAAGAACTGAGAGTTTTACACATGCAGATTTAAAAATCTCACATTTTATAAGAGACAAGCCATTTAGTTCTTTTTTTATCGCCAGCAATTTGAAGCTATCATGGAGAGAGAAAATATGACCTGTAAGGTTTCATGGCATATGTAAAATTTTACCCATTTTTCAAGTTACTCTCATTTGTTTAGTCATTTAGTGAAACAAGATTTCTTGGGAGATAAAACACCATAACCACTATAGGCACAAACAAATAAATCAATAACTAACTCTTCCTTCAAATACCTTATCACAAGCAATTCATTTGTTTCTTTCCAAATCAATTATTTGTATATATGGAACTTGATTTCTTTGTAAGTTAATAATTGGTTGTTTGAATCAGTATGAACTGCTCTTGAGTACAGTCTTTCCATATTGAACCCATTCTCCTTTGAAGTTGGAACTTTAAGAAGTAAAGAGTTGATTATTCTTTGCTTGCATTTTGATATTGTTAAATTAATTAAACAAGGTGGCCATTAGCCTGAGGTGGCTTTAATGCCCTGGCCACCTGTGTAAGCAAACCAAAATCTAAGCCTGTAAGGACCTCAAGGTTATGAAATTGAAACCTAAAGGACAATCAGTCATGAACAGCCAACTAAGGCTTAAAGCTATAGCCAATCAATAATTCCTTTACTTTTCTACTGCCTTCCTTCTATAAAAGTCTCTCCTTAAGCTACTGCCAGTGGCGTGCTCCTAACTACTTCTGGTTTGGTGCCACCTGATTCAAATAGATTTTTGCTCAAATAAACTATTAAAATGTTTGATATGACTCAGTTTATCTTTAAACAGTATTAACTGATTTCCCACTTCTCATTTCCCCAGTCAGGCTGATAAGGCATTTGCTAAATCATGTGTTCTTAGAATTTCCCTATAACTTTGAACTATGATACTGAGTGGAGGATTAATTCTTTTGCTGTGTAAGGTATTGGTAGTACCTGCCTTATGACATTGATATAAGGATAAAATGAGTTAGAACAGGTGAAGTGCTTAAAAGAACTCCTGACACATAAATAGGTGCTCAATATAAATTGGTTGTAATTACTATTTCATTGCTATAGTCCTGATTGTCATTATATTTTATCTGAATAACAGCAATAACCTGTAATATTTTTTCCCACAATCTAGTCTTCCTCCCTTCTTTTCTTCACAGAGCAAGTCAGTGATATTTTTTAAGGTGCAAACATGCTACTGCTGTATTTGCTCTTATTGCTTTACTTTAGTAGCTCCCTGTTACTCACAAGATATAATCTAAACTCCTCATTATTGTGACCTGGTTCCTCTTTAGCTCTCCTGCCTCATCTTATTATCCTTCTCAAAATCCACAACTTCTTAATTTTGTTTGTAAATCTAATGTTAAAAACAGGAATTATTGGGGCTTCCCTGGTGGCGCAGTGGTTGAGAGTCTGCCTGCCGATGCAGAGGACGCGGGTTCGTGCCCCGGTCCAGGAAGATCCCACATGCCGCGGAGCGGCTGGGCCCGTGAGCCATGGCCGCTGAGCCTGTGTGTCCGGAGCCTGTGCTCCGCAACGGGAGAGGCCACAACAGTGAGAGGCCCGTGTACCGCAAAACAAACAAACAAACAAAAACAGGAATTATTACCTTCAGCTTTAAAAAAATTAATCATTTAATTCATAAAGTAGATTAGATTATCCCCTGCAGTAACTCCATCTACAAATTTAGTTATTTTAAATTCTCTTAAGTGTTTCTTTTAAATATCTTGATCTTAGACACTTTAAAAAACAAGTAAATGTGCTTTTTTATTATAGCAAAATATACATAACATAAAGCTTACCATTTTGAAGTGTATAATTAGTTCAGTGTCGTTAGGTACACTCATATTGTGCAAATATGCTTTTTTTTAACATCTTTATTGGAGTATAATTGCTTTACATTGTTGTGTTAGTTGCTGCTGTATAACAAAGTGAATCAGCTATACATATACATATATCCCCATATTCCCTCCCTCTTGTGTCTCCCTCCCACCCTCCCTATCCCACCCCGCTAGGTGGTCACAAAGCACTGAGCTGATCTCCCTTTGCTATGCGGCTGCTTCCCACTAGGTATCTATATTACATTTGTTAGTGTATATATGTCAATGCCACTGTATCACTTCATCTCAGTTTACCCTTCCCCCAACTAAAGCTTTAAAAATAGTCTTTCTAAGCACTTAAATTTTATAAATCTAATAAATCTAACATAAATATTGTGGATAGGTTCCTTTAAAAATTCATATCCTGTCCACAAACTTAACTCTTTTATATCCTTTACATTAAAATAAAAATATCAACCAGATATTTCCTTTTTTAAAAAAAATAGAGTATCATGGAGCTTTTATTTTACTTATTTTTAAAAAAATATTTGTTTATTTATTTATTTTGGCTGTGCAGTGTCTTCGTTGTGGCACACGGGATCTTCATTGAGGGATGTGGGATCTTTAGTTGCAGCATGTGAACCCTTGGTGCAGTATGTATGCAGGATCCAGTTCCTGGACCAGGGATCGAACCCGGGTCCCCTGTATTGGGAGAGAAGAATCTTACCGACTGGACCACCAGGGCAGTCCCTCAATTAGATATTTCAATGTCGGATCACAAGGCTATTATGTCAGATTCTCTTAAACATTTGGAACTTTTAAAAATGTGAAGCAAAACCTTTCAAGCAATTTAGTTATGAGAATGTGTGAAGGTTTTATTATCATCTTGATGTAAAGGAAAAGGGTCCTAGTAGACCAATTAAAATACGCATTTTCTGTAGGGATATTATACAGGAAAAAAAACAGTTGTGTGATTAATGTTAGATTTGTTAAGAAAAAAATTCAAAGGCTTAGAAATGGGCAGAAGAAATGATTGTGCTTTTAAAGGAGTGTTGAGGATTCCCTTCAGAGATTATTTGACTTTTTAGGGCTGTGCACCTTTGATTGTCTGACAATTTTACAAACCTGTAGGGGTAGAAATTTAGTTATAGAAAACTCATATTTCTCAAATTATTCTCATTCACAGCAATGCAAGTGAATTGTGTCCTGTAGAGACACAGCTTGATGCCAAAAACTTGGCCTCTGTGCACTGGTGCCAAATCAAAACTCAGCGACAGAGTTTTGGGTGAAGTAGGAAAGAATAGCTTTATTGCTTTGCCAGGCAATGGGGTACACAGGGGCTCATGCCCCTCAAAAACTGTGTGTCCCAACCCGAGAAGATTTGGTGAGGAGTTTTATAGCAATGGTTCAAGGGCTGGGTTGCTGATAAGGATTAGGGTGTGTGTAGGACCTGCACTCCTTTAATCTGGTCTCAGGTGGTCTTTGATGAGCTTCTCTGGCTCCTTTAATCTGGCCTCAAGTGGTCTTCTCCGGAATGAAGAATGCTGACATCTTCCATTTGTTGGCTTTAATTCTATAAAAGGGCTTAAAGATATAGTTATGTGTGTCCCTTGAGGTGGAACCAGGACCCTGCCCCAAGGTTGTACTATTGTTTCTTGGCTGTTTCTCCCTTGACTCGGCACCCCTTCCCTTCCCGGATTAGCAACTGTTTGAATCTGCCCTTTGGAACTCAGAGAAGGTCATGGAGGCTGGAGTCTGTTCCCTGCAAACAAGAAATGGGGAACATGGAAATGCTTCTGTGCCCAGGAGCCCCACAGGGTGCTTGTCAGTTTCAAACTCATTTCTACTTTGTAGAAAAGATCATCTCAAACATTGTAATTTAAACTATTAATCAGTTTTCATCTATTAGCAAATTCATTTTAGCAGTCCTGATTGCCTATATATATGTCTGTGCTTCAGATTCTCCTTTGAACCAGTTTTAACACTTTATTGATTTTCTCATTAATTAATAAGTTAAATAAAATTTTTGACAGTATTCATTTTATATTATGAGAGTCATGTTCTTAATTTTTTAAGAATTCATACTTTAGTACATTAGGTTTTTTAAAAAATGATTAAGCTTCTTGACTGACAGTTGACAGTATGCTGAGAATGAACTAGTTACTAGTAGAACAAGCCTGAATCCCTATAAAGTTCATCAAAAATTGTTTATGCATTTTATAAAAAGTTGGAATTTATTCACAGAGGAAGTTGTAAATTATAGCATGAAAAACATCTCCATTCCAGACCAGTTTTGGTAAAAAATTACAAACTTTTAAAATGCTTCCAAAAATTATTCCTAACATTTCTGGGGTTGCAAAACCACTTACCCAGCTGAAGCTGAGTGCCCCTAATACTGAGTTCCCTTACCAAGTTTATGATTAATCTCTCCATTCAAAACTTTATTCCCTTTCTTGTCTTCTGTGGCCTCAGTCCTGTGCTAACTGAACACTAATCAACTAGAGTCAGATGACTAAAATTGCTGTTGTGGATAACATTTTTAAAGTACTAAGTTTGCTATTATAGATATCATTATTATCATATAAACTCAGGTTGTTTCTCCAGGGCAAGATGAGCTCAAAGACCCTGAGCCATTGATCACCTGGCCAGAGAATTGTAAACCAGAAACATCCTGACTCCAGAAACTACAATTAAGAAATATCACAGAAATATCATAGACAACAATCAATTCTAGCCTCTTTGTTCTTCCTCTTTTTAAAAAAACTCTGATTCAAACACCAAGTTGGAGTGGATCTGAGGCTTTCTCCCATTGCCATGCTTGGTGCCCTGCCATAAACGCTGTACTTTCCTTCACCACAACCGACACGTAGTTTGGCTTTGCTGCAAAGTAGGCAAGCAGACCAGAGTTAGGTTCTATTCTGTAACACATCTCTGGCTGTCTGGAGTAGAGTCTCAGAATGCTTCAGTCCAAGCCACAGGTAAATGTGCTGAGCACCCTCTATCCTTTTAAAGAAAATTTTTTCAAGCCATGCTTTTTTGTATGTGTATATGATATGTATACTGTATATATCTTTGCTTTTTTTGTCTTTCTGACAAAAAAATGCTTTTTTGTCATCCCCTGATTTTGATAGATAGAATTGCTCACTCTTAACTAGTTAGAGCTAATCTTTTTGCTGCAAGGTTACATTCAACAAATCTTTTTATTGCCTGATTGGATTCTTCTTTCTTATCTTGCTCACTTCACGCCATTTTTTTCATTGATATCCATCTTCACTCTGCTCCACTTCATGCAGCACTACATACATTCCCTTAGCACACCAGGTTGTCTCTTGCCCTCAGACCTTGTACCTAAAGCTGGACTTGTCCTGTCACCACTTCTGAGATGAACTTCCTGTGGGAAGTTTTTCCTGCTTTGAAACTCAGGGTTCCCATCACAACTGTATATATCTTTCCTGTAGTGCTTATCACATTATCTTATAAATACCTATTTCCTTGGCTGCTGTCTCTTCCTGACTTCAGTCTTCTTGAGAATGGTGACAATGTCTTGTTCACTACTGGAGCTTTCACCCTAAAGAGAGGCACATAGAAGGTGCTCAATACACAGTTATAAGAAAAAAAAATAGATGAAATTCAGAGACCAGCTCTGAGACTTCAATACTATATTCTGATCTTACAAATAAGATTGAACATTATAAGGATATATCCATGTTGTTGAAGCTGCTAAAGAATCTAAGGCAACTTTAGTAGGATTTTTGCTAGAGTTGTCAGTTTATTGACCTTATCTAACTCATTCTTCATCACTGGTGGTGTTGAATCACTATCTCTTTTATGTAGCTATCCTGAGGATACCGATGGCAAAAGACACTTGTGGCCTTATTAGAAATGCTTATAGTAATGGATGAGTAAACTAAAAACAAACATCAAAATTTCTGTTGTCATTGAAAACTATACCATCTCCTCTCTGCCCACACAGAAGATTTATTTCACAATAAATGATGAAATAATTTTAAGACATCATGTATCTGCAACTGCTAGTTTGGTGTTTTCTACCACAGGCAGATACATGCTTTCGCAGAGTTTTTGCTGGTGCTAAAGGGAAGTCCTGACTCTAGATCATTTCCATAGGTGAAGACTGGTTTCTGTTTTTTGTTTTGTTTTGCTTTTTAAAAAATTTCTTTTGAAAGTTTGCTTTGAACTATCCAAGATTTCCAGGGATTGTGCAGCAATCCAGTTGGCTATGGCCTGGAGACTTATTTTAAAAAAACAATTAACACTTTACCGTTAGCTGTAATTTTCAGTGTATCAGCCACATGTGGTTGTACCATATTTCTGCTGAGTGACTCCCTGATTAGTGATAGTCACAGATGCTGTTGCTGCATTCTTGGAATCACTATCTGAAAAACAATAAAGCTAATTGTGTTCTGTTTTTAGTTACAATAAATTTTTAGGTACCACAGAAATCATGAAAACAGTCAATGACAACAGATGTTGCCAATTACTTTGTAGTTCTGTATTTGAAAAAAAATTAGGGGTTGAATATGCATACCAACTAGAATTTCTTTCTTTTATATTTAAATTTGTAAGGAAATGATTGATGAAAGAAGTGAAATAATGAAAAATTATAATTCAGAGTGTGAAATTATTGTGCAGAACACCTTCATAATTCTAGTGTTAATGAAAGAGTTGATACATACTGCCATATTACCTTGGGCAGTTATGGCTTATGATTGTTATGTTTTGAGGGATGAGATTTGCCTTTGATATCCAGACGGATGTCACAAAGCTTTCCCAAAGAAAAGAACATTCTAAGAAGACATCATTAAGAGTCCTCTTAACAGCTGTGAATTATTTGTTTTGAACATTGGAGATGTCTGACATTTATTTTGTATAACCCTGTCCTTTCTCAAACCAGGTGCCAAGGTCTATTTTTCCAGTCCTGTAGTTAGTCTGTCTAACAATGATTTTAAAATGCATTTTAGTTTGGTACCATATCTCATGTAATTAATGAAAATATTGTCTTACTATCTATTTTGATGATGAGAAAATATCTGTAGAGTGAAACTAGTTGGCTAGTAAAGAACACCATCTCGTAACCCATTGATATAAAATGTTATGAAAGTAACCGAGATTTTCTTCTGTCTTCTAATTTTTGTCTACCGTACTTCATGCAGAATGTTAGACACTAGAAAGAATAATAATTATTTTAATTTGACTTTTTTGAATTCTCAAGATTAAAAAATATATAGCCTAGCCCTTTCAGAGTGGGAATGAGGAGAATGATTATATTAAGTATCCCAAGGACTAGAAAAAGCTAATCTGAAAGTTAACAACTACTTTTAGAAAAAGTGACTGGGATACCCATCCTCTAGAATGTCCCTCAATGATCCCTGCCTCCTGGTGTTCAGGTATCAGGGGTGGTAAGTTCAACCAGCAGAATTCTGTACAAGTGATGATATGTCACCCCCGCAAGTAAGTTTTTAAAAGGCATTGTTTCTTCTGCCCCCCAACCCTCCACTCTCTGATAATGTACCCCGACGCAACCCAGCTGCCATGTTTTGAGGAGGGACCCATGTGGTGAGGATTTGAGACCTCTGACCAGTAGTCAGTAAGGAATTGCAACCCTCTGGTAACAGCCACATGAACAAGCAATCTGGGAGGCAGATCCCTCAATCCCAGCCAAGCCTTCAGGTGGTTTTACTCCAGCTGACATCTGAACTGCAACCTTATGAGCACCTCTGAGCTAGAGCTGCTCACTTACGCTACACTGGAATTCATGATCCACAGGTAATGTGAGATAATAAATGTTTGTTGGTTTAAACCACTGAGTTTTGGAGTAATTTGGTCCACAGTAGTAAATCACCAGTATAAAAACTATCAGGAATCTTACATTGGTTGCCCACAACTTCACATATGCATGTACACATAAGTCGTACATTCATAAAAATGCATAGCGTCCTCAAGTACTTATATTTTAAACCTTGGGAATTCCCAAATTTCTCTTCCTGATAAGATATAGAAAGGGGTAAAAGAATCAATTTTGTGATAAGCATTTTTGTGTTATCAGCTCAGAAAGTAGGGGCCATGAAGTGTGAATGTTATAATGACAGGTTTCTGTGTGTGTGGGGGCTAGGCTCCCTGCCAGGATATCTCCTGGCTGGAGTGATGGAATGGATCATTGAGTGACTCAGTCATACAGCTGGGGCAAAAGGAGATAGAAGTTATCTTCCCAATCAAAGACAGCTCAAGTCCAGGGACTATTCTGTTGGTTTCTACTTGTGTGGATCTTGGTAATGTCCAAGCGAAGTATATTAGTTTCTAGCACTGTCATAACAAATCATCACAAACCAGATGGCTTGAAAAACTGAAATGTATTCTCTCACAGTTCTGGAGGCCAGAAGTTTGAAACCAAGGTATCCGCAGGTCATGCTCCATCTGAAGGGTCATGGGGAGAATCCTTCCTTGTCTCTTCCAGCTTCTTATGACTCCAGACATTCCTTGGCTTATGGCAGGATAAATCCCATCTCAGCCTGTCTTCAGCCATGGTCGTCTTTTTATATCCTTTCTTATAAGGATGTCTGTCATTGGATGATCTCATCTCAAGATGATCTCATCTCAAGATCCTTAGCTTAATTACATCTTCAAAGACCCTTTTTCCAAATAAAGTCATCTTTACAGGTTCCAGGGATTAGAACTCGGACATTGCTTTTTGGGGGCCATTATTCTTAAAGCAACCCACTATGTGAAACAAGTATGGGATTTCTCCATAGGCTGTGGTGGCTTGAAGGCTGCTCTTTGCTGGGCTGTCAGCTGGGTTAGAACCAGGGAGTTACTAGGTGAGCAGCAGCAGCAGCGGTGGTGGTGGTGAAACAAGCTCACATTTTGGGAAAACTTTTCATATATATTTTATAGTCTTAAAGAAGGAGATAAAAGTCTTACTTCATTCAAAAATAAGTAAATGATGAACTGGGAAGAGACATTCTGGAAGAAAATTGAAATAGATATAGAGCAAAATAGGCATATAGCAATCATTTCAGTAAAGAAACTTTCTGAATCTCTGACGATAATATAGAGAAAGAAGTCCCCTTTCTTACTTTTAAGTAAAAATCTATAGATGAAGGCAAAACCCAAATCATGGAGAAAACATGCAGTTGGATGTATATGTAAACCAACTCACCAGCCCACCCCACATACTTTAGTTGGGAATTCTGGGTAAGGAGAATGGCAAGGATCACTGGGGCAGGTGTTGAGCCACTAGTCAGACCTAATAAGTATGATTATACCCAGACTATCTGCAGATTTCAAACCCTCATGGACATTTTCATTTTAAATTCAATGTGTTATTTCTAATTGTAAATAATATATAAAGTGTTTTTATTTATTTCTCAGATCCTTATGCTAACACTGTGAAATGGGTATGATTACCATCATTTGTGATAGAAACTTTGCACAAACGGCTTCAATAATTTCTCCTGTCCCAATACTTACACCCCTTTGCAATGTTACTTTGTCACGTCTCTCATCAATAGGTGAGTTTATTTCTTTACCCCTTGAATGTAGGATGGCCCTGTTTTTTGCTTGAAGCAATAAAATGCAGTGGAAAGGATGCTCTGTTCCTTCTGAGCCTAGACCTCAAAAGTTTTCGCAGCTTCTGCTCTCACCCTGTTGCAATTCTGGGCTACCCTCCTTGAGGACGATTATATCCTAGAAGACCTGTCTTGTGCAGTGTACATGAGAATTTCTTGTACATGGGTCAGGTCTAGAAGTAAAGATAGGTGATCAATCAGTATATAGGCTTAGTTGCTTGGGAATCATAAATGGCATAGCACTATTTCAGTGTAAGGGAAAGAAAAAGACTTACCATTTTTGAAGGAAGTGACTAGCAAATTCTGTTGAAAAAGCTTTGCTTTTATTAATAACCTTCATTTTCCTTCCTCTATCATAAAAATAATAACTAATTTACAAATTGATGTATTTTCCTCACATAATTTTGATTTCAATTAAATTAATCCATTTAATTTATGTATATTTTTTCATGATTATATTATTTTAATATTTTAATGTATATAATATATGTATATGTTTAATGTTAACTTTCAGTATACCCTGCTTCACCCATGAGTGGTTGCCAATTAGGGGAATGTACAACAGTGTCTAAGGTGACAAGAGTAGCAAGGGTTTTTGTTTTTAAAATATCTTGGCCAATTTCATCCTTGCGTTAGGTTTCTCAAGACACTAATCACCTCTGGGGCAATTGTGAGCCACTGTGTCAATGATATAAACTTCTTGCTGAAAGAGAGATTAGTTGGGTATAATAGGAATCTAGATGCGCCTTTACGGCAGATTAATTACATCAGTGGCTCCAATACTTTACTCCTCCTTTTATTCATGGCCTTTGATTTGTGGCTTTGTAGGTCCTCTCAATAAAGAGGCAAAGTTTCTTTCTGCCTCCGGATTCTGGGTTTGGCCACGCAGTTTGCAGATCTTCTGTATGCAGACATTCAGAAGAGCGCTTGTTACTGCTGCTTCTGCTCTTGAACCTGCGCCTTTCTTAAGGGAACACACTCAGTCTAGCTCGCTGGAGGGCTGTGGGAGACATGTGGGGCAAGTCAGGGCTCTGCACTGATAGCAAGCCAACCCCAGATGGGCAAGCAAGTCCAGCTGATACCAGCAGGTCCACCTAGTCTAAATCACTTATGCAGACTTGTGAACTAAATAAAGGCTGATTTGGGGGGCAGTTTATTAATAGTAGTATTGTAGCAACTGTTAACTTATACAAATCTCATTCAATATTTCTTTTTTGTGGGGAATGAAGATCCCAAATGATAGCATCAGGGACACATTCTTTTTCTTAGATTCAGATGGCTCAACTGCTGGATTCCAGAGGCCTTGTAATTTGCCTAGGTAGGATTATACTTGCAAGTTTAATGGTGAGAATCAATAGGGCATGTGTTTTAGGGCCAGTAGTTCATGCCTTAGGTGCAAGAAGCAGTATTAGGCCAAATGCAGAGTATTAATTACCAGAAAACACATACTTAGGCTTATATTTTTGCTAATGGGATGCAGTAAAACCCGATTACAATAAATCGTAGTGAAAAAAGGAAAAAAGCTATAAGTGACATTTTGTAATGTCCCAGTTGCACTGAGTCCTAAGTGAGGTCAGGAGGGATTTAAAAGCTACCATTCAAAGAATTTCTAGGTACATAAATTGTTCACAAGGAATTTTCAGCATATTTTCTACTCACTATATAATCACATTTTTTTTTTTTTGCCTTTTCTAGAAAATTTTAGAAGGTAAAATCTCTCCTTTTCGTTCTTTCTTTTTAGTTTCTCAATCCTACCGCTTTTGACTTTGGCATTTCCTTCCACTAAAAAAAATATACCAAAGTGCTACAGTCTGCAGTTTTACCCTCTACTTTTAAAATAAAAAATGTCATTTAAAATTCATTATAGGCATAAAATTTAATGGTTGTGTAATGTTTAGTTGCATGAATACCATAATTTAAACATTCCCTTTTTTCCACTTTGTCACTATTCAAAATAAGACTATAACAATATTTTTTGTTTGCTTTTCTGATTATTTCCTTATGATAGATTTCCAGAAGTGGGATTACTCATTCAAATGTCATAAACATTTAAATGTTTAAAGTTCTGAATACATAGAGCCAAGGTTTTTAAGAAAGGTTGCGTTGCTTCCTGAAGTGTATGAGAATGCCATTCTTACAACAAACTTGTCAGCATTGAGTATATTCTTGAAAAATTACTGTTTGATAGTGTATATATATTTTGCAATTTACAAAGCTCAGTAATGCTAAAAAATAGCAAAAATAGTGACTCAATGAGATTAAAGGTCACTGAAGTGGTTGTGAAACTGTGAGAGAGCTAGAAAGCCAGCAACTAGTTTTCTTTCCTCCCACCATACTTCTCAAGGGGCCTCGAACAGTAGCTTGTGATTGGATTCTAATTTCCAGCTAATTGTGGGCATGTCTTGGGGCTTTATTTTTGGTATTCTAGGTACTTAAAGAAGTGAGAATGAGGTGACAGATGCCACAGGGAAAGTAGCAACTGGCCCCAAGAGTATGTTTCTGAAACATCTCAGTGCAGATGGAAATACACTTACAGATAATAAGACTATGTTATAATGCTTGAATGGTGTAATGCTTTAAAAGAGGAGACAATGAGATACAGTGGGAATAGTGGAAGATTCAGAATATGACAGATTTTAGGTTTCTGTCTCTGTCACTTATGAGAAAGTTGTCTTGGGCAACCAATCTCGGCCTTATTTTCCTCATTTTTTAAAGGAGAAAGCAATCACCACATAGTAAGATTTTTATGAGAAATGAGTGTTATAATATCAGTAAATAACAGCACATTGTAAATATACCTAATAATGACAGTTATCAAAGAAAAGAAAATGCGAGTGGATTGGGTTGTCATTTGTGGTTTAATGATGAGGGTCTATAAATTTTGAAGCCTAATAATGTTCATAATGTTTGAAGTAACTTGCAAAATGTTGTGGACTAAGTGATAAGATTTTAGGACTCTGGAGGGCACTTGGGCATTTCCCCATTGACCTGCAATATAATGCACTTTTCCAGTGGTAGTGCCTGAGGGAGCAGTGACCAGAGTGAATACCTGGGCTGACTCACCTTGCTGCATCTTTAACTTCATCCCTAATGAAATGACTTATCAGAAGCCATGTGCCTGGAACTACACCTAGAGAATCTTAGGCATTTATTGGGATTGCCCTAACCGAGGGTATCTGGGAGAAAGGCAGTATCTTGGTTTGTCAAGCTGATACAGAAGTCGGGGCTCGACTTTAGAGAGAATCTGCCTTCATATTTTGGAGACTAGAAAACAGCACAGATGGTCTTTACCTCAAAACCATTGTGGTTAAGAGACTATAATGAAAACCTCTGTGGTTATAATAATTATCTAAAAATTGATAGAGAGATAAGTTTTAATGAAGACACAAGTGGTTTGAATTTCCCAGTGCCAATATGCCAAGTCTAGACTCATTATTTTATATTCACGAGAAAAAAAGTGTAGATGTAGCACATGTGTTGACATGTAATGCTACATTTGATTAATTTTGACTTATTAGGATTGTCAGTAATTCCTGTAGCTAAATTTATTATGTAGATATATATGCAGCTAGGAACATATATAGCTCAATTATTAAGCTAGGAACATTGATGTGTCAGCTATGCCACAGTACAGAAAGGCAGAGTTTGATACCCTTTAAAGTTCTTTTAATAAAACCCCCTATTAGAACTAGCCCTACTTAAATGGACAATCATAATTAGGAAAGGGACTTTGGTTTCCATAAAGAGAAGTCTTCTACTAAATGAGGATTACTTTGAGAATCAGAGAAATTACTTAGGAATCAGAAATAACAGAGGAAAATGTTTTAAAAATTTGAATTGGGTTGGATGACCATGGCTCAAAGATTGGAGTTGTTCTTTGTGAGAAATGTCATTAACCCAAACTTAAAGATTAGCAGAGGATTATGAAGAAGTAAACGAGGCAGTTCTTATTAAGATACGGTTTCTTTGGATTGAGTAAAGATGAATAAAGTGCACTGTTCTTGTACTGCTCATTGGTAAATATTAGTTGGACAGAAGAAGCCACTTAGACTTTGTTTGTTTTGTTTTTCTTTTTTTCTTCTTTGTTATGTGATGTTTTCATCCCACAAGCGGTGTTCATAGGGTTTCACTCTCAATGATACAGGAACTAATAGAACCAGACACTTCTAGAGTTGGAAAGCGCTTCCTAGTGTAACAACAAAAATTATTGTTATACCCCACCTGGGGGTTGCTTTGGGTAAGAGGAGACTCAATCTTCTATCACCTATTTACTCTTCTGCTTTCAGAGCAGTAGTGATGGAGGGGAACACAGTAAGATTAATCTTGAGCCCTTCTAAGAAATTTGTAATTTGTGAAGTTCTAAATAAAAAGTTTAGGCCTGTGATATTATGATTTCTAATAAAAAATACATATTTGGTCTTCATCCCAGTTTCTGGCACAGAGCTCCTAAAACCCTTGGAATTTCCTAAGAAGAGACAAAGGTGACTTTTAATGAGGTGACTTTTAAACCCCACCTAAGGATGGGGACTTGTTGTCAGTGGAGCCAATCGTGATTACAGGGTTGGAACTTTTAGTCTTAGCTCCCTGACCTCCAGACTGAGAGAGTGGCTGAAGGTTGAATCAATCACCAACAGCCAATGATTTAATCAATTATGCCTAAGTAATAAAGCCTCCATAAACCCCCCAAAAGACAGAGTTCAGAGAGCTTCTGCGTTGGTGAACATGTGGAGATTCGCAGAGTGACGCCCTTTCTCCATACGTTGCCCTGCATTTCTTCCATCTGGTTGTTCCTGAGTTATATCCTTGTAAAAAATTAATAAATGGTGGGGCTTCCCTGGTGGCACAGTGGTTGAGAGTCTGCCTGCCGATGCAGGGCACACGGGTTCGTGCCCCGGTCCGGGAAGATTCCACATGCCGCGGAGCAGGTGGGCCCGTGAGCCATGGCCGCTGAGCCTGCGCGTCCGGAGCCTGTGCTTCGCAACGGGAGAGGCCACAACAGTGAGAGGCCCGCATATCACACACACACACAAAAAAACGGGCTTCCCTGGTGGCGCAGTGGTTGAGAGTCTGCCTGCTAATGCAGGGGACATGGGTTCGAGCCCTGGTCTGGGAGGATCCACATGTCGCGGAGCTTCTGGGCCCGTGAGCCACAACTACTGAGCCTGTGCGTCTGGAGCCTGTGCTCCACAACAAGAGAGGCCGCGATGGTGAGAGGCCTGCGCACCGTGATGAAGAGTGGTCCCCACTTGCCACAACTGGAGAAAGCCCTCGCACAGAAACGAAGACCCAACACAGCAAAAATAAATAAATTAATTAATAATAATTTTAAAAAAAGAAAACAAACTTATGGTTACCAAAGGGGAATGTGAGGGGATGGAGGGATAAATTAGGGGTTTGGGATTAACAGATAAACACTCCTATATATAAAATAAACAATAAAGACCTACTGCATAGCACAGGGAACTATATTCAAAATCTTGTAGTAACCTATAAGGGAAAAGAATCTGGAAAAGAATATATACATATATATATCTATATATACATATAAAATGGAATCACTTTGCTGTACACCTGAAACTAACACAACATCGTAAATTAAGTACATTTCAATAAAAATATGAAAATGCCAAAAAAAAAAACCAGCAACCATAGTACATGTAGTGTTTGGTACTATCTGTGGCTTCAGGCATCCGCTGCGGTCTTGAAATGTATTCCCTGCAGATAAGCGGGGACTACTTATTTATTTATTTATTTTTTTGTGGTACGCGGGCCTCTCACTGCTGTGGCCTCTCCCGCTGCGGAGCACAGGCTCCGGACACACAGGCCCAGCGGCCATGGCTCACAGGCCCAGCCGCTCCGCGGCACGTGGGATCCTCCCGGACCGGGGCACGAACCCGTGACCCCTGCATCAGCAGGCGGACTCTCAACCACTGCGCCACCAGGGAAGCCCCAAGCGGGGACTACTGTAATTGAACCCCAGGACAAGGAGTCATTGGAACGTCTGATCTACTGGGTTAGATGACCTATTGGGATTGGTGCAGGTTGGTCTAAAGCACAGATGACAATCTGGGCTGGCGACTGATGTCTGAAGTCGGGGGGTGGGGCAGTCTTGTAAGACTGAATCCTTAGCCTTTGGAAATCTGTTGTTATCTCTGGCTAGATAGTGTTCAAATTGAGTTGAATTCTTGTACGCCCTGCTGCTATCCAAGAATTGCTTGTTGGTGGTATGGGAAACCTCCCCTCACACACACACACACACACACACACACACAACCACACATGGCAATTAATGACCAGAACCTTCAACATATTAAGTGGTTCTTTGCATAAAGTTGGAAGTATGGCTAGAAGTCTCTTTTCTGTAGGAAAACAAATTTTGAAAAATTATGAAAGCAAGACCCATGATATTGTATATGGAAGGGGGAAAATGAGTAAAAGAGAATAAAGTTTAATTAAGGAATAGGAACTTGGTTTTTTTTTTTTGTTTTTTTTTTTTGCGGTATGCGGGCCTCTCACTGTTGTGGCCTCTCCCGTTGCGGAGCACAGGCTCCGGACGCACAGGCTCAGCGGCCATGGCTCACGGGCTTAGCTGCTCCGCGGCATGTGGGATCTTCCCGGACCAGGGCACGAACCCGTGTCTCCTGCATCGGCAGGCGGATTCTCAACCACTGCGCCACCAGGGAAGCCCGGAACTTGGTTTTGATCTGGTGATGATCTAAAGACTGGAGTTTGCAGTTCTGGGATTCAGGGAAGAAACAAGAATATAAACGTGTCCAAAAAACATGGTAATGGGCAGATCAACTCTAAGAATGTTAAATAACAAAAATTCAACTGAGTAAATTTTAGAGATCTAATTGGCTTTATTCAAAGATTCATGAATCCGGCAGCATCCTTTCTAGCAAGTAGAGAGGAACTCCAAAGGGCTACAGAATAGCGAGGGTTTCCAACAGCAGGACAAGGAAGTTATCAACTAAAAAGATTATTTCAGGCTTAGATGACCTACCTGTGGGGGAAGAAAGGGAGCTGTGTGGCAGATTACTTCATCTTCCTTTGGGGGATGGAGAGGGCCCAAGTGACAGATTACCTCATTGGTGCTGACCAGAAAATTCCTGACTGATTAGTTAAGACTCCACTTCTAGGGGAGGATGAAGCTTCAATTAGGCTAGGTATTAAGCCCGGGTTTGGTGGTATGGCCTGGCATAAGTGAGTCCGTTTTGGGCCAGTGATTTTCTTTTTAACAGAACATTGGTTTTTGATATTTAATTACAGGCTTTTTTTTTTTTTTTTTTTCCTTTCTTTTGGCTTTGTGCCGTAAGGCTACTCAGCAAACTAAAGGATGCAGTTAAAGCCTGTTTCATAATAAAATTGTGGAATGGTGCTTTGTGAAATGAAAGAGAGATCGTTTAGGGTGAGAAAATCTAGGACAGTTGTAGGAAAAGGGTGAGTCAACCAGAGCAGCACACGAGAAAAAGCTGAGAGCAGATGTAACAGGGGAGAGTAGAGAAAATGGCTTGTAGAATGAAAGCAACTTCCTCCTTCCTCCAGGAAATCATGGAAATATGGGGAAGGGAGGAGTGCTGTGTTGTTTGGATATTAAAGGAAAAGATGATCAGAGAAAGCTAGAGGACTTGGAGTCATTTGGTTATAGTAGCCAATGATTATATAGTACTAACTGATCTTAGTTTTAAGATCAGTTAGTAAATTTAATCCTGTTTCAACAACGACACTTCTTTTGAATGTTTAGAAGCAGCTCTGTCTTTCCCAGGTGAGACAGATGCAGCTCTTTCAAGCACCCCACAAATGCCTTGATTCCAGATCTTCTCCTCTCACCTTCTTGGTCTTAGTCCTCTGGAGATGCGTCCATTTCTCAATATCTCTTTTAAGGTGTCATTTTTAGACTGGAACTTAGTATTTCCAAGATGGGTTTATTCAGGAAGAGAGCACATGTGACTCCTCTTTTCCTGAGTTCTATATTTTTAGCTATGCAAACTGAAATGAAATCAATTCTTTTCTGAACTTTTTATTTTACTACTGACTCATATTCATCTTAGGTTTACCCTAACTTCTAGTTTTTTGACAGAGATATTTTCTATTCATATCTCCTATCCTACAGTTGTGGAGTTCAAATTTTTTAAAACTAAATTTTATTATGCACATGTGGTCCATCTTTATTGTTTCTTGAATTCACTTTATAGGTACTGATTTATATCCTATAGAGATTGAATAAGGTTGCAACATGTATATGCTTTACTTATTTTTTATTTTTTCAGTTTTATTGAGGAACAAGTGACAAAGACAATTGTAAGATATTTAAAGTGTACCTCCATCTAGTTAATTAACACATCTATAACCTCTCATATTTGTCTTTTTTTTTAGTGAGAACATTTAAATTCTACTTTTTTAGCAAATTTCAATTCTACAATACAGTTTAGCAACTACAGTTACCAAGTTGCCATGCTATACATTAGATCCTTGGACCTTAGTCATCTTACAGCTGAAAGTTTGCACCACTTTACCAACCTTTTTCTACTTCTCCCACCTCCCAGCCCCTGGCAACAACATTTCTACTCTCTCTTTCTGAGATTAACTTTTTGTTGTTTCTTAAGATTCCACATATAAGTAATGCCATGCAGTATTGGTCTTTCTCTGTCTGATTCTTTTCACTTACCAAAGTACCCTAAAATTCCATCCAAATTATTTCAAATGGCAGGATTTTTCTTTCTCTTGGCTTAATAATATTCCGTTGTGTGAAAAATAAACTCAAAATGGATTAAAGACCTAAATGTAAGACCAACTACTATAAAACTCCTAGAGGAAAACATATGCAGAACACTCTGTGACACAAATCATAGCAATATCTTTTTGGATCTGTCTCCTAGAGTAATGGAAATAAAAACAAAAATAAACAAGTAGGACCTAATTAAACTTAAAAGCTTTTGCATAGCAAAGGAAACCATAAACAAAACAAAAAGACAACCTAAAGAAGGGGAGAAAACATTTGCAAATAATGTGACTGACAAGGAATTAATCTCCAAAATATACAAATAGCTCATACAGCTCATTATCAAAATAACCAAACAACCCAATCAAAAATGGGCAGAAGATCTAAATAGACATTTCTACAAAGAAGACATACAGATGGCCAAAAGGCACAGAAAAGATGCTCCTCATGATGAGCATTAATTATTAAGATGGCTAATTATTAGAGAAAAGCAAATCAAAACTACCATGAAGTATCACCTCACACTGGTCAGAATAGCCATCATTAAGAAGTCTACAAATAATATTAATAAATGCTGGAGAGCGTGTAGAGAAAAAGGAACCCTCCTACTCTGTTGGTGGGAATGTAAACTGGTGCAGCCACTATGAAAAACAGTATAGAGGTTCCTTAAAGAACTAAAATAGAGCTACCATATGATCCTGCAATCCCACTCCTGGGCACACATCCAGAGAAAAACATAATTCAAAAAATACATGCACCCCAATGTTCACAGCAGCACTATATATAATAACCAAGACATGAAAGCAACCTAAGTTTCCATTGACGAATGAATGGATAAAGAAGATGTGATATATATACACAATGGAATATTACTCAACCACAGAAAATAATGAAATAATGCCATTTGCAACAACATGGATGGACCTAGAGATTATCATACTAAATGAAGTAAGCCAGATAAAAACAAATATCATATGATATCACTTATATGTGGAATCTAAAAAGAATGATACAAATGAACTTATCTACGAAGCAGAAATAGAGTCAGACATAGAAAACTCACAGACATAGAAAACAAATTTATGGTTACCAAAGGGGGACAGGGAGGATTAAATTAGGAGTTTGAGATTAACAGATACACACTACTATATATAAAGTAGATAACCAACAAGGACTTACTGTATAGCACAGGGAACTATACCCAATATCTTGTAATAACCTATAATGAAAAAGAATGTGAAAAAATAGTGTATATATTTATATATAGGTATAACTGAATCACTTTGCTATACACCTGACACTAACACAACATTGTAAATCAACTATATTTAAATAAAAAAAATTTTTAAATAAAAATTTACATAAAAAATTGAAAAGAATGAAAAAATATTCCATTGTGTGTGTGTGTGTGTGTGTGTGTGTATATATCTTCTTTATTCATTCATTTACTGACACTTAGGTTGTTTAAGTATTTGACTATTATAAATAATGCTGCAATGTACATGGGAGAGCAGATATCTATTTGAGATCTTGTTTTCATTTCCTTGGGATATATACCCAGAAGTGGGATTGCTGGATTGTATGGTAGTACTGTTTTTAATTTTTTGAGGAGCCTCCTTACTGTTTCTTATAGTGGCTGTACCAATTAACAAACCCATCTATAATGCACAAGGTTTCTCTTTTCTCTACATCCTTGTCAACAGTTTTTATCTCATCTTTTTGATGATAGTCATTCTGACAGGTGTGAGGTAATACCTCACTGTGGTGTTTTTTTTCTTCACTTTACAACCATATTTATTGTTTGGTTGAACACGTTACAGACTACAAGTAAGTCTAGTTCTTACAGTTTATTGCTTAACTCAATAAATGTGTTTTCCCCAAACTTATTACAAACTCCAAGTGTTAGTGTCTGAAGACTCTATATAAACATTTCTGTATTCCCATTGTATACTTTTTCGCAGCATTGACACCATATTCTGCACTGCTGCTTCAAAAACAAAACATGTTTGCTATGATTCTAACCAAACTCTGTCTAGACATCAAAAGAAAAGTTTTCTCTAATCTTTCCACCTTTTCAAATACTCAGAAAATTTACTGGAGAGGAAGAGAAGAAAACAAGATCAAAGTTTTAACATTTTTTAAAACTATATGTTCGCATTTCTTGACAGATAAAGAGACAATGAATAAGATCTGCATCCTGTGATCAATAGAAATGTAGAGGTTTGAGTTTTATTATTTTTCTCTTGCTTGCCTTTAAAAAATAAATAGCACTTGCCAATGACTTCATTACACCCAGCACTTCAAGGTAAACATAACAGAATTCTACTTTCCTGGCACACTGTGATGGCATGTTCTTCTTGGTAAGTAAAAGATGATATTGAATTAAAGAACTTATTTCTTTATAGGAACTCAATTATAGCCTTCTCTGGTATTTTCCCGAATCAAATCCAGGGCTACATCGTGTGTAAAAATTCTCATATACTCCCTTGGCACAGAGGTAAAGCAAGGCTTCTCTGCCTCCCTCTTTGATTTTCCTCTTCAACCAGGTTAAAATCCAACCCAGGATTTTTAACAAGTACAGCTGTATATAAAAAACAATTGCTAGAAGACAACAGAATTCTTAAGAGACTTGAATAACAATGTAAAAAAAACCTGCTCCAATACCCAAATGCTGCCAAGTTCTCCAGTCTTCTGAAGCCACTCTTTCATGTAATATCCAATTATAAAATGATGTAAATCACCATTACTTATACAATGAAAAGTCCAGCACCCTCCCTAAAAACCAAGGATTCCTGGGATGGGGGTTGGTGGCTGCAGCCGTGAAATCTCATCCCCCAATACATCCCTCACTGATTCTCGATCCCCTTATCATCATATGTCTGAAAGCTGCTGACCTCTTATCTCCCCTACTTTGTGGCCCTCCATCCCCTGCCTCCCCATCTAGCACTCTTCCTCCTTGATTCCCCAAAGTGCCACTAACACATGGAGTATGGAGTTCAAGGAAGTCATGTGGAATCAAGCAAAGCCAAAATGAGATGTGGAATTAAACTGGAGAAATGAATGTATGTAGCAAAACAGAAACAGACTCACAGATATAGAAAACTAGTGGTTACCAGCTGAGAGAGGGAAGAGGGGGAGGAAAAAAGGTAGGGGATTAAGAGATACAAACTACTATGTATAAAATAAATAAGCTACAAGGATATATTGTACAGCACAAGGAATATAGCCAATATTTTATAATAATTTTAAGTTGAGTATAATCTATAAACTTTTGAATCACCATGTTGTATACCTGAAGCTAATATAATACTGTAAATCAACTATGCTTCAATTAAAAAATTTTTTTTAAATAAAAGCAAAAAAAATGTTGCACCAAGAAAAAAAAAAAAAAACAAGAGAAATGTCAAACCAATAAGCCCAAAAGTGACAATGAAGACAGAGGTGTAGCTCAGAAAATATAAGAGAGATGGTCTCTGCCTTCATGGAATATGTATACAGTCTATTGGGGCATTTTGAAACATACTTGAGCACCACTTATGCTTAAGCTGGGGCCTTTGTTAAACACTTAATGTCTTTCCATGATGGTGTTTTTTCCTTTAATGAACCCAATGATCAGAGATCTGTCAAAGTAAATAGGAAGCCAGAGAGTAACCAGGTAGCTAGTGGTGTGTTTTATAATTGGCCAGGTGATTGAAGAACTGTCTTGAGTGAATAACTGGACAGGAAGTGGCCAGGGAGGGATAATGTTTTCAGAGGATCTGACTGAGGGAGAGCTGTATTTTCCATTGTCTAATACTTGCCAATCATTACACACCTGTCAGTAAGAAGAGAGTTTGTTCAGCCCATTCAGTGCACCTGTGTGATCATATTCTAATTCCTGATCAGAGTTCACTTGCTCTAGAGGAAGCCATTTCCAAATGAAGTGTTACTATTTCATCCTCCTGGTTTTATTCCTTGGTTTTTAGAGACAAAGAAGTGCTGCTCAAGGGTAAAATTTTCTGAAATAATCCAGTGAGCTGAAAATTCAAATAAGTGCTGGATCCTAATTATAAATAGAAAGAGTGGTAAAGAACATACATCTGAACATTGGAGAATAGAAATATGTAATCAGAGTTGGGAATAGAGATGTAGAAATAGGCAAGACTGTCAAAAAAGAATCTTCCAGGCACCCTCGTAATCTACTTAGATATTTCAGTATTTGACCTTGAAACAACTTCTGGCAAGTTGGATGGCATAATTTCCTAGAATATCATAGTGAATAAATCCATTAGCCCGATGACCCTCACTTGGCATTTTCAAAGAAATTTACTGCTGGTAGTGATAAGGTTTCAAACACTAAAAGCTGCCTGGCTGATGAAAATCCTGTTTGAAAAAAAAAAATCTAGGCAGATTTCACACAGGAGTTCCACCAAATACACACCGATACTGTTAAAGTGCATACTTCTTAAAATATGCATTAAGGTCTCAGGATATCATGGGTATTACAAATTCTATTTCATGTATGAAATTATTTTTAATCCAGCAAAAATGTATTGAGACCTACTATGTACAAGGCATATGCTAGGTGCTTAGGGAGGCATAGAGATGAATAAGAGAGTTCCTTCTTCCTTCTAGTAACAGATAAGAAAATTAGGCAAATAAATGAATACTAGAGATACAAATACCCTACTTGGAGAGCTCAGGGAAAGAAGCAATTGGTTCTTCTTCTTTTTTAAATTAATTAATTAACTTATTTATTTCTTTTTGGCTGCATTGGGTCTTTGTTGCTGCGTGTGGGCTTCCTCTAGTTGCAGCCAGCCGGCGTTACTCTTCATTGCAGTGCGCGGGCTTCTCATTGTGGTGGCTTCTCTTATTGCAGAGCAAGGGCTCTAGGCTTGTGGACTTCAGTAGTTATGGCTCACGGGCTCCATAATTGTGGCTTGTGGGCTCTAGAGTGCAGGCTCAATAGTTGTGGTTCACGGGCTTAGTTGCTCCGTGGCATGTGGGATCTTCCCGGACCAGGGATCAAACCTGTGTCCCCCGCATGGGCAAGCGGATTCTTAACCACTGTGCCACCAGGGAAGTCCCAAAGCAATTGATTCTGACGAACAGGATTAGGGGAGGCTTAACTGAGGTGAGAACTGATTCATAGAAACCAAATTAAGCCACATCCTTTGTGGAATCAAACTTGAAACCACATTCTTTAGCTGGATTTAATACACGGTGGGAAACCTGTTTAAAGATTATCTATCCAGTGTGCAGCAAATTCAAGTTTTGCTTTTTGGAACTTTCTGGAATTTTTTTCTCTGAATATTTTTGATCCATGGTTGGTTGAATCCACAGATTTGGAAACTGCTAGTATTAGAGGGTCTTCTTCAGAAGCAGGGGGTGACTGTGGCTCACCGTGAGGACAAGGACACTGGCGACAGAAGTTCTGGGAAGTACTCCTTGGCGTGAGCCCTCCTAGAGTCCGCCATTAGCCCCACCCCTTCACTGTGGTTTTCATTGGCATTTCCCTGATGATTAGTGAAATTGAGCACTTTTCATGTACCTGTTGGCCACTTGAATATCTTCTTTTGGAAAAACGTCTGTTCAGTTCCTCTTTACTTTTTATTTGGATTGTTTTGTTTTGTTATTGAATTGTATGAATTCTTTGTATATTTTGGATATTAACCCCTTATCAGATATATGATTTGCAAGTATTTTCTCCTATTTCATAGGTTGCTTTTTCATTTTGTTGATGGTCTCCTTGGCTATACTGAAGCCTCTTAGCGTGATGTAGTCCCTCTATTTTAATCTACTTTCTTGTCATTGTTGAAAATACTGAAGAGAACAAGGCAGAGGACAAAACATGGTATGCCATTCTCTGGACACAGTCATTCAATCAACTGTACATTTATACAATGATATAACACCTGGTTCTCATATCTGTCTTATTCATCCAGAGATTCTGAAGAAAAAAGCAGCCTCCATAATTAACAGAGCTTCAGGTCACATATTCTAAAATTTGAAATTTCAAGTAACAAAGAGATGTAATGTTTTATTCAAATGGGAAAACACTGTAAAGATCTTCAATAGTTTGCAAATACTGTGACCTCTTTCAAATTGATGTTATTAGCATCTTTTTTTGTGTGTATGTGTGTTACACGGGCCTCTCACTGTTGTGGCCTCTCCCGTTAGGGAGCACAGGCCCTGGATGCACAGGCTCAGTGGCCATGGCTCACGGGCCCAGCCGCTCCGCGGCTCCCGGACCGGCGCACGAACCCGTATTCTCAACCACTGCGGCACAAGGGAAGCCCTATTAGCATCTTTTAAAAATACCTTTTTTGACATTTGCCAAGTTAGGAATTGAAGATTCATTTTCTTCTCTGAGTAACTAGAGGTCTCACCTTTCCTACCTAAGTGTCATGAGATCCTTTCTTCCTGTCTTTAAGACAATTCTTGGAAGATGACTTAGACTGTGCTCTTATATTAAGGACAGACTATAATTTAATTTGTTAGAACTAAGATGTGGTATTTGCCCAGCTTCTGTCTCGTAGTTGCCTTTTCATTTCAACTCACATGTAAGCCTTCAGTAAATGAGAAAGTCTTATTTAAAAAATGTTTTTAAATTTCAAGGTTCCCCCTCCCCACCATAATTACAGGCCAAGAGAGCATTCTGACTTGCTTAATATAAATTTAATGTAAACATAATTTATACATTATTATAATGTAAGTTATATAAATAATATATAAACTTGGTCTTGTTCTAGCAGGTTAGTATAAAGGCTATATAAACACAGTTTTAGTCTATCAGCATCTCAGTTATATATATGTCACTATCACCTTGTATTAGTCAGTGTTTTTAGTTATAGTTAAAATCATTCTGGTTAGTTTAAATGGAAAGAAATTTATTACAGAGTGTTAATTGGCTCAGAGAATTTCTGAGTGTGCACTGGATCAATGTTGTATACACACACAGGTGATACAAATAGAAGAAATGCCCAAACACATCATTGCTCTGTTCTGAAAGAAGCCAAGAAATTGTACTTCTGCCCTCTGTTGTTCTACACCTATTCACCAAACCTCCTCAAGTGCTGCTGTTGAAATTCTAAGCCCTCCTTGATCATGTTTGTTAGATCTGTGCAGCCTCTGCTCATAATCTTGCCTCTACCATCAAAGTCTCATAAGTGAGTCTGTTAGGGGAATGTAGTCAAATGTATAAACTAGCTACAGGGAACTTGGGAAATGCAGACAATTTTCTAACCTCTAGTGAACAGGGAGATATATTGTAAGCCTGCTGCAGTGGCCTTGAGGGAATCAATCTGTGGTGTCTGCTGCAGTCACCCTTAGGCAACCTCACATGCGTATGTATTCCTCTTCCCAGATTTAAACTTACCTGTAACAATGGGAGCCAGCAGCATTGTTCATATTAAAGGAACATAATATAAAATAACTATTCTTTTCATAATTGAAGAAAGGGGAGGCTCAAAATCTCCTTAATCATTACCCATCTAGGCGATGTTCATAAATCCTCTAGTTCAGTCACTATTCTGTATTGATATACTTAATATATGTATCAGATTTCTAAGGTTTATCATCACCAGCTCATCCTATATAAAATAGTAGGGAACATGGAAAGGAAAAAATTTAGTTACTGAATAACAGAAGGGAAATTCCTAATTCTTAATTCCTTCATTCCCTTGTCCATTATCTAATTTCTTTGCCCTCAGTCAGTTCTTCTAGGGCTGAGAGGGTCTCCCTATATTAGATTGCTATAGCTTTTCTAAAATTTATTACTGGATAAGGTGGAACTAGCAGGCAACCTAGATGAGCCCATTGGTTCCAGATTTTACTCCTCCTGTCCCCATTGCACAGTAGTATCCCTAATTCATCTTGATAATCAGCATCCATTTTCCTAACCAGCATAGTAACTTCCAGCCTATTGGTCTAACTAAGGACATCAGGAGAGAAAACTGGCCAAATTGCAGTCTCTACATAGAGTTCAGTGGAATCAATACATGTTCCTGTATACAAACAGCTGAAATTATTAGCAAGTGGAATTATTTGTCACATTCTCTGAACTTAACCTGAATAAACTTCTAGCAGATGACCATGAGGGAATTCAGAATATCGCTATGGAAGCTTTGTATACATACAGATACAGAATCTCTGCTAATTCTGTTCCAATTGCTTCTAGCTAGGAAGTTTATAGTGATGATTTGTTTTTCCTCTCTATCTCCAAGTGATCTCCATGCTTCTTTTCTCAAGTTTGTGCATTTCCATGTACATTTCACTCTAGCAAGGTATAGTGCTTGGTAAATAATAGCTGATCCATACATATAGAGCACTAATTTTTTTTTTTTTTTTTTTTTTTTGTGGTACGCGGGGCTCTCACTGTTGTGGCCTCTCCCATTGTGGAGCACAGGCTCAGCGGCCATGGCTCACGGGCCCAGCCGCTCTGTGGCATGTGGGATCTTCCCAGACCAGGGCACGAACCCGTGTCCCCTGCATCGGCAGGCGGGTTCTCAACCACTGCGCCACCAAGGAAGCCCTAGAGCACTGATTTTTAATCCTAACTTCAAACTAGATTCACTTGGAGAGAAGTAAAAAAACAAATACCCCCTCCCCCACCACCAAAACCTGAACAAAAACTCTAAAACAAGGAGAAATAAAACTCATACTTGGACTCTACTCAAGACCAGCTACATCACCAGCTCTTTGAATGGGGCTTAGGCATTAGAATTTTTTAAAGATAACCTTTGTCTTTCTAATGTAAGCTAGATTTGAGACATGCTGTCAAATTATAGGCCTGGAGAGAGGCCCCAAAGTTTCTCATTCTCTACTTTTACCTCAAAGAGCTTAGTCAATTAATACTAAACCTTATAAGCACACATACACACTTTATTATATATACTTAATATTCTGTGTTGACTGGAGATAATTTTTAAAATAGAGATAAAAAGAAGAAAACAATTATCACTCATGGTCCCCTCACACGGAGGTCACACTGCAGACGTTTTGATTCATCTTCCTGTTTGTAAACACATACACCTATAATTGAGATCATGATACATACTTAATTTTAATCCTGCCTTTTGCCCTTAGCATTTTATTTTGAGCTGTTCTTCAGGTTATTAAATGTTCTTTGAAAATAGGAGTTTTAGAGACCACTTAATAGTCTACTGTGTGGCTGAACCAAAATGTATTTGGTTATTATGGAAAATTTCAAAGTAGAGAGAATAGTGAATGAACCACTGTGCATTAATTATGGGGCTCAAACTTTGCTCTCCTGATTTAATAGCTCAATTATGATTTATGTCCTTCCTATAGGTATAGAGGAGCATTTATAAGGTTGTCAGCCCTAAATGATCACTTTAGTTTGTTCTTAGGATGCCTTCCTGTCAATGGCCACCAAAGACATTCATATATATTCCAGCCTCCAGATGGAGCCCGGTTCTTTGATGCAGGCCCTTTGATAAAGTTTCAAAGCATCTTTAGCTGCCCACCCGCTAAAAAAATGTTGGACTCACCATATCTTAATGTATTTATGTATGAAGGTCTTAATCTGTATTATAAAATATTACACATTAACTTATTATATGGGATATTTAGATTGTGTGTCATTGGCAGTTTTCTTTTTAAATTATAGTTACGACTTCATAATTTTTTAACCATGTATCTTTACCTGAAAGCTTTTCAAACTGATGGATTTTTAAAAATAGCTCTATTGATATATGAATAATACAATAAAACACACATATTTCAAGTGTATCATGTGATAAAATTTGAAATGTTTATACAGCCATGGTCTGAATGTTTATGTCCCCCAAGAGTCAAATGTTGAAATCTTAATCCTGCAGGTGGTGTTAGGAGATGGGGCCTTTGGGAGGTGCTTAGGTCATAAGGGTGGAGCCCTCATGAATGGGATTAGTGACTTTACAAAAGAAGCTTCAGAAAGATTCCTTGCTCCTTGTACCATGTGAGGACACAGGAAATGTCACCAGTTATGTACCAGGAAGAGAGTCCTCATCAGACACTATAACTGTTAGCACCTTGGTCTTGGACTCCCCAGCCTCCAGAGCCATAAGAAATAACTTTCTGTTGTTTCTAAGTCACCCAGTCTATGGTATTCTGTTATAGCAGCCTGAATAGACTAAGATAAGGATGGAGGGAGGAAAATTTGGTGAAGCACAGAGGAAGTAAGCTGGGAAGAGCCTGGGGCATGAGGTCAGGTTACTTGGATTAAAATCTCAGCTCTTCTGCTTGCAGCATTTATGACATTGGGGAACTGCCTAACCCACTTGGGCCTCAGTTTCCTCAGCTATAAAATAAGTGTTGCTAATATTTGCATTCTCTCTTCCTCCAGTTTTCTTTACTTGCTTTACCTCTAACCATATTTTAATGCACATCTCAAACACTGCCTCTTTCAAGAAGCTTTCCCTGACCTCTGCAGACTTTGTTAAGTGCCCTTCGTCAGTATCCCTTTGATACTCTGTGCTCTGTGTTAATTCCACATCTTATATCCATAACCTTTAAATGGTGAGCTCTTTGAGTGCAATTATCATGTCTTATCATCTGTATCCCCAGTGTCTGGAACTATTCCTAGGTCAGCAGATGCTTGGTAATTGTTCTCTCAAAAATCAAAACAAAACAAGGCAAAATGAATTGGTAAGTAACTGAATTCAACTTCTGGATGGTGGGGTTGATCTAAGCCTGGCCAATTAGCAAAATCACCTGGAGATATTTTTCCCCCAGCTGTATTGAGATATAATTGTCATATAACATTTTGTAAGTTTAAGGTATATATTTGGGGTTGATACAGTTATATATTGCAAATGACTACCACCATAGGTTAGCTAACACCTCCATCATGTCACATAATTACCGTTTCTTTTTTGTGGTGAGAACATTTAAGGTCGACTGTCTGAACAACTTTCAAGTATATAATGCATTATTGCTAAATGTAATCACAGTGATGGGCATTCGATGTCCCAGAATTTATTTATTCATCTTCCAACTTCCAACTGGAAGTTTGTAACTGTTGACTAATATCTCCCTGCTTCTCCCACCCCCAGCCCATGGTAACTACCATTCTATTCTTTGTTTCTACAAGTTCAGCTTTTTCAGATTCCATATATAAGTGATACCGTACAGTATTTGTCTTCCTCTGTCTGATTTATTTCACTTAGCATAATGCCCTCAAGTTCCATTCATGTTGTCACAAACAGGATTTCCTTCTTTCTCATGGGTGAATGATATTCACTTGTGTGATTGATATATACATATATATATCTCAATTGATATATATATATATATCAATTGAGATATATATATATATCAGATCTTCTTTATCCACTCACTTTGACAGACATTTAGGTTATTTCCATATCTTGGCTATTGCAACTAATGCTGCAATAAAAGTGGGATGGCAGATATCTCTTTGATATCCTGTTTTCATTTCCTTTGGATATGTAAACCTAGGGATATTTTAAAAGAGAAAAATTATTTGACCAATACTTAGGGATTTTGATTTAGTGGGTATATTAGTCTGCTATGGCTACCCTAACAACAAAGTACCACAGACTGGATGGCTTAAACAACAGAAATTAATTTTCTCATGATTCTGGGGGCTAGGAGTCTGAGATCAAGGTATTAGCAGGGTTGATTCCTTCTGAGGCCTTTCTTGTTGGCTTGTAGAGAACCTCTTCTTCTACTGTTTTCACATGAACTTTCATCTCTGCCTGTCTGTGTCCTAATCTACACTTATAAGAAAACCAGTCATATTGGTTTAGGGCTCACCTTAATGACCTTACTCCTCATTAATTACCTCTTTGAAGGCCATATCTTCAAAAACAGGCACATTCTGAGGTAGTGATGGTTAGGAATTCAACACATGAATTTTGAGGGGACATAATTCAGCCCCAAACAGCATGTCTGGGATAGTGCCTAGGAAGCACCATAAATAATTCTGAAGATTAGTCCAGTTTGGATATTATGGATCTAAATCACCTTTAACATTTCTGATTCTATTAAAAGTAACATGTTTTAAATTAATAATCAGATATCTTTTACAAACATGCAAGTAAATACTCAGAAAGTTTACCTCCTAGAAAGTTCTCCAGAAAAAGCAAAAGGATAAAATAACTAATAAAGACTAAAAATAAAAACATGAATTAGTGGACCTAAACCAGGATCCAATGAAAATAAAGTGTAACCCCATGGTAAGAAGATTGGAGATTGGCTCTAGGACCCTCACCCCTAAATGCAGATGGGGTGTATATTTCTTCTCTTTAATGTGAGGAAGAGAAATTATGAAGTAGGTGCCTCTTGATCTTTAGGGTTTTCCTTAGTTCTGTGTTAAGCGGGTTTTGTACTGTGTGAACTACACTATCTTAATGTTCTTCATTTTATGAAGGTATAAACGAATTGGTATTATGTTTTAAAAAAAAGTAACATGTTTTACTTCTTTTGCAGCTGTGAAACCCAACATTGGTGTTCTATTTCTTCGTTATTTTGAGATTCAGGTTATGCCAAAATATCCACATGAAAAATTTACCTATTTATTTAGTCTATAATAATTATTACTATTTAATCTATATGTATTATTATTATTTCTGACAAATCTTTACTGGAAGGCCAGAACTAATTACATTAGGGAATTATTCCATCTGAAATACCATGCTTCTGGTTTCTAGAGGAAAATAATTTTTTTTAAACAATTTTATTTCTTTTCTTCCAATCTATACACTTTTTTTTAAAGATGTTGGGGGTAGGAGTTTATTAATTTATTCATTTATTTTTGCTGTGTTGGGTCTTCGTTTCTGTGCGAGGGCTTTCTCTAGTTGTGGCAGGCGGGGGGCACTCTTCATCGCGGTGTGCGGGCCTCTCACTATCGCGGCCTCTCTTGTTGTAGAGCACAGGCTCTAGACGCGCAGGCTCAGTAGTTGTGGCTCACGGGCCTAGTTGCGGCGTGTGGGATCCTCCCAGACCAGGGCTCGAACCCATGTCCTCTGCATTAGCAGGCAGATTCTCAACCACTGCGCCACCAGGGAGGCCCCTAGAGGAAAATAATTTGTAAAATCAAAGCTTTTTTAGTCACAGACCATAAGAGCCTATACATACAATTCCCATATGTGCTTTTTGAGATTATCAAATGCCCACCAAATGATATGGATATGAAGAGCTTATTTTCTCAATTGCTGTTTATTTGCCTTGTCACCGCGGAGTGATGTATGGGCTTGTGTTGTTCCCAACATCTCACATGAGCCCACCTATTCATATGAAAGGGGACTCTGCCTCCTTTGCCAGGGTAGCTGGAGCCATTATCCTCCAACATAAGCTTTATTAGAGAGTTGGGTTTTTTTTTTTTTTTTTTTTTTTTTGCGGTACGCGGGCCTCTAACTGCTGTGGCCTCTCCCGCTGCGGAGCACAGGCTCCGGACGCGCAGGCCCAGCGGCCATGGCTCACGGGCCCAGCCGCTCCGCGGCACGTGGGATCCTCCCGGACCGGGGCACGAACCCGTGACCCCTGCATCAGCAGGCGGACTCTCAACCACTGCGCCACCAGGGAAGTCCTATTAGAGAGGTTTTTATTCATGGAATCTAGTAAATGTTTGCTTCCTCTACTGCTTATTCAAAGTCATTGACTATTGTAATTTTTTTGCATTAATCAGCATTATACCTACATGCATGCTGTATGAACAATGGAAAGGAATAATGAGGCATGATGTTTACTCTGATGCTTTTGGTGGGAACGTTCATTTTATGAAGAAATGAACTGAAACCTAAAGCATTCTCCCAAGGAACACCTATTATGCATTCTGCTGAATTTGCTTCTTAGTTTTCTTTTCCCTTAGGAGAGAGGGTTTCCTCCACCCCTTTGGTCAATGGAGTATGGCACAAAGGTAATGACAAGTCTAATAGATGCTGTAAACCACTACTTTTAATGCACAATGTAATTGATTCAGAATATAGTGTCTATACTAATGGTGTCCCTGGTGCTTTAACGGCTGAAATTATGGTTAGAAAGATCCAGATAATGCTGACTTCTATTACATTAAACCACAATATTATACAATTTTCCTTCCTATAGTCTATCCATTCTTTTCTTTTGAATTATGCAGTGTAGTCTTAAATGGTTTAATATTACTTTGGAAAAGAATTCAAAAACCCGCTGAGAGAATTTAACATTTTTGGTAAGACAGATGCAAGCTCAATTTCTAGTGGTATTTTTCAACAGACAATTTCTTTCCATAGCTTTTATAGGAAATTGTCTTTTTAAGTAGCACCCTACGGCAGCCTTCTTAGTCAGCTGAAATAGGGTGGTGTGGAGAGCAGTCCAGTGCCCTGTACGTGGAAGGATCATTACCCTAATTGCCGTATGGTATTTAGAAGCTGTATTTTCACTTTTCATGTTGTCAAGGGTGCAAGTTGAGAAAACACTTTATGGATGGTAGTGAGGAATGGGAGGTACTCAAAATAATGAATGCCTCCATAACTCAGACCTAGTGATGTGTGAGGGAAATGTGTTGTTTTCTTCCTTTGTGAATAAAGATCATCAATTACTGCTATGGACTAGGACACCTTTATCTGTGGTCTAAAACTGTCCAACGTAATACTCTAAAACTGTTAGTTTCACCTTCTGTTTACTGGGTTATTTGTAATTTGTTTTAAAGGACATTCACTATAACTGTATGTGTAATAAATAACAAAAATGATTTTGTGTTGAGGCTATTAATAATAATGTTAAGAGTGAGAAGTTCTTTGCTGGGCATTTTACATGTAATAAAATTCAATTCTCATGTGATAGAGTTGAAAGAGTTTAAGAAACTTGCTAAATGAACAATAGCCAGCAAGTGGCAGAACCAGGATTTGAACTCTGTTCTTATCAAAGCCACAGTGCTCTATGACACCTCTAGTGAATCTCTTAGAGAGAACTATCTATTTTAGTGTAAAAAAAGATGATTACCAACGAATTCTGGAAGAATTGTGTTTATTCTAACCCTACGTGTAAACATCAGTAAATTGCAAACACGCAGAATTCCTGGTGCTTCAGGGCCTCTATCATTCAGACAGGGTGATATCAAGCTGGACAAAGGAAAACAGTTTTATTTAGTAAGAAAATAGGTCTTATTACACTAAACAAGAGAGATAGAATCTCTTAAGTCAGTTCACATAAGGTGCCATACCTAGTCATATATTTAAACTGTTACCAAAAAAAGGAAAAATAATTCAAACGAAAAAAAAATAGCTGACATTGAACACTTTCTTTATTCCAGGTACTGTTCTAAATACTTAGTGTGTTTTAACTCGTTTTATTCATGGTAACTGTAAGGTATTATAGAAATAGCAAGTGCAAGAAGAAGAAACAACCTGCTAAAATACCAGTAATTTTAATTTAGAGCTTAAATAATTTACCTAAGTGATTGGGGCAGGATTAAAATGGGTTCTATGATTTCGATGGGAATGATGGATCTTAGAGTGGCATAAGTGGTTATGGTTTCCATTACAGGATGCAAAGGTAGAATCATATTCAGAATTATATGACCTGCAAGCATATTTAGGGGTGCCTGATTGATTACAGGGTCATTGGGATTGAAATAGATAGGTAGCCTTCTAAAGTCTCACTTGAACTGGAAAACCGAAAACAAACAAAGATTCTAAGTCTGGTAAAAAGAGGCTTGTCTTGGGCCCCCATGATGGATAGTCACGGGAATTCTTCAATTCCAAAAACTAAGTCCATTAACAGAAACACGCACTCTGGAAAAAAAAATAAAAGAAGGAAGAAAAAAAAGAGGAAGGCGTGGTGTATTTGAGGAAGGTTCTGTGATAACGTCATAAGACTGCTTAAATCTTCCACCAAACTTTCCCTAAACTTGCACTTATTTATAGGGTAACTGTGTCCAGTGCCTTGAACACAGACTTAAAGCCAAAACCAATCCGTGGAAACCTCATTTACCTTACCGGTTTGGCCATTCAGAAGGCATAGTGGTTTAAAAAAAATTTACATAATTTCAGCAGCTTATTCAGATAGTGACTAATTTTCATTTGCTGTTCCAGATGTTGTTACCTCTCTTTTTTTGGGGGGTGGCGTCCATCAGCTTTATTATTTAATTACATTTCTGATAGTTTAACCAAGCACTTACAAGAATAACAAGGAGGTTTTCCCTTTAATTATGCCTTCGCAGCCTCTCCCACGTGAGGTGACTTCCATTCCCACTGGGTGCTGCAGTAAGTAAGCCCCGCGGCCGCCAGGGCCCCGGTACCCACTGCACCAGCCCGGGCATAGAAGTTATCTTTTTATTGGAACAAATTAACAGAGTCCATGGCATCTACTATGTAGCTCTTGATTTTTATCTATTCCAATATACAGAGAAAAAAAGAAGCAGTTTTCTTTAACCTTACAGTGAGAGCAATTCATTTTCCTCATCCTATCTCAGGGTTATGTTAACTCTTCAGATTCAAGACATAAAATGTAGTCTTCAGGCACCCTGATTTTCTCACTGTTTCACAGGACATCACATATTCTAGTACCTTGATGCCATCATGCTGAAAGGACTATGAGATCAGGGAGTATCAGGTATTCTAGTGCCTTCGTGTGCAGTGCCAGAGGTGGGCAGATGAAATGCAAAAAGATATGGGGGCCTCCAGCTCCATTTACCTTTTAATGGATCTATTAAGAGACCTGCTAAGAGACTGCCTTCAAAGTAAAAGTTGCGCCCTTTACGTAGTACCGTACTACTAGTAAAATGGCACAAGTTTGGTGGGCCCACTTATATTGGAGAAATGCCAATCAGATATGGGAGTGAGTCTCTGAATAATTCACCCTATTACCCCAAATGCCAGATATGAGAGAGCCCTACACCAAGGAAAGCCTCTCTAGCAGAGCCAAGCTATAGTACAATTTATTCTACCATTTAGTTCTCATGACTTAGTGGATACAATGATATTCAAGGTATATGTAGCCTATTAGAGTGCTTGTGGAAATCACTGTTCAGAGAATCACGGCAGAGATTCCTAGAGATTTGGAGCAAAACTATGCCTTCTTTGACAAGTAACTATTCTCTTCTTATTAATAGTTTCTAGTAGAGTTTAAACAGTTGGCCATTGGCCATGCTTATGCTGTGCATAACTTGGTGAGCCGATCCACCAAGAAGAAAAGTTAGGCATGCCCAGTACCACTTTATTATCAAGTGAAAATAGTATATGTGTAGGGTGAATATATAATTTATTATCCTAACTGGGACACTTTAAAAAAAATAATAAATATTTCTTTATTTATTTTTGGCTGCATTAGGTTTTCGTTGCTGCACACAGGCTTTCTCTAGTTTTGGCGAGTTGGGGCTACTGTTCATTGCGGTGCACGGGCTTCTCATTGCAGTGGCTTCTCTTGCCGCAGAGCACAGGTTCTAGGCACGCAGGCTTCAGTAGTTGTGGCTCGCGGGCTCTACAGCGCAGCCTCAGTAGTCGTGGTGCACGAGCTTAGTTGCTTCGCGGCATGTGGGATCTTCCCAGACCAGGGCTCTAACCTGTGTCCCCTGCATTGGCAGGTGGATTCTTAACCACTACTCCACCAGGGAAGTCTCCAAACCGGGACACTTTTGAGAGTAAAAAGGGCACTACTAATAAATATACTGGGACAACTAGAATAAACTGGTACTTTGCCTGCCAAACCAGGAATATGCTTCAATGTGACAAAAAGTAAATTCTATTAGCAGGAGGCTTACATTCTTAGCGATCCTTCATCATCCTATCCCAGTGACCTTTGACTGAAGAAGGCCAAAGTTAAAAGTAGTTTCATTAATACTACGCTGGCACTAGCTGAAAGTGGACAGCTGCAGCATTGTAACTCCACATTGAAGAGGCTCTGAACACTTGGGGGAAGGGAAATCTCAATGTATAGCTGGTTGAATAGTATGCCTCATGCTCATTTTGTCTAGAAGGACAGATGCTTGAGGTATGCATTTACAGTGACTCATGGGAGATGCTAATGCTTCAGCTGGATAACACAGTATCTTTGAATGAACAGACAGGAAGTTTCCTGAAAAGAAGGTCTGTGAGAGAAATATGTGGATTATTCTTTCAGATTAGGTAGTGTGAGAATATTTGAATATCCAGCAAATACCCCTCATTATAGAAGAGGCTCTTGATAATTAGGTGTACATGATAACCATTTTGTCTGTAACCTTTTCCCAGCTAAACCAGTGCTTACTCAATGAGACAGTAAATAAAGTGGTCATGGTGGCATACCATGGTGGCACCCTCACCCTCTAAGGCTGATTTGACTAACATCACTGTTGGATGCTTAATTTTCTTGCAGTAGAGAACAATCTTTGCTCATAGGAGCCAATTGTTAAATATTTAGAAATTTCACGTTCATTAATATGCTTCTAGTTCTTGCTACAATGCCCTTGCTATTTCACCTACTTAATTTCACTATACCTAATGGTGATGGTTGACTTCTCAATTTCATCCATTTGTTGCAGACTGTTAGCATGAAGCCAGTTGGTTCTGGACTTGGAGCCGATGAAGTAACCAATGACTTTTTGGGCAGTCCACCTTTCAGGAAGAGAGTGAATGCATTTTCATATTAAAAAGAGTAGTTTCATCTTGTTAGATATGAACATTTGTTGTTGTGGTATAAATGCTTGGAAATTTAGGCATAGAAAAATGGAATATATTGATGCCAGGAAGAGACGAGAGTGAATATTTGTCTTGTTTATAGTCTTCCTAGCTCCTTCTGAATTCTCCCTTTAAAATCTCTCACATTATGGAAGATCATTCTGAGGTAGAAGACAGAAATGCTTTCCTACTTTCCATTAGAGTGAGAATGTAGGTTGGAGAGAACCCACCTGGGAGTCAGTTCAGAAGAGAGCGACATGAAAATGTCACGTGCAGAGAATTAATTCTTGTGAGAACAATGGAGAGACAGTGAGCTTTCAGAAGTCAAACACACACAGAGTTCTGAGTGTACAGTTCCATGCTCTGCATGGGCAGTACAAACTGTACTGCTGTGGTGGTGACAGTGGAGCCTTACTGGGGCATTCTATCAGTGTAATTGGACTATTCTTCCTGGCTGTATAGACTGCAGGCCAGATATCTCCAGTCTTCCTTGATATTGTATGAGTGACCTCATAACCTTTAATATATTCTTTTTCTGTGAATCTTGGATGGAATGGGTTCAGTTATTTACAGCTAAAAATGATTCCTGATACATGGATATTTGTGGTAACCAAAAGGAGAAATGTAGGCAATAATCTGGTCAGCCATCATAGAAGAAGCGATATATTTTTTTAAAGCAGCCCACTCAGTGTTAAAAAGATTGAACAATCTCACCAAAGTCTCAACTCATGAAATTAGAATTGTTTCTTCCTCAGCCATAAGGTATACAAATCTGCCCCCATTTAAGAAAATCTCATATGCAAAATCTTAACTTACAAAACAGATATACTAAAAGGTCTTCCTTTTTTATTTTATCAAAAGATTTACTGTATTAAAAAATTAACTATATATTTTAACTTAACTGGCCGGTTCCCCATTTATTTACTACATTGTCATTTATTAAGAAATTCTGTTTTTAAAGAGTTCTTCAAGACCATATCTGCTACATAAATAGAGATTTGCTTTTATTTAAGCATGATAATTTAAATGCTTGATTGGGAAGTTGTGAAATCACCACCCTCAAGGCCTAACAAAGGACTCCAAAAGCACTTCCAAAATTGAAATGCTTTTTTTAATATCAACATTATGAAGAATGTATACTGTTGTGGTATATGTTTATTATTTAGGATTTTTAAATGAAGACAATAAAACACATTTCTAACTAAAAAATTCAACATTACAAAACGGTGTGCCTTTCAATTCCTAAATGTTTTTGTGTTAACGTGGCTAACTATTGATTTTGTAGAGTCACTATAATCCATTTTGTAGTTATTTTTTCAGTTGTAAAATTTTAAAATCTCTTTTTTCGGGACTTACGGTACTATACAAGTAGTTTTATACAGTGATGATGGTGCAATAACTATGCCTGCATCAGATATGTGTATATGTGTTGTACTATATGGCACCACACTTATAAATACCCTTAAATCCCTTTTAGGTTCACCAGTTCACAGCGGATGTTGAACACCTCTTAGACATTTAAGAGAATCAGAAAAAAACTATTTCTGGAGGCTTGTGTTTATGCTTGAAATAGATCTTCTCCCCAGCAAGTTGAAAGCTCATTAAAAGGATTTGATCTCAGTCTTTGTGAGATGTTTGCTTTCCTATTAGAGAGCTGACCTTACAGCTGTAACATGAGTAGTTGTCTCTTTAATTACTAGGAACTTGACTTTATAAGAACTGCAGGAGCAGAACTTGGTGACTGATATTTAACCTGATGATAGACGAAGAGATTTCACAATTGAAAAAAAGAAGATTTAGCTTTTTCAGAACAGCTGAAAAGTGTTAGAGCTACATCTTTTAAAGCTTTCTAAAGACGTTCTAGATTTCAGATTATGTAATAAGCTCTGCTATTTAAGTTCTGTCTTCCAACTAAAGGGTTGGATCTTATTATAGCCCAGGAATATTATTTTTCCATAAATGGGATCTCATGAAATTTTGACTCAAATATTGGTAGGCTGTACTTTATAGAGTTTTACCATATCAGTGCAGCAATAGTGAATGACTATTCGATATATTCAATTATTACTATTCCCAATACCATTCGAACCTTCAAAATCCTGACCCCCAGTTAATAATTTCCTAAATGGCTTTAATTGATTAGCTGCATCAAGGTAATCAAAGGTTAGTGGAAAAGTTTTAAGGAAGAGTTGAAGCACAAATATTGGGTTTCATTGGTCAGGAGAAATTGGAACTGAGGTTGTGAAATGTTTTTGGTCTGTTTTTGATCATAGCAAAAGCTGAGCATGGAGATTAGTAGTTTTGCCTTCATACATTTGATCTGGCCAAAGAACAACCTGCTTTAAACTGAAAGGTTACATATTTTCACCTGCAACCTGTAGATATGGATGTGTTTATGGAACTGCTCAGTTATCCTAGCATGTGTATGTCATTTTATCTCTCAGATGCTCAGAAACAAGATGTTTCATTTATGTACTTCCTGATATTTCCATGAAAAAAGTGCCGTAGGTGTTTTCTAATAGTACAAACTGCCTGTATATCTGTTTTAGACTCTTCACAGCCCTCTGGGATCATCTCTAAGTGGACTTCTGCTTGCAAAGGAAAGATGTTAAAATTTCTAGGACTGAAAGCTAGTATGTCTTTCAGGCCTATTGATGATGACATATTTCTGTTGGTGTGACATCTCTTGCAGTGACCTTCCTCCTGTTCCAACTCTCTTTCCATAGAATGACCTCTATGTCCATTTATATACCAAATCCTACAAATTTTACTCTACACTGTTTCCTTCTCCTAAACTCATGCATTAATTCTCACTGATTTCTGGTCTCCAGTCTTGATCCCTTCAAATCATTTGACTCCTATGCTGAAAAGAATTACCATTACCTACTGGATAAAGTTTAGACTTAGAAAACAAGGTTCTTCATGATATGGCTTACTAACCACTCTAGCCTTACTGCTTGTAATATCCTTATAAGATATTATGATATTTCATGCCCTTGGACCTCTACTTTGCCTCACCTTAAAATCTTCTTCTATTTTACCTCTCTAGCTCTTATCCATCCCTTTGAGATACAGCTCAGAAAATATACCTTCTAGCATACATCCTCCGGTGCCCCAGACTTAATCAAGTACCCCTCCTTTGGGGACCCATGGAATCCTGTGTACAGCCTTACCATTGCACTACATTAATATCATATGCTATTATGTCTATCTTGCCTTGTGCCCCTTCCCAACTTCTATTTCTGAACCTTGTCTGGCTCATGGTAGCTGCTCAGTAAGTGTTTACGAAAGTGAATTAAATTTATTTCTTATCTGCCTCTGGTCTGTTCATCTATCTCTTTCTTTTTCCTCATTCCACATGCTCCTGGTTACTGATTGGTGTATTTCTGATGACTGTGCCTTACTATATAAATCTCCAACTTTATGTACATTTCCTACCTTCACATCCTTCTCATCGTATGATGGCTTCAGTACAATTAGGCATTCCTAGAGTCAAATGGAGAATACTAGAAACAGTTTTGATTTTAGAATGTTTTCTTTCTTTCTTTTTTAAAAAAAATAACATCTTTATTGGAGTATAATTGCTTTACAATGGTGTGTTAGTTTCTGCTGTATCACAAAGTGAATCAGCTGAACATATACACACATCCCCATATCTCCTCCCTCTTGCGTCTCCCTCCCACCATCCCCATGGCACCTCTCTAGGTGGTCACAAAGCACCGATGGAAATGGAAATCAAGAACTCCTGAAAGAAGCCTGTCCTGTCTTGTAATTGCTAATGAACTGTCCTGTTAGGAACCTCACAGGCAGCCTGAGGCAATCTACATAAAGATGAAATCATATACAGGAAGGATTTACAGGAAGGCTTTTGAAATTAGAAAGCTTTTGTTCTTGACCTAAGAGTCCTGTTGCATTGGCTTTAACTAATGTGAAAATAAAGACCTAACAATTGACATAAGAAGTTCAGCTTTAAGATATTTGGTCTGCCTGAGTTCCCAGTGAAATCAGAACCTGGTTTGAGTGAAAGAGGGTTTCTGATTTTGAGACAGTTACTATATATGTCATGTTCATTGTCAGCCACACATCCCTCTCAATCTGCAACTTAATGCCGAAAATTTTGTACAATTTTAAACTTTTGTAAAATTTTACATAGTAAACTCAGATTTTTGAAGTTTAACTTTGTGAGGTTTTTCTCCCCCAACCATCTCCATGTGCACAAATTTCCCTAAACGGTCTTAGGCACTCAAAGATATTTGACCCACATCATGAACAATTAGCTCAACATCTCTCAGTAGTGAGCTGATGAATTATTCATGAATGCTGTGGTTTGTAAATTTAAGCCATCTTTAACTGAACGGCTGTTTCAACCCCTCAAGTGATTAGTCAAATAAAGGATGTTGCAGTAGCGCACATTCAAAATGTAACACTCTAGGAGTACAGTAATAATGCAAGTTTGTACCATGGATCTAAATCAGTATTTTACATTGGAGAGTGACTTCTCTGTGAACACATCACTGGATGTGCAAGTCATTGTGGAATATTTTGATTTCTGGAATCAAGACATTGATCCCAGCTGATTTCTCTTCTGAACATATTTTGTCTTTGTTTCTCAGTAGCTTTATTGCCTAGCAGAAGTAAATTTCCCTGGTATGAACAGTTTCTCAATAATTTTGATTTGTAAGCAAGTCTTTTTTTAAAAAAATAAGATTTCCCTGAACTGGTACACTTTTCTTTTTTATTTGAATTTTATTTAATTTATTTTTTTATATAACAGGTTCTTATTAGTTACCCATTTTATACATATTAGTGTATACATGTCAATCCCAGTCTCCCAATTCATCCCCCCACCACTGCTTTCCTCCCTTGGTGTCCATAAGTTTGTTCTCTACATCTGTGTCTCAATTTCTGCCCTGTAAACCGGTTTGGTACACTTTTCTTAATCCCTAAGAATTCTGAAATTAACATCCAGTTTAACATGAGGGAGACCAGGTGTGCACATGCTCTTCCTTCCCTTCTGTTGCTCTTGAAGACATGCCCCTGCATCTGCGTAAGGCCAGCCCCTCTGATTTTAGCTGATCTACTCATAGACTTTGTTCCCACAGGAATCCTTTTCTCTCCTGAACTCTCTCTCCTCAATCATTTCAATCAGCCAATGAACACAATCATTCATATCTATTTTAAAAAACAAATACCTACTAGACAAACAGAATAGAGTCCTTCACTCCACAGCATCTTTAGTTTGGCACCCACCCATGTATCTGTGACACTTTGAAGCGGAATGCTGTCTCTATGTACTTTCTTTCTATTTTCTTCTCCACCCTTTTGCCCACATATGGTAACTTCATTGCATTGTGGGCCCTAATTAATAGCCTCCTTGTATGCATGCCCTTTGGTCTCTAATTTTGTAGTCTCTCACCCACTCTGTTTCCGGGAGGACTTGGACTTGCCTTTGCCAGTAGGTTGTGAGAGAAATGATGGTGTGCCAGTTTTCAGCCAATGTTTCAGGAAGCCTTGTGCCCTTCTGCCCACTTTCTTGGAACCCTGCCACCATTCTGAAAACAAGCTAGGACAGTCCTTTGGGTGGTTGAGAAACCCTGCAAAACATTATTCCACTTGAGGCTATTCTAGAGCAGCCGACCCCTAGGATACTCACTGGTTAATTGCAGTTACATGAACTAACCCTGTTGAGATCAGCTGAGACTTGTCCAGATGAGCAGAGCCACCCAGATGATCCATAGACTTGTGAGAAATAATTTTTATTTTAAGCCACTGAGTTCTGTAGTGGTTTATTACACAGCAATAGCTAGTTACCATATTCCACTGATGTGGCTTTCACTGCCACCACACTTCTGAAAGTGACCTTGTTCTTATCAAGGTCACCAGGCCCCTCTAATTCACGACATCTTAAAGTCAATTATCTGACAATGCTCCTTTTTGAAATTCTTTTCTAGGCCTTCATGATATCACATTTACTTGGTTTCCTGCTACCTCACTGATGTTCTTCCTCAATCTCCCTTACTTCTTTTCCTCCTCTGCCAGATCTTTAAATGTTGGAAATCACAGGGGTCTATGTGTGTCCTCCTTTCCTTTTTAAAAATATTTTTTCTTTTATAATATCATTCAGTTCCGTGGATTCAAATACTACTTATGTGATGATAACTCTCAAATATAAATCCCCTTTTCCATATCTTTTCTCTGAATTCTAGAATCACAATTCTAGAAGCTTGTTTAGCATCTTCACTCAGATATACAATAGACATTACAAACTTAACACGGCAAAAGATAACTATTTTTCTACCTTCCAATTCTTTTTTAGTTTCTTTCTGGGTCTTGTCTTTATCATCCAGGCCCCCAAACCAAAAACCCAGTTCACAAATATGTTGCTAGCTCTGCTTCCAAAACGCATCATGAATGTGATCATACCCCACCAACTCCTACAACTGTAGTCTGACCCACCTTCATGTCTTATTTGTCCAGCTGTACTTGCCTCTTAATTGATTTTCCTGCTTTCATTCTTAATCTGTAGTCAATTCTCTTCACAGTAGCTCAAACAGTTTTTTAAAAGTTTAAATCTAATCACATCATTACTTTGCTTATACTCCTCCAATGGCTTTCCATGCCAATTGGAAGAAAATCCAAACTTCTTACCTTATTTTCTAAACCCCTCTCTGATATGCCTATAGGCTATAGACAGCTATAGCTGTCTTCTCTGGTCTCATCTCTGACCACTCTCATTTTTTTTCACTGTTCTCCAGCCACTCTCATTTTCCTTCTGTCCCTGAAGCACTCCAAGATCCCCTCTGTCTCTTAGCCTCTGCCCTTGCTGTTCCTACTGCCTAGAATTTTCTTTACTGTATATTTCATAGTTGGTACTTTTTTCAACATTCTAGTGTTAGATAAAAATGTCATATTTTCATACCAGGATTTTGGGGCCATCCTTGCTCAAATAGCTTATTTCTACAGCCCCCAATTCATACTTTAAGCCACCATCTTGTTTTATTTATTTTCTTCATAGCACTTATTTATCTTCTAGTTCTTATGTAAAGGCAGCTTATTTATTCATTTCTTACATGGTTATTGTCAGTCTTTCTCCATTAGAGTGTAGCCTTTCTGAAACTAGACTCTTGCTTGCCTTGTGAACTGCTGTACTATATACTCCATGCCCAGGACAGTACCTGGAACTGAGTGGGTATTCAGTAAGGATGTAGTGAAAGAATGAATGCATCTGAAGTGGAGCACTGCTGATGAATATGTCAAAATATTGGATCTTGATCTTATTTCAAAAATATTGACAAGAACCCACAACGTATTTCCAAATCCTTAGATTCTTTAAATGTATAAAAATAAGGTATTACAATGGATTAAACCTGTGAAATCTCTTTCTTAATGGCATGATCTAGTAACTGACTTAGATTTTGTATTAGCCAGAAGAAAGGTACTGATGTGAAAACACGTGTCCTTTGCCCTGGCAGCTGGCCTTTCACGAAATTGATTTTCCAAATGCCATTGATTTGCAACATATAAAGTTAAATTGTGTCATGAATGAGGTACTTTCAGGTTTGCATATCCATGATGTACCGAGGAGATGCCTATACAATCAATGATTTTATTTAGGAATGAAAATGTATGTTTTCAAATGAGAAATATTCCCTTCATAGAAATATTAAAAATGTATCCTTTAAGGTTTAGCTTAAGCATTACCTTCCCTGGCAAGCATTCCTTGATCTTTTAGGAAATGCCAGTCACATCTTCTTCTTGGGCCCCTAGTGCCTGAATGCATTGACTGCATTGAAATTTTAATTGCTGATTGACGTCTGCTTTTTCCCACCAAACCTTGAGGTCCTTCAAACAGATCCCACACCTTCTTCATCTTTCTTCTTGAATGCAGATCCTGATTTTGGCAATCTTTAGTCAGTTTGTAAAATAAAGTAAGCTCAAGCAAATATTTATTGAATTGAATGAAATAAATACATATTGGATTGAATTACTACTTAATTGTTTATGTGAATATCTAAGCTTACCTTCAGAATGTGAAACTTCGGAGGGTAGAAACAATGTACTGTCTTTCTCTTATAGTCCTCTTAGAGTATAGTATACTACTCTGCAAATGATAGCTCTCTCCTCCACTGGATTTGGGCTCCACACAGACTAACTACCACCACCAGGATTAGGGGCATTTGTAGTCAACTTCAACATAGGGTTCTACATTAAATCACTATCTTGACTCCTGTCCTGATGAGCTGCCTGGATAATACTAACACTTCATGAACTTTTAAGAGGGGGCATAGTTTATAGCTCCATGTCTTTGGGCATTTTACATAATCTCATTTTTTTATTGGTAACTAACTCATGGAATTGTTACGAGGATCACATAAATTAGAATACACAAAGTACATGAAAAGTTCTAAATGTCTGGTTCATATTAGATTATAAAGAACTGTTAGGTATTAATAATAATAATAATGTTTTTATCATTATTATTATTATTACTCTTTCCTGAGGCCTACATCAGAGCTCAGTCTTGGAAGTCACATCTTCGCCTCCTATTTTCCACTTTGCTTAAGCCACCAGACCTGGGGCCTCAAAAGTCAGACTGAGCCAACAGATCCTAGGAGAATGGTCAAACTGGGAAGAGTTTTCATTAATCTATGTCAGGGTAATGGAGACATTTCTTTACTCCTCCCACTGATGGTTCTACATTCAACCCTGAGCAAGGAGTAAGTGGTACCTTTAAAAGTGAAAGCTTTATGTGTCCTTTCCTCTATTTTGATTTTATGCATTAGACATACAAGTTGGTTTGGGAGCAGGCTAGCTATGAGTAAGAAGGTTGAAGTAGCACCTGGTCAACACATAAAAATACTCACTGAGGGAAATAAATTTTCTTTGTGTTGATGTTTTCCTTTACAGAAGGAAATCCAGTGTAATGAGCTGGCTCATCAGGAATAAATCAGTAGAAGGAAGGCCTGAACCTGAGGCAAGAAATCTTCTTGGCTACCTTGGGTGTAAGTCGCCAAAATATGTATGAGCTGAACTAACTGCTATGAAAACCCAAGAAGTCAGCTTGTATCACACAAGACTAGACTAGGAAAGGCAACGGGGATTTCAAAAACTCTGCACTGTTTAACAAAATCTAACCAGATCTTAGGGAGTGCAAAACAAACTTTTTAGGGTACTCTTTCTTACACTGCTAGTTAATAGTTTTATGATTATTCTAGTCCTTACTGAGGAAGTAGGAAGTACAACTGCCCCTTCTTTTTAATTTTACTCTTTTCTCAGAGAACTTCTGTATATAAGCATTTACAATCCATTGATTATTCAGTTCTTATGGGAGTGAATCAGTAGATTCAATGTATATGTCTCAGTCACGGAAAATACAGTATATAATACTTTCCCTCAGGTAGATGATAACAATTATGGTGTAAAAAAAAGTCATAAAAAGTACAAAAGTGAACTTTAGCTTTTTTCTGCATCTTTCTGTTGAATCATATTTAATATTAATTAAGCTCTGTATTCAATGGAAAAATAATGAGGTTTACATACTAAAATTATTACATTATAAACAGAGTGACAATGGCTTTACTTTGATGGAAATTTTCCAAATTTTACTGACCATGGTGTCAATTACAGTTGACTCCCACTTCTTCATGATGCCATAGTTATTAATAATTATGGTATTTATACATCTAGAAAGATACTCTCACATTTGGCTGATGGGCAAGTCAATCTCTAACTTGCAAATTAAATTCTCCAAAGTGACAATGTTCTCAGAATTCCCACTCTGCTCACTACTCATTCCAGGCACCTGGTACATCTATTTTCTCTCCTCCTGAGAATGCTGTGCTCTTTTGTTGTTATTTTTAATCTTCCTATTCTAATAACTACTTTGATACCTCAGTCCTTTCCAGAGATAAAGTATCAATCAATCACAAATAAAGAATATATATGAAAAGAAGAAATATATACGGACCAGATCATCATTATAGACATGAGAAGTAAGAGGTTATCATTAAAGGCAGTGTGCCTGGAATATTTGAAAAAGTACATGTTCCAGACTAAAATTATAGACTTTAGAAAAGAATTTGGATCTTTTTTGGAAATATCCTATAGTTAATAAATCCGAAAATGTCTAGAGTATTATAAGTTTTTCTTCCTATCATATTTAAGAATCTGTTAGAAAAGCATTTAGTCACAATAAAATATTTGGCTAGAACTTCTAGCCAAAGAATTAAGGGAAAAAAAAGAAATAAAAGAGGTTGGAAAGTGTATTGTTTTCTTATGGCTGTTTTAACAAATTACCACAAATTTTGTAGCTTAAAACAACAATAATTTATTATCTTATAGCTCTGGAGGTCAGAAGCCCAAAATCAATCTCACTGGGCTAAAGTCAAGATGTTGGCAGGCTAGTGCCTTCTGGAGGCTCTGAGGGGAGGTTCTGTTTCCTTATCTTTCTTAGCTTCTAGAGGACTGCATTCCTTGCCTCATGATCCCCCTCCTACTATCACTACAATCTTGTGCTTTCTTTGGTACATCTACTACTGTAATCCAATCTTCTTCTGCTTTCTTAGAAGGACACTGGTTATTATTTGGGCCCACTGGGATAATTCAGCATAATCTCCCCATCTGAAGATCTTTCACAATCACACCTGCAAAGTCTGTCTTACAATGTAAGGTAACATATTAACACGTTCTGGGGATTTGGATGTTGACATCTTTGGGGGGCCATTATTCAGCCTACTATAGAAAGGAACATGTACAATAATTACAGAGATGATATGATTGTTCAGATAATTTATTAAGGCTAATAAGAGAGTTTAGCTAGGTGGCTAGATATAAGACCCATTTAAAAAATGCAGTTGCATTTTTATATATCAGGGTAAAAGAGAAAATGTAATGAAATGTAAAAGACAAAACTAGAAAAACTTAAAAAAAAATAGAAGTCTGACAATGCCAATCTTGGTAAGGATGTGGAGCGATGAGAACTCTCACACATTGTTAGTGGGAGTATAAAGTGGAATCACAAATTTAGAAGCAATTTAGTATTTTCTTGAAAACTGAAGATGTACACAACTTATGAACCAGAAATTCTCCTCCAAGGTATATGCCTTTGTGTCCTAAGGGGCATAAGCAAGAATGCTCATAGCAGAATTGTTAATTGATTATGAGAGCAAAAGGTAGAAACAGCCCAAATGTCCAATAAGAAGATAGTAATTAAATAGTGTGATATTCTCCACCATGGAGTACTATTTAGTAGTAAGAATGAATGACACCTACATGGAAAAAATGGATGAATCATAGAAGCATATTTTTGAAAGGAAAGAAAAATCACAAGAAGCAACATACAGGATGATATAATTTTAATAAAATTCCAAGAAATTTAAAATATATATTGTTAAAAGTGCACATAGGTGTGATACAAATTATTTTTTTTTAAGCATTGAAGTGATAAACACAATATAGTAGTGAATCGGTATGAGTGGAAACAGGCAATTGGGTTTGGGAAGAAGACAACAGACATTTTAAAGGTATGTTCTAGTTGGTGCAGAGTTTATTTTTTTTCTATTAATATTCTTCAATATTTATATAGATGTTATTTACTTTTGCATGTATCAAATAGTTATAAACAAAAATGTGTATATATATATATATATATATACATATATATATACATATATATATATATACACACACACATACAAGTTTAGAGGAAAAGAAAAGCAAGCAGTATAGCAGTGCCATTTTGCCATACACATGTGCTGCAAGTGGTCAGGTCCTATCACTTAGCACAAAAGCAAAGGCATATTCAAGTTCTCTGGCCCATGTGGGACACACATGGAAATAAATATCTACGGAATATCAAATTTAAAAATAAATGTGTGCATTACCTGAAGACAATATAGGGGGTGCTGTCTCTAGTTTAATCCACTGATTAGCAAATGAATTTTTAAGGCAGTTATGCTCAGAATATCTGATTTTTAATTCCTGAATTTGTGTTTTGTTTCCTTTTTCTTTCTGGGGAATAGAACTGCCATTTTTTCTTTCTATATTTCAGAGGAATAATTTGATGGCAAGAGTTCCTGTTGCCCTATAAAATCAAAATAATTCCTGCCCTTCGATAAGTCCGGAGTTGACTTTGAAACAAGCCTTTTCCTTTTATAGAGTAGGGCATTGCTGGCCCCCCCCTAGTGGCTGGGAGTTACCAATGGCACTGCTGAGATTACTAATCCTTAATTACACCCTAATACAATTAACACCCTAAATGCTATCAGCTTGGAGGAGCACTTTTAGACACAATATCTCAGCTTGATTTTTGACATTCTTTCTCAGATTGATTCTCTTATTTTCCTTCTGGCTCAATGCACGGTTGTCTTTCCTTTAGCATGGCTTCACTTGGTCCATTCTTTTTTTTTCTTTGTTTGTTTGTTTGTTTGCGGTACGCGGGCCTCTCACTGTTGTGGCCTCTCCCGTTGCAGAGCGCAGGCTCTGGACGCGCAGGCTCAGCGGCCATGGCTCACGGGCCCAGCTGCTCCGTGACATGTGGGATCTTCCCGTACCGGGGCACAAACCCATGTCCCCTGCCTCGGAGGGCAGACTCTCAACCACTGCGCCACCAGGGAAGCCCTCGGTTTTTTTTTTAACACTTTTATTAGAGTATAATTGCTTTACAATGTTGTGTTAGTTTCTGCTGTATAACAAAGTGAGTCAGCTATACATATATATATATCCCCATATCTCCTCCCTCTTGCGTCTCCCTCCCACCCTCCCTATCCCACCCCTCTAGGTGGTCTCAAAGCACTGAGCTGATCTCCCTGTGCTATGAGGCTGCTTCCCACTAGCTATCTATTTTACATTTGGTAGTGTATATATGTCCATGCCACTCTCACTTCGTCCCAGCTTACCCTTCCCCCTCCCCTTGTCCTCAAGTCCATTCTGTACATCTGCATCTTTATTCCTGTCCTGCCCCTAGGTTCTTCAGAACCATCTTTTTTTTTTTAGATTCCATATATATGTGTTAGCATATAGTATTTGTTTTTCTCTTTCTGACTTCACTCTGTATGACAGACTCTAGGTCCATCCACCTCACTACAAATAACTCAATTTCGTTTCTTTTTATGGCTGAGTAATATCCCATTGTATATATGTGCCACATCTTCTTTATGCATTCATCTGTTGATGGACACTTAGGTTGCTTCCATGTCCTGGCTATTGTAAATAGAGCTTCAATGAACATTGTGGTACATGACTCTTTTTGAATTATGGTTTTCTCAGGGTATATGCCCAGTAGTGGGATTGCTGGGTCATATGGTAATTCTATTTTTAGTTTTTTAAGGAACTTCCATACTGTTCTCCCTAGTGAATGTATCAATTTACATTCCCACCAACAGTGCAAGAGTGTTCCCTTTTCTCCACACCGTCTCCAGCATTTATTGTTTGTAGATTTTTTGATGATGGCCATTCTGACTGGTGTAAGGTGATACCTCACTGTAGTTTTGATTTGCATTTCTCTAATGATTAGTGATATTGAGCATTCTTTCATGTGTTTGTTGGAAATCTGTATATCTTCTTTCTCAGATTGATTCTCTTATTTTCCTTCTGGCTCAATGCACAGTTGTCTTTCCTTTAGCATAGGTTCACTTGGTCCATTCTTTACTGGAGCTCTCTGATAGGAGAGGGGCTACACTGGATATATTCAGGGAAAATATGATATCATGTTAGTTACATCATATTATTGATTAGTCAGTGGCGAATTAATTATTATTAGTCAATGACATGTTTCCTGAAATTTAAAGTTTATATTTTTACATGTAAGGCTTTTTTATTTACATAACATCAACATTTATCTAAGCATGTGGGAGAGAGTTTTGGGTGGCAGAAGGCTTATCTCAACACACTGTGTAGGCTGGAGCTTATTCTGCTTGTATCTTACATATATGCATATAGTCCTGTGAGATTGATATCAGTTGTATGTTTACTCCAGGTAAGTAAAATAAGTCTCAGAGAAGTGAATGATTTGGCTGAGGCCAACCAGTTAATAAGCTGCAGAGTTAGAATTAGAATCCAGCTCTTTTGACAATCCAATGCTTTTGTTACTACCACATGTAGTCTATGATGTAAGACCAGTCCTAGAGCTGGTGATGACTCCCTGGGCATAGCAGGCAGATGCTGTGGGGAGGAACTAGGACATACAGCTCTCATTTAACGACTGATTGGCTCTTTCTACAATGTTTAATTTCTTGATCCAATAGGATACATTTCACAATTCACTGGAAACTCATTTAAGTGGGGACCTTGTGAGACCTGTTTTCTTCCATTTCCAGCCAGGCTTGCTGCTGCTCTGTCAGACCAAGACACCCTTTCTCTTTCTTCTTTGGTCAGAATATGTGAAGCCTTTCTGACCATAGAGTAGAGATCCTGGACTTTTTTTTTTTTTTTTTTTTTTTTTTGGCTGCGTTGGGTCTTCATTGCTGCTCTAGTTTGGGCAAGCGGGGGCTACTCCCCGCTGCGGTGCGCGGGCTTCTCATTGATGTGGCTTCTCTTGTTGCGGAGCACGGGCTCTAAGCACGCGCGCTTCAGTAGTTGTGGCTCGTGGGCTCCAGAGCGCAGGCTCGGTAGCTGTGGCTCACGGGCCCAGCTGCTCTGCGTCATTTGGGATCTTTCCCGACCAGGGCTCAAACCCATGTCCCCTGCATCGGCAGGCAGATTCTTAACCACTGCGCCACCAGGGAAGCCCTGCTTTTGTTATTTTAGAAGGTTATAGTGTGATTGAAGGCATGTTAAACTATAACTTTAAATTTATTTCTACCTTGGATTAGATATGGAAGTAAGTATATTCTGGGAAGAAAATCTAATGAGAAAAATAGCAGCATCTTCTAAGGTTCTTGTTCACCGTATGAGGAGTTTTCCACCCATTCATTCTTAACAATATGCCTCACTCACTCTGCTTTTCCTAGTCAGCTTTGCTGCACACATGCCTCTGTCTGGCATCTAGAAGGGAGCTTTAAATTCCTGTATGTAGTCATACTTCAGGGGAAAAAAATGCTCTTTTTATCTGGGCTAAACTACAAGCTTATTTCCCATGGCTTATCTTATTAATATTTGATGGTATTTACCTTCAAAGTGACTTTGCACAGTTCCCCAGAGTGTTTGCAAAAAGGAGGCTTTCTAATGCAAATCTGACTGTATTAAAAGTTTTTAAAAATTTGGCCCAAATGAGACTGCCTTCATAGTCAAATATTAGGCATCAAAGCGTTTATTCATTTTTTCATTCATGTATTTGTTTTTTAATTAAGTGTATGTAATAATTGATTAAACAAATATTTTCTGAGCACCCTGTGGTGGTTATTAGCACTGGTCTAAGAGCTTATATAAGCTCTTCACCTTCAGTAGGGAAGGTGAGATATTGCAAAAACACCACAAAATTTTAAAAGATTGTGCTGTTGATAGAAATGTATTTCAAGAAGGAAGGAGGAGAGTACCCACCAGCCAGGCTCTGGGGGATGCCACACACTGCTTCTTAAACACATCAAAATTACAGGCTTCCTTTTACACTTAAGTATAAAAGTCCCTTTTCCAGATTTTTCTTGTGTTCTGCAGGAAAGGAGGTGCCTCATGCACTTGGGTAGTGGAGATGAACTATGGTGAATGGTCAGTAGCACAAGGAAAGAGGAGTCTGTCATTCCTTAATGAGCTTTGGACTATTTGAAAAAAATTACCATAGAAATTCCAAATTTGAGATAATAGCATTTGAAATGCCGTACTGGTCACAACTGTTGTCTAGTAAAACATTAAGGATCTTTTAAAGGGTTATTGGATTTGTACAGGAGAAAAAAATATTCAAGATCTATGAAGGAATTTCAGTGTTTGCCCAGGGGAGTAAAACATTAAGATTCTCTTTGTCAGTTGAGATGCTCACTTTTAGAGTATGGGACATGAAGTTCCATTAGTGATGGAGGGACCAATTGCCTTGCCACTATGGCCCAGCAACCACAATGCTAAGAGAAGAATAAAGAGTTGATCAATGAAACTGGTGAGGGTGAAATGCTCTGGGAGGACTGAGGAGACAGCAGAGAAGGCATATGCAGGAGCTGTTGATTAATTGTCCTGGAAGAATGAGTAAACTGTGAAAAAGTGAAGATGAGGGAGACGTTTCTCTAAAAGGAAGTAATTTGTATACTGAAAAATGTTTATTGAGCCATTATTGTGAGAAAAAAATGTGTTAAATTATGGGGAGGATATAAGGGAGTATAAACTTACAATTTAATAAGGTATAAATCCTATACACGAAAATGAGAGAGAATAATTAAATATCGTTTTAAGTGATACAGAGAGAAGATCTAAAAAGAGTTCAGAAGGGGATTTCCATATAAGGTTGTATAACGTTGTCAATTTAAAGACCTAAATATTCAAACTGCCGTCATCCACTTCTTCCTAACAATGCTTTTAAAGGTGATTATTTTTCTTGCAAAGGAAATTTGGTCATACCCATTCTTAATTATTTTTTTGGCTTAGTCATTTTTACTTTATGACATTAAGAGTCCTTAAAACGAGAGTAAATTTAATAATTTAGTTTAACTTGTAAATCTGGTAAGTATACCATGTTTTCTAGAGTCACATTCTTAAAGTTGATCGTCAGATGTAGTTATGAGATTCCTTGATTCCTCTTTTCTTCTTCACCTGCATCTTATAAATCTCGTAGTCTTTACTTCTCAAAGGATCCTGTACTATTCCACTTCACTTCATTTGAACCTTTTAGCCTGAGCTACCATCATGTCTCCCCTGGACTATCATAATAGCTTCCTACTGCTATCTTTCATTCTAATCTTGAGCCCTACAATCCAGCCTCCCATTTGAGCCAGTGACCCTTCTGAAAGGGACATTAGAGAGCGTCACTCCTCATCTAAAACTCCTCAGTGACTTCTCAAACTTACCAGTGCCCACAGAGCTCTCTGACCTCATCACCTACCACTCTCCGTTTTGCTTCCCATGCTCCAGCTACATTAGTACCCATCTACTTTTCTTGAATGTCAAGCACACTGCCTCTTAGAGCATTTGCGTATCGGTTCCCTCTGCTCAGAGTGCGTTTCTCCCACTTTCAGTGTCTGGTGACCTTCATTCAGATCTCAGCTTTTACATCATCCCCTCACAGTGGATTTCCCTAACCTGACTATTTTCTATTACAGTACGTTTTAAATTTTGTTATCTCTATCTGAAATTAATCTCATTCGTTTGTTTACTTTATTAGCTCTGTCTCCAATTACAATATCGGAGTTCTTTCTCCTTTTTCATGGTTTTTATCTCTAGAACTTAGAACAATACTTCTATCATGGTGAACTCCATAGATATTTATCAGATGCATGTTGAATTACAGTTGAAGTGTTTTCTTCCTGCTCATCTTCTACACTCGGAGGAGTAATTTACAGTTGTGGCTTGATTTCCAAAGGCTGATAAGGAGAATTAGTTTCACCAGAATTATAGCTTTTAAAACACTCTTAAGCTTACCATGGAGTAAAGCCTGTTTTACAGCCTTGTGGGAATCTGAACTTATGATTCTGAAACTTAATGTCCGTAAGATGAAACTCATCAATTGATGGTAAATTTAAAATAGTCTTCCAAAGAAATAAGAAAGCAGGAAATGCAAGAGGCAGTTGCTAATAAGTTGTAAATGTTTTTAATACGATATGAAAGTCTTAAAACATGAAAATGAAATAGTAAACATTTATCCTTTTAGAGTCTTCTGTATTATACTGGATATGCAGTATATATGAACTTAATATCTATTTTTTTCTAAAGTAATATTATTAGACTTGATGTGGAAGCAACTGTAAACTGAAAGTGCACCATGACCAAAATTTTGCTTATTCCGACAGCAATTTTGAATTTTATTTACATCTATAATGAAATACATTTTATTTAAATCTATAATGATTGCTTGTTTGATCACTTCCATTTCTGCTAGGTACTCTGAGGGTCTGTTAAAGCCCTACTGAATATTGTGGTTTTCGTCATGAGCTTCTTTGGGCAAGTGGTAGAAACTTAGATCAACTTCACTGAAAAGGAAATTTATTAGTCACAAAACCAGAAATTCCAGGAGGGTTCCATGAATGTTTCTTTCTCTTTATTCACCTCTTAGTAGTACTTGTCTCTGCTTTCCTTTCATCTCAGCATCATTATCATCTATCTACTGATGATGAGCTCCTTCTAGTAAGTTAATAAAGGCTGGAGAAGCCCAGGGTGATATTCTCCTAGCATCAGACTCTAAAGGAAAGAAAAAGGTCTAGCTTATTCCCATAATTTATTCAGTCAGTTGACTGACATTTGTTTAACTAATGTTGATTGAGCACCCTTTCTGTCAGGCTAATCTCAAAAAGTCTTGATTCTTACAGCCCTTGTTTATACCATGGGCCTCTTCCTGGCCAGAGGAATAGGGTATGTTGATAGGCAGTACTATGCCAAATGCCTCTACCTTGACTGAGGAAGTAGAGGGTATCATTATTTATATGGTTCCTGAAAAAAAGAGGGCATGCTGTTCCCAGTTATAGAAAGATAGGAAATGTGCTGGGCAGGCACAAACTCATAGCTACAATATTTCACTCAAACAACGAGGATACTACATAATTAATGAGCTGGGCATAAGATTCAAGTTAAGTTGACAAAATAGTAAAAGACAAGAACCATTTTTTCCATTTCTTTATTTTTAAAAATTCTACTTTGGAAACAAATCTTAACTTCATCAAAGTTGCTTTTACCTACTTGTTCTCATTTCTAGCAGGGTTCCTTATGCAATTCCCAGTGCTGTTTAATTGAGATGTGGCTAAAGCTTTGAGAGACTGCTTGAACTTCACAGTATATAATTTTTTTGTATAATTAAAAAAAGGAAATCCCCAAGTGAAAGTGCATAATTTCCATCTTGTGCCCTACAAATGAAAAGCTTCATTTTGTCCATCTTAATGCTTATATAATTCTAAATTGAGATGAATACTCCTGTTTCCAACACTTTCTCAAATGAATTTCTCTTCTAAACATTCATGACCCTAATACAGAATTTTATATATTAATGTATCAGTTCTTCCTTATTTCTAAATTAATTATGGTCTTCTCTTGATTACCTCATCAGTTTAGATTCTGTCTGGAAAGCAAATTTCTTCTTTCTTTCTTGTTTTCTACAGCAAATGTATATTGACTACCAGTATAAACCAAGCATTTGGCTAAACTAAAGGAATGCAAGTTCTTTTCAGTAAGGCACTTGGTTGCTTATTACTAACTAGACTTCGACTTCCTCCTCCCCCTAGCCCCTCCACCCTCTCCATCTCCACTGGATTTCTCTATATGAGAAGACTATGTGGCACAAATTTCAAAGTCATTTGGGATTTGCTAATACCCAGTGATTCACTTCACTGAATTTATTATTATTTTAAAAAATTTCCACCACATTTACTTGAACAGATCTACTCTTTAGGAAAGCATCCTGGATAGTTTTTATCACCTTGTGTTTTTACCACTTCATACTTTTCTGAGTGTTTTGTGATTTCATCCTATATTCATTTCTCTGACATCTGCTTGCCACTACTATCCATGTTGATAATATATGAGCTTTGAACATTTCTTAATGAATATCTATGTAGTTTCTGTTGGTCCTTCAGAAGAGATCAACTGGCTATTCTTGTAGGCCAATAATTATTTTTTGTCCTTCTTGAAGATGTTCAAAGGGGTAACCTTGGTGATTCTGAAGTGGTGTATATACTTGTGACAAAATCAACAATATTGTGAAAGTGAATGAAATGTTCATTTACTTACCTAAGAAATTACTTTGTTTATATCTTTTTTCCCTAGTTCCCCCTTTGGCCACTGAGGAAAATTACTTTCTTTATATTTTAGTGGCATCCTTATCTCTTTATCTTTCTAAGAATCGCTATTTTCTTCTATGAAACTTTGAATAAGAGAATAATATTTCTCATAAGCAAGATTCTTCATTTCAAAGTTGGATAGTCATTTAATTCTTTTAATCTTGTCTTCACAAATACTAACTAATATGTGAGAATTTCCCTAATTCATTTAATAAATTAAGAATAAATAGCAGAGGCAGATATTTCAGAACCTCATTACATGATGACCAGTTGTTCTGGCCAGTAAAATGGTTCACAACATGTCAGAACAGGCTTATGTTTTCCTGCTGCTCGTCATTATGAAACCTGACAGCAGCAAAACTCAGGGCTCATTTTTACTCTACTGAAGATTGTTTTCACGGGATGAATACAGACCCACCCACCACCATTGATTTTGGATATTACAATATAAAATGGTACATGTATTGAAAGAGAAACAATGACCTCTTTTCCTGTCTTGGCTTTATATTGACCAAGTTACTTTCTTCAATTACTTCCAACACTTATTGTCAATATGAGGAGTTTTGGTGCCAGTTTTAAGTCATGCAACATTGGACAACCCACTTAACCTCTATGACTCCATAGTGGAGCCAGACTGAAGAATATCTAAGGTTGATTGCTGCTAAAATGTCTATGAATTAATAGTACTTAGGCTATATAAAACATATTATCTCGTGCTGCTATTAACTCATTTATTCTTTTGTAATTATCTTTATCACTGTATCTTAGTAGTACATTTCTAGAAGGCCTATACTATTTCTCTATTCTTTTATATTCTTCCACCCAGAGATTTGCACAGAGGACTCAGTAAATATTTTGAATGAAGATGATGGTGATTTGTTGGAATAACATTGATGATGCATTAGGTTTACTGACTCATTCCCACTTGTGAAGACTTAGGTATGGGAGAAGATAATGGTGAGATTGTTAATTGTTCTTAACTGTCTTCCTTTATGTAGCAGATGCTTTTTGTTTCCTCCTTCTCACAGCGGAAACTCTACCCATTAAAGGCTGAGCATTGTTAACACCTGAGACTATATCCTGGGGCTTTTTTTCTGGTTGTAAGAGCACACTATGCCTCCAAGGAGAGAACATGGTTCCAGAAGCCATCTTCAACCAATGACAGAAATGGTGGAACATACCCACATCATAAGATTTTATTCTGCTAGAGGACAGTGTCTACTCAAATTTCGAATACCCTGCCTACCTTCACTGTCATTTTGTTGGCATGCCCACCATATTCCAGAGTGTTTGATGTAACTCTCATTGGCTTTTAAGCAGAAGTTACGTAGGGAATGATTGGGGTCCAATAGTTTATTCATTCTTGCTTTAGTGAATATCAGCATAAGTAGATTTTTTTGCCTGCATTTCCTCAGCTAGAATCATTAAGGCAAACGTGGGGCTTCGATAGTGAGATGGGACAAAGGAAAGAAAATAGTAATTTGAAAACCAAGAATGCTTCAGGGAAAAAGCAAGCTGTTTGGGGGGTTGAAATAAGGATCTTTGGGAAGTTTCTGTGTAGCATCGTGGCCATTGGGAACCAGGCAGGCATAAGAAATAAATGCTAAGATGAAGTACATATTAGATTCTCAATAAATGAAGTAATGAGTGAGTGTATAAAGTGTAAAGGAAGTTGGAAATACCAGAAGTCAGTTTGTTTATTTGTTTGTTTTGAGAAAAGGCATGGATTTTTTGAGAAAATATTGTGTTAATTTTATAAAAAGGGGAGTTTCCTTATTTTGGGCAATTGCTGACCTAAAACTGAAATTGATTTATTAATGAAAGATCAAATTGTGTTGTATATGCTTGCTACTTTCCTTTAGTAGCCACAGAAGTTTAATAATTTGGAACAGGAAAATAACAAAGTCAGTATTGCTTTTTTCAATGCAGTTTATATAGAAGCTCATTCACACTTACTTTTTCCTAATGGTAGTTATTTGCCATATTTTTACATAATTAATTCATGATGTATGATTTTTGAATTTAACATGCTAGCAAGAAAAAGAATCTATTTCATGCTGTTCCTCTTGATTTATAAATACATGGCTATGTTAAGTAAACATGCATTCAGACACTTTTTGAAATATTTTATATGTAAACTGCCAGATTATAAATAAATGCATAATTTTCTGTGCCACACCTAAACACACATTATGGTTTCCTGAAAAGAAGTTTGAATGTCAGATTTGAAGTGCTATCTTCTGGTTATATGTGGGTATTTATACTTCACTAACATGTTGATGTGTTCTGTTCACAAGACATCTATTTACACCATCTCTTAGGTTCTCTCAGATGATGAAATGCATGAGCAACTACCATTAAAAATGCAATTAGAAGACAGATGCTATCATAAAGTGCTAATAACCAAATTGAATGTAATCTTGTTATTACAGGATGTATGCATTTAAATATTGACTTATATTACATCAGGTTCACCATTTATTAGGAGTTGAAAACTCCAGACAAAACACATTTCGTCTTAATAGTGTAAATGGTGATTAATCCATAGAGACAATGGGGCAGATAAAACACTTCAGAGTGCAAATAATGGAAATATAAAGGAAGACTGCTAATGTCAGCATATGAGCTGCTTATGTGAATTAGATAAATCTGTGAATCAAATGACCTGAGACAAATAGGAACATGGAATAAAAAGAATTATGAGCTAAGTGTTCATTGGTAACATTTGTCATATTGTTTCTATTTGTGACCAATATAGTGGCAACTGATTAAAAGCTGCCACTTTCCACAGATAAATTCATCTACCAAAGCAATAATCTTAACAGTAGTTATGAACAGCCATCTTACCGTAATGGCTACAAAAATCAATTAAACAATTTGTTTGATGTACTACAAGTTCCTTGAAAGTCTGATTTAATTACTTTCTATTTATATGAATTACTTTTTAAAGATGTCTATGAACCCTTCCATTAGGCATTTTATCAGAGGGAATGAACTCTGTTGACATGAAAAGCACTCAGGAAGCCTGAGTGGTGTCTTCTGTAGTCTAAGATTACCCTGATGCAAGCAAGACTCAGATTTATTCCTTATGGGGAGAACTACTGCTACCGAGAAGTATTCATACCGGTTCTTGTTCTCATCTTTCTCAGAATGGACTCATGGGATATTAACACCTGCATCAAGTGAATGTTGCCTTCTCCATTCCTCTTGGTCTTAAGGTATTGAACATGGAACACTAACTCCTTTCTTTTCACTCAGCCTAATGGTAGCCTCTCCATGGCATGTGATTTTCTCTGGTCCCTGTCTGTACTCATCCTGGCTCAGTTTCTGTGATCCTTCTTCATTTCTTACAAGCCTTCCTGGTCTCTTTATTCATTTAACAAAAAATTAAAGAGTGGCTACTACATGTAAGGCACTGTTCTAGATTCCATGAAAACAGTAATAAAAAACCAAAATCCCTGCTCATGGAGTTTACACTGTAGTGGAGGAGGGCAGATATTAGATAAGTAAATGTATTATATACCGGGTATTGATAAATGCATGGCAAAAAATGAAGGAGATTAAAGACAAGCTTAAATAGAGTAATTAGGGAAGTCCTCTCTGATAGGGCTGCATTTGAACAAAGCCTGAAAAAAGGTGAGAATGCAAGGCATTTAAAAATCTGGGGGAAGAAGTTTACAGGTAAAACAACAATAAGAGACAAGGTCTTGAAGTAGAAGTATGGTTGGAGAATTCAAGGAACCTAGAGTAGTGAGAACCTAGAGTGAGGAGAATAGTAAATGAAGACAAAGGGAAAGTAGGGGGAGTTTAGGTACAAATCATATAGTCTCTAGTGGTTCAATGAGTTCTGAATGAGATGCAAAGTTATAGAAAGTTTTTGAGCAAAACCCCAGAAGCCCCTTTATGTTCCCTTGTAGTCAATGCTCCAAGAGTAGCCTCTTCTAACTTTTAACACCATAGATTACTTTGACTTGAATTTTATATAAATGGAATTGTGTGGTATGCTCCCTTGATTTTCTAACTTATTTTATTCAAGTTATATTTGATAGATTTATCCATATTGTTAGATATCATTGTAATTTAATCATCCTCATTGTTGTACTGACTTTGTACAAATATGACACAATTTATTTATGCATGTTACTAGTAATTGACATTTAAATTGGTTTGGCTGTCATGGACAGTGTTACTTTGAACTTTTGTTTTCTTTTTTTTTTACATTTCTTTGAATGAACACGTGAATACGTTTTGTTTGGTCATCTACAAAGAGGTGGAATTGCCAGGTCAGAGGTTATGTATATATTCAACTTTAATAAATACTACCAAAATATTTTCCAAGACAGTTGTAACAATGTATACTTCTATCAACAGTGTTTGAGAGTTCTAGCTGTCCTGACAGTCATGCCTTTATGTAATCTACAACCCTCGCTTGTGTGTATGCTGGACCCAGTGACTTGCTTTTAATCTATAGAATATGGCAACAGTGACAGAATGTTACATCTGAGATTAGGTTGTAAAAACTGTGACTTCGAATGTTTTGCTGGCACTCCTGCCACCTTGCTCGCTTCCTTCAATGAAGCCAGCTATGTTGTGACCTGCCATATGGAAAGGGCCTCGTGGTTAGGAACTGAGGAACTCAAGGCTTCAGTCCAACAGCCAGGTAGGAAGTGAATTCTTCCAACAACCACTGGAGTGAGCTTGGAAGCAGATTCACCTTTAGTTGACTTTAGTTTAAGATGACTGCAACCTTGTGAGAGACTCAGAGTCAGAAGACCCAACACAGATTCTTGACCCACAAGAATAATAAATATATGTGACATAAATAAATATAATATAATAAATGTGTATCATTTTCTGCCATTAAGTTTTGGGGTAATTTGTTATACAGCAACAGATAACTAATGCATTGACCATTTGGATATGCTCCTTTATAACATGTCTGTACACAAAGTTGGCTCAATTTTCTGTTGGGTTATATGCTTACTTGCTTATTTATTTGTTTATTTATTTATTTATAGGTGTTCTTGAATATTCTGAATATGAGTTTCTAACATATGTATTGCATATATATCCTCTCATTCTATGGTTTATCTTTTCACTATTTTAGTAGAGTTTTTTGATGAACAGTGATTATTAATTTTAATAGTCAATTTAATCAGAATTTTAGCCTTTGCAATTAATGCTTTTTTGTCCTGTTTAAGAAATTTCTGCCTACCTCAACTTTATGAAGATATTGGTCTATGTTTCCTTTTAAAATTTTGTTTTATCGTGAACATTTAGGTCTATAATCCATCTGATATTGATTTTGTTTATGGCGTGAGCTAGGTATCAAGATTTATTCTTTTCCCATAAGGATATCTAATTGATCCAGGAACATTTATTGAAAAGATCATTCTTTCTGCATTGCACTTTCTGCATTGTTACATTTGTCATCAAGCAGGTGACCGTATATGTTGAATTCTTCTGTGTTAACTAGGTTAAGATGAGAAGCATTTTCCCCAGAATCTCCTTCTTTGAATGGTTTCCATTAGAGTTGGTTAATAGAGGAACTCGCACAAGATTTGGAAAGAAAAAATGAGGATGTTACTATTGTTCTTCGGAAGTCTTCTTAGATATGGCCATGGAAAGACACATGGTGCTGGTGGATTCTAGCTTTCCTCTTTCTTCCTATGTCCATGTCTAGCTTCTCTTGCTGACTGCTACCCTTGCTGGCCAATAGCAGCCCTTGGCCACCACCAGGTGCTTGGCAGTACACCCACAGAAGTGGCAAGATATGGAGGCAACAGTGTGCTGTAGACCTTCCACCATTTTCTTCTTCAGGTCTGCAGCTGGACATCTGGGGGTTTTGCTTAGGTGTTCAGGTATCTCTGCAAACTGTGACTTTTCCACTTATGCCAATGCATCAAGAAGACTGGTTAGTGACTTCTTCCCTGATTATCCAACTCTCCTTGGGAACAGAAGGCATAGGGTGTTAGATGCAAGTAATGTGAGAGATCCTGTCCTGAGTGCAAGCTGATACGATATGTATATATGGCACTGGTTGTGGGAATCTCCTGTCTGTACTATTGATAGTTTTTCTGTTCTTACATTAATAAAACAGTCTTAATTATTATAGTTTTATAGTAAGTCCTGATATCTGGCAATACAAGTCCCCAGCTTTGTTCTTCAAGATTACCTTCGGTATTCTTGGCCCTTCTTATTTTTATATAAATTTCACAATCAGCTTGTCAATTTGCACACACATACACATACACACACAAACTGCTGGGATTTTTTATTGAGATTCCACTAAATCTTTAGATCAATTGGGAGAGAATTGGCATTTTCAAATAATGTATTTTCTGACACATGTATAAGTTAGGAAGAAATAGATTCAATCTTCCACAAACTCTTCTAGAGAATAGAAAAAAGGAACACTTCCCAAATTGTTTTGTGAGACCAGTATAACATTGATATCAAAATGAGCTAAAAGTTGGAGATTCTAATATTGGACAGAAATATCCACCAATATGCTGTTTGGGTGCAGGCATCCTTCTAGCTCTCTGACAGCAAAACTAAGGCTCTTTCCTTTGTTCCAATAAGGAGTTGACATTTGGCTTAGAAGTGGAAAGTCCTGAAAATGATCCAGTTTTTTATAATTCCTCAGAATCACAAATTTATCTACATCTCTCTGAACAAGGTCTAGGCATTGCCATTTCCCCTGAGATAAATCTTTTAACAGAAAAGTGGACAGCACAGTTTCCAGAGCCATAACTTCTATATCTGTAAGAGATGACCAGACCATATTTAGGCTATTCCTTTGGAAAAGGGAAGAGTTTGAGAGGGTGAAGCCAAATTTCCATCTTAACTATAAGAATTCACTGATGCTAAATGGTCCCATCAAGATCTCTTAAGACCTGCCCCAAGGATTCTGAGCCAGAATCTTCCATCTTGTGCTCCATGAACAATTGCAGACTCTCTTAGGTAGAGAGTTAACTCTTTAGTTTTCTTCTGTACCAGAAGGATAGGACACAAATATTATTCTTCATCTCCTGGGATGTTTTAAATATTAAGCCCTCTGACCCTTTAAAGAAAGGAGAACTGGTTATTTAATTGTTAATGATTTGGGCTCAGGGCTTAATATGCTATTAAAGAAATGTGGAAAAAAACACAAAGAGATTTTGAGAAGAGGGGTAGGACCTCCCTTTGAGGAACACTAGAAAAAGTTGTAGAGGGAAGGATTAACCTAAAATTAAGAGGAGGTGAGAAAAGAGGGAGAAAGTGAGAGAGTCGTCAGAGGGGTGCCAAAGAATCAACAGGCTGACCCTAGAGAAGTTTTCCAGAAAGAGGGAGGACCCATGTGAGTGCCCTGGCTAAGATTCTTTGTGTGCTTAGAAAGCTGTACCAAGTAGCCTGTCATATTGCCTGGGCCTTCTGTTCTGTCCTTGTTAGGTAATTCTAGCAGATCCCTTTTGCTATGTGCTCACTGTTTGTCATCCTCTCCCCATCCCACCTGCACAGAACGTTGCAAACTGCAAAGAAGTGGACAGTCTGTTTGTTTCCTAACTGGGTTGTTACGGGGAAGCAGTCTTGGACTTGTTCTTGGGAGGTAATGAAATGTGCAAATTGGACCTTGGAAAGTAGTTGGTGACAGCCCTATTATCCTGCTATTTCTTATCCATCTATTAAGTAATTTTAGTCACTACATTAGTAATGACCCTTTCCATTGGAGAATTCCTTTTCATTCTTGAGGATTCAACTCAGTTGTAATCTCTTCTGAGAAGCCTTCCTGAGAGCTCTCAGGCAGCATCCTTAACTTCACCCTTAGTTTTCCAATAGTCCTTTTCATTTGCCTCCATTACAGACTTTGTCATATTATTTTCTAATTATTTGTAAATATTTATTTGGCTCTCTATACCATCTGTGAAGACATCATCTTATTCATATTTTGTATCCCCACAAATGGTGCTTGATGTATAATAGGATCTTAAAAGCTATTGTGGAATGAATCCATCCATGAAGAACAGGACTGGCTACATCATTTGTGAATTCCAGTGCAAAATGAAGACATGGGACTCCTTGTTCAATAATTATTAAGAATTTCAAGACAGTAAAAGTAGAAAATTTAACTGGGTGTGAGGTCTTCCTGAGTTTGGGGCCCTGTGCCACTTCTTAGGTTGTGCACCCATGAAGCTAGCCCTGATGGAAGTCAGTCTTGTATTCAGTGACCTGTAATCTGATATAAATTCTACCATATTTTATTGGCCTAGCTGTAGAACTGATAGTACTCAATGTTGTTTTAGTTTGAAATTTTAGCCTTTACAGTGGAATATCATGAAGAATGGCTCTGTGAAATTCATTTTGTGTGTATGTGCATATGTGTGTGTGTATGAATGCACTCAAATAAATGTTGACTATCACATAAATGTTGACTATGTCTTGAATGCCAATATAAATGTTCCAGTTATTGCACCAGTGTAGTTGATTATAATATTCTATTTCCTCTTAATTATGATTATTGAGAAAATTTTCCTTTTAGTATTAGAATAAAGGATGGTTGTATTGTCTTCTGAGTTATAGAAAGTACCAGTGAGACTTTGTATTTATTCATTCCTTCATTCAACAACTATTTATTGAACATATGCTATGTTCCAGATGGTTGGCCCGATGTTAGAGATACAGTTATAAACAAGACACTAACCATCCTTGAGCAAGAATTGTGTCCAATGGGAAAGATAGACCTTAATGGAAAACTACTTAGTAAATTACAGCACTACAAAAACAGTGATATGATTGCTCATATCTTGTATGAGCAAGAGGTACTAACCATGTCTGAGGAATAAGGAAGACTTAAAAGGAAATAACCTTTAAGTGAAGTCCTGGGTTGAATAATAGATAGTGTTAGTAGATCAGAGAGGGAGAAGAAGCACAGAAGTGGATAGAAGAAGCATAGAGCATGAAGGAATCAGTAAAATAAAAGTTGAAGGCAGAAAGGCCTGAGGTTTACATTAAAGGAAGTAGGAAGCAGAAACAAAATGGGAATGAGAATCCTTGAGCAGAAAATAAGAGGTGAATTGGGGAAGTAATAAAGTGAAGTAGGATGCTGGAGATAAGGTAGAATGTGGAGAAGCTGAGTGACATTGAAATCACTTATGAGAGACCACAGGAGCAGAGGTTAGTGTTCATGGCTATCAAAATCTCCTAGGGGGAAATTGGAGATATGGGAGAAGAAAAAAACAAAGTTTGGAATAAGTGTTGATGGTTACCATGACTGTATTAGTTTCCTGTGGCTGCTGTAACAAATTATCACAAACTGAAAGGTTTAAAAACAAAATGAGTATATTATATTACAGTTCTGGAGGTCAAAAATCTGAAATGGATCTTACAGGCTAAAGTCAATGTGTTGGCGAGGCTGGTTCCTTCTGGAGGCTCTAGGGGAGAATCTGTTGCTTTCCCTTTTCCAGCTACGAGAGGCTACCCAAATGCCTGGACTCATGGCTCCAAGCCAGAAATTGCATGGCTCTGACCTCTGCTTCCGTCATCACATTCTTTCTCTGGCTCTCCTCCCTCACTCTTTCACTTATAAGGACCCATCTGTGATTACATTAGGCCCACTTGGGTAGTTCAGGATAATCTCCTCATCTATGGATGCTTAACTTAATCACAACTTCAAAGTCCCTTTTGTCATGAAGGGTGACATATTCACAGGTTCCAGAAATTAGGACATAGACATCTTTAAGGGGCCATTATTCTGCCTACCACAATTCCTAAGCAGGATTTAGGTGTTTACCTTTATTAAGGTAAAGTCAATGTGATTAGATTTTAAACAGAGAATTCTATTATATCTCAAAAGGAAGAGAGCAAGATTAAAAATATAACACAAAATACTGATTTAAGACAAAAAATAAATAGTTCTTAATCTTTGGAGGCTAAGAAAACTAGGTCTACATCCTGGCTGTACCATTTGCCACCTGTGTCACCCCGAATATCATCAATCCTCTCTGAATTTCCGTTTCTACATCTGGTAATGTGAAAAAAATCTTAGATTGTAAGGTCTAAAATTAAGGTTTAAAATAAGTGCTGCCTTGACATCTGCTGAAATTGGAAGGGCCTCAAATATCCTGAGCCCGAGCTCCCCTCCCTCCTCTGCTGCCATGGGTAAGGCCTCCTAGCCAAGCATGCTTCCTTCCCAAATCGGCCAAGTGCCACTTCTGCTGATCCCTGTGGATGTAGTTCCCTGCCAGCCCGCAGGATTATTCAAAGAAGCCAGTCACATGCTCCCATCAGAACCAGGGGCCCCTCACCCTCTCGACACTGCAAAGCCTGCCTCCCAAGCCCTGCTTCTGTCCCTGCATGCAGCCCAGGTGGCCCTGTGTGGCACGTGGTATCCTCCTCCCCTAGACTGTCAGTATTTGTGACTAATTATCAATCTCACCCGTCAGGCGTTGGGTGTTATGTGCTCAGCCTGCCCCAGGACCCTAGGAATTGTTAACCAATGGGGTAAAAAGCATATTTGATTAAAATGAATATCTATCTCCCTTGGATTTTGTGGAGTTAAAAAAGTTTTTTAAATTATGTTAACCTCTTAGCCAAGTCCTATACAGGACATCCTCAATAACTTGTAGCCATTATTATTATTATTATGGCTAAAGTATCATTATTATTGTATTTTAAAATTCCCATTCTCTATCCTCAGCATGAGTTGAAATTACACACTTTTCTAGTGACCCATATAAATGTGTTCTAAAGAAAGGAGGAGATTAAGTTCTTATGAAGACTCACTTGAGTTTTACTAGTATAAAGAAGACTAGTATATGGGGAGGGGGAAGGGTAAGCTGTGACGATGTGAGAGAGTGACAGGGACATATACACACTACCAAATGTAAATTAGATAGCTAGTGGGAAGCAGCTGCATAGCACAGGGAGATCACCTCTGTGCTTTGTGACCACCTAGAGGGGTGGGATAGGGAGGGTGGGAGAGAGGGTGACACAAGAGGGAAGAGATATGGGAACATATGTATATGTATAACTGATTCACTTTGTTGTAAAGGAGAAACTAACACACTATTGTAAAACAGTTATACTCAAAGATGTTAAAAAAAAAAAAGAAGACTAGTTAGTAATTTTCTACATATCCTAACCCATAATTTTTGCTGGAAGTTGTCCACCAAAAGTATATTTTAACGTAGAGGAGGAAGAGAAAATTAAAGTTGTATTTGTCAGAGAAACAATAATCCTTACTTATTGTGTATAAATAGACTTCAGATGTGGCCAGTGAGCTATGCACCCTTGATTTGTACAAAGAAATGATTCCCAAGGTGGACAGTGGAAACTTCATAAAGAACGCAGCAAAACCCAGATTCAGATGTAAATGGGAAGAGAGATGAAACGATTTTGGACTTGGCGTGTTTTTGTTGTTGGTCTTCATTAATGAGCATCTGAAACATAGCATCATCATTTTCTCAGAAGAGAACTATCGGCTGGTTTTAAATTTAAGTGCTGCTCATGGACTGAAACTAGAAAATGAATTTCAAAAGCAAAGCATTGATTAAACCCCAAAGGATATGGCAAACATTAGGGGAAAATCTGCTCCTGAGATGTTTGTGAAAAATATTTTCTTAAGCCCATGATGCAACTGGCAAAGAAATTGTTCATGGTTATAGAGTGCCCAGCAGAGCTTTCCAGAGTAGAAAATGAATAAGGAAAGCTCCAGTTGTGTTTGCAATTGTGCACTAATCAGCACACACTCTTTTATGTTCTGTTCGATTTATGCAAGATCTTTGCAGAATATTTCCTCAAGCTTGCTGTGCTGCAGACCTGTTTCTCTTACAGAATACAGAGAACCCGGCTTGCTCTCTTAGCTCTTCAGTACAGAAAGCCTCCACTTTTCATTTCTTCCCCTCAGACCACATTTGCTGAAAGCCTGCTATATGTTAGCTGAGGTAATCTGCTGTGACAGCCTTTTCAGATTGGCTGACATGGAGAAATGTTTTGAGAAAATGGCAGATACATAGCATACATTGAGCAAAATCAATTTTTTATACAACAAATGTCTTTGCATACTGAGATCAGGAAAACCATTCTTCAGAAAAATTATAGGTGTCTTGGGAACTGAGCTGGCAAACACCTAGAGGCTTTCCTCATTACCCTTACAACAGTGTTTTGCCATTTTTTGACTCCAGTGACCTGAGAAAGTATGACCTCTGTTAGGTTCAAGAGATCATCTTAGGCAAAAATCCAGAATGAGTTAATAAATAAAACATTTTAAAAATAATGTTGACACATACCTAAACTCTCTCCTAATTGTCACACCCATTTATACAACTGCCAGCCAGTTGCCAACTGGTCACATGCTCATGGTGAACTCACCTGTCTCCTGAGTGGCAGTCTAAGAATTCTAGGAATTCTAAGAACATCTAAAACAGAATTCCTCCTTCCCTTCTCTGGTTTCCCAGTGAAAGGCCCTATCATTCACGCAGCTGTAGAAGCCTGACTCCTTGCCTTCTCAATTTCATCACTCCTTTCTGCCCTGCTCCACCTCTCCCCAGTGATACATCCAAATAAATTACCAACTGTCTTCTTATGATATCTTCAATTATTATTATCTACCTTTAATTATCCCATTTTCCCTTTCCCAGGTCATGTCTCCATCCACTCCCTTCTAGAATGATGTAACTCTTCCAGCATGAATCTCTTCTGTCTTGCTCCATTGCAATCCATTTTTCACACTAAAGCAAAGTGATCATTCTAGAATTCGATTCTGATCACGACCCTCTTTGATTTAAAGGTATCTTATTTGTTTCTATTGCTTACAACAAAGTCCAGACTCCTTAAGAGATCTTTATTTTCCATTTGTGCTCTTTCTTCTTGCACAAGCTGCCAATCCCACATAAACACAACTTCTTTCACTTTCTGAAATAAACACAGCCTTCACTCAACTGCTTTCTCTGCCTAGAACAATCTTCCCCCCTAGGTGGTGTGTGACTAATGCTTACATATCTTTTAGTAATGTTTTCTGCCACCTGCTAGACTAGTACAGGTGCCTCACTAAGCTCCCTGTAATTCCATTTTTAGAGCACTAGGGTGATTTATTACAATTGTTTAATTCTCTATCCCATCTGTGGACCTCAGGCTCTAAAAGGGGTACCAAGTCTGTTTGGTTCACTATTCCACCTTTAGCTCACCTCTATACCAACCCAGTTCAAGTGACTCAGAGTACGCTTTTAAAGATATTTGTTAGAGGAGGTTCTATAAATATATGCCAGGCATAAAGTTAGGTATTCACATACATTATCTTCTTTAATATTTATAATAACTCTTTTTTTTTTTTTTTTTTTTTTTTTTTTTTTTTTTTTTTTTTTTTTTTGTGGTACGCGGGCCTCTCACTGTTGTGGCTTCTCCCGTTGCGGAGCACAGGCTCCGGACGCGCAGGCTCAGTGACCATGGCTCACGGACCCAGCCGCTCCGCGGCATGTGGGATGGTCCCTGACCAGGGCACGAACCCGTGTCCCTTTCATCGGCAGGCAGATTCTCAACCACTGCGCCACCAGGGAAGACCTATAATAACTTTTGAAATAGGTAGTATGTTCATTGTACAGATCAGAAGGATTGGGCTTTCCTAAGATCACAGAATGGAGTCAGTGGTGAAGCTGGAATAAAAACTCAGTTTCCAGTTTTCTGCCTAAGGTTAACATAAAGGCTATACATTGCTTTCATGAATGCAGAATACTGGTTGGGGATGGCAGAGAGGCTGGTAAAAAAAGGAACAGTTTGATACAAGGGGCCAGTGAAAAATGAGGAGACCATGGTGGAGAATAAGAGGGTGAAGAGACTCTGACATTCTATCCTTAATTTCCTGAATGAACAGAGTCCAGCATTCATCTGGAAGGAGGGATCCTCTCTGTATCATGTGTTAGACAACTCCTCCTCACCTTCCTCCTACCTTCTTCATCCCAGTGTTTTAGGAAGGAAGGCCGATGAGGAGACCAAGATCCTGAGATCTGTCTACCAGGTCGGATTCATGTGAACTTTCCAAAAGATTAATTATCTACATTTCATTTCTTGGATACCATAATTCCATCTCTTTGTTGGGCTAGTTGAGTAAAATATGTTTGGTTTAATTTTTTATTGTTTTTGCCCCCATGGGCCCCAAAAATTCATTTAGGGAAATTAGAGGAGTTTATTTACTGCCATACTACATAGACCTGCAAGAAGTTTTACCCACACAATTCTGCTTTCGTTTTGAAATATTGATAATTACCAGTTTAGTACTTTGTGTTTGACCAATATGGCCCAGAATTTACTGCTTCAATTATGTACCACATGTAAGGCTCTAGCGAGGGCTTTGAATACCAAATTTTCTTACTTTTCATTTTGTAACTTTGGGTTCTATTTTGTGATGTCTCTAAATTTCTGCAAATTTAATAGACGGAGAATGATTAAAAAGGAGAACATTTTCAAAATTAAGGCTGTCTTTTAGTGATCTGACTCATCGAAAATGGAAAACAAAGCAATCTGAATGAAAAATTTTAGAATAAATCATCATTAACCAGACGTGCGTGTTGTACACTGAGTTCTGACGCACAGTTAGTCACCTAATTAGGTTTAAAATTCATTTAAATAGATAGCTTCAATCCCTGGCCCACCCACTTTTTTATTACTCCTATTTAAGCACTGAATACAGTTTAAGGCTCATATTGCAGAGCTCTGTGGCCTAAACAAATGCACACTAGGTGGAGAGACAAGCAACCTATTTGGATGATCAATTAATCAAGGTCTATTGAGACTCACATTTTACAGTGAGTTGCATGTGCTTTGGACACTGTTCAATTGGAAAAGTGTCTTTAAGTAGAATTTCTCAGACTGTGATTCCTGAAATGAAGTATGTACCCTACTTGCTTTACATGGTAATATGTTGAGTCAGGAATAAATGGATGATATAATCAAGAAAACCACTTTCTGTGGCAGTGTGTTTACTCTTTCTGGCTACCAGGGTACCATATAATAAGTCCCCTGTTATATTGATACTAAGACACACACTTTTTCACATTTTTATTATCCTTGAAATTGGGTTGTATCTTATAATCAATGGTGATGTCACATTCATTTTCCAGAGTTTTTTTCTTGGTAGTATATAAAATAATGGTGTGTCTTATAATCAATGGCATCTTAGATGGAATGAAATATAATGTGTTGATCTTCAGGCAACTTTAAGTGGAGTTTCTCTAAGTAACTCATATATTTGAATAAGCTTACTTAATAGGCACAATATTTATTCTTTTATTCCTTCATTTCAGCATGTATAATTAACACTGTTTTTTGGCACTAGGAAAATAAAGTAAGACACTGATACTGCTTTCTAATAGCCTATAGCAAAGTAGGAAAAATTGATACATCAAATACATTATGGTATAAATCATTGTGGTAAGTGCTGTACTTGAGGATAAATGCAAGGTACAGTGTGGAATAGTAGTAACTCAGCATATTTCAGGCAACTAACCTCTTTTGTACATTTGTAATTTTATGAAATGTCCATATCATTCATGCCCTCATTTGTGGTGATGGTTCACAAAGAGTTTTTTTTTTAAGAGGGAATTTAAGGGTTCATTGATATGACAGTGAGTCTCAGATTTTAGTGCCTAATGATCACTAGGGGTGTTTATTAACAATGCAGATTCCTTGGTCCTCTCCAAGACATTCTGATTCAGTAGGTACGGGCCCAGGAATTTGTGTTTCTAATAATCTGCTCCTTACCCCCAGGTGATTCTGATATTTAAGATGGTGTTTAGTCCACACTTTGGGAGACACTGGACTGCACAGAGAATAGTAACATGGAGCTAGTTGTAATATTTAAGAAGAATTAATATAACATTTTACTTGCTTATTGTTTGTTTAAATATCCAGAATCTGATACATTTAAATGGAATGTTTAAACGACAGCAAGAATTGTGCAATAATGAATGGCCATACTAAACAGAGGATTTATCCTACTTAGTTAAAACAGTTTTATTTGGCAACCAGGAAAATACTTTATGCTTAAACCAGTGTTTAGTCATCTTCTTTCTGCTTTTCTAAAATGAGGAGTATTGAAGGGAGACACTAGCAGATGGATCTAATCTTGGGAGTAAGGAGGGAAAGAAACAAAGGGGAAGTGTTATAGGTAGAACTGGACTTTCATGCTTTTCTCGTCTGCCACACGCCAACCCAATGCTCTGCTATGGCAGTTGTAGAAACTGCCAGTGCAATGTGAGCCAGATTGCAATGGGAGGCATCCTGGATAATGAAGGAGGAATCCAGTAACCACTTCAGGCCCTTTAGATGAGCAGGTGCCTATTAATTGCAATGGCTGGGCTAGCCAGTGACTCTCACTTTAATTGGGAATATTTTACTTTCATCTACTGTCAGGATTCAAGAGTCATTTCTCACATAGATACAGAAGAGGTAAGGTATACATTTCACCCCTGTAAGTTTATTATTTTTTGCTCGGATAATCGTGAAAACCTTTTATACTAACTTCAAGGTTATGGATGGGATGTGGAGGGCTTGATTCAACTAATGTGTTTGTTAAATATTTTACTTGAATATGTAAAATGACTATCACTGATCATTTGCTTTTACATTCTGGTTTAGGCACCATAAAAACAAACAACCAAAAATATACCATTGACAATAGCTAACAAATGCTGCTTACATTCATGGATTGGTTAAATGAACAGGATTCGAGGATGCCTCTTTGATAAGCCTGCAAACATTAAACACCTACTTAATTGAATACACAATTTTTTCTATTGAGGACTCTCAGCTGTTTAGTAATATATAACCAAGAAAGGTTATTCTGTTATCAGAAAGATCCTACAAATTCATGTCTCAAGGACAAACTGGGCTCTGTGTTGCTATGTTCATACAATGAGTACATGAGTAAATGCTCTTCAATCTTCCCAAATGTATCAACATGCAGGAACTGTAGTGAAGTATGCAAGGAAATTAGAAAGAGTTTTCTTATTATCATCCATACTTGGATGCTTGCATCCATTAACTGCTTTCTTTCCACATCTAACGCTAATCCTTGTAATAATCTGGATTAATTAGACTCTTCTAACTATAGATGTATTTTACAAATGATAACTTGAATTCTTTTGTCATTTCGCTTATTGCTCATTATCAAGCTATTTATGTTTAAACAGTTGTTTGGTCTTTTCCAGCTAGGATCTTGCTGCATTGGTTAATTTCACTCACTGAGGTGATTTAACTGGGTTTTAATCTCCTGGGAAATCCTGTACTATTTCTATCAGGATCACTTAAGAAATCTTTGACGGCCCATTATTACTGAGGTGATTTGTGAGAAAGTTTGCAGGCTTCCTGTGACAGTTAGGTGCTTTGTGGAAACTTGGTCTATTACCAAAAATGAATAAAGGGATTTAAGGATTTCCCTAAATTCAAAGGTACTTACATTTTCTCTATATTTCTGGGCTTTCTTTCTAAACCTCTAAACTTCACACTGCTTCTTATTTAGATGTAGCACAGTGATGTACTACTTAGATCTAATGCAACTACATAGAAGTACTCTACACAATTAGGGGCTCCTAGCTAAAGCTTTCAATGATAGAGGACATTTTTCCATTGACTGATAACTTGTTTTTGTGAAGTTTTTATTTATTTGTTGACAATAGGCTCATTCACTGAACTGATGAACAAAGTTCACTTATAGAAAATAATCATTTTCTTTGAATTAAACTCCCAGAATTTGCAACTCCTATTTTCTGCTAAGAGATTTACATCACTTAAATTCTACTACACTGATAAATATAATCAATCAACAGAGAACATTCTCTGAGGAATTAATTGTTGTCAGTTGATGTATTTAATGGGACATCGCACTTCATTAACTTAGCTAACTCATTAAACCTAATCAGACATGTAAGAGAAAAAGTTAATGATCAAAGTTAAAAAACAGTCTGACTCTGGAGAGTCTTCATTTGCAATACAGAACTTTGAGTTCCACAGAAATGGATTGTTTATTCCAGAAGACACCTTTTGTGTGGTATGATTCTGTGCCAAGGAATCATAGAGGGTTTTTCTTCATTTGGGATTTGTAAAGCATGCACTATTAGAAAAAATAAAAAAGAAGCCGCTATGCTTTATACCAATGGTTCATGTTATATATAATTCTTATATTGTGGAGTCATTTCTGATTTAGCAAAGGCAATTTGAAATGTTGAAATCCATGGAAGGCTATAAATTTCTGTAGCTGCAGAGATGTTTAATTTATGTGCACCTCCAAGCCATAAGGGCTACACAATTCTTTTTGCTTTTTCACATTCATTTCCGTTAACATTATTTTGGTTTCATTGTCTGTTTTCCTTGATCTTTTTGGCATCTTTTAACTTAACAGAAACTGACTGTAGTACACCTGACAAGGACAGGGAATTGTTACCCTGTCATAAAAGAGCCAATTGTTTCACACCATAGGTCTCCATTGAGGCTGTGCATTCCACAGGATGGAAGTGGGGGGTGGGACAGGCACCCACTAGCAGAGGTTATCGACTGTTCATTTCCATTGCGTTCATTTCCATTGCCTTCCTTCCACTACCAGGCTTGCATGTCTGTTTGTGGGAGAACAGCCAAAATGCAGCGCTGCTATTCTGTCAACTCTGCCTCGATGCTGTCCCATGGGTTTGAACCCCATTGTTCCCTAATGGGTCTTTTCATGCACACTAATTTGGGAGGCAGCAATTTTGCCTTCACCAAGTTCATATGGCTCTGCTGGTGTTTGTGGTATATCTGAACTACCTAGTTACGAAAGCCCTGCTGGGCTGTTCCAGGAAATTGTATTTCCTGTTTGTTTGTTTGTTTGTTTGTTTTAACCACACCTTGGAAGAAAAGCTATTTTAAATAAAGTGAAGTCTAAGAATATCACAGGTTATGTTTAGTGTTTTCATGGATTCACATCAGAGACTGTATGACAGAGCTGGAAGAGGTCTTAGGGATTTCTAGTTTAACAGCCTCATTTTCTGGATTGGAAAGCCTAAGGTCAGAGAGATAAAGTGATTTGTGGAAGATCCCATGACTAAATAGCCTATAAGAGGTAGAGTAGGTATCTGATTCTCTTAGTGCAGAGCTTCTCTTATTCCATACGGACTCTCTGAATAAAGCTTTCATTTACGGAGCACAACAAACATTTGCAATACCGTATTAGATAAAACCATCTCTAGACAGTTCTCTCAAAGTACAGTGCTATGGTTTACCTGCTGTTTTGTATTATTTCACTGTCAAAAAACATTTAATTTACTTTAGAGCACATTTGATTATTAAGGTGGTAGAAAAGACTTATTTTCTCTAGCAGAATCTGTATTATTTCTACCATAAATTTATTGAGTACCTATTATGAACAAAGTACTATAATAAGTGCTAGGGAGATAAAAATGATGAACCAGACACTGACCCAGCCATTCAAGGGTTTTAGCCTGTGTTAATCCTTGAGACCCAGTGTGCTTCAGGGCTAGTGGAATGGTCTCTCAAAGTCAATTAGTTAGACTCCACACACTCGAGCGTAGAAAAAAATGGCAATATGTTTAAATGGCATTCTATAAACTGCATGTGTATTTACAAGTCCTCAATTTTCTGCTGATATGGAGCAGTCTTTTCTCCCCAGGAAAACAGCATGTACTTTCCTATGGCTGTCTTGAAGTATTTGACATTTTCAGTGAATCTTTCCCCAGTTTTCACATTGGATTTTCTTATCTTCTCATGCATTTTCCTTTCTATTGGTTTTGATAGTTTCCATATTTCACTCTCTGAGTTCTTTGACATACCAATTTCATTTCTCTTCCTCGCTTATATAAGGCTCTTGTTTAGTTGAAGATTTTATCTTCCCATTGTGCAAATTTCTTTCCCTAGCCTTTGAAAGCACACGTTCTGACTGCTGTGACTGAGATTTCAAGTGGTATTTTTCACAGTTTTGCAGATTTCAATTGTAGTTCAAGTTACTTTTGTCTGTTTATATTGTAGGTGTAGCCCTTAGATGTTTTTTATAGTCATCGAATGCTTATATTTGGTACAGTGTCACTGATGGCCAGTAAATATCTCAGTACTATTTCTTACCCTAAAATGAAATGTATTTCATTGCTTACCTTCTGTTAATTTTGTTGTCAGAAAGAGATTCTGTGGTGATTTAGGTGGTGTTAAAATGATATACAATATAAAGATGTGGTATAAACCTAAAATGTTTTTCTTTATCTGCCATCTCACTCAGCCAAGAGTTAAGTGCTCTTCTGTGACGCGTCATGTTGCTGCTCTCAGTGTATCTCAGAGGATGAAACCAAGTATCTATATTGTTACTCTTCACATTCTTATTCTATTACCTATCCCTCTGCCTAGAAATCTGTCTGTCTCTTTATCTATGACATTATAATCCCGGCATAAAGGAGATGGGCATATAAGAGTTTATCTTGAAAATAATTCAAAAAAGGAAAATTGCAAAGAAAAATTGCAAAGAATGATTTGGCAAAAAGCTATATTCCCTATACCTACTGTCACAATTGATATGTGTGAATATTTTCCTTATTTGTTATGTTTTCTTCCCCTCATGTTAAATAAATGAATTATTAGGACTAACGTCCCTTTAAACCATTACCTCCAATTCTCTTTCCCTCCTACTCTCCTGAGAAACAGCCACTATAATGAGTTTGGCACGCATATTCCTTATCTTTAAAAAATTATGAAATATTGATTATAAACAAAATAACGTATTTAAATTATAAAGAAGAAGAATAAAACCAACATTTGTGTCTCCCCCATTGCACTTAAGGAAGACAACATTACCAATACTCTTAGTGCTACCTTTGTACCTCTTTAATCCTATCTCTCTGCCTACCCCTCAATCAAGGTAATCAATACTCAGAATATTGTGTTTATTATTCCCTTGTTTGTTGTTTTCCTTGTTTTACCACTTATACATGCGTATTGAAACAACATATTGTTTAGTTTTGCTTTAATTGGTTTTTCAAAAGTTATATCTTCCTGTATGTTGTCTTTTATGTTTCAAATTCATCCACATTGTTTCATGTAGCTCTCCATCATCCTTTTTCAGTAATGTATAGTGTTCCACTTTGCAAATATACACAATTTACTACATTAACAATGCTTCTGCAGATGCTGTTGCTTCCAGTCTTTTACTCTGAGGAGCAATTATGCTATGAAGTTTCTTGTATATGTCTCCAGGAACATAGGTGCAAGTGATTTTTTAGAGTATATACCTAGAAGTGGAGTTGTGGTGTTGCAAGAAACAAATATGTTCAACCAATTTGGAAATTTGATGTAACATATCTTCACAACTTGCTTTTGTGTTTTAGGAGTGCCCTAGCTATTCATAGCCTTTTTTCTTTTTACATAAATATTAAAATAAATATATTGACATCACCGTTACTCAATATAATACTGGACTTTATCAAAGTGTTAAAATTTTTCTCTGCAAAAGACACATTAAGAGGATGAAAAGACAAGTTACTGACCAAGAAAAAATGTTTGTACACCATTTATTTGAAATGTGACTAGTAGCTAGAATATATGAAGAATTATTTAAACTCAACAGTAAAGTACAAAAAAAAATCCAATTAGAAAAATGGGCAAAAGACATGAACAGACTTTTCAATGATGAGAAGATACAGATCATTAGTAGGCATGTGAAAAGACTTCAACATCATTAGTCATTAGAGAAATACAAATTAAAATTACAATGAGATATCACTCCATATCTATTAGAATGGCTAAAATAAAAATTAGTGACAACACCAAATGCTGGCAAAAAATGCAAAGAAACTGGATCACTCATACATTGTTGGTGGGAACACAGCCCCTCTGGATGACAGTTTGGCAGTTTCTTAAAAATTAAACATGTAAATACCGTATAAACAAGCAACTGTACCATTGGGTATTTATCCCAGTGATATGCAAACCTCTATTCATACAAAAATCTGACAGGATTACTCACAGAAGCTTTATTCATAATACCCCCAAACTGGAAATAATTAGATATTCTCCAGCAGGTGAATGGTTATATGAGCTGTAGTATATGCATACCATGGAATACATGGAATTCTCAGCAATAAAAAAGAAATCTATTGATACATGCAATAACTTGGATGGATCTTGAGGGAGTTAAGCTGAGTGAAAAAAGTATAACCAACCCCTAAAGGTTATATGCTCTATGATGCCCTTTATATAACATCCTCAAATGACAAAATTATAGAAATAGAGAAGAGATTAGTGATGGCCAACTGGTAAGAATAGGGGGGTGGAGTGCGTGTGGAAAAAAAAGGGTAACATGAAGATACTTGTGTTGGAATTGCTCTGTATCTTTACTTTGCCAGTGTTCATATCCTGCTTCTGATAAAGCACTAGAGCTTTATACAGTGCTACCATTTGGGGAAATTGGGTAAAGAGAGTGGAATCTCTGTATTGTTTCTTACAATTGTACAAGAATCTATCTGTCTCAATATATTTTTTTGAAGGTTAAAAAGTGAATTTGTTGAGTTTCTTGGAAAAAATGTCAGGATACATTAGATTGGAACTGTATTGAATCTGTATATCAGTTTAAGGAGAATTGACATTGCCTTTTTCATAATGGTATATCTATCCTTTTATTTAGATCTTACTAATATTTTTCTGTTGAAAAACTAGAATACCTTTCATTAGATTTATTTTTTTGCATCTCATTCTCATTTGCTATTGTAAATGCTAGTATAAGTACAATTTTTTTAAAAAATTATGTTCTATTTTACTTACTATTAGACCATTATAAAAAAGTCAGTTGTATTTCTATATCCAGTAAATTTACTAAACTCTACTAATTCTAAAATCTTATCTGTAGATTATTTTCTTTTTCTCTGCACACATTTATATTATAAGCAAATAGTAACAGTTTTGCTTATTCTATCTTTTCCTTATGTGTTTTTCCTGTTTCTTACTTGTTGCACTGGCTAGAACCTCCACTAAAATGTTGAGTGGAAGTGGTGAGAGTGACCATTCTTGTCTTATTTAAGTGGAATCATGTTATTATTTCCATTGTATCTTTTAACCTTTATTTCTGATGCATCTTTATTATTTTAGACCTTCAAAATATTCTTAGTTTTCTTATTCTTTGTCCAACTTAACTGTTCTAAATTTGTTATGATTCTCATTGTAATGTTGATTTTAGTACTAATTTTTAAACCTGTGTTATTTAGCAGTATGTTTAAAATCTGTACACAACTTTAAAAATTCCTTTTGATTTTGATTTTTAACTTAACTATTATAAAAATATGACCTCCATAGTCCCCTTCTTTATTTGTTTCATGACCTAGTACGTGGTCAATTTTTATAAGTGGTACATAGATGATTGAATAGAATTTGTAATACCTAACTGTTGGGGATGAAGAGGTGACTCTTAAGATTTTCTATTCATTTTTCAGCTTAAGACTTATACCATAAATTACCTTTGTCCCTCTCTAGTGTGGGATCTTTTGATTCCTGAATCCTATTTCTTCTCCTTTCTTGCTTGATTCCCTTATTTTGATGGTACACATTCTTTAAGAGCTTTCAGAGAAAGAGTGTGAATCTGAATACACTTTATTCTATGCCCACATCTGTCTGCCCATAGAATTATAGGTTGTAAACAGTTGCCTCTATAATTCCAAATTCTCTAATGTCATCTAGCTTCCAGTGTTACAGTTAAGAAGTTTGAATAAATTTTGACTCCTGTTTCTTGGTATATTACACACTTTTTTTTCTTTCTGAAAACTTTTAGGATTTTTCTCTTTATTTCTATGGTTCTGAAATTTCTTTTTTTCCCCCTTTTATTTATTGTGTGGACTCCTTCATGGTTCGGAAACACATGTTCCTTAGCTCTGTTGAATTTTCTTACATTATTTATTTGATACTTTCTCCCCCTCTATCCTTTTTCTAATTCTCTACAGCACTAATTATTTGGATTGGGGACCTCCTGGCCTGATCCTTTTTCTTTCTTCTTTTCTTTTTCCTTTCCTTTCCTTTCCTTTTCTTTTTCTTTCTTTTTTTTTTCTGTCTATTTCCATCTCATATTCTCTTTTCTCTGCATTCAGTGAAATTTTCTTCATCTTCCAAGTTTGTGATTAAATTTTTTATTTGGGCTAAAATATTTTTATATTTATTATATATATGTATATATGTATGTTATCAATACATTTTTATTTTAATTGAAGTATAGTTGATGTACAATATTGTTAGTTTCAGTTGTATAACATAGTGATTCAACATTTAAATACATTACAAAATAATTGCCACAATAAGTCTAGTAAACATCTGTCCTCATACAAAGTTATTACAGTGTTATAGACCATATTCCATGGCAATCTTTCTGGTTTTGTTTTTCCATATAGTTTTTTCCAGAATATTATTGTACCAAATAGTATTCTGTAATTGTTTCCTTGTTCAGCAGTTTAATTTTTCTTTGCTGTTATCAATTATAGATAAACATTTTTTAAAAAAATTTCTGCTGCTGCATATATTGTGTCTATTTATTTAAACTTCCTTTAGAATATGTGTTTATTTTGGTCTCTTCTTTCATGAAAGAGGTTTTCCTCAATTTCTTGGTGATCCTTGGTCATCCATTCATACTTAAGAATGAGTCAAAACAACTTCAATTTGTAAAAATGCAATTATCTGTGAAGCTCAATAAAGCAAAGCTCAATTTTAAAAAAAGAAAAAGAATGAGGCACAACAAACCTGATTGCAGCCCTGTGTACACAGTGTGACAGGCTAGATTTCATTGTAGGTTATAGGGTGAGGACCTTGCTATTTTATTGCAGGATCCTTAAGAGTAGGTCTACAGAGCTCACTCCACCTCCACCCCCTTGGTCTGTTCAGTCTCCCCAGGAAATGTTTTAATCACTCACCAAGAATATGGAAATGGATGGGTGTAAGCCTGGCTGATATCATTCTGAGGGCTGAGCATCTCATTATTTGATTTGCAGAGTTTTGTATTTATCCCTTGGTCTTCAGTACAATGATTCATTTCTTCCTTCAACTTTGGTGTCCTTTGTACCAGATTCTCTCTGGATACTCTCTCCATAGAGTATACCATCTACACTCTCTCCATAGATGGTATACTCTATACTGTATATACTCAATAATGTCTTCTGCTTGAGAGAGGGTGGGGTGAGACTGGATTTGTTACTTGACACTTCATAATGAAAGGAGAACATGGGGACTGTGGCTTTTTATAAAGACTCTCAGTCAAGTCTCTTATTCTCAGTCTTGGATCAAAAACTGCCTTCAGGGACACTAGGTGCTTCCATTTCCTGGGACTCTAAGATTCTGTAAGGTGAATTGACTTGCCTCTTGTTGATATCTTCACTCTTCTCCATCTATACCGTAGTTTTAAATTTTGGTAATATCAAGTGTATTTATCTCTTTCTTTAGAGTACATGCTTTGTGTCTCATTTAAGACAGGTTTCCTATTCTGAGAAAGTAGAGATAATTTCCATCATTTTCTTCTAACAGTTTTGAATTTTAAATTCAATTTTATTTAAAATTTAGGTCTTTAATCCATATGGATATGTTTTGTTTATGGTGTAAATAGAAATTTTATTTTTTTCAATATGGAGATCCAATTGTCCTACACAATTTCTCTTTTTTCCCCACTGATTTGCAGTGCCATTCTATCATTCTGAGATTCCGTATATAATGGGTCTGTTTCTGTGCTCGTTATTCAGTTCCTTTGAGATTATTTTTCTTCCTGTGTTAATTTCATACTGTTTTAAATTAATGTAGCTTTGAAGTATGTTATTAATTCTTGAGGGCAAGTTCTTTACCCAAAGTTATTCTTTATTAAAATTTTCTTAATTTTTAATGTAACTTTAATATTCCATATGAACTTTAGAATTGTCATTTGAATTCAACACTCATGCTCCATCCTCACCCCACCTCCCCCCAAAAAAAACCTCTGGAATTTTAATGAAAAAAAATTTTTTTTGGCCCCACTTCACATCTTGTGGGATCTTAATTCCCTGACTAGAGATTGGACCCTCGCCATGGCAGTGAAAGCACTGTGTCCTAATCACTGGACCACCAGGGTATTCCCTAATGAAATTTCTTTGAATTTACAGATTACTTTGGAAGGAACTTGTTGCAAGGTTGAATTAATTAACATGGTGTATCTCTCAATTTATTCATGCCTTCTATGTCTTTAATAAAATTTTATTATTTTATAATTATAAAGAATAATTATAATTACAATGACTATAATTTTTGAATATTTTGCCATTTTATGGTTTAGTCTTAAGATTTTAAATACTTTGTTATATTTAGTTAGAAGTATTTTATTTTATTTTTTTAGTTGGGTGAGCGGTATTTTACTTCTACCTTCTGTTTCTGTTTTCTTCACTGGTGTGTCCCCAGCCTAGGACAGTGCCTGACACATTGTAGGTTATCAACAAATATTTGTTGATTTAATGAATAAATATTTGCTTATTTTTAATTTAAAGCAATGATAATAGAATGATAATGGTCACTTTGCCCCTTTTTTTCTTATATTCCTTTAAATTCCATTTTTTGGTATTATATTTTCAATCAACTTTTTATTGATATTTGATTAGTATAGCTTTTTTCTGTCTTTAGTTTTACCTTTTTATATCATTTTGTTTAAATGTCTTTTGAGAAGAGTAAAATTTACAATCAGGTGTGTTTGTGTGTGTGTTGCAGATACAGATGATAAACAATAACAATAGGAAATAAATGAATTATGTAACATGTGAGAAGGTGGTCTTACATGCTGTGGAAAACATAATATACAAAGCAGGGTTAAGAGTATTAGGAATGGAAGAGGAATGCATTATAATTTACACAGAGTAGTCAAGGTTAGGTCTCATTGAGAAGGTGACATTTGAAGAAGTGAGAAGTTTAGTCAAGGAGAGGGGAAGAGCATTTCATGCCAAGGTAATGGTCAGATCAAAGGCCCTCAAGGATTAGGATTGGGTATTTGAGGAAGAGAAAGTTTGTGTGCCTGGAACAAAGACAGTGATGGGGAGAGTTGTAAGAGATAATGTCAGAGACATAGGAGGGAGAAGAACAAATGACATAGTGCTTTGTGGTGGGACTTTTCATTTCATTCTGATTGTAATGGGGAGCCAGAACAGGATTTTGAGCAGAGGAGAGACATGGACTGACTTATGATGTGGGTGTGGGAGGGTTGGGGAGAAGCAAAGAATCTCATGAAACTATGGTTATCCAGACAAGCAATGATGATGGCCTGGACCCAAGCAGAAACAGTGAAGGTGGTGAAAAGTGATCTGGATATAGTTAAGATTCTGGATAATCTATGAAAGTAGAGCTAACAGGATTGACTGTGGACTATCAGAGAAAGGACTATCAGAGAAAGGAGTCCTAAAGGAGTCAACATCCAGTAGGGTCTGGAGCTTAAGAGAGGGGTTTGGGCAGGAGATAGAAGTCTGTGAGTCTTTAGTATTGACGTGAGATTTAAAACCATGATACTGGGTGAGATCCCCAAGGGAATGAATGTAGATAAGAAAGAGAAGTAGCAAGAATGGATCCAGGTTTCCAGGGTTTGACTCACATACAAGGTGGGTGACCTTTTGAATAAATAGAATACAAAATTATGAGTTCAAGTTTAGGTACAAAAGTAAACAATTATTTAGGTTAAAAAATAAATTACACATTTTAAAAAGCTGAGAAATACAAAAATATTACAAAGTCCATGAAAGTAACAGTATGTTTTATTAATTTACCAATTGATAAACCACTCAAGCCTTTTTCCCTACATTTTTTGGCTGCCCATCCTTAAAACAATTTCTTACAGCCACAATTCAGATGTATTTCCATTGAAAATAGAAATGGTATATCAAAATTTTTTTTGACTGCTGGAATTGGAATCAAAGTTTGTTTTTGATTGCCTAAGACACATGGCTTTACTCACAGACATACTGTATAATACTGATACAAGGCTATACCCTATAAACACAAGAATTCTAATATATTTGATTGCATATCATTCTCATAAAAATGATATATTTATAATTGACATGCTGAATTACTGAGTGCATTCCTGACAAGAGAGAACTTCCATTTTGTTTAGGTATTAATTTTACATGTCCAAAGATTGAAAGAATTTTCCATCGACTCATTTCTGGATCCACGTGTTTTAAACCTTTTTTCCCTTCCAACATCTACGTAGTCTCAGGTACCTTGGAACACATTTGTGTTGCAACGTGACTTCTGGCACATGGGTGATTGTGGAGTACTCTTAGAAGCCCACTCCTTTATGAGGTAGATAGCATTGGCTTAACTATAAATGAAAATGACTGCAAACCACTTAAAATACCTTACTAAACCCCACTTGCTTTTGGTCACATCCCTAAAATGACTGCCACTACTTCAGCAGCACTTGACGTGTGAAAATGTGAGGAAGTGTAAATGGAAAAAAATAGTCTTAACCAAATGCAGTTAAAATATGTGAAAATGTTCCTAGGGCCTTTCTGGCATTGTAAAATGGGCTCATGCAAAAGAGGGTTGCTGAAGCTAAGATTAAACTTCATAAACTTTACTGTAAATCCTCCTTTGGGATAGGATTAAGGACTGAATCCTGAAGCACTTCAATATGAAGAGTTTGAGGGACAAAGAGGGACCACAAAGGAGGATGAAAAGGAGTGGGAGTGATCAGTGCAACAGGAAGAAACTCAAGAGAAGGAGTGGAAGTGATCAGTGCAATAGGAAGAAACTCAAGAGAAATGTTGTCTTTGGAAACTGAGAAGAAACCATATCAAGGAGGGGAAATTGATTACCTGCATGAACTAAGATGAAGAATGAGAATTGACCATTGGATTCAGCAACATGGAAGTCATTTGTGACATTAACCAGAGAAGCTTAAGTGAACTGATGGAGCAAAAGTCTGATGTGGTGGGTTTAAAAGAGGATTAGGGTGAGAGAAACTGTAGGCAATTAATATAGACAACTATTTCAATAAGTTTTTTTGCAAAGGGGATCAAGATATGGACATATAGGTGGCAGGGGTAGTAGGGTCAAAAAGACTGTTTTTTTGGTATACTAATGGGAATGATTCAGTAGAAGATACAACTCTGATGGTACAGGAGAGAGACAAGGAAATCTAGTGCACAAATGAAAGGTTTGGATTTAGGTAGTTGCCTTAGTAATTTATCAGTGGTAACAGAAGAAGGGCTGAGTATGTGAGTACACATGTTAACAGATGGTGGAGTCTATGGAAATTTTCTTCTGATTGGTCTCGTTTTCTCAGTGTGATAGAAAGCAAGGTCACCAGCTTCCTACTGGGAATGAGGATACAAGAGAAGGTGTTTGAGGCATGAGAAGGAGTTGTGGATTATCATCTTGGGGAGTGGGAAAGTAAATGGTTTAGGGAAGTTTAGTAGGATTTCTGGACAACATTAAAGGCTCATCTTGAACTGTGGTTCTTAATTCAGAGTGTCTGCCTGTGTGGTTGTGTGTTTTTCTAATAGCCATATTTATCTGTATGGGTGCAGAGGGTGAGGCAAGTTAAATTTGTCTGTGTGATTAGGTGCAAAAATAAGCTGTGCAGAAAATAAGTATCAATACTATGGGAATTTGAGATGACTGATGGAATGACCTTTACCTTGTGGGTGAGTTTTGAATGAACATTTGAAAGAGAAGAGTGACTGAATCCAGAGAAGACAGATTATGTTTCTTTGAAATGAATTACATAAATAATTTAAGTAATGTGCTAGGCAATGACAAGCTTAGAGTTTTGATGAAAATAAAACATTAATAAATGCCATAACTATGAAATTTTCTGCCCCCAAGAGACCTGGTGAGTTTGTCTATTGTTACGCATTTGATGGGCAGTATTTTAGTTACTCATTTCTTTTCAATTTCATATTAACTCTCCATTCTGAAGCAAAAACAGTGAACTCAGCAACCTCTATACCTCCACTTTTGGTGTACATTCTGTTTCCTGGGTTTTATCCTATCCTTACTATTTTATACCCTCAGTGTTGAGAAGATAACAGAATCAAGTCCAAAGTAATGAACGTAATGAACTGTTTCCTTTATTCCAACAACATCTAGCCCTTGCAGATGTGGAGTTTTTAGCTTCCGTCATAATGGTGCTCTGAAGAGTAGCAAGGTAATCATGATGAATCCTTAGGCTCTTTGATCCTTGTTACCAGTTAGGTTCTCTGAGATGGGAACTGTCTTTTTGCAGTGGAAATAAATCCTCTGAGCTGAATCTGGAGAATGAGTATATTGTCTTAAAGGGTCTTAGTTCGAGATGCTATAAAAACTAACATAGACTGAGCAGCTTAAACAAAAAACATTTATTTCTGTCACGTCTGGAGGATGAGAAGTCCAAGATCAAGGCACTGGCAGACTTCGTATCTGATGAGGGCTTGCTTCCTGAGTTGTCTATCTTCTCGCTGTGTCCTCACATGACAAAAGGAGCAAGAGAGCTCTATGAGGTCTCTTTTTAAGGTCACTAATTGTATTCATGAGGACTCCATCTCATGACCTAATTACCTCCCAAAGGCCCTACCTCCTAATTCTATCACATTGAGGATTAGGATTTCAATATATGAATTTTAGGGGAACGCATTCAATCCATAATAGTCTTGGTTACCGATCTTGCCAAGAGTAAAGTATGATGGATTTAGGTGAAGGAGATAATTTGATAAGTTATCACAGGCCCTTCCCTAAGCAGAGCACAGGCTCCGGACGCGCAGGCTCAGCGGCCATGGCTCACGGGCCCAGCAGCTCTGCGACATGTGGGATCTTCCCGGACCGGGGCATGAACCCCTGTCCCCTGCATCAGCAGGCGGATTCTCAACCACTGCGCCACCAGGGAAGCCCGAATATGATTTTTAGATTCAGAAAATAACACTTCTAGAGAAAAGTTATAGTTTGTTTTCTTGCCATGATATAAATACCTCCCCTTCTAAACCTCAAGTATCACTTAACACTCCTTTGACAAATAATGTGTGTCCCACAGTCAATACTACCTCATTCAGACAGAGGAAACAAGCTCTACCAGTGTCGTTTGCTTTAGGATAGACTCTTACACAAAGCCTGCCAGTATTTGATCAATTGATCCCTTGGACCTGAAGGACAGGAAATCTATGTGTTCACATGCTATCCTGATGTTCGTTAGGACTGTGAAAAAAGCCATCTTCTGAGAGACAGTGTTCTGTTCTTAGTGTATTTTTTGAGATACACATTCTCTGTGCAGTGCGTGTGAGTGTGTGTGTGTGTAAGCAGCAAGAAGATAGGTTTATCAAAAAATAAAAGCCAGTAATAGCATACTATGTTATTCTCAAACTGAAACAACATTAATGGGTTTATTAAAAAAATGAAGTAGCATAATATACACTAAATCAGAGTGTTTTGAAATAGGAAAAGAAATAATGTTACAGGAAAGTTTTGTTTCAGTATGTATGCATTGGTTTGTACAATTATTTGTTTTTCTTATTGTAGGTTGCAGTTAAAAATATTTGAGGCATTGGCCTAAAGTAACAAGTATCTTAATCAATTTACCTCAAAGAGTTATTACAAGGTTCATGTGTAATGGTGCACAATATTGAAAATAACCTCTGAAATAAAAAGTACTTGGTAATACTTAGTGCTTTATTTTCTAATTTTCCATAATAGGATCATGTTATTTTGAGTGAAAATTTGAAAAATAAAGATTTTCAAAGTATTAAGTACCTTAAAAATACAAACATTAACTATATTTTATTGTGAAAAGTTATGTTTTAAAGGGTTTTGAGATCTCTACATTCAAGGGATACAGAATGTGTCATATTTTCTTAGAGTTCTGCATGGGCAATGATTCCTCCCTGGGATCTAGCACAAGCTCAGTGGGGACACAGGTCCAGAGACCTCATGTCAAAGTTAGATTCATGGTATTTAAACTTGGCCAAGAAGATTACTCTAAGAGCTCAAGAGGAAAGTCAGAGGGTTTGGAGGACAAAAGCCAGAAAGACCAAATTGTTCCTAAAGTCTGAAGGTCAAGGAGGAAAATGAAGATATAAGAACAGAGCAGGGAGCAAAGAGCAAATGTTGAATCAAGATGAGAGGATATGAGCCAGTGTGTAAGGTCAACTTCAGAATGTAAACCTGGGCTCAGCAAATTGTGGATCAGGTGGAGGGAGCTGCAGTGACCCAGGGCAAGAGGGCAGCAGCAGAGAAAGCAGCAATGAGACAAAACAGTGCAAAACAGTACTCTGCAGGCCCATCTCTGCCTTCTGGAAGGAGCACACAGCAGTGGGCAACAGCAGTCTAAGGAGCCTGACAGTCTTACTTTGAATATAGATTCTGCCACTTATTTGCTGTGTGAACTGGCATAGGTTAGTGAATCTGTGTGCCTTAGTTTCTACAGTGTAAAATGAGGATAATATAGGATTGTTATGAGGATTGAATAAGTCAATATTTGTAAAGTACTTAGAACAGTGACTGGCTGTGCTAAGCAATAAGTAAGGGCTTGATAAGTAAATAACTAAGTTGTCACCATGGCTTTTCACTTATAGCAGGAAAATTTTTTGACACGTTAATCTATGACTTTCTCTGTGTATCTCCCACCTTTCTCCCTTACTTTATTCAAGCAGGAAGTTAAGCTCAGGGGTTTTTGGATTCAGCATATTTTAGTCTGTGTATACTTCTCTCGATATTTATTTTACATTTTATTTTAAAAATGTTTAAGGGCAGCAAGAGGAGGGAAACATGCTCCCTCCATGGGGAAGAGTAGAGGGAGTGTGCTTTCAGAGTGGAGCCGCTTGTCCTGCTCTGTAGCCCCACATTGCAGAGGGGTCACCTGCCAAGAGAAAGGCTGAATGGGGCACCTGGGGAGGCTGAGATGCCCACTTTGGACACTCCAGCCCTCTTCGAACACTTCCTAACCCAGGGGTGGTGCTGCAGCAGCAGAGCTGCCAGCTGTAAAGAGACCATGCCTGTCTCGGAGTGACGTATCTTGACCGAAAGACCTCCTCAGTGCCTTGATTCTTTTGTAAGATGCTTGACTTTTGCTTAATACAAGGGAGGAGACAGGCCAAGGAGCAGGAGAATGGGAAACTTCAGGAAGGACCAAGGCTGAATTTTCTGCTAGTTTGTTGAGATGGGGGTGGCTCAGAGTCTGAGTTTTGTTTTGGTTTAAGAAAATGTTAAAAATATTTCTTGCACGCCCCAGTTTGTAAACTGAGAATCATACAGGATAGTCATGTTTTCTTATAACTTCCCCTCTTCACCTACTATTTAAGTTGTTATTCATTTTAACTATATTTCACTTGATGAAAAATATTAGAAATTGGAAAATATCCACTGATGATGTCCTTCCCTATACCTCCCACCCCCGAACACTCTCCTATCTCAAATAGGGACACAGAACTTTGTTTGCAGCTCAGCTGTCACATCTGAACCTACAACAGCACTATGGCCTGGCTTTTGGTATGGATGGAGAAGAACCTCTCCCACATCTGAGTTTTGTGCTTTAGCTATTACCAGAAAAATCTGTGCACCAACCTGTCAGGTTATACTCCTTACTCTGAATTCAGACACCTGTCACAAAAATGAAAACAGGCTTTCATGAAAAAGGCAACAAATATGACATAACTGAAAACCAGCTGTCCCAGGACTGAGCAGCCAGAGAACACAAATGAAGGCCTATTAGCACTCACACTCAAAGTATGATAGCCCCTGGCAGAGCCCAGTCTGCTGAGGGTTTGGAGGCTCACTTAGGTCTTTTACAAGTACCTGCAATCAGCCAGGCCACTCCTCACGGCTGATTTCTGCTGCTCTGTGCTGTGCCACCAGCTCGATTGTTCTGTTTGGACTCCTTTCACAACTTCAGCTCTGGTTGGCCCAAAGATCTGCTGACCTCACCATTAGTTGATCTGGATTCTGCAGCTGCTGCCTTTGACGGCTGAACAATGCCGCTCTGCCCTCAGCTGTCTTGACCTGCTGAGGGTCAGATCTCTGCTGACTCACCTCATATGTTTGTGCCACGTCTGTCTTCTGTTTAGATCAGGGACAAGAAGCATCCCCAGTATTGTTGCCCCAGTTCTGAATTACAGCAGAGGTTAATAATGTAGCCCTTTTCTTTTTTTCACTCCACTAGAACAGCTGAGTTGGAAAAGTCTCACGTAATGACCACCATCTGTATCTAGAATTACTGTTTCCTCTAATGCTTTTCCTGTTCCTGGTTCCTTGGGCCAGGCTCTTCTTTCTTCAAGTGATTTCCATTTTAGGGCTCCTTTGTCCCCTATGCAAATTTGGAAGAACTCCCCTCCTGTCACCGCTACCTCATCTCCCCTTCCCAGGTCCTCACACATTCCTGTCTAGGTCTGAACCCTAAATGTGGATGTAATTTAAATTTTTTTGTCCCAGGGGCTCTTCAGCCTCTAGGAAATCAGTAGATGCACACAAAAGCTTAGTGAGGGAGGGGGTACCACCCAAATGGCACACTGGATATGTCTCAGACTTGGTTTTATCTGGACCCCCTACATGAGATGATATCCCCCCTGTAGGCTCTGTGCATTTAAGCCCAGGAGTAATGATAATAATAGTAATAGTCAATGTTTCTTGAGCTCTTTGCATGTGCCAGGCATTGTACTGGACATGCCCAAAATAAAATATGCCCTATCTTATTCAATCTTCACAACGAGCCTAGGAAGTAGTTGTTATTACATCCATGTGGACTGCAGATAAGGACCCTGAGGCAAAGAGGTTGAGTAACTTACCTGAGGTTCTAAATGGCTGGATAGGGATTCAGTTTCAGGAATTCTGATTTCTGAATCCACCACTGTATCCCTGCAGGATTTAGTGTTTTGTGAATGTATTCTGTGCCCTGGTGTGGAGAGGAGGCTTCCCTCCTGTGTTTAGACACCACCTGACTCTTACCCACATGGAGGAAAATGGCTAATTAACCTGGACAAATAATATTTCATTAACTATCTGCACTGTTCTAAAGAATGGGGACAAAGAGCTCCTGGGTCATGGTGTCAGTCCCTGCCTAAAACAGATCCTTTGAGGAATGACCACTGTCCTTTTTTTTTCAATAATATTCAATAAGCTCAAAGATATTCAATGGGCACATTGCCAAAGATGGCAATCTCCTTTGCTTGCTTGTCTTTTAATTTTTCTAAGGTGCAAGGCAAATACAGCCTTAGCAATCTATTAATCAGATGACTGCATTATCGATGTACAGTAGAATGCTAAGCAATATGATGTTTGTGTTGTTATTTATTAGGTGGGTTAATGGGGACTTGGGGAAATTGCTTTCCTTTTATATTTATTCTCTTCCTTTCTCATGCCTCTTCCTGTATCAATGAGGACAACAGTGGCCATTACATTTTAGAATTATACCCAAGGAAAATATTCTATCTATCTGAAAATGTACACTCTGACAAGTTTTGTCAGTCAGCAAGCCAAGAGGCATTTTGGGCAGAATACTAGGCATTGTGGCTAGTAACAAAGGAGGCTGGCTTGCAAAGAGCTTAAACTTGAATGGGGATACTGGAAACCGTCAGGAGTTAGTAGATATTGGGGGCTTGAGCTGCTAATTATTGGTGAGATGGAAGAACTAGTCTGGAAATGCTTTCTTCATTTTTCCATGTGGCTAATAGCATTTCTTTCTTTTTTAACTAATGATTTAAGTTTTTGACCTTTATAAATACTGCCTGTGCTTACTTTGGCAGAAGTCTAGAATTCACGACTCTCTCCAGGTGATCCTTAGGGTGATAGTTTGAATTCAAGTACAGAAAGGCAATTCTTAACTGTCTTTAATTATTAATGAGGATAATAAGGAAAACAAGAAAACAGGCCACTGCTACTTGTGTTCAAGGTGCTGTCAAATATAGAATGTGTCCCTCCTTCACTACTTTAATTCATTATATGTCATGCTTTGAATTGTTTTTACTTAAAAATAAATCACCTGTTTTTGTTGTTTAGCTCACTTTTTGAAATTTTTACATTTTTGGTAAAAATTTTGTTCCAAATAGTCTTCTGTTTAATTACTTGTAAGAACCTTATGTAATAATTATAATTACAAAATAAATGCATCTCAGACACTGTTTTTCAAATAGCAGTTGCATAATATTTAAAATGTGGTTAATAGCTCTGAAAACAAAGAGGTACAAGTATTGCCAGGAATGTATTATAAGGGACAGCTTCTGAGGTTGACTGGCATTTCAAAATGAAGGTATTGAAGTATTTGAAGACTTTTCTCCATTTGTACATAGTCAGTGCGAGACAATTGCTTCCCAAATGTTATTTATTTGTTGCTAGTGTTTTTGTGAGCGAACGTTTGTGTGGAGCTGACTTTCACTGTGACCTCTCTTTCCAAATGTACACCACATTTTGAAAAAAAGCTTCTTTTGGAATGAAAATTTTTTTTTTTTTTTTTTTTTTTTTTTTTGCGGTATGCGGGCCTCTCACTGTTGTGGCCTCTCCCATTGCGGAGCACAGGCTCCGGACGCGCAGGCCCAGCGGCCATGGCTCACGGGCCCAGCCGCTCCGCGGCATGTGGGATCCTCCCGGACCAGGGCACAAACCCGTGTCTCCTGCATCGGCAGGCGGATTCTCAACCGCTGCGCCACCAGGGAAGCCCTGGAATGAAAATTTTTAAAGAATATTCCTCATGTCTTACTGAGTGTTATTCTTTTCAAAATTTTCATCTAAGGGGAATGTCTTCATTTCTGCTAGGTCTGCAAGTTAAATCTCTGTGTGGTGGATAGGTCTGGAATAGGATGAGTTTCCTACAGACCAAAGGCATTTCTCTACTGACCTTGTCCAGTTGAAAGGAGTATCACGCCCAACATGAGAGTATCAAAATCACCCTCCAAATTGCAATGTCAACGATACCATGTATTTCTGGCCCAGAAGTTATTCATCAATGATAATTTGGGAGTGCAAATATTTACCTTCAGTTTCTTCAAGTTTTCACTTGTTCTCTCACTACTTATATCATAATCATTTGAGCTCCATGTGGTCGACTGGGTGACTTCACTGCCATATATTTATTAAAAGACTCAGGAGGGTAACATGCAGTATGGCATAAAGTGGGAGGTAGGGAAGTAGAGAAACAACTTGAATTAAAATTTTAGCAATAGCTGTGACCCAAACACAGGATAAGGAAAAGCATTATAAAGCTATCAGAGGCGTGAGGAATGAACTCAGTAAACTTGTATTTAGGGCATTCTGTGTGCCAGAAACTATGCTAGTGATAAAGATGATGTAGGTATGACATGTTCCCTACCCTAGAGAAATTTAGTCTAGCTTGAATAAAAAATATACATATAAATAAATAATAAAAAATATACATTTACTATATGACATGCAAAACACCAATTCATTTAGACAGTAATAGGTATTTAATTGGAAAACATTTGGTGAATGAAGGAATGAAGTTTTGTACAAGTGCAATGAGTGAGTCTGGAGGATTGGTTTTTATACAAGGAGTAATTGTTCCTCTCACTTCCTGTAATTTCCTTTGGAGAATTAATATGATATCTTCTAAATTAAGTAAATTAATTAATAATAAATAATTAATATTTTCAGCTGTTCTCTATGTGCTGATCCATATAGAGACCCTCACCCCCCCCTTTTTCATACTGAGCTCCAGATCCACAAAGCTAAATACCCACTGCATATTTGGTGTTCTAGAGATTATCCAAACTCACTATGCCCCAACTTGCTCTCCTCCATCTGCATTTTTTATCTCAGTTAATACATTACTATTCACCCCATTTCCAAAGCCATCCTAGATACTTCCCTGTCATTCATTTGTCACATTAAGGTAGTCCATGTCTCTGATGTCTAAATTCTTAATTTTAAATTGTAAATTTAATTTCTGACCTTGTCTTTCCCTTCCTATTGACTTAATTCAGGTCTTTGTCACTTCCCAGATTACTATGGTATTATTTTAACTAGTCTCTCTCATCTGAATTGCTTACAGCTTTTCTCTAGTCTCCTTCCAGTTTGTCATTATTGTCAACAGAATGTTTTTTCTAATATCAATTGTCCTGCTTAATTCAATGGCTATCTATAGAGGTGGACAAATTCAAAGTCAATATCTGAGATATAAAACATGTCATGTTATTTTATTTCTATGTCATTTGCCCACATTGTTCCATCTATTTGGAATTTCCTTTCTTTAGCTCAGATTATTTGTCACAATGCTGTTCAAGTGTTAGTGACTTAATGAAGCCTCTTCTGACAGCCCTGTACCCACAGCATCCTCTGCTCACCTCCTCCCACCATACTGTAATCTTCTTGTGGGCAGTCTTAGGAGAGTTTTTGATGCATAATAGGCCCCAGAAAATGTTAATTAAATAAAGGCATCCTAACAGTGTTGAATTATAATGATTCTTTTCATTTATTCAGCACTTTATATCAGGCACTGGCTAAGCACTTTAAATATATTATCTCCAATTATCACAGCACTTCTGACAGTAGCTATAATTTTTCTTCCTTTTTAAATCAATAGATGAGCAAATAGAGACTCAGCGAGGTTAAGTGAATTTTCATATGTCACATAGCTAGGTTATGGCAGAAAAAAGATTTGAAACCTAATCCGTTTGACTCGAAATTTGCGAAAGTATGATCTGGATTTTAACACCCTTATGTATTAGAGATCAATGAAAATAAAATCAGTTTATAAGGATGATTGTAGTTTAATTTCCCAGTATTAACATAAATATATAAACATAAATATATAAAATATGGATCTGTACACAATAAAATATATAACATATGAAGATAATTATATTAATGTAAAATATATACTATGTCAGGAATATATAGCATATATTATATATAAACAAAATTTACTATAGCTGTAGATTCATGCAATATAAAATCATCTATAAATATATGTAACCTAAATTTTTATATATTGAGGATAAAATAAACAGAAGAACTGAAAATAAAAAGCAACGCCTTTACCATCCTCAGTCCCACTTTTAAGAGAATATCACTAAACTACTTTTTATTTTAGTTTTTTGGGTAAGTATCCTCAAATCAAAAGAGATCCTTATTTTACTGTCTCCTAATTTATCAATTTGACTCCTTATGATGAAGGATGAACATTTATCTCATTTATAATGCTTTGTATCACCTCACCATGTTTCCCATTTTGAAAAACTATAGTATTTTGCTCAGTTGTTTGGTTAATTTTGTTGCTTTATTGTTGGTAAATCTCCTTTTCCCCCCATCCATTTTCTACTTATCTCTTAATTTCTCTTAATGTAAAAATGATGCTATTTGCACACCTCCCTTCCTTACATGTCTCCTTCCCATTCAGAGAATCAGCTCTAGCTCTCTCTTTCCTTTCCGTTTTCCAGAGTGATATCTTTTACCTTTCATTCTCTAGTTAGAATTGTCTATCTTGTGTGGTGTGTGTGTGTTCACTCTAGAAATTACATGTACCTTTGACTTTCCCTGGACATTGCAAGGTTATTAAAACATTTAAACTCATTTACACTGACTTACATGCCATTGTTTTCTTGTATTTTCTAACACATACACATACATGCATATATATGCAAATCTATGGGTAAATCTAAATGAGTAATGACTATAAAACAACAAAAAATAGTATGTAAGATGTATATTTACAGAATGTGTGTTTTAAAACAACTATTATTGTTTTATTCATTTACTTCTCATTTAGAGACTCCCATGTATTTACCATTTTCATTGCTCTTCATTCCTTCCTACATCTCTTCCTCTTCACACTTCATTCTGTCTTCAGTTTTATGCATCAAATTCTTAAATTCTATTATTATTTCCTAGAATTTTCCTAGCATTTTCACTTGGTTATTTTACAGTTCCCTATGTCACTTCCCATAGGTTCCAGCTCCCTGCCAACATTTTCAAGCTTGACTTGGAATTTGGCTTGTGGTGTAATTGGAATTACCCAATAAACATTCCCTAGGACGTGATCTGAGTCCTAGTAACTCATGTGTTATCTTGCTAGTTGTAGAAATTTCACTTGATAAACATTAAACATTGTAACCTTAAAAAAATAAAATGTCTAAGCCTGTTATTTTTGTTGTTTCTTGTCCCAACATGTTCCTAGTTATATTAGCTTGTGTGTTGCACATTGTATTTTGAAAGATTAATTGTTGAAATAATTTAAGACTGAGCATCATATTACCTTCCTCTAAAGAGGATTTTCATTTGCTTTGTCAGATATGTAGGAGTAGTAGCAATCAGAGTTGATCTTAATTGAGTTCAGGCCCAGATGACTCCAAGCCAAGCTGCGGTCTATGTCCTGGACAATATCTGACATAGAGACCTTTCTCCATTTCGACAATTTGATAGACACGCAGGTTTCCACACTGTTAAGTCCAGACAAGTTCAGTGAAGATAAATAAGGAGTTGAAAAACATTTCTCATTGAGTAAGAATGAAAAACATTGGAGTTATTATTATTTTTATTAAAGAAGAAAAATCTAGGTGTTGATTTTATTATAATTAATATATGAAGAACTACTACTTAACAAGAAATAAGAGAAAATAAGCTTGGAATCTCCCAAGGGTGAAAATCATAGATTTAATGAATAAATGACTAAATTAGTTAGTGGAGACCCAAGGAAAATATTCATGTATTTCTTCATCCAGGTACCACTCCCACTGGATCTTTTTGGTCCATCCTCATTATAACCTTTCCATTGTAAGTTAACGAGACGGAGACCCCAGTAATTCATTTCACATTTTTATGTTGTCCCGTATCCTTCATGAAAAGTTAGAGCATCCAGTCATCCGTTTGGAGTTGATTGCATTTGATACAAAATGATAATTACACCTTTTACCTTTGCATAATGCTTTATATTATTTCAAATTGCTTTCATATCCATTATCTTACTCTATACAGTATAAAAAATGTGTGATATAGGCTGGTGGTTTGATTAATTTTTATTATACATTTGATAAGACTGATTCCCAGAAAGGTTATATTTAACTTCCAACAAATGCTGATAAAAAAGTTTGACCAACAAAGCAGGGAGGATTCTAATTTTCTTTTTAGCACACTTTCATATGCATGAAACATTATCAGGTGAAGGTAATCTGGAATTTAAATACCAACCTTGTTCATGAATGCAAAGCCATAGTTAAGCTGTACAGGCCCCAAACTTCTACCTAGTTTGCTTCAATCTTCATGTTTGACACAGATGTATTAGACACCCACCCTTCCTTTGCCAGCCATTAGAACAATCTCTTTGTCCTTCTTCTTTCAACCTAGGCAATGTACTATCTGTATCTTACTTGGGTCTTTGATATTGTTATATTGATATTTCCTGAAGATATATTTCTGAAATAGTTTGTCTTTTTTCATCTTTCTTTCCTTGGACTTCCATTCAGCTCCCTTTGTTCAGTTGGAAGTAACCAGGACTTATTCCCTCAAGCACACTTAACTAATTTCCCTCTTCCTAAGGCTGATAGCTATGTAATTAGGTTCTTCCTTGCTATCTTAAGAAAATAACCTGAAGAGAAAACTAGGTCTCCTTTTGAATATTTGGATGTATGAGATTCCTAATATTAAAATTAATATTTTCCCAAATACTCAATTATTAAGTGCATGGACAATGTTTGTAAGCGTTTAATCTGGTGTCTGTCCCATGGGTAGTACTCAATAAATGACAATTGGTACTACTATTACCATTATTTCTACTATTATTCCTTCTCCTCCTATTACTAAAATTTCAAGCTCCCAAACACAAGGTTTCTTTCTCGCTCTATTGGATTGGTGTGGCATCATGAAAAAATGAAGCAACATGGTGCCAACTTTAGAGGTGCTCCTCTGGCTATGGTTTGGCTGTGCACTCAAGGTTAGAGAAGCCCTCTTTTAGAACTCAGTGTTTTCAACTAAGCATGTATCAGGACTAACATGTCATCAGTGCCTAAAAGATAATTTGGCCATAGCTGTGACATGTAATAAGAAGCATTACCTTCTGGTGGGATTCATTTCTGAAATGACATTTTGAGCTGGGGATTTCAACCTACCCGTCCCTCCATTATTTGGGGAATACTTGAAGAGTGCAGTGTGGAATGAGGGTTTTCTGAATTTGACTTTTTAAAAAGTGATCTTGAGTTTCAGGATCATTTTTAACAGAACGTGGAGGAGGTTCTGAGTGAAGTTGAAACTATATAGAGACTTCTGGTAAAAATATTTTTAAAGGCATAATCATAATTTTGTTTTTAATATTTCTTTTGGCAGCACCGCATGCAGCATGTGGGCATGTGGAATCTTAGTTCCCCAACCAGGATTGAACCTCTACCCCCTGCAGTGGAAGTGCAGTGTCTTAACCACTGGACTGCCAGGGAAGTCCCCATGGTTTAATTTTTGTCTGGGATAAGCTGATTTTATTTGGTTAGCTGGCAGTTAAATAACCAAGTAGTGGGGGGGGGGGGGGTTAAACATAAAAATCCTTGTGTTTCATCTCAAATATTTGATGAATGGTTTTATAAAGGTGAATTAATCAATGCCAATTGTGGCAAAAGTGTAAAAGGTACTGAACTCTATTCAGGGACTACTACTACCATGCTACTGTTTAATTTAATGTTGCTACATTAGCAACAGGCCATCTATAAGTTAGACAAACAGAAGAAACACTATAATGTGAACTTTGACATTGTTGACTGTAGAAGAAATTAAGTGATGTATTAACTGATACAGGATGGCAATTTGAACAAAGTCATTCTATTATTCATGGGAAAACCAATACATAAAAATAATGCCAGCCAATAGGAGATGAGTTTACCCTGCATACTGATTCTGTAAATATTTCTAACTCTTGAATCTGTGACATACTGAAAGTGAAAAACAATGCATTTTTATTGACTGAGATATGAGAACTCCAGCAGCACGTTAAAGAAGGCTTTGACAATGATCGTGATGCAAATGGTTAGAGATTTTGGAAGAAGAGCTGATTCTTCTGGCTGTTTTTTGCAAGTGAGCGCTTCCTTCTTGATGAAATCTCTGCGCTATTGGCCAAATGTGGGAGACACCTTAGATTTATGTTGTATCAAATAGAGCTTAGCTTCAGACTCACTGTTCTTCTTCAGAAAAGTAAGCCACATGTAGTACTTTCTATGGTTGGCTAAGATTTCTTCAGATGACCAGACTAGGCCAAAGCTGTCCTTGGGAAATCTGACAAAATCCTATGAAGGTAATTTAGCTGCAGGGGATATTTTAGAACGTACTGAGCCTTTTGAGTCTTGCAAGATCTGAATCATCTTTCGTTTAGATGAATCAGAGTTTTACTTTCTGAGCTTCAACGACAACAACAAAGCTTGATGTATTTGAAGTGTAATTACCAATATTGAGGATTATAGCCACCTAACTTGGCAGACTATTACTCTTTCTTTGGCTCACTCCTTTAATCAAGGGCATTTTAGGGGCTGAATTTGACAGTTGCAGTGCTGGAGACAGATTGGGAACAAGGTTATGGGGTAAGTTACATTTTCTCTAGCTTTTGTGTCAAAGAAATTGACAATGTATTAGAAAGGTTCATTGTCTGCATCAAAGCCAGGAGGGTATAATGCACTATTTCTCTGGCAGAAGTAACAATAGGATGAAGTGGTTTTGATAAAATCTCATTATATTCACATCTATGGGATCAAAGGAGGAGAAAAAGAGCCTATTTTTCCGGGGAAGAAATGTTGATGTTACATGGTCTTACTCCTCTGGATGTTGGAAGTCCTGGGGTAACTCAGCTACATGGTAGTGTTGGGCTTCTAAGCCTAGCATCTTTTTCAGGTTCTTCTTCAAATATATCAGAACCTCTTGGAGAAGAGCAGCATCGGCATCAGCACCAGCAACAACAACAATCACACAATAATTATAGCAGCAGCATTTTCTGAGCCTCAGCTGTTGGGTTAATTCTGGTTCAGTGCATTTACTATACTGAGTTATTTTGATCTATAACCGATTTTAGTAACTTCCAATAAGACCATAAACCATCTTTATTTCTTCCTTAACCCTCTTTTTAGTTCTTTTGCTCTCTGTAATTCCCTTCCTTTCCTCTCTCTCCTCTAGGCACCAAAAACAACTTCACACAATGACTGCTTCTTTGTCATACTCCCTCGGACCTATGGGATATAACTGTTATTTAGTGTAGTTCTCCTCTTTTTCATCAGGACTTCAAAGCCCTATCCATCTGCTTTGATATTGCTACACAAAAGCAGAATACATGCAGAAGAGACCATTCTCCTTTGGAACTGACAGGATGCTTCTCTGAAAGGAAAGGGCTCAAGTTCTCCATTGGTTGGCTGATGGCAGGAAAGCAAAGAGGTGAGCTTTGGAGAAAATTACCATCCTGGTTCCTATTGCTATGGTTCTGGTTGGACCATAGTCACAATCTCACATCTCAATGAAGAATTATATATATTCTTTGAATGTGTCTTCTATATTTTTAAGAAGTGTTCTGGCTATGTACATTGTGAAAGGACTTTGTGGTTAATTAAAGATCTGCAATAAAGAAGAGTGCTATTAATTTTGTATTCTGTGCCAGCAGCTATTTAATAATTAAGCTATATAGCAGAGGTTAACTCTTTTCTTCTAATAATTTACAGTAGGTACAGACATTGTAGACAAAGGAATACAGAATTTGAGTTTTCATTAGATAGCTGAGAAAAGTTCCCCATGATAACTGCTCTATCTTATAATTCCTCAACATTACCTTTAGCACAGGCTCATGAAGCCTTCTATTTGCGAAAGTACTCAAAGCATATTACCTGGTAAAACTTTTAAAAACGAACCATTGTGAGTTTGAAGACATAGTGAATAAAATTCAAAACTGAAGCCTCTTTCTCTACTTTTTCCCTCCTGAGTACTTTCTTCTTGAGTTAGAAGGTTAATTTCTAATTCTTTATCATCCAAAGTGTCAGCCTCCTTATTATAATGCTAGAACATATACTGGAATGTCCCTTATCTAACATGACTGGCTAATTATTAAAATATTCTATTTTTTTCTCCAGCTGTTTTCTTTCTGAGTAAACAAATTGCTAAATTCAATTGGCTTCCATTTGCACTTCATTGCTTCTTGAAAGCAAATACTCTGCAAAAATGAGTTGCCTCTGGGTGTTTATAACCTCCAAGGGCAGAAGGAACAAATGTGTACATGATTTCTCTAATTTAAAAACAAGAGATTAGGAACCAAGATGTCAGAGCAGAAGGACGTGCTCTCACTCCCTCTTGCAAGAACACCAGAACCACAACTAGCTGCTGGACAGTCATCTCCAGGAAGACACTGGAACTCACCAAAAAAGATACCCCACATCCAAAGACAAAGGAGAAGCCACAATGAGTTGGTAAGAGGGGTGCAATCACAGTAAAATCAAATCCTATAACTGCTGGGTGGGTGACTCACAGACTGGAGAACACTTATACCACAGAAGTCCACCCACTGGCGTGAAGGTTCTGAGCCCCACATCAGGTTCCCAACCTGGGGGTCTGGCAAAGGGAGGAGAAATTCCTAGAGAATCAGACTTTGAAGTCTAGTGGGATTTGATTGCAGGACTTTGAGAGTACTGGGGGAAACAGAGACTCCACTCTTGGAGGGCACACACAAAGTAGTGTGTGCATTGGGACCCAGGGGAAGGAGCAGTGATCCCAGGGGATACAGAACCAGACCTACCTGCTAGTGTTGGAGGGTTTCCTGCAGAGGCGGGTGGTGACTGTGTCTCACCATAGGGACAAGGACACTGGCAGCAGAAGTTCCGGGAAGTATTCCTTGGTGTGAGCCCTTCCAGAGTCCACCATTAACCCCACCAAAGAGCCCAGGTAGGCTCCACTGTTGGGTTGCCTCAGGCCAAACAACTAACAGGGAGGGAACCCAGCCCCACCCATCAGCAGTCAAGTGGATTAAAGTTTCACTGAGCTCTGCCCACGAGAGCAACAGTCAGCTCTACCCACCACCAGTCCCTCCCATCAGGGAGCTTCCACAAGTCTCTTAGCCTCATCCACCAGAGGGCAGACAGCAGAAACAAGAAGGACAATCCTGCAGCCTGTGGGGAAAAAACCACGTTCACAGAAAGATAGACAAGATGAAAAGGCAGAGGGCTAGGTACCAGATGAAGGACAAGATAAAACCCCAGGAAGACAACTAAATGAAATGGAGATAGGCAATCTTCCAGAAAAAGAATTCAGAATAATGATAGTGAAGATGATCCAGCACCTTAGAAAAAGAATGGAGGCAAAGATAGAGAAGATGCAAGAAATGTTTAACAAAGACCTAGAAGAATTAAAGAACAAACAAACAGAAATGAACAATACAATAACTGAAATGAAAACTACACTAGAAGGAATCAGTGGCACAATAACTGAGGCAGAAGAATGGATAAGTGTCCTGGAAGACAGAATGGTGGAATTCACTGCTGTGGAACAGAATAAAGAAAAAAGAATGAAAAGAAATGAAGACAGCCTAAGAGACCTCTGGGACAACATTAAATGCAGCAACATTCAAATTATAGGGATCCCAGAAGGAGAAGAGAGCGAGAAAGGAACAGAGAAAATATTTGAAGAGATTATAGTAGGAAACTTCCCTAACAAGGGAAAGGAAATAGCCACCCAAGTCCAGGACGTGCAGAGAGTCCCATACAGGATAAACCCAAGGAGAAACACACCGAGACACATAGTAATCAAACTGGCAAAAATTAAAGACAAAGAAAAATTACTGAAAGAAGCAAGGGAAAAATGACAAATAACATACAAGAGAACTCCCATATGGTTAACAGCTGATTTCTCAGCAGAAACTCTATAAGCCAGAAGGAAGTGGCATGATATATTTAAAGTGATGAAAGGGAAGAACCTACAACCAAGATTACTCTACCCGGCAAAGATCTCATTCAGATTCGATGGAGAAATCAAAAGCTTTACCGAGAAGCAAAAGCTAAGAGAATTCAGCACCACCAAACCAGCTCTACAACAAATGCAAAAGGAACTTCTCTAAGTGGGAAACACAAGAGAAGAAAAGGACCTACAAAAACAAACCCAAAACAATTAAGAAAATGGTCATAGGAACATACATTTCGATAATTACCTTAAACGTGAATGGATTAAATATTCCAACCAAAAGACACAGGCTTGCTGAATGGATACAAAAACAAGACCCATCTATATGCTGTCTACAAGAGACCCACTTCACCTAGGGACACATACAGACTGAAAGTGAGGGGATGGAAAAAGATATTCCATGCAAATGGAAATCAAAAGAAAGCTGGAGTAGCAATACTCATATCAGATAAAATAGACTTTAAAGAATGTCACAAGAGACAAGGAAGGACACTACATAATGATCAAGAGATCAATCCAAGAAGAAGATATAACAATTATAAATATATATGCACCCCACATAGGAGTACCTCAATACATAAGGCAACTGATAACATCTATAAAACAGGAAATCGACAGTAACTGAGTAATAGTGGGGGACTTTAACACCTCATAAACACCAATGGACAGATTATCCAAAATGAAAATAAATAAGAAAACAGAAGCTTTAAATGACACAATAGACCAGATAGATTTAATTGATATTTATGGGACATTCCATGCCAAAATAGCAGACTACACTTACTTCTCAAGTGCGCATGGAAAATTCTCCAGGATAGATCACATCTTGGGTCACAAATCAAGCCTCAGTAAATTTTAGAAAATTGAAATCATATCAAGCATCTTTTCTAACCACAACGCTATGAGATTAGAAATGAATTACAGGGGAAAACACATAAAAAACACAAACACATGGAGGCTAAACAATACGTTACTATATAACCAAGAGGTCACTGAAGAAATCAAAGAGGAAATCAAAAAATACCTAGAGACGAAAATGAAAACATGACAATCCAAAACCTATGGGATGCAGCAAAAGCAGTTCTAAGATGGAAGATTATAGTTATACAAGACTACCTCAAGAAACAAGAAAAATCTCAATCTAACCTTACACCTAGAGGAACTAGAGAAAGAAGAACACACAAAACCCAAAGTTAGCATAAGGAAAGAAATCATAAAGATCAGAGCAGAAATAAATGAAATAGAAACAAAGAAAACAATAGCAAAGATCAATAAAACTAAAAGCTGGTTCTTTGAGAAGATAAACAAAATTGATAAACCATTAGCCAGACTCAACAAGAAAAAGAGGGAGAGGGGGCTTCCCTGGTGGTGCAGTGGTTGATAATCCGCCTGCTGATGCAGGGGACACGGGTTTGTGCCCTGGTCCGGGAAGATCACTCGTGCCGCAGAGCAGCTGGGCCCATGAGCCATGGTTGCTGAGCCTGCGCGTCCGGAGCCTGTGCTCCAAAATGGGAGAGGCCACAACAGTGAGAGGCCCATGTACCGCAAAAAAAAAAAAATAAAATAAAAGAGGGAGAGTACTGAAATCAATAAACTTATAAATGAAAAAGAAGAAGTTATAACAGACACTCCAGAAATACAAAGCATCCTAAGAGACTACTATAAGCAACTCTACGCCAATAAAATGGACAACCTGGAAGAAATGGACAAATTTTTAAAAAGGTATAACCTTCCAAGACTGAACCAGGAAGAAATAGAAAATATGAACAGACCAGTCACAAGTAATGAACTTGAAACTGCGATTAAAAATCTTACAACAAACAAAAGTCCAGGACGAGATGGCTTCACAGGTAAATTCTATCAAACATTTACAGAAGCGCTAACACCCATCCTTTTAAAACTCTAGCAAAAAATTGCAGAGGAAGGAACACTCCCAAACTCATTCTATGAGGCCACCATCACATTGTTACCAAAGCCAAAGATACTACAAAAAAAGAAAATTACAGACCAATATCACTGATGAATTTAGATGTAAAAATTCTCAACAAAATACTAGGAAACAGAATTCAACAACACATTGAAAGAGATAAATACACGCACCTGTGGTCAACTAATCTATGACAAAGGAGGCAAGGATATACAATAGAGAAAAGACAGTCTCTTCAATAAGTGGTGCTGGGAAAACTGGACAGCTACATGTAAAAGAATGAAATTAGAACACTCCCTAATACCATACATAAAAATAAACTCAAAATGGGTTAGAGACCTAAATGTAAGACCGGACACTATAAAACTCTTAGAGGAAAACATAGGAAGAACACTCTTTGACATAAATTACAGCAATATCTTTTTTGATCCACCTCCTAGAGTAATGGAAATAAAAACAAAAATAAACAAATGGGACCTAATGAAATTTGAAAGCTTTTGCACAGCAAAGGAAACCATAAACAAGATGAAAAGACAGCCCTCAGAATGGGAGAAATATTTGCAAATGAATCAATGGACAAAGGATTAATCTCCAAAATATATAAACAGCTCATGCAGCTCAATATTAAAAAAACAAACAAACGAATCCAAAAATGGGTAGAAGAACTAAATAGACATTTCTCCAAAGAAGACATACGGATGGCCAAGAAGCACATGAAAAGCTGCTCAACATCACTAATTATTAGAGAAATGCAAATCAAAGCTACAATGAGGTACCACCTCACACCAGTTAGAATGGGCATCATCAGAAAATCTACAAGCAACAAATGCTGGAGAGGGTGTGGAGAAAAGGGAACCCTGTTGCACTGTTGGTGGGAATGTAAATTGATACATCCACTATGGGGAACAATATGGAGGTTCCTTTAAAAACTAAAAATAGAATTACCATATGACCCAGCAATCCCACTACTGGGCATATACCCAGAGAAAACTGCAATGCAAAAAGACTCATGCACCCCAATGTTCATTGCAGCACTATTTACAATAGCCAGGACATGGAAGCAACCTAAATGCCCATCCACAGACGAATAGATAAAGAAGATGTGGTACCTATATACAATGGAATATTAGCCATAAAAAGGAACGAAACTGGGTCATTTGTAGAGACGTGGATGCATCTAGAGACTGTCATACAGAGTGAAGTAAGTCAGAAAGAGAAAAACAAATATTGTATATTAACGCATATATGTGGAACCTAGAAAAATGGTACAGATGAACCGGTTTGCAGAGCAGAAATTGAGACACAGATGTAGAGAACAAATGTATGGACACCAAAGGGGGAAAGCGGCGGGGGTGTGCGGATGCTGGTGTGATGAATTGAACGATTGGGATTGACTTGTATGAACTGATGTGTATATAATGGATGACTAATAAGGACCTGCTATATAAAAAAATAAATTAAATAAAATTCAAAAGAAAAAAATAAAATAAAAACGAACACCCTCCTTCAAAATCTAACACACTTTAAAAATATTGCACAACATTATTTTTTAGACTTCATAAAGGCACAGTATCCGTTTCTGCAATTCCCAAATTCCTTCATTTGCTTTTTGAGGATATTTTATCAAATGGAAGAGAGGGCATCATCTTCAGGTAATAAGATCACCAAATATCCAGGACACCGAAATACCATCATATTTAGACAATGAAGAATTAATTTCCATTTCGATTAACCAGGATTACATGGTTAAAAAGTTGAGAAGAGTAATGATTTATTTTCCAATAGGTTCAGCTTGGTCTGGTTTGATTGTACTTCAGTCTGTGAAAACAAAATCACAACACTGTAACAATTGCTATTCTGACCGTAGTGTCTGAGTAGCAGATAATTTGCATGCATCAAAATGGCGATTTAGTTACAATTTTGCCAGTTTCTTTAGCTCCCATGACCAAACTTGTTTGCAGAGTTTGGATTTTTGTTGTTTCTGTCATGCCTCAGGGAAAGGATAGCACATTGTAGAGTCTAATATACTTTATATCTAAGAATGAGATTGTGAATTAAAAAAATAATTGTAAGTATGTCTTGGCCAGAATTCTTATATCTTTCTTTAGATGATAAAGTGGTTAGGAGACTGCTCTTTGAAACCATACAAACTTGGGATTAGAGACCCAGATCCATCAATTATTATCCATGATGCTAAGCAAGTTACTAACCTCTAATAATAGTATTTACCTCATTAGGTCTGTTTAGATAATGTGAGATAGTGCACATAAAGTGATTAATCTACAACTGGACACAGAATAAAACCACAGGAATTCTTTATTTTCATTATGGTTATTGTTGTTACTAATAGAAGCCAGGATTACATATGCAAGGCATACTATATGAATGCCTATGAGGTTTTTCTTATTATTTGTTAAGTGTTTCAATGTCCGTGGAATGAGTGTCAGGGGTATAAATCACAGGTGTATCCATTTATTAATGGATAAGATGGCAGCACCAGTCTGAAAACGGGACAGTCTTTTATCTTTGGGAAGGCAAAGGTTCATCTTGATAACACTAATGAAAATTCTTTTAAATTTGTATGCATTTGTTTTATTTCATCTTCATTACAACCCTATGAGTTACTTATGGTGGTTTTTAAGTAAACTGAGATTCAGAGAAGCTGAATAATCTGATGATCACATAATAGGCAAAGCTAAAATTTGAGTTTGGTTGATCCAGTGAAAATTGCTTTTTTGTTTTGTTTGGTTTTGCTATGCATTGTTGCCTCTTTTTGATATTGAGCTTCTGAAACTGTATTGTGACATTTTAGTTTTTCTGATTAATAATATAATTGCTTATGTTTTATAAATTCAAGTATAGAAAGCATAAAGATGATAAAAAACATAATCTGTAACTCTGTTACCATGAGTTAGTCACCTTAACATTTTGGAGCTTTTATCTGTCAAATATATAGTTCGCTGATTGCTTCCTTTTGATGCATGACGTTGTTAATATATAGAGGAATCCTATTTTTTACCCCCAGGTGATCTTTTATAGATGCCCTTCAGAAAACCCTTGGGTCCCGGACCTTAGTTTTCTGCCACCAGTACAAGAATGGCCATCTTTCCTTTGTTTTTGGCTTGTAAAACATCGTGCTGACATGTAAGGGAATGATTTGGCATGTGAATATCTACTTTTACAGGATAAACTTCAAATGACCAAAGTGATGCCAATGAGAGGTGAAAAATTCTCTAAATTTGGTCACCTTCAGAGCTGAGCAAAACGAAAAAGAACTAGATCAGAAAGTATTTCACTAAAGTCTAGATACAATTAAGTTGCATTCACTTTGCCTACAGCTATTTTCTGATTCACATGGTGAGATAAATGATGAGTGTGAAAAGAGGGAATACAGGCATGGATATACTGAGCATATATGATGGAAATGTGTGGGAATGATGCATAGTGCCACATTCTTCTGCACTCGGGTGAGAGATAATTGTAGACAATCTGTTTAGTTTGACTGCCAGTGATGACCTATCTAAGTCAAGTCTAGTCCTTGAATCTGATTCCATTTCATGGGCTTTGATCACCTACTGAAGGGCAAGGATCTGGGGTGTGTGCATGCACATATGGGCACGTGTGTGTGAGTGCATAGGCAAACACGTATTTGTAATGTCATTCAGGATATAGGTGTCTATGGAGGGATTATTATTTATATTTATGTTTATTTTTGGCTTATTAAGGACCTCTTGGGGGGCAGAGATGGGATTAAACCAGGCAATATTCTTTTAAAAAGCAATTTTCCCTCACTTTTGCTTATATCAAATGTGCTATTTTTTTCTTTACAGAGTGTGTGAAATCATTATTTTTAAGAAAATTCTTGTTTTTTCTTCTAAAGATGGTCTTAAGGGATTTCTATACCCAGGACTCCACAACACACACTGCTGATTTTGAGATTTGGATTTTGGTTTGAAGCCAATTTTTCATCTCTTTAGCTTAGCTTTTAGTCTTTCTAAATCCATAAATGCTGAATGCCAGAATTTTAATGTAGAATTAAACTTGGCCCAGTTTATAGTTGGTCCCTATTTACCCAGTGACAACTGATATAGGACCCAAGGAGATAGGAGAGCTGAATGATGGGGTTAGATGATAAAGTCTGTGAAGAAAGAAAAAAATAGAAATGGATGATGGTGAAAATTTTCTAAAAATTTATTTTCTTTTATCACAACCTAAATAAATAGCCCTATATTAGAGCCAGTTTTGGAAGAGAAAACAATAATAGTTACATAGATAAATCACAAACATTCTACTGATATTTGATTAGTCTTACCATGTTTTATAAAGGACCCTGGGCTTTGGCCATTCTATGGCACTTGCAGACTCTTGAATGTACTGTGTTTTCTCATCTTCAAGCCTCCATCCTCTTTCTCATGACTTCACTCATTCTTCAAAATGCAATTTAACGACTTTTCTAGGAGATCGTCCCTCTCTTCTTCCTTTATATTCTCAGTGCCTAGCATCAGGCCAAGTACTAGGTGTCCAATAAATTTTGAAACAGTAGGTAAGTGATACAGGAATCAAAACTGGTGGCGAGAAAATTCTTTCTTTCCATTGGAGAAAGGCATTGCAGGGTGGCACAGTTTCAGAGATGAGGAAAAGAAAGGAAGACATGAAGAATATAAAATTCTTATGCATGAAAGTTTTTTAGACTCACATAAATATTGCTCCTGATAAAAAAATTGGAACAAGATGAATATCCAACTACATATCTACAATTGTGTCTGAGTGAACAAATAATAAATTATTTGCATCAAAATAACAAACATAAATTATTCCTGTTTTTTATATCAAACTTTTATATTCATTTTTGGAACAGAAGCTACTTTTGATTTAATTTCCTACAAATCTTAAGACTCTTACTGAGGTCTGAGGACCTAAGAAAGAAGTGGAGTGGTTAGAAAAAAGGTAACAAGCTTGAGTGGCTTAAAAATATAAAAATCTGAAAAATAACTCAAAATGATGAAATAGGCAATTTGCTAAAAGAGATGGCATTGATTGGAACTTGGATCCTTCTAGAAATGTGAGTCAGAAAATAAGTAGCAAATATTTTCAGAACTTACTGCAAACCTCTTTTTATAAAAGACTGAACGCTATGAATGAAATGTGGGAAATATCATTGTCATGCCTGACACTGTAGACAGAATAAATCAAGGTACATAGAGGTTCTATCACAAAAAGGTTTATCACATTTTAAAATTTCGTAGTTCAATTCTTGTAAGAATATTGGACTGAGTCCTGAAATAAGTCTATTAGTTCATGAAAAGTCAGGCATTGCTAAATAATTGGAGAGTTCAAAGGAATCAGAATTTCAGAGCTGCAATGAACCTTATGTATAATCTAGTCTGGCCTCTTTACTTTATAATTGAAGAATTTGAGGCTTAGAGAGTGAAATGGATTGTCCAGGGTCACCTAGAGAATTACTAATAGAGTGGCAACTAGGAGTCTGGACTTCAGGAGCTCAGCCTGGATCCCACTCCTGTGACATTATATCATGCTAGGTTATGTGTCAATAATTCCTTTACTAGAATTATGTATGGCATTAAGCTGCTGCCCTGGCTGGATAGATTTCCGTTCTTGAGAATGATGAGGTACAATTACATTTAACAAGTATTTATTCAACACATCACTGTGCTTGGCACTCAGAAAATTTGAAAAATAATAGAAGTTCCAGTCCCTTCTCTAGTGGCACAGGAAATTATAAATACCTCACAAAAGTGTGAAATTTTCAAGGCCTAGGTCATCTTACATTCAATGTGTTCTCAGTAGTTAGCATAGGACCTGGTATATTGGATAGTCAAAAACTGCTGAGTGAATCAAACTGGAGAAATGAAACTTGTCTCTAGATCACCCCATAGTGGCCATTAAGTGGTTAAACAGCAAATTATGAGCAACTGCACTAAGAAGAGGAGGCCTTATAGTGTGACATCCTATTTTCTAAGTAGTGGAAACATTTTTTTCAGTTTGTGCCCAATTTAGCATTTGCCTTTTTACAATTTTGGGGTTTTTTGTAAAGAAGGAAGATGGTGACATCGGAAAAAACTTAACCTTGCCATCTCCATAGCATTACAGAAAACTGAGGTAGCAGGCAGAAAGTTAAGCCACTCCCCAGTAGAAAAGACTCTGAAGTATAAATGTGTCTGCGAAATATAAATTACCCCTCAGAATTTATTCCAACTTGAGGGAAGGGAGCTGCTTTCACAGTCCCATACCAGTCAGTAATTGGCTGAGAGCCATAGTGGGATGGGGGAAATATAACCTCTCTGTTATTTCCAGCCACCTGTGTCTCCAATCAAAGTGATTCCAGTAGCTTCAGAGCAGTCCTTCTCCAAAGAGAGTCACAAGAAGGCAGGTAGAAGTAAAAGCACACAAAATTCGAAGTAGGGACACACAGAATTGGTAAAGAAAGGGAATCTCTGTAGAACATCGACAGTATTTGTTATAGCAGTAGTCAGCAAACTTTTTCTGTAAATAGCCAGATAGTAAATATTTTAGGTGCTTCAGGCCGTGTCTCAGTTGCAACTACTCAACTCTGCCCTTGCAGTTCAAAAGCAGCCATAGAAAATATATAAGCAAATGAGCATGTCTGTGTTGCAATAAAACAAAGATACTTTACAAAGGACACCGAAATTTTCATTTCAATAGCTAGTTTCGAATAACCATTTACTCCTAAGAGTATTTGAACTTGCCTGAAAATCCTTACCTCATTGATGTCCATCAGTACTACACTAGCATTATCATTACCCAATCCTAACCAAGCCTGTAAATTGAAAGACCTATGTTAAACCAGAATCTAATGCTCCATAAATATCCCTATTTTGCCCTCCTTTACCATGGTAAAAAAAAAACTCTTTTTTTGTCTTATCAAAAGTTGCTTTGGTAATATTTTCAGGAAACTAGCACTTGACAATATTTCCAGTTTTTCTATGTTTTCTATACTTTGAATTGTCTATACTTGAAGATCAGTCAAATGTCAACAGGTTTACCAAATTCAAAGTATTTTTCTAGGCACTGTTTTTGCTATGGGAAACTCTGGGAACTGAGATCTTCTTTCTGGCTTTGATACAGATGTTTTAACACTTTTGAAATTCTGTGACTTCTATTGTGTATAAATTACCTAAGAAGTTTTTAAGCAAATGATACTTTTTATAATTTATGGTGTTCTTTAATTAAGGAATTATTTTACTTGATTCAGTTGGTTTTTGACAAAGGCTTGTATATAGAAGGAGCTGGCATAAATAAATGTGCTCCCTTCACTTGGCTCCTGGGAGGCTAACTTTGAGGAGTTAAATCTTCACAAATGATAACCTCTATCAGGGATATTCTGAGGAAATTTAAAATGCAATAAATTCATATTTTTATTAGGAAAAAATCTATGGCTCTCATTAGAAAAAGAAGTCCTTAAAATCTAATTAAGTTTTGGAGTTTAGAAAAATAACTATGAATTTTCTATTGAACGCAACCCATGAAGTAGTGTTATAGCTGGAACAAAGAAAGATTGGAAACATAATTTGGATCAATTCTGGTCACAAATCACTTTTTATTTTAAAGAAAGCCTGAAAATAACCTGAAATAAACTTATTTCATAAAGTAAGAGCATGAAAACTTACTGTTCCTTTTGCTATATTTTTTATTGTGCTTTGGGACTTGGGTTACTGAGCTATAAAATTTTTAATAGGGTATTTCTTGCTTTTGCTTGGGAAACTAACAAGAATATGACACTTTAGGGGTTATTTGATGGAAAGGAAAAGAAAGTCTTTAAAACTTGCTGAAGCAAGCTGTGGCTCCTGTACTCTTTACCTAAGTAAAGCTTCTCTTTACTTTAGTTGTCTTCTATGAGACAAGAAAGGCCCTTTTTATTTATGGGCAAAGATTTGATAAAAGACAGCTTTAAAATCTTTCTACTCTACTAAACTTAAGGGCTAATCATACTTGGAATTTGCCTAACACCGCTTCTCAAAAGAATTTTAAATGTATTTTGTTGAGGGTTAGAGTGCTGATTATGAAGCATTTTGCTTTTTTAACCCATTGTGCTCTAGGAGAGCAGGGATACACTTTAGAATCCTGGATAAAGCAATACATGTCCTGGGCTTTCAGTTCACTGTACCTAATCAACCCAGTAAAAATAGTCATGAGAGGTTGGTAAAAGCAAACAAAATACCCAGAACATAATATACTGGTATGTCATTTTTTTTCATTCAAATGAGCCATATTCCTGGAAGTCAGAGGTTATAATAAAATAAGCTTTTGAAACAAAAGGCAATTTTATTAACATGTCTACATTTTTTAGAATGTTTTAAAGAACCTGTATTTTCTACTGTGTAATGACACAAATGTTACTTTCTTAACAATGTGTAATTATTTATGTTCTCTGGCTAATGTCGAACTGCTAAGCACAGAGATAAACATGAGACAGGAAAGATTTCTGATGCTCCTCTGAAGTCAGAGTTTAAATTAACATGAAAGATTCAACATGTAAAAGATTTTATTGTATGTTTTCCACATTTTTATATCTGGATGGATGATAGAAGATAATGTTCAGTCAGCCAAGCTTTTATTGGCATTTTCAGAGTGAAACAGAAAATTTGCATTCATATTTTATTAGCTATTCCATAATGCTCTGTATCTTTAAAATAAATAGCCTTTGGCACTCCATTTCCATCTTTATGCTAAACCTATTGTTTTTTCCCCCTGTTTTCTCCCTCTTGGAAAATATACTGTGACTTTCCAGAATTATTTTCTTGGCTTATGAGGAAGCAGTTTTTTCAGGCTTCTTTTACTCTTCATATTCAGAGAAGTTTGTTGATTTTTTTTTAAATTCTCATAATGACAGACTCTACACTCACCTCAGTTCTAGGTGGTATTATACTTCACTGGGAGGAAATAAACCAAACCAGCAGAATAAAAATAGCTTGGGTAATAATTGCTGTGCTGTGCTGGTGTGACATTTGGGTTAAGATTTTGTCCTGTGAAAAATATCAAAGCAAATTTCATCCTCTATAGAAAAATAGGCATGTAATTTAAAAAACAAAAACAAGAAATTCAGTGATAACGTCAATCAAAAGTATTTACTGAGAAACTACTATGTTCTCAGAACTTTGAGTAATGTGAAAAGAAGTTTAGGGCACGGTACCTACTTCAAAGGACTTTAATGCCTTACATCACACCTTTGGTACACCTTTAATAGTGAATTAATTCTTCTTCCACGAGGATATTAATAATGTAAGAGTCACATTTTGGTTGGGTTTGTTTTATACCTTTGATCATTCACTATTCATTGAATGTCTCTCTAAGGATCACCTCTTTTCTGTAAATTTGGATCACTTTTTCTCTTGAATGAAAATATTTGGATTTCAGTAGAGTTCCAATCAAGGTTCTTTTGGCTGCAAAGAAGAGTCACCCTTTCACACTAGCAAAATAGGGGGGTTTATAATGAGATGCAGAGGATCTCAAGGATCCCAAGGTGAGGTTCATAGTGTATATTGTAGCAGAGCTGGGAATCAGAAAGCTAGGAAGTGAATTCATTCTTATTATCTCTGTGGAACCATATTATCTTTTTAATCTTTGTGCTGCTTAGTGTTCTGTTTCTCTCTCCTTTCTGCTTACTGAAAATATATCAGGCTCAACATGGTCTCCAACTCCATCACTACATCATGAACTCTTAGTTTTAGCAGCCACCTTTAGTTAACAATGTTCTCTGTGCTCTTCATTCAAATTCTTTTGAAAGGATATGATTGGCTAATGTCTGGAACTCCCTTTGTTCATCCCTAGTCCAATCACTTTTGGCTGGAAGGTAGGTTCATGTAATACAACATGGCTGTTTAGTTCTGCTATTTTGGTAGGGGCTGTGGGTGGATACAGTTTCTCTTGAAGGGGATGCTATTACAGGGGGTATTGAATGTTTAGTATTAGTTATAACTAGGTTAGTATTTATTACCAAATCTGACTAGACAAAATTCCCACAATACCTGTAAGAATATTCAAGAATAGACATTCATGTCTATCAAGACTCACTCATTCCTAGAGACGTGCCTTTTATTCTTCATTAAATAAATATTTTTGCCAGGCACTGACTTAGGTCCTAGTAATACTGTTGTGTAGAAGACAGGAGAGGGCTCTGCTTTCATGGAACTTGTATTATACTGGTGGGAAGTAGAAAACAAAAGTAAACAAATCAGTACATAACATAATATGAGAAAATGTTAAGGGCTATGAAGACGATAAAACTGTGATACGATAAAGAGGGAATGGGTCTTTAGACTGAGATTTCAATGAAGTCCTTTCTGAGGCAGTGATCTTTGAGATAACATCTAAATGGTAAAGGAGCTATATACAGTTATAAGCATTTTATATGTATTAACTCATTTGCACCTCACATTTAGCTTATGAAGTAATTATTTGTATTTTCTGCAATTAATGAATGAGGAAACAAAAGCACAGTCACCCAGAGGAGCTTCAAGATGGCAGAAGAGAAAGACATGGAGATCACCTTCCTCCCCACAGATACATCAGAAATACATCTACACGTGGAACAACGGCTACAGAACACCTACTGAATGCTGGCAGAAGACCTCAGACCTCCCAAAAGGCAAGAAACTCCCCACGTACCTGGGTAGGGCAAAAAAAATAAAAGAAAAAACAGAGGCAAAAGAATAGGGACGGGACCTGCACCAGTGAGAGGGAGCTGTGAAGGAGGAAAGGTTCCCACACACTAGAAGCCCCTTCACGGGCGGAGACTGCGGGTGGCAGAAGGGAAAGAAACTCCGGAGCCGCGGAGGAAAGCACAGCAACAGGGGTGCGGAGGGCAAAGCGGAAAGATTCCCGCAGAGGATCGGTGCCGACCGGCACTCACCAGCCCAAGAGGTTTGTCGGCTCACCCACCGGGACGGGCGGGGGTCGGGAGCTGAGCCTCAGGCTTTGGTCGGAAGCCGGGAGAGGACTGGGGTCGGCTGCGTGAACACAACCTGAAGGGGGCTAGTGCGCCACAGCTAGCTGGGAGGGAGTCGGGAAAATGTCTGGAGCTGCCGAAGAGACAAGAGACTTTTTCTTGCCTCTTTGTTTCCTGGTGCGCGAGGAGAGGGGATTAAGAGAGCTGCTTAAAGGAGCTCCAGAGACGGGCGCGAGCTGAGGCTATCAGCGCGGACCCCAGAGACGGGATTGAGACGCTAAGGCTGCTGCTGCCGCCACCAAGAAGCCTATGTGCGAGCACAGGTCACCTCCTCTCCCGGGAGCCTGTGCAGCCCACCACTGCCAGGGTCCCGTGATCCAGGGGCAACTTCCCCAGGAGAACACATGGCGCACCTCAGGGTGGTGCAGTGTCACCCTGGCCTCTGCCGCCGCAGGCTCGCCCCGCATCCGTACCCCTCCTTCCCCTGGCCTGAGTGAGCCAGAGCCCCCGAATCAGCTGCTCCTTTAATCCCCTTCTGTCTGAGCAAGGAACAGACACCCTCAGGCGACCTACATGCAGAGGCAGGGCCAAATCCAAAGCTGAACCCCAGGAGCTGTGCAAACAAAGAAGAGAAAGGGAAATCTCTCCCAGCAGCCTCAGAAGCAGCAGATTAAATCTCCACAGTCAACTTGATGTACCCTGCATCTGTGCAATACCTGAATAGACAACGAATCATCCCAAATTAAGGAGGTAGACTTTGGGAGCAACGATATATATATTTTTTTCCCTTTTTCTCTTTTTGTGAGTGTGTATGTGTATGCTTCTTTGTGTGATTTTGTTTGTATAGCTTTACTTTTACCATTTGTCCTAGGGTTCTGTCCATCCGTTTTTTGTTTTTATCACTTAAAATTTTTTTTCTTAATAATTTTTTATTTTAATAACATTTTTCATTATTTTATTTTACCTTCCTTCTTTCTATTTTTTTCTCCCTTTTATTATGAGCCATGCAGATGAAAGGCTCTTGATGCTCCTCTAGCCAGGCATCAGGGCTGTGCCTCTGAGGTGGGAGAGCCAAGTTCAGGACACTGGTCCACAAGAGACCTCCCAGCTGCACGTAATATGAAACAGTGAAAATCTCCCATAGATCTCCATCTCAACGCCAAGACCCAGCTTCACTCAATGACCAGCAAACTACAGTGCTGGACACCCTATGCCAAACAACTAGCAAGACAGGAACAAAACCCCAGCCATTAGCAGAGAGGCTGCCTAAAATCATAATAAGGCCACAGACACCCCAAATCACACCACCTCACATGGACCTGCCCACCAGAAAGACAAAATCCAGCCTCATCCACCAGAACCCAGGCACTAGTCCCCTCCACCAGGAAGCCTACACAACCCACTGCACCAACCTTATCCACTGGGGAGAGAAGCCAAAAACAACAGGAACTACGAACCTGCAGCCTGCAAAAAGGAGACCCCAAACACAGTAAGTTAAGCAAAATGAGAAGACAAAAAACACACAGCACATGAAGGAGCAAGGTAAAAACCCACCAGACTTAACAAATGAAGAGGAAATAAGCAGTCTACCTGAAAAAGAATTCAGAATAATGATAGTAAAGATGATCCAAAATCTTGGAAATAGAATAGAGAAAATACAAGAAATGTTTAACAAGGACCTAGAAGAAATAAAGAGCAAACAAACAGTGATGAACAACACAAAGAATGATATTTAAAATTCTCTAGAAGGGATCAATAGCAGAATAACTGAGGCAGAAGAACAGATAGGTGACCTGGAAGATAAAATAGTGGAAAAAACTACTGCAGAGCAGAATAAAGACAGACACTATCAAACCCTTAGAGGAAAACATAGGCAGAACACTCTATTACATAAATCACAGCAAGATCCTTTTTGATCCACCTCCTAGAGAAATGGATATACAAACAAAAATAAACAAATGGGACCTAATGAAACTTAAAAGCTTTTGCACAGCAAAGGAAACTATAAACAAGACCAAAAGACAACCTTCAGAATGGGAGAAAATATTTGCAAATGAAGCAACTGACAACGGATTAATCTCCAAAATATACAAGTAGCTCATGGAGCTCAATATCAAAAAAACAAACAACCCAATCCAAAAATGGGCAGAAGACCTAAATAGACATTTCTCCAAAGAAGATATATACAGATTGCCAACAAACGCATGAAAGGATGCTCAACATCATTAATCATTAGAGAATTGCAAATCAAAACTACAGTGAGGTATCAATTCACACCAGTCAGAATGGCCATCATCAAAAAATCTATAAACAAATGCTGGAGAGGGTGTGGAGAGAAGGGAACCCTCTTGCACTGTTGGTGGGAATGTAAATTGATACAGCCACTATGGAGAACAGTATGGAGGTTCCTTAAATAACTAAGTTAGAACTACCATACCACCCAGCAATCCCACCACTGGGCATATACCCTGAGAAAACCATAATTCAGAAGGAGTCATGTACCAAAATGTTCATTGCAGCTCTATTTACAATAACCAGGACAGGGAAACAACCTAAGTGTCTATTGACAGATGAATGGATAAAGAAGATGTGGCACATATATACAGTGGAATATTACCCATAAAAAGAAATGAAATTGAGTTATTTGTAGTGAGATGGATGGACCTAGAGTCTGTCATACAGAGTGAAGTAAGTCAGAAAGAGAAAAACAAATACCATATGCTAATACATATATATGGAATCTAAAAAAAAAAAAAAGGTCATGAAGAACCTAGGGGCAAGATAGGAATAAAGACACAGACCTACTAGAGAATGGCCTTGAGGATATGGGGAGGGGGAAGGGTAAGCTGTGACAAAGTGAGAGAGTTACATGGACATATATACGCTACCAAACGTAAAATAGATAGCTAGTGGGAAGCAGCCACATAGCACAGGGAGATCAGATTGGTGCTTTGAGACCACCTAGAGGGGTGGGATAGGCAGGGTGGGAGTGAGGGAGATGCAAGAGGGAAGGGATATGGGAACATATGTATAACTGATTCATTTTGTTTTAAAGCAGAAAATAACACAGCATTGTAAAGCAATTATACTCCAATAAGGATGTTAAAAAAAAAACAACACATAAGAATACAAAAAAACAATGGTGCTTGGATTAGGCCCTAAACTATGGAGAGAGGGAGAAATACAGAGGAAAGGAAGATTCCAAGCAAGGTAACTCTACATTACTCATTGTCAATTTGGTCAACCTTGCGTATATTTTACATGTATATTTCTAACCAATTGTCTCTTGAGGATATTGGAAATGGTAATCTATAACATTGTATCTCTTATAATATTTGACCCATCATAGATGCTTTTCCTATTCAGTGATTGATTAGGCAAGAAATACAGAGAGATGATTTGTATGTAACAAATACTTTTATGTACATGGGGGTCATTTTGAAGTAACAAAACTTTTGTTCAAATGATATAATCATAAAATATATTACTTGCAAAAAAAAAAAAAGCACAACCACCCAGTCAAAATATGTAACCTACTTCTGATGAATAGCTAGTAACTGGTAAAACTAGAATTCAAACGCTGATAGTATGAATACAATACAAAGTCCACACTCATAAGCATACTCTATTCAGCTTTCTGGGTAACATTACTTAAACCAAAAATACTACTCAGACCCTTGGTTTCTTAGGTTCTTACTTTTTTCATTTAGTAACTGTAATTTACTATTCAGTTTTTTACAGTGTGCAAACGTGTTTCTGTTTCCTCCCATTTCTGACCATTTATACACATTTTAAGCAGATATACTTTTAAGTTCTTATAGTCAAACATTTTTGATTTATAAAAATAACTTTATCATGTATAGATAATATGAAAATTTGCTACTTTTTCCTAATAGAATTAACTTTCTCACTCTACATTTATTAAAGTATAGTTTATTTTCTCTGGCATTATGAAGTATTTCAAGCATATTACAAAGGATTGTCATATAATAAGGATCCAAATTCCTACCATCTGGCTTTGCAAAATCTTATCATTTTTACCTTATTTGTTTTAATCTTTTAAAAATATAATGAAATATAAAAACAGCAAATGAAGTCTATATAATCTCTCTGACTTAATCTCTTCTCTCTCCTCCTGGAGGTTTACACCATTTTGAATGTGGTATTTACTTTATCCAAGCATTTCTTTTATTTTTCATGTTTACTACAGATATAAGCATGCATAAACAATATATAGCACTCTTTGGGATGTTTTAAACTTTGTAAAAAGATCATACTTTATATATTTTTGGCAACTTGATTTTTTCTTTTTCTTGTCACCATTATGCTTCTGAAATTTATGTTAATACATGTATCTCTGGTTCATTCAGTTTCACTGCTGCTTAAGAAAAAGTTTTTTCTCTGTTCTCTTGCTGCTAGTTGGTGCTACAATGAACATGTTTTTATTTGTACCCTTGTGTACAAGTGTGAAAATTTCTTTTGGCTACTATATACCTAAGAATGAAATTATTTGATTGTAGACATAGGCATCTTCACCATTAACAGATTTTGACAAACTGCTCCTCAAGTACGGCTTCACAAATATTTTATAATTTTATGTTATAAAAATGCATATTCATTAGAGAATACCTGGAAACCTTGGAAAAAATTTAAAAAGGAAACTAAAAATAGCTGCATTCCATCTAAAACCTTTCCTTATATGCCTTTTATTTATAAAATCATGACCATATTAATATGCAACTCCTGGTTCCATTTTTTTATTATAAGTGTGTCTTTGTGGTATTATAAACTTCTATTAATGTCATATTTAGCAACTATATAACATTCCATGAGATGAATATGTCACAGTTTACATAAGCACTTCCCATTGTTGGACATTTTGATTGCTTCTAATTTGTCACCACTTTAAATAACATTTATATAGTTTATGTAGTTTTAATAATTGTTTTATGATACTTTCGGTCTGTTTTCTTATTTTAATGTTACATTATGTACATATTCTATGCCTACCACTGAATGCTTCAAGCCACACCACAAGATGGAATCACACAGGAGATTTTTCACCTTCTTAGGTGGAGAGAATTCCATACTAACACTTAGAATTAACCTAAGGGGTTGGATAATTTGAATCAAGTGGTTAAATATTTTTAAAGAATCCTTCCGAATAGTTGCTATGGAATCCTACCTGAATAATTGCCATCCCTGCATTTTAACAGTCAGATTTATTTTGGATTCCAGAGAGCTGCCGACTACTGAAATGGCTGAAAAGGATCAGGAATGGTTCACTGCTTTTGTTTTTCTTCTAGGACTACAGCCTCCACCATTTCCAAAGTTAACATATTGTTGAGAACATGTGTGTATATAACAGACACAATTCCTAAACTTTTTCCTGTCCTTTGTCTTTTGTAGTTTCGAACAAGCTGTCATAATAAGGTCACAGTACAGGCTCAGCCTTATGTTAGCAACATTTTGGAGTTGAAATAAAATTCCTCTGAGAGGGCTTCACAGCAGCGTTTGGCATGCGAACAGAAAAATATCAAAAGAAAGAACGACACAGTTTTCCTGCGATGGGTATTCACTATGTGATCAAAACTCTGGAATGTTAATTTTAAGGTAGAAGGAGGCTGAACTTGAAAGGATACATAAAACACAAATGTGGATTTCTAATGCAGCTGAAACATTAATTTCCCCACTGGTTCCATTTATTTTATAATAGGCCCCAGCTTTATACATACCTCAAGAAAGATTTTCTTCCTAGGCAATTCTTTGGATAAAAATGACAAATAGATTTCAAGTGAGAGGATTTAGGAGATTGGCAAGCTCGGTGAATTCTGTGCCCTCAGCTATGATAGGATGGTAGAAAGAAAATGGACTGAAGCAGCTAAACTCTGCCAGGAAGAAAAGTCTCTGAGTTGCCACCATTGTTAGCACCTTGAGCTTGTTACCATACAAATATATGACATTAACAGAGGTAATGAGGTTGAGGCAACAGAACAAAACGAATGGAATGATGGAGGAAATTCAAGGGTGGTGAATAAAAGAAGGAAAGATGGGTGTGTGTTTTGGTAAAGTAGAACTTTTGCCTATGAGGGACATAATGTGCATTAGCTCACTAAATCCTAGGCAAAATTGAAAAAAAAACATAAGATTTCCAGGTTTTTCAAGCTCATCAATCATCTTAAATTGTGGGCACAGTGTACAAGTCCATGACTTGACCTTTATCTGACACTCCAGCCTTATCTCCCATATCTCCACCTACAACAGTACCCCAGCTACACTGCAGGTTGACTCTTGCTGAGATATCTTTGCTTATTCTGATTCTCCAGTCTAGAATAGTATTATTTTGCCCTTATGTGTCTGGCTAAATCTTACTATTTTCAAACACTTTGCCTTGTCCTTCTTTCTGAGGATTTATGAACTGCTCTTTTTTTGGAAATGCCTATTTGCTGGTAATTTTTATCTGTCTAGTACCTTTGACTATTCTCTATTTCTGCTACAGCTCTGAAAGTTCTGACTACAGTAAAAGTGACATGGCAGAATCCTTCACCAAGTTTATTCTAACTGTATCTAGAGAGGGAGGATCTTGTTGCTTGTTGGGTCATTAAGATGGAAAAAACTCCTGACATTAGGAGAAATAAAGATAAGCAGATCACAAAATGGCAGACATGAGATCATAGCCTTTAACTCCACACAAAAACAATTATAAAGTCAACTATTGACTATTCCCCTAGGGGAACTCTAGAGTGCAATCACAACAGTTAAGGAATATAGAAAATAAAAAAGATGGAAAACGTGTCATCAAAAGTATAAAGTATTGGGGGGGTGTAAAAAGATAAAACTTTGGAATGTGTTCCAATTTAAGTTGCTATTAACTTAAAGTAGACTGCTATTTACATGGCACAATATATGTGAACCTCACAGTAACCACAAATAAAAAACTTATAGTAAATAAACGAAAGAAAAGGAGAAAGGAATTTTAACATAACACTAAGGAAAACTACCAAAACATAAAGGTAAAGAAAGAGAAGACAAAGACAGAGAGGAACAAGGAAAACATCCAGAAAACAATAAACAAAATGGTAATAAGTACATACCTATTAATAATTACTTTAAACATAATTGACTAAATTTACCAATCAAAAGATACAGTGTCTGAATGAATGAAAAAGACCCATATATATGCTGCCTATAAGAGACTCATTTTAGAGCTAAACACACACACAGACTGAAGGTGAAGAAAGGAAAAAGTTACTCCATGCAAATGAAAGTGGGAAAAAGTGCTGGAGTAGCTATACTCATATCAGACAAAATAGACTTTAAAACAAAGACTGTAATAAAAGACGAAGAAGGGCATTACATAATAATAAAAGAGTCAATCTAGCAAGATATTCATTTACAAATGTATATGCACCAAACATAAGATCACAAAGATATATAAAGCAAATATTAATAGACTTAAAGGGAGAAACTGAAAGCACTACAATAATAGAAGAGGACTTTAACACCCCATTTACATCAATGGATAGATCATCCAGACAGAAAATCAATAAGGAAACATTGTCCTTTAAGGATACATTAGAGACCTCCCTGGTGGTCTAGTAGTTAAGACTCCATGTTTCCAATGCAGGGGACACAGTTCAATCCCTGGCTGGGGAACTAAGATCCCACATCCCACATGTCACAAGGCATAGCCAAAAATTTAAAAAAAAAAAAAAAAAAAAAAGGACACATTAAACCAGATAAACAATAGATATATACAGAACATTTCACCCCAAAACAGCACAATATGCATGCTTCTCAAACACACATGGAATATTCTCTAGAATAGATCACATTTTGGAGTCACAGAACAAATCTCAATAAATTCAAGAGGACTGAAATCATATCAACATCCTCTTCAACCACAATGGTATAAACTAGAAATCAATCACAAGAAAAAATGGGGAAAAAAACACAAAAATGTGGAGATTAAACAACATGCTACTGAATAACCAGTCATCAAAGAAATCGAAGGAGAAATTTAAAAATACCTAAAGACAAATGAGAATAGAAATATGACATACCAAGTCTATGGGACACAGGAAAAGCTGTTCTAAGAGGGAAGTTCAAAGCAAAACAGACCAACTTCAAGAGAAAAACAAAATCTCAAATAAACAATCTAACTTCACAACAGAGGAACTAGAAGAAGAAAAATTGAAGCCCAAAATTAATAGAAGAAAGAAAATAATAAAGACCAGAGCAAAACATAAATGAAATAGAGAAAAAAATAGAAAAGATCAATGGCTATCCAACGAAGCCATGAAACCTTCAAAACTGCTTCACCACATGGAAACCAAGCAGCCTGCATTAAAACACAAGCCTTTGGAGTTTTTCAAAAGAAAAAACGTGAACACAAAAAACAGAAGCAATTATTGAAGGCCACCACTTCATGTAATGTATCTGCACTGAAAGCATAATTCTTACTGGCTAACCACATTGCTAAAGCTAAGAAGCCCTTTACTATTGGTGAAGAGTGGATCCTAGCTGCTAAGGAAATTTGTTGTGAATTTTTAGGAGAGGCTGCAGTTCAAAAGGTGGCATGTGTTCCTCTTTCAGCTAGCACCATAACTAGATGAATTGATGGAATAGCAGAGAATGTTGAGGCACCATTGTTAGAGAGGATTGAGTCACTGTGGTACGCAATCCAGGTTGACGAATCTACCGATGTTGACAACAAGGCAACGATGCTTGTTTTTGTGTGATATATTTTTCAGGATGATGCGCATGAGTATATGTAATGTGCACTTTTGTGGCCAACCAACACCACAGCTGCAGAACTATTCAAGTCTTTGAATGATTACATATCAGGAAAACTGAAATGGTCATTTTGTGTCAGTATATGCACGGACAGAGTGGCTGCCATGACAAGGTGGCTTTCTGGTTTCACTACTTGGGTCAAAGAGGTCACTTCTGAATGTGAGTCTACACACTGTGGCTTCCATAGAGAAATGCTGACTAGCCAAAATATGTCACCTGGGCTTAACAATGTTTTGCAGGATATGATTAAAATCAGCAATCACATTAAAGTACATGCCCTTAACTCACGTCTGTTTGCACAGCTCTGTGAGGAGATGGACACAGAGCACACAAATCTTCTCATACACAGAAGTGAGATGGGTTTCTGAAGGTAGATCACTGCCAAGAGTTTTGAGTTACAAGAGCCATTCCAGAGATTTCTTTTAGAAAAACAGTCACCACTGGCAGCACCTTTCAGTGACACACATTGGGTCACAAAACTTGCTTACCTGTGTGACATATTCAATCTGCTTAGTGAATTCAATCTGTCACTTCAGGGGAGAATGACAACTGTGTTCAAGTAAGCAGATAAAGTGGCTGCATTCAAAGCCAAACTGGAATTATGGGGGCAACGAGTGAACATTGGGATTTTTGACATGTTTCAAACATTAGCAGAGATTTTGAAAGAGACGGAGCCAGGGCCTTCTTTCTCCCAGCTGGTGCATTGATCACCTATCTCAGCTTTCAAAAGAGTTTGAGCATTACTTCCCAACCACAAAAGACCCCTGAACTGGGAAGGAATGGATCCACGACCCATTTGTGAATAAGCTAGTTGAATCGACTTTGTCCGTGCTAGAAGAGGATCCACTGCTTGAGATCACAAATGACAGTAACCTTAAAAGTATGGTTGAGACAACGTCAAATCTCCATACGTTCTGGATTAAAGTCAAGGCAGAATATCCTGAGATTGCCACAAAAGCACAGCTTCCATTTCCAACATCCTATCTTTGTGAAGCAGGATTTTCTGCAGTGACAGCAACCAAAACACGATTATGGAGTGGACTGGACATAAGCAACACACTTTGGGTGTCACTGTCTCTCATAACCCCCAGATGGGACCATCTAGTTGCAGGAAAACAGGCTCAGGGCTCCCATGGATTCTGCATTATAGAAAGTTGTATAATTACTTCATTATATATTACAATGTAATAATACTAGAAATAAAGTGCACAATAAATGAAATGCACTTGAATCATCCTGAAACCAGTCCCCGGTGCCAAAAATGTTGGGGACCGGCTGCCTTAAAAAATGAAAAATAGATTTACCATATGATCCAGCATTCCCACTTTTAGGCATATATCTGGAGAAAACTCTAATTCGAAAGGATACATACACCCCAATGTTCACTGCAACACTATTTACAATAGCCAAGACATGTCCGTTAACATGTCCATTGATGGATAAAGAAGATGTGGTATATATACACAGTGGAATATTACTCAACCACAAAAAAGAATGAAATAATGCCATTTTCAGCAACATGGATGGACTTAGAGATTATCATACTAAGGGAAGCAAGTCAGAAAGAGAAAGACAAATATCATATAATATAACTTATACGTAGAATCTAAAATATGATACAAATGAATTTATTTAGGAAATAGAAATGGACTCACAGACATAGAAAACAAATTTATGGTTACCAAAGGGGAAATGGGGTAGGGGACGAATAAATTAGGAGTTCGGGATTAGCAGATACAAGCTACTATATATAAAATATAAACAGCAAGGACTTACTGTATAGCACAGGGAACATGAAAATATATATATATATACACATATTATGTGTATATCTGAATCACTTTGCTGTACAGCAGAGATTAACACAAAATTGTAAATCAACTATACTTTAATAAAAAAATAAAAAATCCATTAATGACTTAAACATGAGACCTGAACCATAACATTTGTAGTATATAGAAATCATAAGGAAAAATCTCCTTCATATTGGTCTTGGCAATGATTTTTTGGATGAGATCTCAAAAGCACAGAAAACAAAAGCAAAAATTAACAAGTGGGATTGCATCAAACTAAAAAGCTTCTCCACAGCAAAGGAAACAATCAACAGAGTGAACAGACAACCTACAGAACAGGAGATATTTGCAAACCATACATCTGACAAGGAATTAATATCCAAAATACTGGATAAATATTAAATATTGGATTTTCCAATAACTGGAAAATCAATAACCTGATTTAAAAATGGGCAAAAGACCCAAATAGATATTTTTCCAAAGACATACAAATGGCCAACAGCTATATGAAAAGAAGTTCAACATCTCTGATCATTAGGAAATGGAAATCAAAACCATAATGAGATGTCACTTCACACCTGTTAGATTGGCTATTATCAAAAGACAAAAATAACTGTTGGCAAGAATGTGGAGAAAAGGAAACACTTGTACACTGTTGGTGGGAATGGAAATTAGTACAGCCATTATGGAAAACAGTAGGCAGTTTCCTAAACAAATGAAAAATAGAAGTACCATATGATCCAGCAATCCAACTTCTGGCTGTATATCCAAAGGAAATAAACTCATTATCTTGAAGAGATATCTTCACTCCTATGTCCATTATTCACAATAACCAAGATATGGAAGCAATCTAAGTATCTGTCAGTGGATGAATGAATAAAGAGAATGTGTTATAAATATACAGTGGAATATTATTCAGCCATGAGAAAGAAGGAAATCTTTTCATTTGCAGTAACAAAGATGAACCCGAAGCCATTAAGCTAAGGGAAACAAACCAGACACAAAAGGAAAAATACTGCATCATCTCACATATATGTGGAATCTAAAAAAGTCAAATTCATAGAATCAGAGAATACAATGCTGTTTTTCAGGGACAAGGGGAAAGGTGGAGGAAATGGGAAGATGTTGGTCACATGGTAAAAAGTTTCAGTTATGTAAGATAAATAAATTCTAGTGATTTGATGTACAGCATGGTGATTATAATTACTGATACTGTACTGTATACTTGAAACTTGCTAAGAGAGTTGATCCTAAGTGTTCTCACCATTCACACACACACACAAATGGTAACTGTGAAGAGATGGATAAGTTAATTAACAACCCTAGTAATCATTTCACAATGTATATATATATATATATATATATATATATATATATATATATATATATAAACATCAAGTTGTACACTTAAATATATATATAAATTTTTTAAAAATAAAATGACTGCAGTTCTCAATGTACACTCAAGACAAAGAAAACAATTTTTTATATTGAATTCTTATCTTGCAAACATGTTACACTCAGTAATTCATTGTAGGAGGTTTTTAAAAATATATTCCTTAGGATTGTCCAAGTACATGATTATGCCATATGCAAATAATATTTTACTTCAGAAAAAAGAAAAGGACAAGCAGACACAGGAGATGGAGAGATAAGAGTCCTGACAATTACTGAGTTCCCTTTCCATTCCCTAATGTACACAGTACGGCTTTGGCACCTTTTTTTTTTTTTTTTGATCCTATGTGCTACAGAATCCTTCCAATACCTTCCCACAAACTTTTAATATTTCTATTTGTTGGAGATTTTCTTTTAGTTGTAACTGAGAATTCTAATACAATTTTCATTCTGTGTGCTCCCCATAGCATCCTGGATTAATCTCTACCTTATCACTTCATTTAGATAATATACTATCATTATATATCTGGGCCCCTGCAAAGACTCTGAGCTCCTGCGTATTAGGACAATGTCTTAGTCTTCGTTTTACAGCCAGTATCTTGCACATTTCATCATATAATCGACTCAGTAAATGTGAACCTGAATTGTACCTAGAAGTAATAACCTTGGAAGATTATTTTAGTATTGACATGTATATAAAACTGAATACCACTGTGGAATTTTATTGGCTAGAAATTATTTATTTCCCTTCAGGTAGTTTAGTATTTGGGGATGCATTGAATTACAAGGAAATCTAAAAGACATTTGTCTTCAATGAATAATAGTCAATCTTGTTGCAAAATTGTTTTCCATCCACCAAAATTTATTAGTGGTCATTAAATCTGTAAGAAGAAAATCAATAAGTTACGCCCTGACATCTAGTTGGAGAATTATTTTTTCCTTTGGAAGTCAGAATTTTGTTTTTAAATTTCCAGTAACAAAAAAAAAAAAAAGATGATTCTCTCAGTGCCCTTGTACCTTATAGGTTAAAAATATATAAATGGAGATCTTGGACTTCAGAGTTTGAGTGTCCTGAATGGGACTCTTGATATTTCCTATTATTACTTATGTTACTGAACTGTGGGACAGTGTGATTGGCCTCATATATTCTGCCAAAAAGACTTTAGATTTTTATTCTATGTTATTCTATGAGTATAACAATAACATTACTTAATTTTGTTGCTTCCTCATAAGTAAAATGGATGTAACTATAACACTGAATATAGTTAGAAGTATGTGTTTGTTAAAATCCTAGAGTTGTGTTGAGGATTAAAAGGAATAATCCATAAAAAATATTTGCATTGGGTTTATGTCATAGTTTGCCATTGTGAATATTATTATCAATTGCTAGGTAATGGATTAACAATAAAAAATCAGAAAATAATTTTAAGCAAAAATACAGATATATATTGTATAGAGGAGTCTCGTTTAGAACCTATCACAAATTCTATATTCTCTTCCTACTCTAGGCTTACTTTCGGAGTACATGTGTTTACCGAATATCCTGGATGAAGGGGCTGAAAAAAAAACCCATATCCTGAAATAAGGGACTTTTTTTTTTTTTTTTTTTGGCCGCGCCTTATGGCAGTTTGCAAAATCCTAGTTCCCCCACCACATCAGGGATCGAACCCATGCCCCCTTTAGTGGAAGCGTGGAGTCCTAACCACTGGACTGCCAGGGAATTCCCTAAGAGACTTTTAGTTGGAAGGCACTTTGGAGGTCATTTTCTGATGAGAGAAAACTCTGATGCTTTTGTTTTAAAACCACCAGTGATCTGAACTTTTATATAAGATAGTCTGCTCAGTTTAATAATAGATACAATTGTTAAGACGTTTTTCCTTATATTGAAATGAGATCTGGCTCCCAGAAAATTATACTCATTGTTCTTTACACTGCTTCTTGGGGCACATAGGAAAAAAAAGTTAAATTTCTTTCTGGCGTACATAATATATGAGAGCAATTATTATGTCCCATACAAGCCTTCCCTCTTCTCTGGGACTTCAACTACAGCTATATTCTGTTGGATTTAATCCTCCCACCCTCTCAGAAACTCTTTTTAGCTCTTACCTTAATGTTCCAAACTCTCATTTATTCTGATACCCCAAACTATATCTAAATGTATTCGATTAGCTCTGGGTAAAATAGGATAATCTTCTTTGTTCTGGTACTACATCCAACAATGCAGATAAAGTAGAATAATTTTAGGTAACCTCCACATTTTGCAGATAAATTAAAGTAGGCCATATACCTTATTAACATGTTCATTTTTAGTGTGTATAAACCTACACGTAGATTGTTGCTCATTATTAATCTTGTTGAACATTAAATCAACTATTTTGTATGTGTTCCTTTATTTTTGGGCTTGTGCTCTAGATTTATTTAACAATGTTAAATTCTAGTTAGATTCAGCCCATAATTAGATTTGATGAACTCCTTTTTGGTTCCTAAATCTGTCATTCAGCGTGTTGGCTTTCTCTCTAGTTTTTTCATGTTAACCACCAATTTGATTTCCATGCAATCAATGTTGGTTTGGATCTGATAGGAAGCCATATTTGTTTAAATATTCTATGAATGTTCAAAGGCTTCCAGAAAAGAATATTGACTGAAAAAAACTAAGGTTGGAGTAAGTGATAGCTTTGGACCGCAAACACAATAGTTAACTGTGCATGAATAAAAGTGTGAATAGAGGAGAGATGCTAATATTTTTGAATACATACATTTTTTTCCAGAACTTGTGCTAAGTACCATACATACATTATGGTTGTAGCCCTACTACAGTTCTGTGAGTTATTAAGTAATATCATTTTCTTTTTTAAAATTTAATTTTTATTTTATATCAAAAAACAGTTGATTTGCAATGTTATGTTAGTTTCAAGTGTACAGCAAAGTGATTCAGTTATACATATACATATATCTATTCTTTTTCAGATTCTTTTCCCATATAGGTTATTACAGAGTATTGAGTAGAACTCCCTGTGCTATACAGTAGGTCCTTGTTGACTATATTATGTTTATAATGTGTATATGTTAATCCCAACCAAGTAATATCATTTTCATTTTGTAGATGAAGACAGTGAGACTCAAAGATCTTATTAGATATTTGGCCTAATGTCATATAAAGAATAAGGGATTGTGCTGGATTTTGAGCTTGTATCTGTCAGCCTTGTTTCTCTTTTTGAAGCTGGGGCCCACAGTAAACATCATGGAGGGACTAGCTATCTCCCACTCACACTGCTGGACAAAAGACAATCATTATTTTAAGGTAATTATTTTTTTCTACTTTGAGATAGAGGAGGAAAAGTCTCTTGAGAGTTAAAATCAGTATAGTTTCTGGCTGGTTTTTAATGAATAACTAACAAGTTAGAGTTAAGAAAATTAGCTGAGAAGAGACAAGCTTTAATTTTCCACTTAATTAGGTGAAAATACCTCAGTTAGGGGAAGAATTGTTCTTCTTGGACTTGTTTTGAGGAGGCAAAGTGAGATTTGTCTCTTGATTCCCAACAAGGTATTAACAACGGCTTTATTTTCAGAACAGTAAATTTTAGCAGGGAACTTGAGGGTGCAGCCAGAAGTGAACTGCCTTGCATCTTTCAGGTCATGTGAAGATAAAATGAGATGCTGGAGAAGAAACACTTCTGGCAATTCCTTGGAGTTCCTCCAGGGTAATATTAGCACTAAAGAAGAAGATCTATCAGGTACAGGTGACCTCACACAAATCAGACGCAGGGACACTTTATGTTGTTAGTGCTGGCTCAACTCCAGACAACATCATATGAATGAGTTCTTCTTTGGGATATAAATACTTTATCGATTTGCTAATGTCTCAGAAAATATTAGTGTGGTGGAAAGGAAATACCTGAGTCTTGATGTCAGACTGTATACATATATCAGCTGCACCTCTTACTAGCTGAATAGTCCTTGGATGCATTTTTTAACTTGGCCAGTTTCTCAGCTGCAATAATGGTATTATACTAATAATAATGTCATAGGCTGCTGTGAGGATTAAATTGGATATTGTATATAAAGAGGATAGCGTAGAGCCTACTACATAGCAGATGTTAAATAAATATTTATTTTGATTTATTAATAAATAATGCACATTACAAAGCTTTTATCAATAATTTGTTATGTTCTAGACACTATGTGGTGAGGATAGAAAACTTTTCAAAGGTTTAATTAAATTTAAAAATTAATTTTAAAAGATTAAAAAAATTAAGAAAGACTGATGTTGGCTTACATATTATAATTGTGTGGGGATTTAGAGTAGAGCATTTGAAGTTAGATTACTGGAGTTTCAATTCTGGATTTTCTGGTTACTATCTATGTGATCTTGAATAAGTTATTGAACCTCTGACTATCAGTTTACTCATCTGTAAAATGAGAATGATGATAGCAACAACCCCCTACATTGCTTTGAGGATTAAACAATTCAGGTAACGTATAACACAGTAAAGACATTAAGTCAACTCAGGAAATATTAGCAAACACTATTGTATGTCTTCTTTGCTCTATTATAGATTTCTTGAAGTCTGAGCTATTTTGTACACCTTTGTGCCCTGTCATACATGAGCTTAATTATTTGTTGAATACTGGGAGTTGGCATGTATCTTTAATTTCTCTCCTACTACGAGTTCTCCACTTGCAAAATTCTAGAATAAGTCAATTTATGTTAGTATTTGTTCTGTTCACTATGAAGCTTTCTTGTGCGGCATAGATGAATTGTGTGTCAAGACTGATGGAGGTATTTCCATACAGAGAAAGCTTGGAATTGGAAACAGAAAGTAAAGGGAATGGCCAAGGTTTTAACAACAAAAAGTTGCAGTCTATGAATAAGATGATAAAAAGAAGTCTCACATTAGAATTGCCAGTGTGATAGCACATCTGAGGAGTAAAACATGTGTATGGGTTTGGAATGAAGTTATAGTGGTTTAGGACTACATAATCTTGCATTTTGGGGAGGCAGTTTGAGAAATATCTAATGAATTATGTTGAGTAACTTACATTCAGACCATTGATTTATTTGTATAATCTTTTTCTGTTTCAAGTATTCACATACATTTTTTAATTTCTGGGACTCCCATGGTTACTGGGAGGGACCAGGGTCCAGGAGGCAAAGAGAAGGGCGGCAGAGTCAGCAACAGTGACTCATAAAACCAGAAGGCATTTGATATGGGTATGAATTGCCAGGCACATTAATTGTGCTATTTGCAAATGGCAAAATAAAGCAATCATTATTGGTAATTTAATATATTTTTTTCTGATGAGTTTTGTCTTCCATGGACATTTGTAAGTGTAGTCCCCATACGTACCAGTATTTTCTATTGATTTAAAACTTGACACTGTATCATAAGCTTACATTCATGACATTACACTTACATAAAATATTATTGTTTTTAGAATTATTTATTGGGTATAATATATATGAAGCCAAAAATACACCTTTTAATTGTAGAGTATGATGAGTTTTGACAAATGTATATACCTAGAAACTCTACTCAAATTAAGATATAGAATATTTCATCACTCCAATAAACTCCCTTGACTTTTTTCCAATGAATTGCCACCTCCCCAAGAGGCACCACTGTTTTGACTTTTATCCCCATAAATTAGTTGTGCCTTTTTTAGAACTCTATATAAATGGCCTCATAAAGGGTGTGCTTACTGCATCTGGCTGTTTTTACTCAGTACAATTTTCTTGATACTTAGGTTCTTGTGTGTTTTAGTAGTTCCTTTTAATTTCAGAGGAGTATTCTATTATGTGACTACCACAGTTGGTTTATCCATTCTTCTGTCAATTGGCATTTTCACTATTTCCAGTGTTTGGATGTTATGGAAAAAGCTGCTACATACATTCTTTAAAACATCTTTTTGGGGCTTCTCTGGTGGTGCAGTGGTGGTTAAGAATGTGCCTGCCAATGCAGGGGACACGGATTTGAGCCCTGGTCCAAGACGATCCCACATACCGTGGAGAAACAAAGCCCGTGTGCCACAGCTACTGAGCCTGCATGACACAACTGCTGAAGCTCATGCTCCACAACAAAAGAAGCCATCACAGTGAGAAGCCGGCACACTGCAATGAAGAGTAGCCCTCACTCGCCGCAACTAGAGAAAGCCCATGTGCAGCAGCGAAGACCCAATGCAGCCCTAAATAAACAAACAAACAAACAAATAAATAAATAAATTTTAAAAATTAAAAAATAAAAAAATGTTTTTGAGAATAAGTGGTTTCCTTTCTTGCCGATAAACACTTAGGAGTGGAAGTGCTGGGTCATGGTTTATATATGATACTGTCTTCCCAAGTGGATATACCATCTTACTCTCTCCATACACCAGTAACGTATAACAGTTCAAATTGCTTCACATCCTCACCAATGCCTGGTATTGTCAGTCTTGAATTTTAGTTCTTCTGGTGGGTGTGAAGTGGTACCTTACACTAGTTTTAATATATAATTCTCTAATTACTAATGAGATTGAGATATTTTTCCTGTGCTTATACACATTTGAATATCTTCTTTTATGAAGTGTTTGTTCAATGTTTATTTAATTTTTGATCAGTTGTCTTTTTAATATTGAGTGGTAAGCTTTCTTCATAAATTCCAAATACAAATATTTGATTAAGTATATGTTTTGCAAATATTTTCTCCCATTGTGTGGCTTACATTTTCATTTCCTTAATGGCATTTCTTGAAGAGCAGAAATTTTAAATTTTGATGAGTCCAATTTATTTTCTTTTTGTGGTTATTATTTTTTGTGCCACCATTTTATGTGTATATAAGAAATTTTTGCCTACCTGAAGGGTATAAGGATATTCTTTCATTTTTTTTTCTAGAAAGCTTTATAGGTTCAATTTTTAATTTTTTGTATGATATGAGGTGGGAGTTGAGATTCATTTTTTAAAGGAAATTATTACAGATCTATTTTTATTAAAGGTACAATCACATTGAAATTGGAATATTGAAAAGATAAAAAAGTTACCCTCAGTTTCAATACCTTAACACAACAACTTATAATGTTAAGTCATTTAGCTGAAATCTTTCTTCCCCCAACTTCTTATTTTAAAAAATACATATTTATATATATATATTATATATATTTGATATATAGTATATGTTTATATACTATATACAGAGTATATAAAAATGTATGTATATGCTTAGAAAAAGTCTGTCATAATAATAACAAAAAATAATAATTTCTATCAATCAGGCACTCACCATGTGCCAGTGAACACTTTACATGCATTATTGTATTTGATCCTTACAACCATCCTTTGGGGTAAATACCATTATTATTCCCACTTTACAGACAAAAAAAGAGGCACAGAAAAATTAAGAACTTGCTTACCATCACACAAATAATGATATGGAGTTGAAATTTGAACCCAGACAATCTTGTTCTGAGCTACAATACTCTCACTAAGTATGAGATGTCATTTTTTATTAGTGAAGTTTTATTGGTCCAGCTGTTCCAACCACTTCAAATTCATTTTTTTAATGGAATGAATGGAATATATTAGATAAAATAAAGCCCAGAGAATTTACCAATGAGTTGTTCCTCAGGTTCTCCTGTCTCATTTTGATATTTTTAGCTGTACTTAATGGGAGAAATAGGGAGAAATGTGAATTACCTTGGTGTCTTTGTCAAGAATCAATTATGTATTTGTGAGAGCCTATTTCTGGATTCCATCCTATTTCACTGACCTAGTCAAGTCTACTTATGTCAACTCAATACTGTCTTAATTACTGTACTTTTATAGGAAGTCTTGAACTCAGGCAATGTGAGTTCTCTAACTTCATTGTTTGAATTTCCGAATATATTTTTGAAGGTGTCTCAGTTTCAACAAAAATGTCTGCTAGGATTTTGGTAGAGATGGTGTTGATTCTAGTTCTATTGAGCGATTTTGCCATGAAGGTTAATTTCAGCAGCTCTGGATTTGGCCTGAGATATTCTGCTCAAGTACCTGCACTGTACTGACCTCTGGTTAAGGCATGAAACATACTGATTAATAACTTTGCTTTGTAGTCATGAGTTCAAGGAATTTCAGAGCTGCGTGTACCAACTTTTCAGCATTATTTATTGATAATAGTGAGCTAGATTACTTGCATCTCATCTCAGTGAGACCCTGGGAGGGCTCCACTGCTGGGCTGGTTACATTGCACAAATGCCTATGTGACCAGCAAGATATAAGAAGTCACAGCTGAGATTCCATTTCAGACTCCCTGAAGTATTCCCTAAACATTTTGGTGGTTTCTGATCCAAGAGAGAAAATGTTTCCCTGTGAACCTTACAGAGGGAGGAGAATTTCAGTTTGCACATGGCCTCTCTAGAATACTTAAAAGTGGCTGAAAGCCCCTTAAAATGGATGTTATAATACATTCTTCTCCTGCAGTAAGGTGTAGATTTATAAGCTTTGCCATTTTGAGTCCTGTGAGTCTTCTTTGACAACCAAAGCCTGCTTAACTGCCACTGGTTGTGTGCAGAGATAATTGATATCTTAACAATATTAAGTCTCCCAATCCATTAACATAGTTTTTCTCCTCACTTATTTAAGTCTTCTTTAATTTTTCTCTATTTTTTAAATAGTATTTAGTGTAGAGGTCTTGTACATTAATTAAAATTCCTAAATATTTTGGGTTTTGTAGCTATTTTAAACATTATTATTTCATAAATTCTGATTGCCAGTTTATAGAAATTGAATTTTTTTACTGACTTGATATTATATTTTTATACTGATCTGGTGTCCTACAATCATGTTAAATTTAAAATTAATTACAATAATTTTATAGATTTCTTAGGCCTTTCTACATAAACAATCATATTGTCTTGGATTGGGGCAGTTTTCTTCTTTCTTTATAAAATCATTTTGCATATTTCTTTTTCTTGTCTTCTTGCATTGCTAAGACCTCCATTACAATGTTGAAAAGAAAGGGTAAAAGCAGAACACATTCTTGATGTGTTCCTGATTTTAGAGGAAACAAATTTATTGATTTATCATTACAGAAATTAGCTACAAGTTTTGCATATATATCCTTTATCGAATTGAGACAGTTTCTGTCTATTCCTAGTTTGCTGAGATTTTTATTGTGTATGATGAATTTTATCAGTTGCTTTTTCTGTAATTATTGAAAGGATCATAATATTTTTCTCTTTAATTCTGCTAATGTGGTGAGTTGCATTGATTAATTTTCAAATATTTATCTAATCTTGCATTCCTGGCATAAAGTTCTTCAGTTCTTGGAGATGATCTTCCTGTAGGCAACCAACAATTAAACTGAGGAAGGAAAATAAATACATATATATATATATATAGTAATGGAATATAATTGCTTTACAAAGTTGTGTTAGTTTCTGCTGTACAGTGAAGTGAATCAGTTATACATAGACATATATCCCCTCCCTCTTAGACCTCCCTCCCCCACCATCCCGCCCATCTAGGTCATCACAGAACACCGAGCTGAGCTCCCTGTGCTGTACAGAACGTTCCCACTAGCTATCTATTTTACACAGGGTGGTGTATTTATGTCAAACCGAATCTCCCAATTCATCCCACCCTCCCCTTCCCCCACTGTTTTTTAATTAATTGTTTTTTCAGGAAAAGTGGCATCTAAGCTGGTGAGTGGGTTGGAAGAAAAGAGCCTAAGTGTTCACAGGCTGGAGAATTGGATTTAGCAAAGTGTGGGTAAGTCTAGAAATGCTCTAGACTTGGAGTATTGACTTGGGAAACAATGACAGACCAAGTGCATGTGATCTCAGAGAATGTAACCTTTGAGCATATGATACCAATGGGCAAATGGTCCTCAAGGGATTCTCCAAGAAATGGACAAAACCTGTTAAATTGTGCCATGCAAGTGCTAAAAATTGACAGGAGAAGGAAAGGATAGTAGTAGCTTGTTCATATTTCAGTTCAATTTTTCTTTTGATATTTTAAGTAGAGCTGACCTCCCTTGGACATTTAAAACTCTGGGGTTCTTCTACAATTCCGGGAAGTTCTCAAGAGGGAGACTGTACTTTCTGCAAACAGGGAAGTGGACTTATATAGTAGTCATGAGCAGAGACTCAGAATTAGAACTTCTGGGTTCGAATCATTGGTTTACCACTCACCAGCTGTCTCTCTGACATGTTTCTAAGATTCTCTGCAGCTCCATCCTTGATGATGATGATTATTATGATGATCATGATGGGAACAACAGCTATAAATAGGATCCACACCTTGGAGTTATTCTGAGGACACATTTAATATGATGACCAGTACCCAGCATGTATTATAGGAGGATTCAATGAATATTTGCTACAATTAGGAAAATATGTAACCACTATGTAGACACACAAGAGCAGGCATTCTTGTATGTTTTGTTTACTTGTGGATCTGCAGTACCTAGAATAGTGCCTGGATAGAAGTACCCCATGAAAAGTGGGGCACTTTTGCATCTAGAACTAATGAGTTGCATGTTACTGGTAAGAATGAGTCCCATAATCTAGCAGTTTAATGGATTGGCCTTTGCTGAGGCAATAGCCTACCGAACCAGACAGATGGTTGGGGTGAATGCCAGTACTTGTCCTCCTGCAGGTGTTTTCCGACTGACAAATCTCATGCTTTGGTTCAATGTGATTCTGCATAGAGAAACAATATAAATTGTAATACAAACTGAACACTTTTGAGAATGAAAGCATTGCTAATAATGACACCAGGATAACAGGTATAAAGTGGGACTGTCTGGGACAAACCAGGACATATGGCCACCCTAATTTAGCGTCATTACTACCGCTGACTGGATTAAGGATTGGTAGAATTCCCCAAAGCAGCAGTCTATTGAGTGGACAGCAGCCCTGATGTGGCCCTCTGTGCATTAGATGGAGACTGTCTAAAGCAATAACTTTCTCTCACTTGGGCATTTTTAATGCAAAATAGCATAAGAGTCAAGTAGTGATAAGAGAAGTTGCAAGAGACAATGTAGAGAAGAGCTGAGTCACCTAAAAGCAGAGCACTGCTGTAGGGGGGTGTAAAGAGCCGACCAGATCTCTGCAGCTGTTGCTTAGTCTGGAGAGACACCCACGATGGTCGGTCTGTTCTCAGGTTCACTTCAGATTTTTTCATGACTTCAGCTCTCTGGTGACTGGGATTTTTTTCTGCTCTTGCTTACTTCCCTGACAATCCATATAATGAACTTTCATTATTTGAGAGGAACTGAATATACCTTTGTTCCTGAAAAAGCCTAACTCACATATACAGAATAACAGTTATTTGTATTTTCTTTAGCATGACTTGCTTTCCTTTAGTGCTCTGTTCTCCTTTGTTGTTAGCCCATCACCCCCTGTAGCCACAATACTGAGACAATCTCTAAACCCTGTCAACCTTGAAATCACTATAGGCTAGTGGATTAATTGATAAATAATTCATTAATATTATCTGTATTATATTTAACCATGGGTTAAATGAGCTTTGGGACTTTCCCAGGAGTCTTACCAACATTTTAATATTGTTTCCATGAGAAAAAAGCATTTCAAGTTCCAGCCAAGAGTGCCAAGACATTATTTTAGAAACTAAAATTCAGGACAGATGATTTGATAAGTATGAGTGCATTTACGAGGATGATAGGGCAGAATATTTGAAACTGGGACTCTCCAGGAATGGCAGAGCTAAATGGGAACCATAAATATCAGAGACACAGGGCTGTGTTCCAAGTCATCATAATAGGTGTATTATGGTAGAAAATATAATTAAAGATCAACTAAATTACAATAATGTCAAATGGACCAGAAAAGAAAATATGCATGTGTCAGCAATAAGGGGGTGGTTAGAGGAGAGCAGAATTCTCCAGAAAGGGGAGAAGAGTTCTGGGGGTGTGGAGGGAAGGGAGGGAGAGCTGCAGGTCTTGGGAAATTGGTAGTGGGGAGTCATAGCATCTTGTACCTCATGATAGGTTTTTAGCAGTAACAGCCAGATTTGTTGGTTGTCCCAGGGCATCAGGAGTCCTTGTATTCCTGAGATCTCCCTCCTTTCTCCATCCTTCCTAGTTATCACAGAAGGATTAAATTTGACTTAGTAATTGCTGAAGGCTGAAATTACTTCAATAGGGGAAAAATATAAGTATTCTGACACAAAATGCAAATCTATATACATATCAATTAACTCTCTTTTGCAATAAAAAGCAGTTAATCTCAGATCAGCAAATGTGAGCCATTAATAAGAGGGACTTTTCTGTTTTATGAAGTGGAATGGAGGCAGGCCAGATCAAAGCCACTGAGAGGCTTAGGGCAGGGTAGATTGGGATCCAAGTTTAACAGGGTTCTGAAAACAGAGGTGTAAAAAGAAAATTTCCAAACTTCACAACATAATGACTTGTCCTTCACCATTTGGTGTACAAACAGAATCTGCACTGAAAGGAATTTTAGTCTAACTCTGCAATATATTTATGTATATGATCAAGAAGTGTGATGATGAAACATATGATGCTGTCAACACCATTTCATGTGATTTAATGACTTTTCCTTTTTAAACTCAATTAACTTTTTTATATAAGAGGGTCATTTCAGAAATTTCAATAATCCACTTTGTTTATGTCTTCCACACTTGTTCTGTAAGCAAAAAAAGAAAAAAAAAACTGAAGTAAAATAAAATTAAAAAGTAGAACTTCTACTCTGAAATCTTTGAAGTTCTGACTAAAACCATGTCTATTAGTCCTAAAGCCATTGTAACAAAACTGCCATTTTTCACATGCTTATATAAGGGGAGAAAAGGTCAATTACCCTATGAAATTTTGGTCTGAATCTGTTTTAAAGATTCATATCTATTCCATCTTAATCATTTGAATACATGTAAAACTATTAAAATATTTGAAAAGTTTATTTTTCTGAAAAGCCTTTAAAAATATTCAACAGTCCAACAAAGGTCAAATGCATCAAGATGTGCAATTTTAAAGTTAGAGGGCAGTAATTAGAAAAATTATACCCATTACAGTAATAATGAACTGAGAGCATTTTACAATCCTGTAAGTTTACTTATCATTTAAATATAGAGAATACCACACGATGTCCTATTTCTTTGATTCTTTGTTTTCTAATTTCCTTCCATTTTATTGGCATATAGTTGCTTGTAGTAATCTTCATGATCTTTTGTATTTCTGCACTGTCAGTTTTTATGTCTCCTTTTTCATTTCTAAATCTATTAGAAATCTTCTCCCTTTTTTTCTTGATGAGTCTGGCTAATGGTTTATCAATTTTGTTTATCTTTTGTTTATCTTCTCAAAGAACCAGCTTTTAGTTTTATTGATCTTTGCTATTGTTTCCTTCTTTTTTTTTCATTTATTTCTGATCTGATCTTTATGATTTCTTTCTTTCTGCTAACTTTGGGGTTTTTTTGTTCTTCTTTCTCTAATTGCTTTAGGTGTAAGGTTAGGATGTTTGAGATGTTTCTTGAAGTAGGATTGTATTGCTATAAGCTCTTAGAACTGCTTTTGCTGCATCCCATAGGTTTTGGGTCATTGTGTTTTCATTGTCATTTGTTTCTATGTATTTTTTGGTTTCCTCTTTTATTTCTTCAGTGATTCCTTGGTTTTTAAGTAGTGGATTATTTAGCCTCCATGTGTTTTTATTTTTTCCAGATTTTTTTCCTGTAATTGATATCTAATCTCATAGCATTGTGGTTGGAAAAGATACTTGATATGATTTCAATTTTCTTAAATTTACCAAGGTTTGATTTGTGACCCAAGGTATGATCTATCCTGGAAAATGTTCCATGAGCACTTGAGAAGAAACTGTATTCTTTGTTTGTTTGGATGGAATGTCCTATGAATATCAATTAAGTCCATCTTGTTTAATGTATCATTTAAAGCTTGTGTTTCCTTATTTATTTTCATTTTGGATGATCTGTTCATTGGTGAAAGTGGGGTGTTAAAGTCCTCTACTATGATCGTGTTACTGTTGATTTCCCCTTTTATGGCTGTTAGCAATTGCCTTATGTATTGAGGTGCTCCTATGTTGGGTGCATGAATATTTACAAGTGTTATATCTTCTTCTTAGATTGATCCCTTGACTATTATGTAGTGTCTTTCTTTGTCTCTTGTAATAGTCTTTATTTTAAAGTCTATTTTGTCTGGTATTCCAGCTTTCTTTTGATTTCCATTTGCATGGAATATCTTTTTCCATCCCCTTACTTTCAGTCTGTATGTGTCCCTACATCTGAAGTAGGTCTCTTATAGACAGCATATATACAGGTCTTGTTTTTGTATCCATTCAGCCAGTCTGTGTGTTTTGGTTGAAGCATTTAATCCATTTACATTTAAGGTAGTTATCGATATGTATGTTCCTAGTACCATTTTCTTAATTGTTTTGGGTTTGTTATTGTAGGTCTTTTCCTTCTCTTGTGTTTTCTGCCTAGAGAAGTTCCCTTAGCATTTGTTGTAAAGCTGGTTTGGTGGTGCTGAATTCTCTTAGCTTTTGCTTGTCTGTAAAGGTTTTAATTTCTCTGTCAAAGCTGAATGAGATCCTTGCTGGGTAGAGTAATCTTGGTTGTAGGTTTTTCCCTTTCATCACTTTAAATATGTCCTGCCACTCCCTTCTGGCTTGCAGAGTTTCTGCTGAAAGATCAGCTGTTAACCCTATGGGGATTCCCTTGTATGTTATTTGTTGCTTTTTCCCTTGCTGCTTTTAATATGTTTTCTTTGTATTTAATTTGTGATAGTTTGATTAGTATGTGTCTTGGCATGTTTCTCCTTGGATTTATCCTGTATGGGACTCTCTGCGCTTCCTGGACTGGATTGACTATTTCCTTTCCCATATTAGGGACGTTTTCAACTATAATCTCCTCAAATATTTTCTCAGTCCCTTTCTTTTTCTCTTCTTCTTCTGGGACCCCTATAATTCGAATGTTGGTGTGTTTAATGCTGTCCCAGAGGTCTCTGAGACTGTCCTCAATTCTTTTCATTCTTTTTTTCTTTATTCTGCTCTGTGGTAGTTTTTTCTACTATTTTATCTTCCTGGTCACTTATCCATTCTTCTGATATTGATTCCTTCTAGAGAATTTTTAATTTCATTTATTGTGTTATTCATCATTGTGTGCTGTTTAGTTCTTCTAGGTCCTTGTTAAACGTTTCTTGTATTTTCTCCATTCTATTTCCAAGATTTTGGATCATCTTTACTATCATTACTCTGAATTGTTTTTCAGGTAGACTGCCTATTTCCTCTTCATTTGTTAGGTCTGGTGTGTTTTTATCTTGCTCCTTCATCTGCTGTGTGTTTCTCTGTCTTCTCGTTTTGCTTAACTTACTGTGTTTGGGGTCTCCTTTTCACAGGCTGTGGGTTTGTACTTCCCATTGTATTTGTTGTCTGCCCCCAGTGGCTAAGGTTGGTTCAGTGGGTTGTGTAGGCTTCCTCGTGGAGGGGACTGGTGCCTGTGTTCTGGTGGGTGAGCCTGGATCTTGTCTTTCTGGTGGGCAGTACCGCGTCTGGTGGTGTGTTTTGGGGTGTCTGTGACCTTATTATGATTTTAAGCTGCGTCTCTGCTGATGGGTGGCATTGGGTTCCTGTCTTGCTAGTTGTTTGGCCTAGGGTGTCCACCACTGTAGATTGCTGGTTGTTGAGTGGAGCTGGGTCTTAGCATTGAGATAGAGATCTCTGGGAGAGATTTCGACATTCGATGTTATGTGTAGCTGGGAGGTCCCTGGTGGACCAATATCCTGAATTTGGCTCTCCCACCTTGGTGCACAGGCCTGACACCAGGCTGGAGCACCAAGACTCTGTCAGCCACACAACTCAGAAGAAAAGAGAGAAAAAAAGAAAGAAAAAAAATACAATAAAATAAGGTTATTAAATATAAAAAAATTAAAAATAAAAACATTTTACAAGTAATTTTTAAAAAAGAAAGAAAGAAAGAAGACAGTAACCAAACCCAAAAACAAATCCACCAATGATTACAAGCAGCAAAAACTATACTTAAAAAAAAAAAAAACAAAAACAACCAACAGACAGAACCCTAGGACAAATGGTAAAAGCAAAGCTATACAGACAAAATCACACAAAGTCCACCGCTTCAAGTTTGGGATGATTCGTTGTCTATTCAGGTATTCCAGAGATGCAGGGTACATCAGGTTGATTGTGGAGATTTAATCTGCTGCTCCTGAGGCTGTTGGGAGAGATTTCCCTTTGTCTTCTTTGTTTGCACAGCTCCTGGGGTTCAGCTTTGGATTTGGACCCGCCTCTGTGTGTAGGTCACCTGAGGGTGTCTATTTTTCTCTCAGATAGGACAGGGATAAAGTAGCAGCTGATTAGCGGGCTCTGGCTCACTCAGACTCGGGGGAGGGAGGGGTACGGAATGCAGGGCGAGTCTGTGGCGGCAGAGGCTGTTGTGACATTGCAACAACCTGAGGTGCGCTGTCTGTTCTCCTAGAGAAGTTGTCCCTGGATCACGAGACCCGGGCAGTGGTGGGCTTCACAGGCTCCCAGGAGAGGAGGTGTGGATAGTGACCTGTGCTTGCACACAAGTTTCTTGGTGGCTGCAGCAGCAGCCTTAGCATCGCATGCCCATCTCTGGTTTCTGAGCTGATAGCTGTGGCTCGAGTTTGTCTCTGGAGCTCGTTTAGGCGGTGCTCTGAATCCCCTCTCCTCGCGCACCCCGAAACAATGGTCTCTTGCCTCTTAGGCAGGTCCACACTTTCTCCCGGACTTCCTTCCGGCTAGCTGTGGCGTACTAGCCCTTTTCAGGCTGTGTTCATGCAGCCAACCCCAATCCTCTCCCTGGGATACGACTTCCGAAGCCTGAGCCTCAGCTCCCAGCCCCCGCCCATCCTGGAGGGTGAGCAGAGAAGCCTCTCGGGCTGATGAGTGCTGGTCGGCACCGATCCTGTGTGCGGGAATCTCTCTGCTTTGCCCCCTGCACCCCTGTTGTTGCACTCTCCTCCGTGGCTCCGAAGCTTCCCACCCCCCGCTACCCGCAGTCTCCGCCAGTGAAGGGGTTTCCTAGTGTGTGGAAACTTTTACTCTTTAACAGCTCCCTCCCAGAGGTGCAGGTCCCATCCATATTCTTTTGTCTCTGTTATTTCTTTTTTCTTTTGCCCTACCCAGGTACGTGGGGAGTTTCTTGCCTTTTGGGAAGTCTGCGGTCTTCTGCCAGCATTGAGTAGGTTTTCTGTAGGAGTTGTTCCACATGTAGATGTATTTCTGATGTATTTTGGGGGAGGAAGATGATCTCCGTGTCTTACTCCTCCACCATCTTGAAGGTCACCCACAGTTTGCTTTTTGACATCCATCTTAGCATTTTATTTTTTTTTTAGATCTGTCTCCTCAGGCAAGGACAACAAAGCCAAAAATAAACCAATGGTATGACATCAAACTAAAAAGTTTTGTATAGTAAAGGCAAACCATCAACAAAATGAAAAGGCAACCTACTGAATGAGAGAAGATATTTGCAAATGATATACCCGGTAAGGGGTTAATTTCCAAAATATACAAAGAACTCATACAACTCAATATTAAAAAATACAAACAGTTTGTAAAAAATGGGCAGAGGACTTTAATGGACATTTTTCCAAGGAAGACATACAGATAGCCAACAGACACATGAAAAGATGTTCAACATCACTAATCATCTGAGAAAAGCAAATCAAAAGCACAATAAGTTATCACCTCACACTTGTCAGAATGGCTATTATCGGAAAGATGACAAAAAACAAGTATTGGCAAGGATGTGGAGAAAAGGGAACACTTGTGCACTGTTGGTGGGAATATAAATTTGTACAACCACTATGAAAAGCAGTATGAAAATTCCTCAACAAATTAAAAACAGGACTACCATATGATCCAGTAATTTTACTTCTGGCTATTTATCCAGAGGAAAAATGAAATATTAATTCAAACAGATATATGTACCCCTATGTTCATTGCAGTATTATTTACAACAGCAAAGATACAGAAGTAACACAAGTACTAGATTGATAGATAAATGGATAAAGCAGATGTGGTACATATATATATATATATATATATATATACACAATAAAATAATAACCACAAAATGAATGAATGAAATGCCATTTATAACAACATGGATAGACCTGTAGAGTGTTTATGTATGCTAAGTGAAATAAGTCAGACAGAGAAAGACAAATACTGTATGATTTTGCTTATACATGTAATCTAAAATACCCCAAAGCAATAAAGAAAACAAAGCAGACACTGACTCATAGATACAGAGAACAAATTGGTGGTTGCCAGAGGGGAGGATGTGAGGAGTTAGGAGAAATAGGTGAAGGGGATTAAAAAGTTAAAACTTCCAGTTATAAAACAAATAAGTCACAAGGACGTGATGTACAGCATAGGGAATATTGTCAATAATATTGAAATAACTGTGCCTAGTGACAGATGATTACTAGACTTATTGAGAGGATTAATTCATAATGCATATAAATGTCCAATCATTTTGTTATACACCTGAGACTAACAATATTGTATGTCAACTCTATGTCAATAAAAAATAAAAAGTAACACAAACTAAAAGCAAAAAACAAAACATCAAAATCAGGAAAGAAAACATGATTACCTTAAAATTTTATTTTATTTGTTTTTTAAAACTATCTGAATTCTGGAAGTTTCCTACCCCTTTCTAGGCATTGGTATCCCCATATGTGAAATGAGAATACAAACTTGAAGATTTTGAAGGACCCATCCAGAACCTCTGACCCATCCCTTTCTCCTTTCTTCAGGCTTCCCTGAAAACAGACAGTGGGGTAAATCTTTCAACTAAGGGTCTGAGTCTTCTCCTTGATCCCATCCCCTCACTCTTTTTTCCTTGTAATCTTCCGTGATACATTCTTCCTTCATCTTCCTCTCCCCATGTACTTGCAGCTAAAAGCCCCCAGGATATAATGTATGCCTAGCTGATCTGTAGGACCCATTAGTAGAAGCCACCTCACTCTTTTCTTCATAAGCAGTAAACTTTTTTGTTAAATTCAATTGATATGCAGACCTGGTTGAACTGTGAACTTAGAGCTTGTGCCTACCTGACTCCACACTTAACTCTTCTGAAGTTACCTTGGGATGAAGTTCATGAAACCCTGTTGCTCCATCTCTGATTAATCGAGGACTAGAAACTGAAGACCTAACATGCACATAAAATGTATTCTGCAGATGAATGGAAAACACACAGCCAATCACACAAACCTCACAGTTTCCCAAACTTTTTAAAGAGTCGTTGCCATAATTAATTTGCAATTCATTAATGAATTAATTAACATATAAAAACAAAACTAGAACTCTTACTGAGGTCTTCTATATCCACGTAGGTGACAGGAGCCTGATTTTTAAAATTTCAATACTAGGTCAATACTGACTAAAATCGGGGTGATGCTTGAAAACAAATGAGAATGGCTAACGTCTGAGCAAGTATAAGTGACATCTGAATGAGTGCACGTATTTTGAGGTGTCAGTAAATGTTTAACTTAGGAATCTAATCCAATCTATTTACATTATCCCTCCATTCTTGGTCTTGGAATAATTCTTTCATTCTGGGTTACATATGGAAATAAGGTGGTGAAATTTAGGAGCTGATGATACCGCCTCGCAAGACAGTGAAGGGGAGAGCCCTGAGAATCACCAACACTTAGCGTGAGAAAGCGAGAAGGACGATCCCACTAATTACACAAGCAAGGAATCGCCTGAGAAATAGAAGAAAACTCAGGAGTATGTGGCTTCACAGAACCAGGAGAGGAGGACCAAGAGGACAGACCAAACTTATTAGATTTGTCTAACATGTGTCCGTGAGAGTTATTTTAATGATGTGGTTGGGGCAGAGCCACTCTGCAGTGAGGGGAGGATGGATCAGGAAGTGAGGGAGTCAAGCCAGAGGGCGCAGATGGCTGTTGAGAGGTCTGCCTTCTTTACTACATTGTGTGCTCCTCCTGAGCAGGGACCTCACTTGATTCTTCTCCGCAGCCTCCACATCCAAATCAGGCCCTGGCACAATAAAGGTCTGAGGGCCACTTGGGAGGAAAGCTTCTTTTCCATACCTGGTGTTTCCTTCCACAGAGGAAGACATCAAATATTGTAAAACCCCTGGCCTGTGTCTGTCTTTTTCAAAGCTTCCATTCCTTAAGAGTGGAGGGGGTTGGGGAGAAGAACCGGGTCATGTGCGGCTTAGATCCTTTCTCCTCTCTTCTCTCTCCTCTCCTGCTCCTCTTCCTGCCCCTCTTTCCTCTCTCTCCCACCTCCTTCCTCTCTCTCTCTCTCTCTCTCTCTCTCTCTCTCTCTCTCTCTCTCCCTGTTTCTCTTCCTTTTTCTATGCTGTAAGGTTTATGGGATGCTAGTTTGAGGAATGCAGGAGGCTACCCTGATCCAGCTCTATCTGGCAAGTAATATAGTATTTCTAGGAGAATTTATAACTTCCGCAGGTCATACAAACTTTTGTCTTCATCTACTGAAAATAAGAGACAATCGATGACATTTCCTAAAAGCTTTTGTAAAAAGTTGATCAAGATTTCCTATACTCGAAATTTTCAAGAATGCTTTTTTGAAAAAGCATTATGGTGAAGTCTGTTATTTTGAAGTTTAATTAATGAGAATATTTGGAATGTCTAATTTTTCTCTCATATTCATACGCCCTATATTCTTTACTTTGTATGATTTAAGGTATTTATTATGGTTACACCAGTGCATGATCGTAGAGGATTTTTCCTTCAAGAACATTTTGAGGGGGCAAGCAGGTAGTCCACTTTGAATTTTTCCTCAAAAGATGTGAATAATTCTCTAATAGGAATTTTTCTTGAAGTTATTAGAACATAAATTGAATTAAACAACTAAATGTCAAATTCAGTTATGTTATTTTGTGTTAAAAATATTAGCACAACAAACAAGTTTACAAATATTAACATTAGATATAATGTAATCTTCATTTTTCTGCTTTGTATTATTTAAATTTTCATACATATTTTTGGGAATATAATTTTTTTTTTTTTTTTTTTTTTTTTTTTTTGTGGTACGCGGGCCTCTCACTGCTGTGGCCTCTCCCGTTGCGGAGCACAGGCTCCGGACGTGCAGGCTCAGCGGCCATGGCTCACGGGCCCAGCCGCTCCGCGGCATGTGGGATCTTCCCGGATCGGGGCACGAACCTGTGTCCCCTGCATCGGCAGGCGGACTCTCAACCACTGCGCCACCAAGGAAGCCCTAGAATATAATAATTTTTAAAGTTATCTAGCTGGTGAATTCAAAATTTGTATTAACTGTCAATCTATTTCACAATTTAACTATTGTTTTATACATAAAATTAACAGCTTTCATAGTCAATTATTAGAGCAGATCTCTCATCCAAACATAAATATGACTATATTTCAACTGACTGAATTTCAAAAATTTGAGGCTTATAAGGAAACTTTTTACTTCAAGTTACATCCAGAATGCTTCTTATTGAAAAGTGAATATGAAAATATGATGGACAAGTTCAAATAAGATGGACAGTTTATATTAGCAAAGTTATGTTGATTAGTTATGATGGAGACCTATGTGATACCCAATCATGCATAAACATGATTTGTGTTTTTTCTTTTTCTTTTTCCTTAATTATACCAGGGGTGTAGGGGGTTATCAATTTTGTTGATCTTTTCAAATAACAAAGTTTTGACTATGCTAATTTTCTCTATTGTTTGCCTATTTTCTGGTTCATCGTTTTCTGCTTACTTTGGGTTTTCTTTGCACTTCTTTTTCTAGCTTTTAAGGTGGAACTTAAGGTCATTGATTTTGCACCTTTTACTTTTCTATTATAAGCATTAAAAACTACATTTCTTTGTAAGTACTTCTCTAGCTCTACCCTTAAATCTTAATATTAATTAAATAAACATTAATAATTAATATGAAAGCTATATTGTTTTCCTTTCAAATTTTGGTTTTTTTTTTTTACTAGATGTCTTATTGTTATTTATTCCTAATTTGATTATATTTTGGTCAGAGAACACATGCTGTGTGATTTTAGTTCTTTTAAGTTTATTGACACTTGTTTTTGCCCCAGAAAATTTTCTATCTTATTGAACATACTATATGAACTTAAAAAGAAAATGTATTCTGCAGTTGTTGGTTGTAATGTTTTATAAAAGTCAATTAGATTAAGATGGTTGACAGTGTTGTTCAGAACTTCTACATCTTTGCTGATTTTTAAATTGGTTCTATCAGTTGGTGAGAGAGGGGTGTTAAAACTGCTAACTATGTAGCTTTATCTATTTCTGTTTTTAATTCTCTCCATTTTTACTTCATGTACCTTGAAACTCTCTTATTAGGTACACACACATTTATGATTGTTAGGTTTTGATATGAATGAACCTTTGTCATTATTATATCATTGTGAATATCTTATCTCCCTTGGTGCTCTTTGTCTTAAGGGTTACTGTTTCTGATATTAATGTATTATATCATGTATAAAATTGATATATAACAAATTATATATTAACTAACTATATAATTAAAATAATATATTATGAAATATATAACTAACAGAGCAAAAAACCAAAACAAAACAAAGCAGATTTCTATACACTTCTCAGATGTACTGAATCAGTTTATGGAGTTAGTTTTATGAAGCTGTATTTAAAAAAATAAAACCTCCCTGATGATCATGATTCAACATTCAAGACAGGTATTTGATTGCTAAGGTAAATTTTAAAAAAATTATTGGTGAATTTAAAATATAAATCCTAAGATTTTAATTCTACAGTCAGAGGAAAAGTTGAAAAAAGTAGAAATCTTTGAGTCATTTTGGGTGAGAAAACTATGCAGCATGCAATTTAAAATAATTTATCTTTTATCTCCAAATTATCTCAGAGTTAGGAAATAAGAGTGATGCAGGTTTCCAAGCAGAGTTCTTTGGAAACATTTTATAAGCTTAACGAAAGTTCAGATTTTTTAAGAACCCTGGGTTATTTACAATAATAATGATTTGCTCAATTCTTACACTTTGTTAATTATATATTTATTAGTGATGTAGAATATCACTCTTCTAAACTGTAGAACATTCTATGTTATAGAAACTCTGAGGTTTCAGATGGAGATGATTGAAAATAACCTTCCTGAATTTAGTTTATTTGAGCCTAAGTTTTTCCTAAGGTTTTCTTTCCTCTAGGATTCTCATTTAGGATTGATGGAAAACTGTATTATTATCAATCCAGTTTGAAAATAGGAGCAGTCTGGAAGTCAAGATTAATAAGCTTTTTATACACACAAGTGCACATTTGCATGTGTGCTCGCACACAGTCTCCTCACATTTGCAGGCTTTATAAAATGTGGACAATCTCCTCTATTAGTTTCTATGTGGGAATCTAAATAAAAGAGGGTAATTAAAAGAAGTTAGTGTAGAGTCAATGTTGAGGCTAGCGTAGAGTGAATGTTGAGGTATCTGTGTTGTTTTCAGTTTGCTACTTTTCTGTTCACACAAGGTGCAGAGAAAAGGCCTAGAGATATCTAAAACAATAATTAGTCGCCAGAAAAGACCACAGTGTGGAAGATGCACTTCTTGAGGCAGTTGGCCTACAGTTTCTCAGTTCCCATTCTGACTGCAGTACTATGAGAGACTCAAAAGCAGTCATCCCCGACATCCTTCAGTCTGCAAATCACTTAAGAAACCGCAAGTGGAAGAAATATAACAGTGAAACATAGTCAGTGCTTGGAGCTGGCCACGGTTCAAGCTCTTGAATAGGCACAGCATAAAGCAGCTTTAAAAATACTGTACTACTAATCTCTTCATGACATTTTTTTTTTTTTTAAGATTCCATATATATGTGTTAGCATTAGTGGTAGGATGGAATAAAACACAGACCTACTAGAGCATGGACTTGAGGATATGGGGAGGGGGAAGGGTAAGCTGTGACGATGTGAGAGTGTGGCAGGGACATATACACACTACCAAATGTAAATTAGATAGCTAGTGGGAAGCTGCCGCATAGCACAGGGAGATCACCTCTGTGCTGTGTGACCACCTAGAGGGGTGGGATAGGGAGGGTGGGAGGGAGGGTGACACAAGAGGGAAGAGATATCGGAACATATGTATATGTATAACTGATTCACTTTGTTGTAAAGGAGAAACTAACACACTATTGTAAAACAGTTATACTCAAATAAAGATGTTAAAAATTAATTAATTAATTAATTAAATAAAAATAAAAATACTGTACTACTTCATAGCTCTTTGTTGATTTACAGAGTGGTATTTCCTTCAAATTTCTGCTCATTAGCATCTCCTGTTTGTTTGTTTCTGTGTTTGTAGTAGCTTGGCATGCTGAGAGCGTGTATCTGGTCTGGGGAACAGTTTTACTTTATGATTTTCTGGATTCACAACATAGAGAACAGAGGCAACTGGCAATAGTTCATGCCAAAATAAAATACTCCCCTGAAATGTATGACCGATGCCAAAACATGTTTTTCTTTATCCACTTTTTAGGTTCAGTTATAAACTGAACCACCTAGGTGTAAGTTACAAACTGCTGGAGAGCTATAGTCACCTAAAATAACCTCATAAGTTCTAAGAACTCAGAGATGTTGCTTGAAGAGTACAGTTGTAATGAGTGTGACTTTACAACCTAACAGGATAGGGTAGGAATTGGATTTTCCATTTCCTGAAGGCAAAGTTGGCTTTTTATGTAGGGAGAGTATGCAGCTGCTTTTATATAGAGATATGAGAAGTACTAAAATCTTTCCCCTCTTACTGAAGCTGAAGTACATATTTCATCTATCTGAATATACACAGTTATAGAAGGAAAGAATCCTGGAAGTTTTGTAATCCTACTTTCAAGTTTTAGAATCAGAAAACTGAGATCCAAAGAGGTCAAGTAGTTTGTCCAATCGTGACTTTCTTCCAAAAGTTTAAAAAGTTACATAAAATAAATATAACAGGGAATCTATAAAACCTGGGGCAAAAATAAATAACACAGGAAAAATGTTAATGTGCATACTGTAGTTGACTATTTAAGTATTTTCTATGTAACCCAAAATGTCTTGGAATTTTTTTAACAGTTTATGCAAAGAGGAAAATTGAATCAGAGGATTCATAGCAATTATAAGACAAAAATAATTTATTTTGCAAAAGTACAATTAGCAGCTAATTTTAATATTCTGATCAGATAGGAATATCAGATATAGAAGTATATCACAGAAAGGAATACTTGTGATGTAATAAACTCCTTTGTAAATCATGGAAATATATATAACTATGAATTTCAGAGACTGTTTCTTACAATTACCTTCAATATGGATTAATGGCTATACACCAAAGTACAATTAAGTGAAAGCAATTCTATTGGGGACCAGGATGATTGTAATGTGCTCTCAGTATGGATTGAGGAAACACAATAAGATATGTGCTTAGCACAGCTGAGATGACTTTCAGTAAAATCAATAAAATATTAACAGTAATTGGCATGTTTGACAAGCTGTGACCTTCTCACATCCTGATGTAAGTCAAATGTGTCATTGAAAATGACCAGTGTTAAAATCCATTTCTAACAGTGGTGTGCTTTGTGTACAAAAAAAAAAAAAAAATCATAGGAATTCAACTATTAGAGCAAAAAGCTCAAGAGAAAATGAAGACACAACATTTTAATTGGCCAAGAATCTAGAGATTAGATTTTATGATGAAACCAGTGAAGAATTAGACACTGAAAATCCAATATGTTCCCACATATGTTCTGAGTTTTGCACTTTCATTTAATGCCATAAGAGTGAAGCAGATGAAAACTTCCAGTAAATTTCATTTTAGAAGAGTTTGAAAACTGTGTCTTAAACAGATTAGCCTACAAGCAACTCATACAGAAATCTCTAAACATAATTTTTCTTTACTCTCAGCAATATAAAACAAAGTGAAAACTCACACCACTGCATTCCTCTATTAGATCCATAGCTATGAACTTTTTCTTGCTAGAAGTCAAGTTTGTTTTTAGTTTTGTGTTTTTTGTTTGTTTGTTTTATCTTGCTCAAAGTAGCTCAGTGACCAACTCAGTGGGTACTTGATGGCCTAGAGTAGGTGCTAATGCTGTATGATGCAGTTTCTCTAACATCCCATACATAATCCATCAAGTGGTATTGGTGCTGTCTCAAATGACTTCCCAAATCTGATTACTTCTCAACATTTCTACTGCTCTGGTGAAGTCAACATCATCTCTCACTTTTACTACATCAGAAGTCTCCTAACTGACCTTTCAACTGCCATACTTTTCCCCATTCCCAAACCCCAAGGCCATTCTCCAATCAGTTGCTGCACAATGTAAATCTGGGAAGTGAGAAAGTTGATCAATATAAGTATGCAGTCCATGGGCTTGACATTACATTCATCCTTCTCTACTCAATGGACAAATCACTGATAAGTGAACCTAAAATTAGCAAATTTGGTGAGACAGTTAATTCTGTATCTTTATATTTCTGGCCACCTCATCTGGTTATAGAAAATATGATGAATGAAAAGTAAAAATAAAACTTTTTCAACATTGGCTCATATCAGAGTTCAAGACCAACATGACCTGTGTTGATTTTTACTAGGACTGAACACTTGCCAATATTGTAGTTGACTCCTGGTCTCCTTCCCGATGATCTTTCACTCCATTTTCTGAGGGAGGTTCTTGGGTCATAGAATATGTAGCCTGGCAAGTTTCTGATGCTGATTTACTCAGCTCCAAGATTTGTAAACCACTTAGGAAAGCTATGCTGCTCATTAGAATCCATCTTTAAATAACTCTTGTTTGTCAAAATGAAAATAGAATATTAATTACTTCTTTGCATAGCTTATTTCTAATAAAGCATTTGTCAACAACCTGGCATTTACCTTAGGAAAAAAGAGGATATTTGCATAGCACTTAAAATTTACATGTGTGAAGATGTCAGGGTATAATAAATGTTCATTAGCTCTAACTACAGTCTTTCACAGAGATATAGAACATTTATAAAAAAGTATTATACTTATTTATTTAGCAGTTTCTAAAATGGATTATGTTACAGACTAATAAATTATCAGTAAATGATGCTATGAGTTAGCTTAAAATGCAGTTTTAAATATAGCTGTAGCTCAGTGCTGATGGGGAAGAAATGCTGAAGAAAGATCCTAGGTGGTTGTTTCAGACATTCTGCTTTCATGATTAAGTTCCTAGGAAATGAAAGAAGTCTACCAGAATGACTCCAAGAAAATCAGGATATCCCCTAGACAAAACTATGAAGTCACTGAGGTATTTGCTTGGTACCTCTAGCCTTTTTTACTGTGTCTTCTCCCTTCCATGGCATTCTCTATAATTGGTTCCAGAAATTTGTGTCTTCTCCCTCTGTCTCCAGTATACTTCCTCCTATCCATCAATAAAGCCCCAGAAACAACTCTCTGTTAATCTTTGCTCCTTATTTTGCAAAGTAATTAAAAGCAGAGCTTTGAAAACTAGACTGTCTGGATTCAAATCCCAGATCCACCACTTACAGTGTACTTGTAACTTATACCATCTATGCCTGTTTCCTTGCGTGTAAAATGAGAAGATAGTAGTTTCTATGTCAAAGGTTTGTGCTCTTGTTTTAAATGAGTTAAAATATGGAAAGCACAAAAGTCTTTGCCACATAGTACGTTCTCAATAAATATTAGCTCTTTCAAGGTATTTGACCTTTATTGCTAATTACAGAGGGGATCATTTTGTTTCTTGTTAAAGAAATTTCAGACATGTATACTCAGTAGGAGTACAGCAGGTAATCTTTTGTACTGAGACATTTTCATACTGGTCCTAAAATCAAAGGAATTAGTCAATTCTTACCCTGGAGGTCAGCTGAGCTTGCTTCAAAATTTCAAGGATTAACTGATTACTGCAGCCAAAACTGTCAAGGTCCCAGGAATTTATAGGATGTGGCTGGAATTTTTGAGTGGGCAATGGTTTAGCAGCTATATATTTCTTTTTTCTTTTTTCTTTTTTTTTGCAGTTTTTAAATATTAATTTATTTATTTACTTTTGGCTGCATTGGGCCTTCGTTGCTGTGCCCGGGCTTTCTCTAGTTGCAGCAAGCGGGGGCTACTCTTCCTTGTCGTGTGTGGGCTTCTCATTGCAGTTGGTTTTCTTGTTGTGGACGGAGCACGGGTTCTAGGCACGCAGGCTTCAGTAGTTGTGGCTCGCGGGCTCTAGAGTGCAGGCTCAGTAGTTGTGGTGCATGGGCTTAGTTGTTCCGTGGCATGTGGGATCTTCCCAGAAGAGGGCTCGAACCCGTGTCCCTGCATTGGCAGGCAGATTCTTAACCACTGTGCCACCAGGGAAGTCCACAGCTATGTATTTCTTATTTAGCAAATGGGATGCACTAAAGCGCCACCATATTTCAAAGATATCCTCTATAAGATGATTTTTTTAAAAAGGAGATTGAGCTGAGAGTGAAGGTTGTTGTGATATTTCTTTTTGAAGACTTTTTCGTTTTTTTTTGGCTGTGTTGGGTCTTCGTTGCTGCATGCGGCAAGCGGGGGCTACTCTTCATTGCGGTGCACAGGCTTCTCATTGCGGTGGTGTCTCTTGTTGCAGAGCATGGGCTCTAGGTGTGTGGGCTTCAGTAGTTGTGGCATGTAGGCCCAGTAGTTGTGGCACACGGGCTTAGTTGCTCCACGGCATGTGGGATCTTCCCGGACCAAGGATTGAACCCATGTTGCCTGCATTGGCAGGCGGATTTTTAACCACTGTGCAACCAGGGAAGTCCCTTTTTTCTTTAAGACTTTTAAGGTCCTTATAAATTGAGTGACATATATTGTCAGTCTCATTCAACTGGAGTCATTAAATGATATTTTATTGTGCAATACCATGCATATTTTTCCTCCCAAGATATGGAGGGGAGCAGAAAACAATATAACAGCTTTAAGCTATATTCATCAATATGCATGGAAATTCTTTATGGAAAACAATCCTATAAGCCAGGCTTCATTCCTCATTTGGTCCTCACAACCAGTCTATGAAGCAGAATTAATTCTTCCAGTTTCACTGTGAAAAACTGAGGTGGCAGAGGTTAAATGGCAGGACCATGGTCACCCACTCTGTCTAGTGGCAGAGCCAGGATTCACACTAGGCCTCTCTATGTCTAATTAGAATCTGTGCTCTTCATTGCTGCATTTCATCATAGACCACAAACATATTTGGTAGTAATGAAAGACTTCCTCTGACAGCAGATATGCAAGGTTTACCATCCTTGGGAGTTGCCCAAAGTTCTGGTATTGATTTTATGACTGGTTGAATCAGAACTGCTAGATTAATGTTTGTTCAGTGCTTCAATGAAGGAATGGGTCTTTGTTTCATAGACTGCCTATTGTGTTCAGTCTATTTCACAGTGCAACACTTAAGGATCAAGAGAACAAGGAACAAGAGATCTGAAAGATGATTCGAAGTCTTTTGGAAAACTTTTCAACACAAATGATTTCAGAAATCTTTGTAAGTCTGCTGAAACCAGCATAGAAAAATTTTTGGATCTTTTCGTACAGAAAGCAAAGATTCTTCACTCATTGCTTGCTTTATTTGGACCAGTGTCCTATGTACAAATACAAATCATAAAACCCATTTGTTTCTGAATCTGCTGGAAGGATGGAAAATGCATAAATAATTGTAATTTTTAGTAAGTATATTTATAAGTACTTATACTAAGTATTAGAGTAACAAAACTCAGGAATTACTGAATGGAAATAAAAATAAGAGTCTTCTAGATTTCTGAGCAGTGAGGGATGTAAGCAAAATCCTGCTTCCCTATTAGGGTACTAAAGTATATAAATGCTAAGTCATTTCCCAAAAGATTAAATGAGTTAATATATGTACAACAGTTAGAAATGGGCTTTGCCTAAAGTAAAAACATCACTATTCCTATTCTACTGTATCTCTAGGAGAATAAAGGTGGAAAGATATACATATACCTGTAGTACACACATAAAGCAAAATATATATATATATACATTTCATATTGCTGAATGACTCATAAAGATTATAAAAATTTATCAGTTAACTTGGTTTGATGACAAGGGAATTCCAACATTTATTTTAAAATACTAAAAGTTTTTATATTCACTTTGAGGTTTTTAATCTCATTGGTTAATTGTAAAAAAAAGGTAAGTTTATTATAATTTTTGCTATGTCTACAAACAGTATAACCTCAAATGATAAGAAAATGAAAATCTTACATTTTCTACTAAGAACTAGTAATAACTAATTTGGATTCCAAAAATTATAATGCACAAAGTATATGTTTAATAATGATATTTCTTTATTGTTTGAAAGACTAACCCTATTTTATTTCCTCAGAGTATTAATATGTTTGTGGGGTCAAAACATATGGATAAAAAATTCTTACACATGAAAAATAAATGTCTTCCTTCCTCCCTGATATCCAAATTTTACTTACCTGAAATCCAAAAGATTTGAAAGGTCAAAAATTCCTAATTTTCTCCTCCACTTTATACCTTCACAGATGAAAGAACTAAGGTCCGGAGAAGTAAATTGGTTAGTTTTTTGTGAAATGGTGGAGAATCGAGGTTACTAGAACTCAAGTTTCTAGCTTTCTAATGGTCTTTATGAGAAAAACAGATGGAACATACATAGTGGATTTAAAAAAGCTTCAAAATGAAGTATCTTCCAAAGTATGTCACAGGGTTAATTTAGATTTAACCTAATCCCTTCTAACTTTAAAATCTACTTTAAAAGAAAATAGATGTTCATCACACAGATCCCAAGAGATTATAAGCTGTAAAATGTTTTAAATTATTAAAGATTACATTACGTTTAAAATAACCTTAATGTTAAGCAGTATTTACTTATTTCCATTTTATTGTGCCCTTTTTCTTTTCTAAAAGGGTTTGAGGTATCTTGCAATATAACGGTAAGGTTGATAAAATAGGAATAGATGAAAATCAGAAAAGGGTATAATGAAAGAAGTTCATATGTTCAATTGTGTGTGTTAACATAAATCTTGTATTGGAGATTTGGCTCCGAGCTTCCAAGTGGTCAGTGCAAAGCAGTTATACCACTCTTATCAAAAGGAGGAAGTTTAGGGCTTCCCGGGCTTCCCTGGTGGCGCAGTGGTTGAGAGTCTGCCTGCCGATATAGGGGATACGGGTTCGGGCCCCGGTCCGGGAAGATCCCACATGCCGCGGAGCGGCTGGGCCCGTGAGCCATGGCCGCTGAGCCTGCGCGTCCGGAGCCTGTGCTCCGCAACGGAAGAGGCCACAGCCGTGAGAGGCCTAAGTACTGCAAAAAAAAAAAAAAAGGAGGAAGTTTACTGATTCTAAAATGCAAATAAGCTTTCTTTGATACTGATTTTTGTTTTTTATAAAGTGAATTTTAAAAAAAAAACCCATTTATTTTAGGCTGCACTGGGTCTGTTGCTGCGCGTGGGCTTTTCTCTTGTTGAGGTGAGCGGGGGCTACTCTTCATTGTGGTGCGCAGGCTTATCGCGATGGCTTCTCTTGTTGTGGAGCACGGGCTCTAGGTGTGCGGGCTCAGTAGCTGTGGCTCACGGGCTTAGTTGCTCCGCGGCATGTGGGAGCTCCCTGGACTAGGGCTCGAACTTGTGTCCCCTGCATTGGCAGGCGTATGCTTAACCACTGCGCCACCAGGGAAACCCTTTAATGCTGAGTTCTTAAAGGAATTCCTAACATGAACTTTTATATAGATGACTCTAAATGACATTATGGACATTGTCCTTAGAATATATTTCAATAACTACATTAGGAGGTTTCAGATAGTATATAGTGTTGAATATATCTTGTTAGGCTTGAATTCTCTGAGAATGTTTAAGTGAAACCCAGTTAAAATCAGAGCACCACTACCTGTTCTTTCAGAATAAGTAAGAATTCGATATATAATGCTCACATTAAAATGTCTTTAAAAAGTTTAAAAAGGTCTTTGTACAATGGATATTTTCCCCTACTTTGAATGGTTTGATTTATATTATGGGATTCTTTTTCTGTTTTTTTGTGGTACGCGGGGCTCTCACTGTTGTGGCCTCTTCCGTTGCAGAGCACAGGCTCCGGACGCGCAGACTCAGCGGCCATGGCCCATGGGCCTAGGCTCTCCGCGGCATGTGGGATCTTCCCGGACCGGGGCACGAACCTGTGTCCCCTGCATCGGCAGGCGGACTCTCAACCACTGCGCCACCAGGGAAGCCCTCTTTTTCTGTTTTTTACAAAAGTTTATTGAGGTATAAGTGATATAGGAAGAACTGAATATGTTTAATATATACAATTTGATGAGTTTGGACATATGCAAATACCTGTATTACTGTTACCACCATCAAAGTAATGGATGTAACCAATACCTCCCAAAGTTTCTTTGCATCCTTTGGTTTTTGTTTTGTTTTGTTTTTGTGGCAAGAACACTTAGCATGAGATCTACCCTCTTAACAAACTTTGAAATGTATACCATATTTTTAACTACAGTCACCATGTTGTACAGCAGGTCTCTAGAATTTATTCATCTAGCATAACTGAAACTTTATTCCCATTGAACAAAAACGGGGAAATGGGCTTAATTCTTTACTTGTTGTTTGTGGTGATTTTAAAAGATATCTGCAAATTCCTTGACATTCGTTTCATGGAGAAGTAGGACTGGCCTTAGTTCTCATTCACAACTAATAGAGTTCAGTGGAAGTGATGCTGTGCGATTTAAGAAGCCAGATCATAAGAGGTATTGGAGCTTTGGTCATGCCCGCATGTAAGAGCTCTGAGTACACTGAGATTGTCTTGTTGTGAGGAAGCCCATGCCAAAAGGAGAGTCTGTGTGTAGGTGCTCCTGTCAATTACCCCACCCCAAGACTCAGATATTTGAGTGAAGATACCACTAAATGACTCCTGCCCCAGACTCTCTAGTCATACACAGTAATTCAGCTGATGCGTTTGATATCACGGAGCAGAGAAAAGGCAGCCACACTGTATCTTTCCCAAATTTCTGACTCACAGAATCTTTGTTGATTTAAGTAAAAACTGTCATTTTAAGCTGCTAAGTTTTGGAGGAATTTTTTATACAGCAATAGTAACTGGTAGACTATTAAAATGAATTCTGCATTCAGCAAGGGAAATATTTGATGTGAAAATTCAAACTAAGATTTCTAAGAAAGCATAAGGGGACCTGAGATTAGCTAGTTTCACTTTTGTAAATCCAAGTGGTGATTTAGGAAATTTGTCAACATTTCTGAAGTAAAAGAAATGAAAACAGATGTGGAGATGGTAAAGTACTTTTTCTGAATAGAGTAGAATAAAATGATCTGATATTACAGAAAGGGGTTGGTCAGATTAGGATTACAGTGCAATTTCCAGACAGTGAAGACTCCTAATTAGACCCTGACGGATTAATAAAAGTGGCTCAGTGATCTTTCCTTTATTATTTTATATCTCTAGATCTACAGGGCTGAAGTCCACTGTATTCTTTTTAGCCATGGTGTTCTTAGTTCCATTTCATTCCATCACTCCAGTGATGCACTATGGAAGGAACATCACTTAGTGCATTGTGATAATCAAATTATAACAGATTGTTGTACAGACCACTTGCTGCTATCTGGTGTGCCAATTTTCACAAATGAGTCTCTTCTGGATCAACAAAAATATCTTCCCACTTGTAGCCAAAGGAAACATTTTCTTTTTCTTCTCGACTAATGACGCTACAATATGGTCTTAACTATGATGTCCAAAGAGGAAACCAAGAAATGACAGAAGTTTCAGGAAATATATCTGTGAAATATCTATCTCCCTATCTATCTCTCATCTATCTATCAGCTATCCACTATCTGTACCTATCTAGGTATTGATATGCAATCCGGAAGAGTTAATTAACTATGTGCAACATGATGGTAGAGTGTCTCTTTTCTACCTGTCAGCTTTGAACACGTTCTACTGTTGGACTAAAAAAAGAAACTATTTCATGATAGCAGAGAGTCCTTCTTTCCTACAGCTCTCCTAAGTAACTAAAAGCACAAAATCTCTGAAGAAAAACTGTAAGGAACTTTAGAAATAGTTTATTGCAATCTCTAGTTTTACCTTTATAAAGGAGTACTCTCCAACCTTCCCCTCTGCTCACCCCATTCTAGAATCACATCAAATTTACACCGTAGTCTGAAATTTCCAACTCCTCTTATAATTCTGATTTATGTATGCTGTATTTGTATTAGAAATCCTCCTTTCCTTGTTCCCTTATAAAGCTTCCTCCTTCAAATCCTAAGTAAAATGTCATGTCCTCTGTGAAGCCTTTTCTAACATCCAAAGTTAGTTGTCACATATACAGCACTTTGCCCCTCTTCTAAAGGACTTATAACATTGAACTGCAATTGTTTATTTACAAGTTTCCTGCAACTGAGCAACCTAACTGTAGGAAATGTGTCTTAGTTTCCTTTTTATTTGCAGTGATCAATCAATTTGGTTGTAGAAAATACTGTGTTGATAGGTGGCACTAATGTTTTAGGGTTTCGCTTTTAGCTGGGCTTTTAGAACAGCTCAGCATTCCTTTATTCATTCCTACTTATGCTAGGATTTATTGATGCTAGGATTCTCAATTTCCTAGGCCCTTCTGATTTCCTCCTGTCCTCTTCACTCCCAGCTGATTACTCATTGCCATCTTCCTAGGAAAAATATGGTGGAATTCCCTTCTTCACTTCTTCACTCCTTATTTAGTATTCATTCTGGCTTTGTTTATTTGTTCCTTCATGCTGCTTCATTCCAAAGCCGTCTTTTACTTTGCACTATCTGACATTCTCACAACTACTTTCACAGATCACTGTCATCCCTTTCATCTGTTTTTCTCTCCCTTTCCATCTTCAATGCTTCCTTTCCTCATCCCCAAAACAAAAGAAAAACATATCTTCGGAATAAAAATAAAGATCAAATGAAAACCCAAAACCATTCCTTTAACTGAAGATCACCTTCAAATTTCTTCCCTATATCCTTCCTTCTTTTCTGCACTGTTTCCCCCAAAACACAGCCTGTGCATTTTGTCTTTGCTTTGTCAAATTCCCCATTTTCTTCTGAACCTATTGAATCTGGCTTCTTTCTCTCTCATTCCCATGAAACTCTCTGATCAGGTCAACAATAACCTTCTTATATCCAGCACGCATACCAAATGATTTTTGATTCTGGTGACCTTGGACTTCTTGCCTTAATTGCTACCAGTACTCATTTCTGCTCATCTCTGAGTAATGAGCAGAAAGAGAGGCAGTTGCCTCTATTTTTGCGTTCTTCTCTGCTTGTTCCCTGATGCTACAGCACCGAGGACTCTGTCCTCCTTACTCTTTCTCATCTACTTTTATGGCTTCTGTTTATCATCTGTCTGATAGTGGCTTCCAAACTGGACTCTCTGGCCCAGACTTTTCTTTTTAGTCCTAGACATACATTTCTATTACTTTGCTTAAGTTCTATAATCAAAAATATACCTTTATTTTTCTGTAACCAAGCAATATCTAGTAGCAGAAGAGTTTAGTTTTAGTTGATTTACTGTCTCCCTCTCTCTTCCTTCTCTTTGAGATTGCATTTAAGTTTCAGGGCCATAAAAAAGCATGGTGGGTGGGAGGAAGGTGGTAGAGCTCTATCTGATCTATGCCTATTCTTACTGATGTCTGCTTTGCAGCCTCACTAATGTTGGTTCTGGTTTTCAGAGTCTGACCTACTGGGCATCTGCTGAGACAGCTGTATTCCTATTTGGTCTCAGTACTCATCTGGCAGATCACTCTTTAGTCATTTATAACATGACTCTTGGCCCTTTGTCATTTACCCAATGTAGACATGAAAATTTTCTGATGCTCTTTCATGCCAATCTGGAGACGTGGGAGACTGATGCCTTCATTTGTATTCTGCTAATGCTAACCCAAACTGGCATAGGTCTTCAGGTTTTCACTGCTCTTAAATCCCTAATCTGGGTGATTTATTGTCCTTATTTCCCCACTCTTCCCTCAGTGGTTTTAATCTAGGGTAGAGACAGGAGGATTACCTCTCAGAGTCCCATATAGGTATATAAAAATTAGTCTCTTCTCTGACTCTTCTTCATCAGCCCAAGAAAATTTCACCTCCTCTCTGGTAGGTAGAAAGGATAGACTCTGGCTGAGCTCAGATTTTTCTATGCTTACTACTTAAGGCTTTAACTTTATGCCCTTTGTATGGGTTTTGATCCTGAAAATTCAGAATGATCTCACACTTTAAAAGCGTTTCCATCAACAACTTTATATGTACTATGTATTTCAAAATTCTATTTGGGAATGAAAAGCTAACTCTATTTTTTTTCCTTTGCATTTTTTCTGTAACAACCCAGCCCTGAGTGAAGTAGTGTAGTATATCCTCACTGGAGCCTGAATGCAGGATAGAAGCAGGATTATTGTTTCAAAATATTATCCCACCCCAATTACATTCTTGAACTTTCTAAATGTTTGTCTCCTGTGTTCTTCAATAAGAGCAGCACCATTTGCCTTGTTTTATTCTATCATTAACTCCTCCTTTATTCCCTCCCAGTCTTATTGGAAATGAAATGTGACGATTCTATCGGAAAATGTTGCTCTGGTTGTCCCTTTCCTCCATATTCTTTTGCCACTGATTCAGTAAAGCTCTCAGGACCTCTTGCTTGGCTTACTGCGACAGAATCTTAATAGGTGTGCTGTTACTAATTTCTATTCTATCCGACCCACACTCCTGCTTACTGTCAATGATGTTTCTATAACACAAAATTGGCAATTTCCTTCCTGTTTAAAAAAATCTCTGTTGGACACAATAGATATTGAAAAAAAATGCAAATTTCTTAGTTTGGCCTAGAAATTCTGTCATAATATGACTTCAACGTACATATTTACACATACATTTCTTTGCTCTTCATGTCACAGCTCTGTCAATATTGAACATCTCTCTGTTCTTGTTCCCCCAAACACCAGGCTCTTTGATGCCTCAGCGCCTTGGGAAATAGTTGTCCCTTTATTAGAAATGCCTTATTTTCTGCCTCTACTCTCTGTCTACTTATTTTTGTAAAAAATTCTTTCTAATTCTCCAGAATTGTACTTCATCTATCATTGTACTTAAATGCCTGGTTATTTTACTCTAAATCTGATTAGGCTGTTAAGTTCAGCCAGGCAGGTCCTTTTTCTGTCTTTTTACTGTTATGCTTCTGATACTGATTACGGTGTCTGCTCCATAAATATGTATTGAATGAATAAACTTAGGTCCTCCATGGTCTTATATCACTCTGTTTCTACTTCTCTTTGAACATTGCCTTGTATCGTTATCTCTTTATCTATCCATATCTCCTAATAGATTTATTATTTTCACCATTTCCACAGCATTTATCATACTTGGATACTCATTCTTTTTGAGGCACTCTCTTCCTTTGACTTCCATAAACCTTGTACTTTTCTCCTCCCCTTGTTTCTGGCTGCTGCTGCTTTGTCTCCTGTGCAGATTTTTCCCTTGTAAAATTTCCCCTCCTCCTCCTCCTTCTAAACTTTGAACAGTCAGTGGGCTAATCCCTCTTTCCATTCTCTGTCTCTATATGTTTGGTGAAGTCATCCATGCTCCTGACTTCATTTATCAGTTATTATTTCCATTAATTATATACATTATAATTTGAACTTCTGGCCAAGACCTTTCCTTTGAACTTTAGATCCATATATCCTGCTCATATATTATTTGCATGGATTTTCTCACAGGTACCCTCAAACATAACAAACTATTATGGCTTTAATTGTGTCCCCAGAGAATTCATATGTTAAAGCCCTAGCCCCCAATATTTCAGGAGGTGACTGAATTTGGAGATAGGGCCTTTAAAGAGGCAATTAAATTAAAATTAGATAATTAGGGTGGGCCTTAACTCAATGTATCAGGTGTCCTTATAGGAAGAGGAGATGTGGACACAGACACACAGATTGAGGGAAAACCATGTGAGGACAAAGCCAAAAGGTGACAATTTGCAAGCCAAGGAGAGAGTCCTCAAAAAAATCCAAACCTGCTGACATTTTGATCTTGGCATTCTAGCCTCCAGAACTGTAAGAAAACTAACTTCTGTTGTTTAAGATATCCAGTCTGTGGTATTTAATTTCACAGCCCTAGCAAACTAATACACATGCCCCAGTACTGAATTCATTTATTTTCCTCGAAACCAACTCTTCTTATCTTCCTTATTTCAGTGGATGGCACCATTATGCATCCAGGTGTAGAAATTTGAAATCTGATTAAACATAGTAATTAATGCAAATTGACCCATGTTCAATTTTTAGTTGCACCTTCATCTTAAATATCTCTTTATCTCTAACCACTGCCTCAATTTTAAGGAATTATCATCTGTCACTGATATTGCAGCTATAGCTTCTTAAGCTTTCTTGCTCTATTTTGCTCTTATAAAACATTCTTTTCATTGGAGATTGTTTTACTTAAAATGAAAATTTAACCATGCTACTCTCCCACTTAAAACTCTTCACAACACCAAATTGGATTGACATCTAAAACTCTTGAGGGCCTGCTTATCTCTCCAATTGTGCATATTTTTCTTTTCAATTCCCTTCATTCCTCAATTGTACCTTTCTCAGGACCTTTGCACACACAGGTTTTGCTGTATGGAATTACCTCTCCCTCTCTTTCCTTTTCCCACTCTTCTCTCTTACTCCACAGCTTTTTGATAAATGTAATTTCAGCTAGCATTTTTCTGAGCTTTATTATGTGCCAGACACTATTTTAAGCACTTTACATTATTAACTTATTTAAGTCTCACCAGAAGCCTGCAAAGGATGGTCTATTTATTATCTTCATTTCATCAATTAAGAAACCGAGGTACAGAGCAATGAGAAAAGTTAAGTGACTTGTTCAAGGTTACAAAGCTAGGAGTAGTGGAGCTTGGATTTAAACTTGGGGGTAAATGGCTCTAAAGGTTAGACCATTATTAGGAAAAAATATTTTGTTTCTCACAATTAGGTCAAGGTAGTCAGTATGTGTGCTGTTAAGTCTCATCACAGTTGTAATGGGTTATGAATAAGTTGTAAAAATGAATATGCTGTTTAAAGTCTTACTTTTGGGTTAGAATGCAATCTTCATGGGATCAGGGGCAATGTCAACCTTGGTAGCCATTATATCTTTAAGTACCTGGTATGCTGTTGTGATAAGGGCAACCATAAATATTTGTTAAATGAAGGCACTGTGAGTTTTCTTAGAACAGGAACACTGACAGTGTAGCTTTGGCTCTCAGAGAGTCCTGGCCTATAGAAAATCCTCAATAAATCCACATTTGATTAATTATCAACTAGCTAGTGGCAGGGCTGCACTAAAAAGTAATTCTGTATTATGCTATCAACCCTAGAAAAAGTAGAAATATAGAAATATATTTACCCTGATAAAGAGATAATGGGGCAGGGGGTTGCTGTGGGTGGGGTAGGGATGAGGGTTTAGAGGGCAACTTCCTGAGCTATTTATCCCTTTTTTATTTTCCAAACCAGTTTCCCATTTTAATTTGTTATAAGGCACTGCATTTGAAAATCTTGAGGCATGTATAGAAAGCCCCTCTCTCTGTCTCTTTCTGATTCTCGATTTCTGTCTCTCTCTCTCTCTCTCTGGTTTATAATAGTCACTAGTTTGTGTTGCTTTTTTTCTAGCTCTTATTTTCTTCAGGTTCAGTATTTTCTGTTTTTATGCAGTATAAATATTATGGGGCCAGGACCTACCTTGGAATCATTTTTATTTGTTATCTCTCCAGAGTTTCTGACTTTTGAAATGAGGGCTTTGTAAACCATGCTTGTATTAGTACAGAGCTTAGAGGAATGGCAAAATTACTTTCCCGTTAATATTTCACTCCCTTTCTCCCACCCCTGTATGCTCTCCTCAAAACAATTAAGAAATGGCACAGATATCCTATTCATAGATCTTCTCCATTCCAGTAGGAAAGAGAAATAGCAAGGAATAACTAGAACAGTTCCACAGCTCTGCACTTAATGAGTGCTTGTAAGAAATATTTAATATATATATTTTATTTTTGGCTGCACTGGGTCTTTGTTGATACACGCGGGCTTTTCTCTAGTTGAGGCGAGTGGGGGCTACTGTTTGTTGCCGTGCACGGGCTTCTCATAGCTGTGGCTTCTCTTGTTGCAGAGCATGGGCTCTAGGTGCGCGGGCTTCAGTAGTTGTAGCTCGTGGGCTCTAGAGCTCAGGCTCAGTAGTTGTGGCGCACTGGCTTAGTTGCTCCACGGCATGTGGGATCTTCCCGGGCTTGGGCTCGAACCCGTGTCCCCTGCATTGGCAGGCAGATTCTTAGCCACTGCGCCATCAGGGAAGCCCTGAAATATTTAATATTTAAAGAGACTTTTCATGGCCGATGCTCCGCGGCATGTGGGATCCTCCCGGACCGGGGCACGAACTCGCGTCCCCTGCATCGGCAGGCGGACTCTCAACCACTGCGCCACCAGGGAAGCCCTAAAGAGACTTTTAAAGAATTTTGGGTAGAAAAAGTTCAGAATCTTCTTTTAATGAGAACATATACATAAATAGTACATTAAAAGGATTTCAGCATGGTTAAAGTTTTTGTTTCTTAAGGGAGATTTATCATTATTAGTATGTTATTCAAATCATTTTTGCAAGGCAGATCAGCAGCTCCACATTAAACATTGTTCCCATTTCATGTAGAACAGAGTTCTTCTCTTTGCTTAAAATCAACTGTAAGTTAGTGCTTAAGATTCACTGCTTGTCACAGCTGTACAGTCCCAGGAGTAATCGGTGAAGTAATTAACAATCTTGACCTCAAAGACCTTATACTTGAACCTATTTATTTGTGTGTGTGGCTGTGCGCACGTGCCCACACACAAGTGCATAACTAGTTTCACCTTCTGCTAGGGCACATGGTGAAGGGAAGGTGAGGTGGACATGGATCAGAGTGTTGAGGACTCAGTCAAATATTATGCAATATTAGAAGACTCAATGTTAACCATTGGGAGATATTTCTGTTTGATAATAGTAAGGTTATTGTTATGATTAGTACTTGAATTTATGTGAGAATTGTTTGAGGATAAAAGGAAAAAGCATTGTACTTTTAGAGTTGCATTATGAAACCAAGAGGTTGTTTTCATTTCCAGGCTATATTGGCAATTTAGAGGAGTAGCATAAACATAATTATTAACAGATATAAAGAAAAAAGAGTAGTAATAAAAGACAGTCTAGACAACGTTACAAAAAACATGGAGCTCTTAAACGGTTTGATCAAGGACAATCCAGTTATGCCTAGAGAAAAGAGCATGTCCCTAGGGTGAAAATATTTAACGTCTTTTGGTTCCATTGCCAGGATTACACTAATAGTGGGAAAATCTCTTAAGCTACCTTATTAGGAGGATTTTAAATAAGACCATTTAAATATTTTCAATCCTATTCTATCTGTGTAACCTTGGGATTATGACAGCTTTTTTTTTTTTTTTTTTTTTCGGTACGCGGGCCCCTCACTGTTGTGGCCTCTCCCGCTGCGGAGCACAGGCTCCGGACGCGCAGGCTCAGCGGCCATGGCCCACGGGCCCAGCAGTTCCGCGGCATGTGGGATCTTCCCGGACCGGGGCACGAACCCGCGTCCCCTGCATCGGCAGGCGGACTCTCAACCACTGCGCCACCAGGGAAGCCCCACAGCTGTTTTTTAAAGTTGGATCATAAGAGAAAGAATGCTGTGGATGCATTTTCTAAAGTTCAGATTTCATAGCAATTATGTTTCTCATGGTCAACTAATAAATTACATTCTGGTATCTTAATTCTTTACCCATTTTAATTGGCTTGATAATCCCCGAGACTGACAAAAATCCTATGAACTTTTAAAGAACTTTTAAAGAAGAGAATTAGCTTTAGAATTAGAATTAGAATTTAGAATTTAGAATTTAGAATTAGACAACCTAATTAGTACCTTTTGGTTTCAATCAGGTTTCTCTTGGCTCAGTCATTTGCATCATTTTTGTGGTTAAGGTCTTCACTATGACAATATGTTGAAGACTATGGGACCTCTCCCTAAACACACACACACACACACACACACACACACACACACTCACACAACATATTCCTATATATCCCATTTTGTATACAATTTCAAAGAGATACTGGGACCTTGAATTTCATTCACAGATTTGAGAATTAAGAACTTCTTTCTGGCAGTAGTTTTTGCCTAAGCCTCTAAGTGATGCTCACGGTTTGATTTTATGGCCAGCCATCCCCAAATAGGAGAGGTGTTTGTCCTCAATGGTCCACAGTCCCTGAGGGTTGATTTCCATAGTGACTGAAAGGTAAGGACAGTTGAGTGGATTATTTCCTGTAGTCTTTTTCTCACATGTAGCTGGAGTAGGAAGAGCAACTCCTCTCTTTCTGTGGTCAGAATTCTTCCCTTTTTCCTATGAGGCTGCGGAAGATAAGGATTGTTCCATTACCTTACTCATTATGTATTTGTCATTGGATTACAATTTCCAGCTGTCTTTTGCTCTTTTCCTCTGACTTTTTATTGGTAGAGTTCTTTTTTTTTTCATTTCTCTCAACTATTCTTTTTTTTTTTTAGAATTTTTTTTAAACATCATTATTGGAGTATAATTGCTTTACAATGGTGTGTTAGCTTCCACTCCATAACAAAGTGAATCAGCTATACATATACATATATCCCCATATCTCTTCCCTCTTGCATCTCCCTCCCTCCCACCCCCCCATCCCACCCCTCTAGGTGGTCACAAAGCACCAAGCTGATCTCCCTGTGCTATGTGGCTGCTTCCCACCAGCTATCGGTTTTACATTTGGTAGTGTATATAAGTACATGCCACTCTCTCACTTCGTCACAGGTTACCCTGCCCCCTCCCCATGTCTTCAAGTCCGTTCTCTAGCAGATCTGCTTCTTTATTTCTGTCCTGCCTCTAGGTTCTTCATGACCACTTTCTTTTTCTTTTTCTTTTTTTTAAGATTCTATATATATTTGTTAGCATACGGTATTTGTTTTTCTCCTTCTGACTTACTTCACTCTGTATGACAGACTCTAGGTCCATCCACCTCACTACAAATAACTCAATTTCATTTCTTTTTATGGCTGAGTAATATTCCATTGTATATATGTGCCACATCTTCTTTATCCATTCATCTGTCGATTCACATTTAGGTTGCTGCCATGTCCTGGCTATTGTAAATAGAGCTGCAATGAACATTTTGGTACATGACTCTTTTTGAATTATGGTTTTCTCAGGGTATATGCCCAGTAGTGGGATTGCTGGGTGGTATGGTAGTTCTATTTTTAGTTTCTTAAAGAACCTCCATACTGTTCTCCATAGTGGCTGTATCAATTTACATTCCCACCAACACTGCAAGAGTGTTCCCTTTTCTCCACACCCTCTCCAGCATTTATTGTTTGTAGATTTTTTGATGATGGCCATTCTGACAGGTGTGAGGTGATATCTCATTGTAGTTTTGATTTGCATTTCTCTAATGATTAATGATGCTGAGCATTCTTTCATGTGCTTATTGGCAATCTGTATATCTTCTTTGAAGAAATGTCTATTTAGTTCTTCTGCCCATTTTTGGATTGGGTTGTTTGGTTTTTTTGATATTAAGCTGCATGAGCTGCCTGTAAATTTTGGAGATTAATCCTTTGTCAGTGGCTTCATTTGCAAATATTTTCTCCCATTCTGAGGGTTGTCTTCGTCTTGTTTATGGTTTCCTTTGCTGTGCACAATCTTTTAAGTTTCATTTGGTGGTAGGGTTGTTTTATGTATGTCCTTCTCATTCATGTTTTTCTACTTTTACTGCATATATGTATATGTGTATATATATATATATATATATATATATATGTAAAACCATAAGTAATAGCAAACAACTATAGTGTTTTTATTATGCCAGTCATTATTCTGGCTGGCACACACACACACACCACACATGCACACACAAATCACACAATTTAATCTTCACAACAACACTTTGAGGTAGATACTATCATTGTCTACAACTTACTTATAAGAAAAATAAAGTATAGACTTTACTGGGTATAGAATTCCAAGTTGCCAGTTGTTTTTCCCCAGCAGTACTTTAAAGATGTTGCTTCACTCTCTTCTTGCTCGCATTCTTTCTGATGAGAACTCTGATGTAATTCTTAGGTTTGTTCCTCTCTATGTCATATACCTTTTTTCTCTGCCTTCTTTTAAGAATTTCTCTTTATCACTGCTTTTCAGCAATTTGATTATGATATGCCTTGGTGCAATTTTCTTCCTGTTTCTTATGTTTGGGTTTCATTGAGCTTCTTAGATATGTGGGTGAATATTGTTCATAATGTTTGGAAAAATCTTGGCCATTTTTTATTCAAATATTATTTTGGTTCTCCCCCCCCCTTCTGTCCTTTGAGGACTCCAAGTGATGTTGTCATACAGCTCTCTGATGCTCTTTTCATTAAAAAAGTTCCCCTTTTCTCTGTGCATTTCAATTTGGATATTCTCTATTGTTTTACCTTTAAGTTGAGTCATCTTTTCTTCTGAAATGTCTAATCTGCCATTAATCCTGGCTAGTGTGTTTTTCACTTCAGATATGGTGATTTTCATCTCTAGAAATTGTATCTGGGTCTTTTAAAAAATGTCTTCTATGTCTCTAACTTTTCAAACACATAGAATATAGTTATAATAAATGTTTCAATGCCCTTGTCTGCTAATTCCAGCTTCTATGTCAATTCTGGATCATTTTCAATTGATTTGTTAGTCTCTTCATTATAAATTGTGTTTTCCTATCTCTTGACATGCATGACATTCTTTGATTAGCTTCCAGACATTTTGAATTTTATCTTTTTTGGTGCTGGATAATTTTGTATTCCTATAAATCTTTTCAGCTTTGTTTTTAGTTACTATGTTTTCTTTTGGATCTGGGAAATTATAAAAATGATTTGTCTGGTAAATTTGGCTCACTGATCATTCTAGAATTAATTATTCTCCACTAATGAAATGATACCTTTGTGGGTAGTCTTTCCACTGCCCTGTAAATTAAGAGCTTTTACAGTCTTGCTGGTCGGGAAAAGACACTGATCTTACCCTATGTGAGTGCTGGGTACACTCTCTCTAATCATTTCCAATAGTTTTTCCTTGGCTTGGCTAATTTTCTCACACACTTGCACTGATGAGTGCTCTGCTGACTGCTCATGGGGGTGGAGTGGGGTGGTGGAATGTGGTCCTGTGCAGATCTCCAGGGTCTTTTCCCTGTGCAGCTCTGTCCTCTTTGGTACTTTTTCCTAAGAAATCTGTTTGCCTAATATCCCAGGGATCTCAGCTATGTCTCTTCAACTCATTCAGTCTTCTTAATTCCTTCTCTGTCTCAGACTGAAATTTCTTTCAAGGCAGTAATCTGTGGCTCACCTCATTTGTTTCTTTTCTTGATATTTTTTCTAATTGTCTCAGTAGGGAGGATAAATCTGATCACTGTTATTCCATTATGGCTGGATGTGAATGAACTGGATGTTATTTTTGTTTTTTAATTAAAAATGTTACATATATGTTTTCCTTCTATATACATTCTTTTGAAACTTGCTTTTTCTACTCAACAGTATCAAGTTTTACCCCTGCTGATTCATGTAGAATTAGTATATTCATTTTAACTGTTGTTCAGTAGGAATACCACGATAATATCAATATTTATTTCCTTGGCATCATTTAGAATCAGTTGCTATGGGTATAATTGGGCAAGTCAAGTCTCTATGTAGTTAGTATTTCTTATCTGTAAAATGTGGATAACAATAGCTGGATGGTTATGAGGATTATATAATGTGTCTCATTGTTTTTCACATGGAACAAGTTGCACAAATATGCACTGAATAATTCTTAACTTATTCTAACTTGTCTTTCTCTTCATTTTCCTATTATGTTCTCATTCCTCTCTCCTTTTTCCTTCTTTAGATTCATTAATCCATATTAACTGATTTGTTTTAAAAATCAAGTAAGTAATTGTAAATCAGATAGTAGTCATTTTATGAGTATCTTATGGGATGAGCAGAAAGACAATGCATGTGAAGCCAAATAGTTGGTTTGACTAAACATTTTAGTTTTTAAAATTCTGGACTTCTAGGACTCAACTTTTCTCCTAGTAGCAGAAAAACATGAGGATGACCCAAGGGAAAGGCCACATAGAGTAGTTCAAAGCATTTTAGATCCTTAGGGGACTGAAAAAGCAGGACACTAAATCATATTGCCAAGTTGAGCAGAGATTGCCTTTCTCTGTATCTGCCTAATTTGCTCCTGGAGGAGCTAATTCTTTTTACATTTGGAAATCAAAGCTCCATAGATAAACACTGTGCTTTTTCTGCACTGCCTTTCTCCTAGACCTCATTAAAATTTTCTTAAATCATATCAAAGGGAAAAATGAACCTCTGCATTAAGCTATACAATTGCAATAGCTTTCCACGTGGTTTCCTTACTGCCTGCATTTTCCTCCTCTCACTCATACCACATTTTGTTGGTAGAATCATCTTTAAGTGAATGTCACAGACATGGATGGCTCCCCTTTGACTCCTGAATTGAGCACAAAAGTCTCAACTGTCTTTCAGGATTCTCCAAATGTGATCTATAAGTCATCTTTCCATATTTATGTTCTAGTACTATCTTTTCTGTACCCTGCATTTCAACTAAATGGGACTGTTCACCTGTAGCTGTTGCAAATGGTTGCACAGTCTATGTACTGCACAAAAGCACAGGGATAAGCCTGCACTCTTGCCTACCTGAGCACTTTTGGAGTCATGTCTGCCCAAATAAGTGCTTTTTTTCTAATCTGCACAAAAATGAGATAAACCAGGCACACTTTACTATTTCCTGTTTCTGTGTCTTTGCTTTTGCTTATTATCTTCTGTAGATCCCTTACCTCTTTTTTGCCCAGTGAATTCCTTTTTATATAATCTACTGAAGCTTTCAAAGCATTACTAGTGAACTCCCACTAGTCCTCATGCTTTTAATCTTTTCTGTGATAATTTGTTGACCTTCCCTTTAAAGTCTCTCTTCTCTTGGTTTTATATGTCATGTCACTTTCTTTATTTTTCTTCCCAATATCTAGTTTATATCTAGTTTATCTAGACTAGTCATTTTGGGGCTTTTCCTGGGTTACTTCCACCCCACCTTATAGCCTGACCCTTAAATATTATGATATCTCTGATTTTTAGTCTTTGTCTTTTTCTGTACTGGTATAATAGGTTCTGCCTGGTTGATCTCATTTTTGCATGCCTTCAACTCAAAAGTATGCCTTGATTCTAAAATCTAAATTAACAATCCTGACATATAGACCTATGTCTCCATCTGCTTACTTAGACATCTCTTCTCAACAAGCATTTCCTGAATCAATATACCTAAAATAGTAGAATATCTACCTTCAGACCACTTTTGCATCGATATTCCCTATCTTGGGCCCTGGTAGTATGATATACAAGATTCCCCAATTATTAATTGTCAGGTTATCTTGTCCCTCCTCTCTACTCCTGACAGTCAGCCAAGCAACAAGGCAATTCTACTTCTGAGTGTTTCTCTTAACTCTTCCTGCTTTTCTATCCCAATGGTTATTTCCTTAGTTCTAACATTCATCATCTTTTGGCTAGACCATTGCAAAACACTCTTAACTATCATACATTTCTTGTGCTTCTTGATATATCAATCCATCCTCCACATTGCCACCCTAGTTGTCTTTCTAGAATATTAATTTATCATGTCTTCATCCTATCTTCCAGCATCTGATCAAGAACACAAAATACTGCTTAGTTGAGTTCCCATTCTCCTAAACACAGTGTTAGACACTTCACACATCTTTGTTATATCATATAAAATGCACAGTAATCCTGATGTGAAGATAGTATTATGTTATAGATCAAGAAACTAAGGCTCAGAAAGGTTAAATAATTTTCTCACACAGCAGTGGCAAAGCAGTGTTTCAAAGACAGCTTACTCCAATTACAAAGTGCTCTTCTTCTAAACCTTGCTGCCCCTTCAGGGATCTGAACTTTAATCCTAATATTTCATGATCTGAATGGCCATGGCAAATCACTTAAGTTGTGACAATATAAAACTCAGAGGGATTTTTTTCTTAAGGAAAAATGAAATATGCTTGAAAATAAGTGCCTCACAGGTGTAAGTTATTTTTACAGATCCTTCAAGGCCCTGATGATATCTATTTTCTAAAGGTTTCTTGATTTACAAAGTTGAATTGATTCTTATTTCCTCAGTGTATTCATTTCACTTGATGACTATCTCAGAGTTTATTGTATTTACTTAAAATTTTTTCCCTATATACTGAGTTTTTTGAAGTCTTTGCTATATACCCAGCACTTAGCAAAGTGCCTGACAGAGTAAAATGAACTCCATTTGCCTCCCAAAAGAAAAATATTAACCTTGTGTTAAAACTAATGCATTGACATGAAAGATATCTAAACCCAGAAAGATATCTCAATCACCTGAAAAACTAGTAAAGGTTTATAGACAGCAGAAGCTAGCTCCAAGGAGAAGATGTGAGAAAAAAAGTCAATAAACAGGCAGAATATCATATTTGCAATTCAAATATAAAACATTTAAAATGTTGCTGTTACAGACCTCTTAGGTAGCCCTTTCAAGCTGTTCAACAGAAAACCATTTATTGAGGGCAAGTAAGGAAAGGCTCTTCTTCCCTTCTTAATCTAAGCCTATAATAGAAATAATGTGCTATTTTTTCTCAGATCCCTAAAGGTCCATGACTATGGGTATGCTATGGGTATGGGAATATAGGGTGTTTTCAATATTTCAGTAACTTTTTGAAATTATTGAATTCCCTGAATTAGACTGCCTGGCTAACAATTTCTTTTTCGTTGTTCTGGGCCAAAAATAGGAAAGCACATTTTAAAGTGAAGAAGTAATGGTTGGCTACTGGTGACATGGAAATTGTCAGAACAAGTTAGTGGTGCTCAAACACTGTGACTAGACCTACCAGTCAGATGGTCACTATAATGAAATGAACATGTCCTTTGGATCATCAGCCTTGGATACAAATGATGAGTGATGGTCAAAATGAGTAACTAATAGCACTGAAAAATGCTAAGTGTCTGTGGACTTAATTTTGTTATTATTAGTATGACATGTAGTATTGTAAGTAATATTATGACTCAGAAATATAGACCACTGGCTAAAATTTGAAAGAGTGTAAGAAAAACATTGCTAAATGTCAGTAAGTGTAGTTTTGTTGGTAGAGTTAATACTTTCAGATTATGGTGTCCATAGTAAAAAGAAATAATAAAAGGGAAATTTAGTGATGAAAATATTAATAACTTTTCTTGAAAGTATATAAATCTTAAGGGCATGACAAATTCATTTTGACCAAGTGAATACACCCAAGTGTAAGTACCCAAATAAAGACATTTAACATTGCCACCATCTCAGAAACTTCCCTTATGCACCCACCTACTACTTACCTGCTGACTCCAACCCCACCCCAAACAAAAGGTAACAATTTAATTTTAATAACACAGATTAGATTTTCCTTTGTGTGTTTTATTAAAGCAAACAATACAGTATGTATTTTTGCGTCCGGCTTTTTACACTCCATTTTATGCTTGTGGCATTCATCCACTTGATGGCATATGGTAGTAGTATGTCCTTAATCATTATTTTATAGTACTCCATTGTTTAAAAATACACTTTAAAAATTTTGTTTTCTTGTTGATGGATATTTGGACTATTTCCAAGTTTGGACTATTCCTGACAATGTTACTAGGAGCATTCTCATATATGTCTGTTGTTGCATATCTATATACATTTTGATTGAATATAAAATTAGTAGTGGACTTGTTAGGCAATCGGAAGGCACGTGGTCAGACTTGGTAGATCCTGCCAGTTTTTTAAAGTGGTTTTACCAATTTTCACTTCAATTAGCAGAGTACGAGAGTTTAAGTTGTTCTACATCCTAACAGCTGGTATTGTCAGATTGACTGATTGATTAATAAAATTTCAGCCATTCTGGTGAGTCTGTGGTAGAATCTCACTGCTAACTCAGCCACCATTCTTTCACTCACATCCTTTCTTAATTCATTGTGGTTTAGTATTTATAAATGATACCTCATGATTCTAACAGTGTGAGTGTTTGCTTTCCTGTTTTCACATTTCTACCTTTTTTAGCCTAATTTCTGTAACCAAGTATCACGGGTTATTGTTATTGTTCCTTAATTGTGTTTTTATAATAATTTAGATATCAATGAATTACTGTGCAACAATTTGTCCTGCTTTATTTTGTGATATTGATTTGCTAAAAATTTCATAGTCAAGTTTTGGGTTTGTGAAGTATATGAGAATTTCAAATGAATGTTCTCCATGTATTTTCCCAGGTTAATTCAGGAATTGTCATTTATTTGCCTCTAACACTTCCTAATGATGAGTGAGGCACAAAAAGCTAACCAAACCCTTTATGCAAGAAGATGTCACCATTTCTATGCTCCCTTTGAAATGTGAGTAGAAAGGATATGAGTTTTTAAGATGTGGTTTCTCCACTGGGTCTTCCCCTTCCACTAATATCAAAGATTAACATGATGACATCAGAAGATGGTGGTGCCATAGGTGGGAGTAGCCTAGTTCTCTGGAGAAAGAGAGCCCTCCACAGATTAGGAACATTCATTTTGGACCTTATAGAAGTGAGTAATAAACTTCTAATGTGTTTACGCCATTTAAAATTTGTGAGTTCTTTGTTACATCAGCTAGCTTGTCTTTAATTAATATGAAGATTGGAACATTTGAAAATTGCTTCTACAACAATAATTAAAATATGTGTCATTGGCTTAATAGTCATGAGATTGCAAGAAAATGCATGTTGGAGGCTGGAAAATGGAGATCTATATTATGTAGTGACAAAACATTTGGTAAAGTTGTAATCTCTTGGAAGCCAATCAACTACTTATAAAATCTGAAGCTCTAGAGGTATAAACATCTAATTGTGCATTAGTTGCATCTTACTGCATTTGGCAGGGTATTACAAAACAAAGTAAAAAAGGAAGAACTGGCAGTTTGAAAGCAGAAATAAAAGGGATTAGAAAGATTCCAGAAATTTTGAGTCTCACAGATTTGGAAAAACCAGCTACTCCCATACCCCCAAACAGCAAGAAATGAAACTAACAAAAGCTTAGAGCAGAGCAACAAAGATTTATTAAGATTTTTCATGTAAACAACCCTGGGACAAAGATCAGACTATGGGAATTTCCTTCTCAATCAAGCATAATATATCAGATTTCTTCAAGGCAGATACAACTGAGTTGTGAGAGAATGGCATGGGAGTAAGGAATCAGGTTTCAAAATTATACCCAAGAAAAAAATTTGGTCATGGTTACTATCACATGGAACTGTCTGGAAATAGAAAAATCAGAATCTACTGAGATTTTGAAGGATAGGGCAGGAACGAGTGGTGAGAGACAATAATGGGCAAGAAAGTTCCTACCAGAGATTTAGTCTAATCTAAGGGCATCCTCCGCTACCAGGAAAAGGTGTTAATAATGCCTATCCATTGGGAGTTATTTATTGTAGTGACTACATTGCTTTCCGTTCTTTCTTCCTATTGGGGGTTTTTATTATAGTTTTTCTGTGCCTGCTCCTCTATTGAGAGAGGTGGCAGGGCATAAGAGAAGAAAAAGAAGAAGAAAAAGAAGGAGAAGGAAGGAGAGAGAGAGAGAGAGAGGGGTGGGGAGAATATGTATGTGTGATGAATAGAAGCTATTTTGTTAATTTATAGGAGGATCACAAGGAGCCACGTTTTAGAATTGGTGAAGAATGTTGCATTTCGCCAGGATGTTTGGAACTTTGACCTGGATGGTCTCCCATGGGGAAAGCTTGACTTGAAGAAAAAGATGGCCAGAGGGGGGACTATTTTAAAGAAAGGTAGTAGCCTCCCTCCAAAATTGTGTCCCTCTTTCCACAGTGTGGGGTTATTGCTGGAATGTGGTTTCCCAGCTAGGAAGTACTTCCACCAATGTTTAAAATTCACTTTTAAGTCAGGATTTTTAAAAAATCCAGTGTGCTGTCTTCACTTGGTTTTTCGTCTTCCACCAACTTGATACAGGGGAACGTGACAACCTTTGAAGCCACATATGGAAGATGGCAGGGCCATAAGATGGAAAGAATCTGTGTCCCTGAATTGCTGCTTAAAGGAGAGTTTCTAGTCAATCAGGAATACCTTTTTCATCTTTACAGGAGAAAGAAATAAAATTTAATGTATTTGAACTGTTTTTAGCTCAACTTTTTAGCTTAGTTATAGTAAGGTAACATTACTTACCTAAGATACTGGGTATGCTTTTGTATGACTTTGTTTTGTTAGAAAAATGGTTTTTTCTATGCGGCTGTGGGAGATTTGGGGTTTATTTTTACTCTACAGTCCTTAAATTACAATACCTCTTTTGATGTGGCATATGCACATTGTGTATTCTTATTTTTTATTGAAGTACAGTAGATTTACAATGTTGTGTTAGTTTCTGGTGTACAGCAAAGTGATTCAGTTATATACACACACACACACACACATATATTCTTTTTCATATTCTTTTCCATTATGTTTTATTACTGGATATTGAATATAGTTCCCTGTGCTATACAATAGGACCTTGTTTTTTACCCATTCTATATATAATAGTTTTCATCTGTTAGTCCCAAACTCCCAATCCAATCCTCCCCCACACCCTCTCCCCCCTTGACAACCACAAGTCTGCTCTCTATGTTGGTGAGTCTGGCCCTGTTTCATAGATAAATTCATTTGTGTCATATTTTAGATTCCACATATTAGTGATATCATATGGTATTTGTCTTTCTCTTTCTGACTTACTTTGCTTAGTATGATAATCACTAGTTCCATCCACAAAGCTGCAAATAGCATTATTTCTTTCTTTCTTTTTTTTTTTTGTATCCTGCAACTTTACCAAATTCATTGATGAGCTCTAGCATTATTCTGGTGACATCTTTAGGATTTTCTTATTATTATGTCATCTGCAAACAGTGATAGCTTTACTTCTTCCTTTCCAATGTAGATTTATTTTTCTTGTCTGATTGGTATGGCTAGGTCCTCCAATACTGTTGAAAGGTGGCAAGGGTGGCATCCCTAGCTTGTTCCTGCTCTTAGAGAAAATGCTTTCAGCTTCTGTCCTTTAAGTATGATGTTAACTGTGGGCTTATCATATATGACCTTTATTATGCTGAATGTTCCCTCTATATCAATTTTCTGAAGAGTTTTGATCAAAAATGGATGTTAGATTTTGTCAAAATCTTTTTCTGTATCTATTGAGATGATTATATGGCTTTTATACTTCTGTTTGTTAATGTGGTGTATCACATTGATTGATTTGCAGATATTGAAGCATGCTTGTATCCACAGGATAAATCCTACTTGATCATGGTATATGATCCTATTAATGTATTGATGGATTCAGTTTGCTAGTACTATGTTGAGGATTTTTGCATCTATGTTCATCAATGATATTGGCCTGTAATTTTTTTTATCTGTACTACATTTGTCTGGTTTTAGTATAAGGATGATGGTGGCCTCATAGAATGAATTCCTCTGAAATTGTTTGGAATAGTTTGAGAAGGATAGGTGTTAACTCTTCTCTAAATGTTTGGTAGAATTCATGAGTGAAGTCATCTGGTCCAGAACTTTTATTTGTTAGGGTTTTTTTTTTCTAATTACTGATTCAATTTCATTACTGGTAATTGGTCTGTTCATATTTTTTATTTCTCCCTGGTTCAGTCTTGAGAGAGTGTACATTTCTAAGTGTTTGTCCTTTTCTTCTAGGTTGTCCATTTTATTATTGACATATAGTTGCTTATAGTAGTCTGTTATGAGCCTTTCTATTTCTGTCTTGTCAGTTGTAACTTCTCCTTTTTCATTTCTAATTTTATTTATTTGGGCTCTCTCTTCTCTTGTTGAGTCTGGCTGAGGTTAAGTAATTTTATTTTTTCAGAGAACAAGCTCTTAGTTCATCTTTTCTTTTTTTTGGCCTCTATTTTATTTATTTATGCCCTGACCTTTGTTTTATTTCCCTCTACTAACTTTCAGTTTTGTTTGTTCTTTTATTGCAGTTCCTTTAGGTATAAGGTTAGGTTGTTTGAGGGTTTTTTGTTTTGTTTTGTTTCCTGAGGTAGGCTTTTATCACTACATAATTCCCTTTTAGAACTGCTTTTCCTGAGTTACATAGATTTTTGCATCACTGTGTTTTTGTTTTAATTTTTCTCCAATTATTTTTGGATTTCTTGATTTCAATAATCCATTGATTGTTTAGTAGCATATTGTTTAACCTCCATGTGTCTGTGTTTTTTTGCAGTTTTTTTCCTGTAGTTGATTTCTAGTCTTATAGCATTGTGTTTGGAAAGATGCTTGGTATGATTTCAGTTTTCTTAAATTTATCAAGGCTTTTTTTAATGGTCTATCATGTGATCTATCCTGGAGGATGTTCCATCTGCACTTGTAAAGAATGTGTACTCTGCTGCCTTTGAATGGCACCTGATACATATATAAAATATAACATATAATATAATATATAAATATATATTAATATTAAATAATTTATTATCATTTAATATTATTTAATGTTAATATTAATAATAAAATATTAATATATATTATATATTAACATTCAACAATATATTATATATTAATATAATGGATATATTAATATTAACTATATAGTAATATATAATAAATATATAATTTATATGTGGATATATCATACATTCATATATGTATTATATAATTATAATAATATCACAATCAATATTAATAACATTATTAATTAATAATATTAATAATAACATTATTCAAATATTAATATATTATATATTATAATACATTATATATCATATTATATATTTCATATTTTATATATTTATGTATATATATATATATATATAAAATACCATTCAAAAGCAGCAGAATACACATTCTTTACATATATAAAGTCCATCTGGTCTAATGTGTCATTTAAGCCCAGTATTTCCCTTTTGATTTTCTGTCTGGATGATCTGTCTATTGGTGAAAGTGGGGTGTTAAAGTTCCCTATTATTGTATTAGTGTCAATTTCTCCCTTTACATTTGTCAATATTGGCTTTATGTATATAGGTGCCCCATATTTGCTGCATATATATCAATATTTATAATTGTTACATCTTCTTGTTGGATTGATCCCTTGATCATTATGTTGTGTCTTTCTTTGTCTGTTGTAGAAATCTTTGTTTTAACTCATTTTGTCTGATATGAGACATTGCTACGCTGGCTTTCTTTCAATTTCCAGTTGGATGCAATACCTTTTTGCATCCCCTCACTTTCAGTCTGAGTGTGTCTTTAGATCTGAAGTAAGTCTCCTTCTAGTCAACATACATAAAGGTCTTGTTTATGTATCCATTCAGCCACTCTGTCTTTTGATTGGAGCCTCTAATCTATTTATGCTTGAAGTAATTATTGATAGGTGTGTACTTATTGTCATTTTGTTAATTGTTTTGGGGTTGTTTTTGTAGTTCTTTTTTGTTCCTTTCTTTCTCTTCCCTTCATTCTTTTTTTTTTTTTTTTTTTTTTTTGTGGTATGCAGGCCTCTCACTGTTGTGGCCTCTCCTCCCACAGAGCACAGGCTCCAGACATGCAGGCCCAGTGGCCATGGCTCACGGGCCCAGCCACTCTGCAGCATGTTGGATCCTCCCAGACTGGGGCACGAACCTGTGTCCCCTGCATCGGCAAGCAGACTCTCAACCACTGCGCCACCAGGGAAGCCCCCCTTCATTCTTTTTTATGGCTGAGTAATATTCCATTGTGTGTGTGTGAGTGTGTGTGTGTATGTGTGTATGGTCTTGGCTATTGTATATACTATACTGCTGCTATGAACATAGGGGTGCATGTATCAATATCTTTTTGAATTATAGTTTTGTCTGGATATATGCCCAGGAGTGGGACTGCAAGATCAAATGGCTACTCTATTTTTAGTTTTTTGAAGAACCTCCATACTGTTCTCCATAGTGGCTGCACCAACTTACATTCCACCTACAGTGCAGGAGGGTTCATTTTTCTCCACACCCTCTCCAGTATTTGTTATTTGTAGACATTTTAGTGATGGCCATTCTGACTGGTGTGAGGTGGTACCTCACTATAGTTTTGATTTGCATTTCTTTAATAATTAGTGATGTTGAGCATCTTTTCATGTGCCTATTGCCCTTCTGTATGTTTTCTTTGAGAAATGTGTATGACTGTTTTAGATTAAAGAACAATAAAGAAAGATACAAGGAAAAATATAGCAGATAAGAAATACTTTGGTGATATTTAGGTGGTTAGATGTCAAGGTGAAAGGAAGCTTCTAGTGGTGTGAATGGAATCCTGTTGTGTCTGGCTTGCATTACAGCTTTGCAATTACTTTGCAATTTAATTACTTGACTGAAGACCTATGAAAAGGTCATGTGCAAAAGAAGTATCAACAATTAAAACTAATTGATTACAGGCAGGAACAAAAATTTTATATTCAGGTGAGAAGTAATTTTAATTAAGTTTAACATAGGAAAGAATGGAAATTTCTGTCCTTATATTTAACAAAATGAGTTTTAAAAAAAGTTAAACTCACAGAAACAGAGAGTAGAATGGTGGTTGCCAAGGACTGGAGGATGGGGAAATGGGGAGACATTGGTCAAAGGGTATAAACTTTCATGAATAACTTCTGAGGCTCTAATGTACAGCATAGTGACTATAGTTAGTAGTACTGTATTGTATTTTTAAAATTTGCTACAAGACTAGAACTTAAGCATTCTTACCAAACAAAAAAAAATAATTATAAGAGGTAATGAATGTGTTAATTAACTTGATTATGGTAATCATTTCACAATGTATACATATGTCAAATCATCCCATTGTACACCTTAAATATAAACAATTTTATTTGTCAGTGTACCTCAATAAAGCTGGGGAAAAATTCAGGCGGGTAATTTCCATGGCTAGCAGTTCTAGTACAGTGTTGAATGGAAGTAGCAAAAGTTGATATCCTTGTCTTCTACCAGTCTTAGGGTAAAGAGTTCAGTCTTTTACTTTTAAGTATAATGTTAGTTTAAGGTTTTTTGGTAGGTGCTCTTTATCACGTTGAGGAAGATCTCCTCTATTCTATTTTTTCCAAGGGTTTTTATCATGAATATTAAATTTCTTCAAATTCTTTTTAGGTATTGAATGGCATAATCATGTGAATTTTCTTTTTTAGCCTGTTAATATAGTGAATTACATTGATTTCCAAATATTGAGTCAGTCTTGCATCCATGGGAATAAACCTACTTGGTCATGGAATTAAAAAGATGTGTAGGAAACTTAAATGCATATTACTATGTGAAAGAAGTCAATCTGAAAAGCTACATACTGTATTATTCCAACTTTAGGACATTCTGGAAAAGGCAAAACTATGAAGACAGTAAATATATTAGTGGTTGCCAGAGGTTAGGGGAGTGGGTAGGATGGATAGGTATCACACAGAGGATTTTTAGGTCATTGAAACAATTTTGTACAATAATACAATGGTGGATACATGTTATTATACATCTGTCAAAACTCATAAAATGTACAACATCAAGAATGAACCCTAATGTAAACTATGGACTCAGGGTGATAATGATGTGTCATCATTGCAACAAATGCTCCACTCTGGTGGGGGAAGTCAATAATGGTGGAGTTTGTGTGTATGTTGAGAGAGAGGGTATGTGGGAACTCTCTGTACTTTCTGCTCAATTTTACTGTGAACCTAAAATTTCTATAAAAATCAAGTTTATTAATTAAAAAAATGAAAAAGTACAGGAGAAGAAGATATGTTTTGACTTGATAGCAGTTCATATAAAATATCCTGAGGTTTTCCATTGATCACAAATTCAATGTAAAAAAAAATATGGTGAAGTTACTAAGGGGGAAAATAGAAACATCCCATTCTATTTTTGATTAAATAAAAATTGAGGAAATAATAGACACATTTTAATAAGCTTTGATTCAATTACATTTAGTATTAAGTACTAGACTGTGTATTTTTAAAAGAAACTTTTTTTTTTTGTAAATGAGATTGTTGATTGTTTGTTGCCAAATTGTGGGAGGTTCTTGAGCCTTGTCATTTTAGAAACATTTGAGGAAATTGAAAATGTAGAAAATGTATGTCTTGGAGATTGATAACTGAAAAGGGATAATATCTGGATTCTAAGATTCAAACTCTCATGCGAAGCTTTATTCACTGTAGCTTCAAATGTCAGGATTTGCTTCAATTCACGGAAGTTAGAAGATTTTTTTAAACCGCTGTCTCTGGAGGATATTTCAGAAAGAGTTGTTTTAAAAATATTGAGAAATCAGTCATAGAAAACTCACAAATAGAGCTCAAATAATCCTGGGCCAGCATGGTTGTAGTGAGCATTACTTTTTGAGTAAGTTAGACTAGGTGATCTCTGAGGTGGTGGTTCCTAACCTTTACTATATCATGGCACCTTTGCTACATCAAGACAATGGTATTAGTGTCACACAGTGTGATGAACTGATTAGATGGTTTATGGCTGGAGGCAACTTGCTGGAACTCAGTTCACCATATCCTTGTTGGTGGGGAAACACTATCTCCACCTTCCTCTAACCTGAACAGTATGCACCATGGTGCTGTGAATTGAAAGAAGATTGCTCAAAAATCATATCCAACTGTACATGCACATGAATTGAAAGAAGATTGCTCAAAAATCATATCCAACTGTAAGACTGCATGATTCTCCATAAGAGGATGGAAGCATCTTAGATAGCTTTTTGTTTCCCCAGCAAGAAATGGCTTCCATATTAGAAACTAAATGATAGAAAATAGAACAAATATAGATTAAGCACTTCTTTATGCTTCCAGTTCTTATATCACTGCGACTCTACTGTGATCCTTAAATTTGGCATTGGCAAACGATTCTGTATTCTGGTCATTCTGGGAACTTGTCTTCAAAACCAGGGTACTTCATAATGTCAACTGGTCTTTAAAATCAGTGTAAAGAAGTAAAGAGAAGCAAATCAGAATATTTGGTCTATAGGAAAGATTTCAGGGCTTCTGCAGATGAAAACATCTTGAACACAATGCTAGAATAAAAAATGATAATGTTCTTTCCAGAGGGAATAAGCTGAGCTGTAAGATCTTGGACTCTGTCCATATTTACTTCTTTATTTCAGTCCTGTATTTTTAGCTGTTTATATCTAAGTTTTATTTCAGCTGGAAGGATTATGACTGCTTATGTCACATTCAAGATATCAAATGTGGTATGTGGTAAACAATTTGTGGCTATACATCAAGGGGAATTATATTACACATTCAACTGTGAGCTCAATATTAATCCACTAAAGAAGTCTTCCTTGCTAAAGGGCCTCTCATCTTTTCCAAAAACATGGCTTCTTGGATTTCAACTAGTTTGTGATATTTTTTACAGTGAGGGAAAGAGATGAAGAATCCTGTCAGAAAGAGAAAACAGCTCTTCCGTAACCAATGCATTTTGGTCTTTATTAAATTAAAATCCATTCACTCATGCATTCAGTCATCAGAAGTTTATTTAGAACTTATTCTGTACCCCTTTGTGTAAGATGTTGGGAAGCAGAGATAAACAAGAAATAAGTCTTGGCCTGAGAGAATCTATGGTCTAGTTGAGGAGATAGATATACATGCTGATGTCTTCCATATAATGTAGCAAATATTCTGAGTCTTTGTCTTTGGGATTGTGAATATGGTGATAAGAGACCATGTTATGGGGGAGGATGATTCTGAGGAACAACGTCACACACCTTGTTGAGCCTGAGCTATGTCTTGAACTATGTGCTAAATTTTATTTAACTTATTGGACTATTCTTATACATCATACTTTCTGATTATTTCCCAATATCAGGGCAAGTCTGATCCCTGCCTTCATTGTTTTATGTGTGTTTCTGTTTAAAGACACCTTATTTTATACATGTTGATTCATTTAGATTGAATTCATGGCCAATAGTACTATAATTCAAGCCTCAGTGAAACTCATCTAACACATGTGTTTTCTCTGCAAGGCAAATCACAGCATTCTAGTGCTTATGAAAATTTTACAGAACTATTACACTACACTTAGGGGCCATCTTAAGACAGTGAAATCACCAACAAAAAGCACAAAAATGAGAAAAACATGGCACTAAATAGGAGTGGAAAAAGATACATTTTTACTGTATGAAAACTGAAACAAAAAGGCAGAGCATCACCTTGTTCAATTTCTGCTGGGAAAGTGCACTTTGGGCTACTCAAATTTTTCTTCTTTGTGTGTGTCTGTGGATGACCACAAACTCACTGTGAGTATTGCTTTGGAATTACAAATAGGATTTAGCCAGTTGTCAATTTCTCAAATATAGACTCCATGAATGATGAGGATTGACTTTGAAACTATTGTTATGTTCATATGGGTTTAGAATTGTTATATCTTTCTAGTGAATTTAACTTTTTATAAATAAGGGATGACTATAAGGGGTGACTATTTCTTAAAGTTTATTTGCCTTAGGGTTTGTTATATTTGATATTAATGATGCTATATCAGCTGTCTTTAACTGATATAGGCCAATCTTTTTTATATTCACCTTTTCTATGTCCTTGTGTTTTAAATTTGTCTTCTATAAATAGCTTTTGGTTGAATTTTCTAAATTAACAATCTGGAAAAAAAGTCTCAGTCCTTTAATTGGAAATTTTATTCCCTATATTGTAATTGCTAAATATTTGGATTCATTTCTACCCTCTTATTTTGTACTTTGCTTTCCCCACTTTATTTTTACTTATATTTTTCCTCTATATATTTTAAATTTCATTTTGTTTCTTCATTTGTACTGATGAAAGTTTTTTCTTTGTATTCTCCTCATTCTATTTTTTTTCTAATTGTAGAAATAACTTCAGCTATTTGGTCAAGTCATTTAGTGTTTATAAGACTAATCAGATTTTCTGTTTCATCTTGGATCAATTTAGCACTGCATCCATTTCTTTTCTTGACGTTGTTCTGAGGATAGCATGTTTGTTCTATTTAGGAAAGATAAGGTAAGATGGGACCAGGCACCAACATTTGAACACTATCTATATTAGAATTCTTAGCTCCAGGAAAGATCATTTTTTAAATGTTTGGAGTGGAGTCTAATAATAATAAAATAAAATAATAATTATTTTTCTCTTTGGGGTAAATGCTGAGCTGTTTTCTATGCTCCATGACTGGGGAAGTGGGTAGTGGGTTGACAAGTACAATTATTCTGTGTGCAGACTTTGGAGGAATTCCCCTTGTTTTCACCTGTTCCTTCATTGTTCCTACAGACTCTGAGCTCAGAGATTTTTTGGGCTCTGATGGGTAGAATGGCTCCCTCTTCCATTTGCAGTTGCTTCATTCCACATTCTGAATTACAATTTCTCCAACCTGTTTCAGATGTCAATATATTTCTATCTCTTTATTTCTCTCCATTTTCTTTTCTTCACTATAATAGGTTGAGTCTTTTTTCTTTTTTTGTAATTCTGTATTTTAACAAAGTTAATATGTTTCCTTTGTCTGCAATCTTGAATTGAAGGCTGGATACTTATTGAAAATAAATTTTATTGTTTTTATCTGATTAAAAAATCAGTAAGGTACATTTAAGTAAACTTGGAATATAGAGAAAATTTTAAAATCTACCTGTAATATTGTAATCTAGAGATAATCATGGTTAATATTTGTGTATTTCTTGTATATTCCTATACCATACATTTCAAGGCATCTGGGTTAAGCCAGAGGTCAGATTCTGAGGGTAGGTTGACATGTGGATTGACTGTTTTAAATCTTAGCTTTACCAATAACTTGATGTGTGGCCTTGGGCGAGTTTCTAAATTATTCTGATCTCTGTTTCTTTCTTGTACAATGGAAATAATAATATCCCAATTGAATTATTGGGAGCTATAAGTGAATTAACACATGTAAAATACTTAGAAGATTGCCTCGCAGAAAATAAACACTGGATAAATGTTAATTGTTTTTATCCCTTCTACTCATGTGATTTCAAATGGGAGCTACTATCTTTATATGGATTATAGTAATTGGTCTGGGCATGGGCACTTGTGCTAAGTGGGCATGCTCAAGTGGTTGCTGACATCGAAGGATAAACTGACTAGAAGAGGTGAAGAGGAAGCATTCTGTGGTGCTCAAAATCTTGGTTCCAACTGTTCTTTGGATTTGTTGCATTCTCTGTGCTTCTGTGACTCACATTCTTCTTCTTGGGGCTGTGTTAGGTGAAACAAATTCTCCTTTTGCCTGTGCTACTCTAATTGAGAGTTTGTTTTCAAAGAGTCAAACCAAAGAGTCTTGAGGAATACATTTATTTCCTGGATATTAATGTAAAAGAGCCACACATTTTGTTTTTGTTTTTAAGTTGCCTGCTTTATTGTAATATTCATTTTATTGTGGTGGTCTGGAACCTAACCTGCAATATCTCCATGGTATGCCTGTATAAAGATGAAATATTTGTTACTTATTGTCCTTAGGGTATATATATATATATATATATATATATATATATATATATATATATATATATATATATATATATAAGTGTTGGTTACTTGGGAATTGAAAAAAATGGGATAATTCCAAAAGACTACTTTAGGGACATCTAACACTAGTTGAAATTATTGGAAAAGAAACCTAGGGGAATCAAAAGAACAAAGCCAGACCTTTGTTATAAGGTAGGGAGGATGAATTCTCTAAAAAGTAAATTATACAACTTATCACTATCTTTTGAATGATGGATGGAAGTGTGAGATTTTATCAGCTAAGAGCTGAATTACAGTCATATGATGTAAGTATGAAAGGAATTTTCTAATGTATTGATGTTCTCTTTTATCAGGAGCAGACAACTGAACACTTAAGGGAGCAGAGGGACAGAGATGAACAAGAGAAGCAAGAGGAAATTGATAACTACAAAAAAGATTTTAAAGATCTGAAAGAAAAAGTCAGCCTATTGCAAGGCAACCTGTCAGAGAAAGAGGTTAAGATGATCAGAATTGAATTATTTGGTCTGCTTAGTCAGTGTACTGTGTGTATTTGTTGTTGGTTTTACACAATGCATAAAAAAGTATTTGATGAAATTTTTCTTAATATTCTCATAGCAGGCTTCTTGGGAAGATCTCAAGGGATATTTTAGGAAGCTTTGCAGAGACATAGTAGACTGGATTATTTAGTTCCTAAGTCATCTCTTTCACTGTGCTATGAGTTTGTTTCTTACTTGTTAATGACATTTTTATAGATCCTAAAATAACTGAAGCCCAGTTACATTTGGAGATATATTGTGTTAATGGTAAGAAAGGTGATAGACAAAAGGAATAAGCAAAAAGAGGACAATTGTTCACAACAGCAAGTGCACCTCAGCATTGGCAGAGAAATCTTAAATGATTATTAACCAATAGAACCACACATTAAGCACTTTATACAAATGTATATAGACTTTTAATCATTTCCACAAACCTACATAATAGGTATTATTATTAACCTCCTTTAATATATGAGGGTTCTGTGACACAGAGAAGTTAAGCTTTATTCCAAACCAGGCCGTCTGGCTCCAGAAACTGTGTTCTTAAAGGTTATGTCAGGTTGACATGCCCTAGTCACTTGGACTCTACTCCAATTTGCAGTGTTCTAAAAGAAGGTAGATTGCTTTGATAGAATTTACACACTGAAGAAATCTTCTCCCTGTCTCTGTCTCTCTCTCTCTCCCCCCCTCAGCCTCCCCCCACACACGCTGAATAAAGATGAATAACTAAACTTAGTCTAATCTAGTAAAATCACTCTTATATTTTCATTAGTGTCTTGAAGATCTCAATGTCTTTTGGCTTGCTTAAAAGCTAGTGTTTTAGATTTTTTTCCCTGGCCCAACTCCTCCTCTAGGTGGCATCAGATTGTAAATGGGAGTTTTCCCCATGTGAGATTTTGTTTCAGAAGTATGTCTAGAAAGAAAGAAACTCTGTGTGGGATTTCCTTTTCTGCCTGTGTGGGTGATGGTAGGTTAATGGTAGGTAGTAGCAACTCTCCTCTCAGACCAGTTTTGTCATGTGGTTTCAAATCTGATCAGTGACTTCTCTGACCTATTTTTAACTTTCCTCTATCTGCATGAGGAAATAGGTTTGATATGCTAGAGGTGCTAGAGGACATGATTTACATAGGAAAAGATAACATTTTGTAAAATATAATCATCCTTACTTTAATATGATCATTCCAGTTTTCTTTGTGTTATTCTTTTGCCTGAAGTGTATTGTTCCTTTAAATTTCCCAATTTACTGTCAGTTTGTTTTAATAATTTTCTCATAAAACATATAGCTTTATTTTGTTTAAAATACAGGTTTAGACTTTTGCCTTTTAATTGGTGTAATTGCAAAGGAGTGTAAGTGTGTATGTGTTCTCCATTATTTTTGCCTTTGATTTGTTGAGATCTTTTGAAATGTAGTCTTAGGAATTTTTAAGCCCAGAAAAGTTATTTTATTACATCTTTGATTCCTCATTCTATTTCTATTTTTCTTACTTTTTCCTTGAGAACCTCTATATTTGTTAGACAAGCTCTCTGTATTAGTTCCTATTCTTATCATTTTAATATCTTCGTCCTTTGCCTTCACTTTCTTTTTTTTTTCAAATTCAAGGACTTATTTTTTATTAACTTGGAAGTATTTTCGATACCAGTTTTTATTTATTTAAAAATATTTATTCATTTATTTATTTGGTTGCACTGGGTCTTAGCTACAGCTCACCAGCTCCTTAGTGGCGGTATTCGAACTCTTAGTTGCAGCATGCATGTGGGATCTAGTTCCCTGACCAGACCAGGGATCGAACCTCAGCCCCCTGCATTGGGAGTGCAGAGTCTTAACCACTGTGCCACCAGGGAAGTCCCTGCCTTTACTTTCTGAGAGGGTTTCCCAAAATTTTCCTCCACAGGACTCACTTGACAATCTGTGATGACTTTTCTGCTTTCTTAGCCATCTCAGTGAACTTTAATTATGTACTGTGGTTGAGATTTTTTTGAGGCATTTTTCTAATGCAGCCAGATCCTTTTGTATCTCTGCTATCATAGCAAGTCATTCCCTTTTGTTATATAGACTGTGCACTCTTGAGCATCTTCCAAAATCATCTTCTCTTTTGAAGAAAACTATTTTCAGCAATATGTTTTTCTTCTAAGCCTTCAAAGCAATGGCTCCTTTTCTTTGATTGTATATATGTTTTCAGAAATCTCATGACCTTTGTCCACCCCATTTTCTCATCCTTGAATAGAAATCTTTCGTTTTTCAGCAGGTGGACAGGTGAAGGATGAGGTGCCCTAACCTCTTTCAGTGTCACTTACATGCGGGGATCTAGCCCTGAATGGCACTTTTGTGTTCTCAACCCTTAGACTCTGTTGAGCACCATGGATACTCATCCACTGAGTCTGTACTGGAGAGCTAATTTCGCTGCAGTGGTTGGTATCTTTGTCTTGGTAAGTGGATCATATTCCATTGGCAGTCCATTGTGAGGGATGTAACAGTCGCCCCTCAAGCTCAGCGCATCCCAGCCCATCCTCTCCTTGTCCCTCCATCTGGACGTGCACTTATTCCCCACAACACACCCGAAGCCACTTGCTCCAACTGTGGCCTGTTTGCCTTCCTGGGAAACTCTGCATTCTATCCACCTGGACTAGGTAGGCCCTGACTACGGCCTCACAGGCTCCCCCATGGTGTTCAAAAGAGGAGAACAGGGCTTCCCTGGTGACGCAGTGGTTGGGAGTCCGCCTGCCGATGCAGGGGACGCAGGTTCGTGTCCCGGTCTGGGAAGATTCCCACACGCCGCGGAGCGGCTGGGCCCGTGAGACATGGCCACTGGGCCTGCGCGTCCGGAGCCTGTGCTCCGTGGCGGGAGAGGCCACGGCAGTGACAGGCCCGCGTACCGCAAAAAAAAAAAAAAAAAAAAAAAAAAAAAGAGGAGAACATTTCCTGATGGAGGGACTTGGAAAAGAGTCCAGCTCCCTTATCGCAGGTGCTGGCAGTTGGGCCGGGTCAGAAATAGGAGAGCAACTCGCTGAAGCTGTTCTTCAGGGAAAAGTTTCCAGGAAAATGGCAATGAGTTACTCCGAAGGTGAATTCTAGGCACCACTACTGCCGGAAGGAACAACTTGGTCCTGAGGATAAGGACACAGTATATTTGGCTTGGACCATGGAAGAGGTCAGATTGGGGCCCTAGGAGCCTGCATAAGAAATCCGCGTCACTGCCCCGGGGCCTACTGCCTCCCTCCTGGAAGGCAATAAGACTCGCGTGGTCCGCGCACGCGCAGTTCACAAGGGTGGGCATGGGGCCCCTGCGCAGGCTGTGAACAAGAGGCAGGTCCCTGGGGCAAAGTGCCACAGTACTGTGATTCTGACTAGGGCTTTGGTGAGGAATCGTGGAGAACTGGTGGTGGGAGTTAGACTCCTTTCGGATTCGGACACCTGGAACATCCAGGTGTTTCCCATCCCAGAACTCCCCCGCGAGCTCCCGTGAAAGTCCGGAGATCTCGCGAGATTGGGCTTCTTCCGGGAAGAAGGGTCGCGGCCCGCAAAGCCTCCGGCCTGGCGCCATTGCTCTGTGCGCTGCGCCAGGCTTGGTTGTGTCCCGGCTCATCCTCTCCCCGCCCCTCCATCTGAACCTGCACTTCCCGCCATGTACCCGAAGGCACAGAGCGCGCCCTGTGGGCTCCAACTGTGCGCTGTTATCTTCCTGGGAAACCCTGAACTCAGTCCAGCAGACTAGGCCGTGGCTTGCAGCGTCCTCAAAAAAGGTAAGTTACCAGTGCTTTTCCCTCTGCTTCTGATACTTTTCCTTACATTGTTTCTTATGCAGTACATACAACTCTACAGCTCTGCTTACTATCACAGTGTATATTGAGAGCTTTGTTTTGTGTGGCTTTGAAAACAAAGGATCTGATGCGGTTATAGCTGAGAGGAGGACAGGGTTCTGGGTTGAGTGGCACATAATTCTAACGCAGTTGAGCCAGGTCTCTTTTTTATGTAAGTGAAGTCCCTGCATCCCAGAACTAGTGGTATGTAGCTGGAGTCAGTCAGAATATTTTCTCTAATAGTTTTCAGGCCTTCTGTATCCCAGTGGGGTTTGTGGAATATGTTCAAGGCCTTTGGTTCCTAACCAATGTCTACTGAATGTTACCATTTGTAAAAATGTGGTTTGAGCAACATATGGCATTTCTAAAGCATTGATTTATGATGCCATTACAAGCTTTTATCTTTTCGTGTTCTTGTGGACTGTGAGTGCAATGCCTTATTTCTAACCTGATAGGTACCCTGTGAAACTGGGACACCTGGCATCTCATTTCTGTTACCAGTTAGATTCTATATATGTATATTTAGATCACTTCCTTCTTAAAGGGTATTAGACACAAAGTGTGAGAGAATGTTTGGGGAACGGTTGGATGTATGTAGTTAAGAAAACTATTGTTCCATTTATCTATCATCTGTCCAACAATCTGTCACCTAATATCAGAAATTTAAATGACCTTTAAGTTGAGGAGGAGAATGTGTGCAAAGGACAGGGAAACCAACCATCACATTACCTTAGGAAAATGATTAGGTGTTTGATGTTATCAATACTTTAAGTGTGGACAATGTTTGGAGCTAAGGTTGCTAAGGCAGGATGAAACTAGACTTGCTAAGCTAGTGTTTGAACTTCACCTATTGTCAGTGTAGAAACAGTGGGAGTCATTAAGCACCAGAATGACTTGGTTCAGATTTGTGTTTCAGGGATTCAGTAACTGAGGCAGCCACAGATGAGCTGGGAAGTAGAGGGACCACAGAATAGATATCAGCTTGGGAACATTTTGATACCTTAGCTGAGAGTTTCTAAGAGCCCACATTAAGACAGTGTTGTCATGGAGGTTGGAGGACAGGGAAGGTGAGAGATTTGAGAAATACTAGGTGATAGATCAGATGATGGCTTTGCTATGGTAAGGGACAGAGAAAGAGAAAGAACAGAAGATTATACTGAGGTTATTGGCTACATGTTAATTTCTCACTGCATTAAGGAATGTGGAAAGAGCAGCAAGTATTTTGGGATTTGCTTTGTAACATTTTAAATTTGAGATTTCTGAGGGACAACCAGGGGGAAGGGAATTAACGTTTATTATCTACTTACTGTGCACTGGGCACTGTGCTGGAAGTTTTACATATTGTTTAATTTTATCCTCCCAATAACATCATGAAATTTAGTAATTTCATTTTACAGAAAATTACCTGCCTGTAGTCCAGCTTCATGAATTAAATTGCCAAATTCTTATTGTGAATAAAAAAATTAATGATTAAGGTAGTGGGGCTCAAGTTTGACCCCAGATATCAGTGTCTATAATTCACACACTTCCAGTAATGAGAGACTGAGGAAGGGGGTGTCCGTGGACACACCCTGGAACAAGGGGGTCTTGATTCATATCACACCTCTGCTTGTTTTCAGTTGTGTGTCCTGAAACAAGATCCTTAAACATTCTGTACCTCATTTTCTCTTTGATTAAAAAAAGGAGAAACAATGGCACCTGCCCCATAAAGTTGGTTTTTGAAATTTAAATGAATATGTATGTGTGTATCATGTATATGTGTGAATATATGTATATATACATCATTCAAAAACAGTTTTTCTGTGTATCAAGCCCTAGGTAACTGTCTGCTAATAATAATATTACTATTGCTATGCCATGTGCATTTAAAGTGAAATTATTTTTAGTGACCTAGAGATATAGAACACTGAGGCCAGGAAAAAAGGTTGAACACTATAATGTAGGTCATAATTAGTGTCACTGAACTCAAATATACTATATTCTTTTGGGTTTTAAAAATTACTTTGAATATATAAAAGTTTGAATTTCTAGAAGAGAGCTTTATTTTCTAAAATATCTTACATTTCTAATACAATAATAATTCCTTCAAAGCATATACTTCAGAAATTTTTATTGTGCTTTTTAAAATATGTTTAAACCCCCTTTGGTGTCTTTGATAAATTAAGTTTATCTAGGTTTTTCTAGAAATACTTTTGGGACTTTAGTTAGGAGGAGGAAAAAAAAGCAGTTTTCATATGTAAGTGTAAAGCACAAAGCAATCTTTTTCGGAGTAATATGATAAGAGATCCACTGAAGTCCTGATGGATTCAAGCTCTGATTCTTGCACATTATTTCAGAAGAAAATTACAATAAAGGGAAAACATGAGCACTATAGATATATGAAACTGGGATTTGCTTTCAAAATCATACAGGGTTGGAACTGGTAACCTTCTTATTTGCCTATTATGGGTTTCAGTGAAATTCTAACCTCTATTCAAGCTGTTATTATGATAATTCTATAAACTCTTCATTTTGTTCATTTATTCATTTAGTTGTTAAATATCTCTTGATCTCCTTTTATGCTCCAGTTACTGTGTGAAGGGCTCAGAAACAGGATTGACCAAGGGACAGTTCTCTGTGACAGACAACTCACAGTCATATGCGAGAGACAGGTATGAAATGGATTACTGAGCATATAGTATATGGAATACAGCATAAGACCTGAAGGTGTTGGGGGGTGAGAAAGTCTTCCTGGAGGAAATGACACTTTAGTGGATCTTTATGGATAGGTGGGGTTAACCAGTGGAGTGAGGGCGAGGAGGGAATGATGTTCTTCTTAAGGGGAGGCAGCAAGAGTAGAGTCATGCAGGTGAGGGCCCCTGGTTAAAGGCAGGAAACGCTTAGCCTTTCAGTGTTGCTGGAATATAAAGGGCAAGTACTGGCTGCATTCTTTGAGGGGTGGGATGCTCACCTAGACCATTAGTGAAGAAGATGGAGGCAATGAAGATGGACACATTTTAGGACTATTTACTATTTTAGTAAAGACTTTCTCCGCTAGATACAAAACCAGGAAGACAAAAAAAAAAAAAAGAGAGGAGAAAGAAGCTTAACCACATTTAAAAAAAAATTTTTTATTGGAGTATAGTTGATTTACAATGTTGTGTTTCAGGTATACAGCAAAGTGAATCATAAACATATATATCCACTCTTTTTTAGATTCTTTTCCCATATAGGTCACTACAGAGTATTGAGTAGAGTTCCCTGCGCTGTACAGTAGGTCCTTATTAGTTATCTATTTTATATATAGTAGTGTTGTTGGGCTACACCCCACAGGCCTACAAGCCCTGTGCTTGCCCAGCTTCAAGACCAAAAAAAGAGCCCAGAGTCAGCAATGAGAGACATCAGTGGTTTAATGGATGGGGGAGCTTATACATTTGAAGCAAGGTCTTGGAGCAACATCTCGCCATGCGTGGCCTATGGCATGGCAGGATATGGCGGCACTCTTCGCTCCCGTGGGGATTACCAGTTACAGGGGAATTGATGTCAGGTGGGCTTATTAGTGTCTGGGGAAACCAGCAGATGGACACCCCACTTACCACCCCTTTGATAAGCTATCATTAGCTGGGGCCTGGGGCAAGTATGTAGGAAGGTCAGTCATGTGCGTAGGGTGTAGGTGAAACAGGCCCTGGTCAGGCAGGGGATGTGCAGAGAGCAAGGGAACAGCCATCTGGAGCAGCCTGACCACACACTCCGCCCTACACACCCTGCATGACCCTTGCCATCTTGGTCCACCCCTCTTCCTCGGTATCCCTGGGGTCAGGTATATAGCAGGCATTGCAACCGGACACGACAGATACAGTAGACAGGCCACACCTGTTTTTCATATACCCAGAGCCACCCCCATGGGGAGAGGTGGACCCTGGCTCTAAAAGAAACATTCTGTTGGCCTAGTCAGGAGTCAGCAGTCATGGTACAGGTCTGGCACCCCATGTTATGTTGAGTGCCATTAGGGGTGGACCCATTAGGTCATTGCAAACAAAAAACATTTAATCCCATTAGTTAGACTTGTGTGTCCAGAAGCCAGCCTATTCCACTCTACACAGCATAGCCCAGAGGGGCTCATGAGCAATCAGTTGTACAGTAATCTTTACTGACAGGGGTCCTTCTGATATACTGGCATATGGGACCAGAAGATGGTGAGTCTTTTCTCCCCACATAGTCACAGTAGCAAGGTTGATTTTTCATGGAAGTCCCAGGAGGACGACAACGGCATGTCACTGTAGACCCAGCAGTTAGACTCATTTCACAGTGAAGCCAGTGTTGCTGCTCAGTACTCAAATACATTTCCTTCCTCAGACTAGGGATGAAATGTAAGACATCTAACAGGCACAACATGGGGAGGTGGGAATGGGGGCGGTGTTGTGACCATTAAGCAAAATACAAGCAGTACCCGCATTCTGAGATAATACCACACCCACTGTGGTTTAGGTCCTGGTCTGCAATACAGTTCAGAAAACTCAAGTTTTCAGTAATGTAAGCACGTGTCTAAACTCATGTATATAATGACCACCTAATTTTACCTTGGATATCTGAACTACAGCTATACCATTTTGACTTTCAAATGCATCTCCTTCCTCAGTGGCCAAAGCAGATATACAATGTGTGTCAGAAAGGCCACAAAACAGGCTGCTCTGGTTAGTAAAATTTAAATTCAACCATGTATAAGCCTTCTGACTTCCCATACCTCAATATTGTGTAGATTTTTCCATCATTTGCGTTTTTTTTTTTTTTTAACATCTTTATTTGAGTATAACTGTTTTACAGTAGTGTGTTAGTTTCTCTTTTACAACAAAGTGAATCAGTTATACATATACATATGTTCCCATAACTCTTCCCTCTTTTGTCACCCTCCCTCCCACCCTCCCTATCCCACCCCTCTAGGTGGTCACTAAGTACAGAGGTGAACTCCCTGTGCTATGCTGTAGCTTCCCACTAGCTATCTAATTTACATTTGGTAGTGTGTATATGTCCCTGCCACTCTCTCACATCATCACAGCTTACCCTTCCCCCTCCCCATATCCTCAAGTCCATGCTCTAGTAGGTCTGTGTTTTATTCCCATCCTACCACTAATCTCTTCATGACATTTTTTTTTTTTTTTTTTTTTTTTAGATTCCATATATATGTGTTAGCATACGGTATTTGTTTTTGTCCTTCTGACTTACTTCACTCTGTATGACAGATTCCAGGTCTATCCACCTCATTACAAATAACTCAGTTTCATTTCTTTTTATGGCTGAGTAATATTCCATTGTATATATGTGCCACATCTTCCTTATCCATTCATCTGTTGATGGACACTTAGGTTGCTTCCATGTCCTGGCTATCGTAAATAGAGCTGCAATAAACATTTTGGTACATGACTCTTTTTGAATTATGGTTTTCTCAGGGTATATGCCCAGTAGTGGGATTGCTGGGTCATATGGTAGTTCTATTTGTAGTTTTTTAAGGAACCTCCATACTGTTCTCCATAGTGGCTGTATCATGTTACATTCCCACCAGCAGTGCAAGAGTGTTCCCTTTTCTCCACACCCTCTCCAGCATTTATTGTTTCTAGAGTTTTTGATGATGGCCAATCTGGCCGGTGTGAGATGATATCTCATTGTAGTTTTGATTTGCATTTCTCTAATGATTAATGATGTTGAGCATTCTTTCATGTGTTTGTTGGCTATCTGTATATCTTCTTTGGAGAAATGTCTATTTAGTTCTTCTGCCCATTTTTGGATTGGGCTGTTTGTTTTTTTATTATTGAGCTGAATGAGTTGCTTATAAATTTTGGATATTAATCCTTTGTCAGTTGCTTCATTTGCAAATATTTTCTCCCATTCTGAGGGTTGTCTTTTGGTCTTGTTTATGGTATCCTTTGCTGTGCAAAAGCTTTTAAGTTTCATTAGATCCCATTTGTTTATTTTTGTTTTTATTTCCATTTCTCTAGGAGATGGGTCAAAAAGGATCTTGCTGTGATTGATGTCATAGAGTGTTCTGCCTATGTTTTCCTCTAAGAGTTTGATAGTGTCTGGCCTTACATTTAGGTCTTTAACCCATTTTGAGTTTATTTTTGTGTATGGTGTTAGGGAGTGTTCTAATTTCATACTTCTACAGGTAGCTGTCCAGTTTTCCCAGCACCACTTATTGAAGAGGCTGTCTTTTCTCCAATGTATATTCTTGCCTCCTTTATCAAAGATAAGGTGACCATATGTGTGTGGGTTTATCTCTGGGCTTTCTATCCTGTTCCATTGATCTATATTTCTGTTTTTGTGCCAGTACCATACTCTCTTGATTACTGTGGCCTTGTAGTATAGTCTGAAGTCAGGGAGCCTGATTCCTCCAGCTCCATTTTTCGTTCTCAAGATTGCTTTGGCTATTTGGGGTCTTTTGTGTTTCCATACAAATTGTGAAGTTCTTTTTTCTAGTTCTGTAAAAAATGCCAGTGGCAATTTGATAGGGATTGCATTGAATCTGTATATTGCTTTGGGTAATACAGTCATTTTCACTATGTTGATTCTTCCAATCCAAGAACATGGTATATTTCTCCACCTATTTGTATCATCTTTAATTTCTTTCATCAGTGTCTTATAGTTTTCTGCATACAAGTCTTTTGTCTCCTTAGGTAGGTTTATTCCTAGATAGTTTATTCTTTTTGTTGCAATGGTAAATGGGAGTGTTTTCTTAATTTCATTCTCAGATTTTTCATCATTACTGTATAAGAATGCCAGAGATTTCTGTGCATTAACTTTGTATCCTGCTACTTTACCAAATTCATTGATTAGTTCTAGTAGTTTTCTGGTAGCATCCTTAGTATTCTCTATGTATAGTATCGTGTCATCTGCAAACAGTGACAGCTTTACTTCTTCTTTTCCTATTTGGATTCCTTTTATTTCTTTATTTTCTCTAATTGCTGTGGCTAGAACTTCCAAAACTAGGTTGAATAAGAGTGGTGAGAGTGGGCAACCTTGTCTTGTTCCTGATCTTAGTGGAAATGGTTTCAGTTTTTCACCATTGAGAACAATGCTGGCTGTGGGTTTGTCATATATTGCCTTTATTATATTGAGGAAAGTTCCCTGTATGCCTACTTTCTGCAGGGTTTTTATCATAAATGGGTGTTGAATTTTGTCAAAAGCTTTCTCTGCATCTATTGAGATGATCATATGGTTTTTCTCCTTCAGTTTGTTGATATGGTGTATCACGTTGATTGATTTGCGTATATTGAAGAATCCTTGCATTCCTGGAATAAACCCCACTTGATCATGGTGTATGATCCTTTTAATGTGCTGTTGGATTCTGTTTGCTAGTATTTTGTTGAGGATTTTTGCATCTGTGTTCATCAGTGATATTGGCCTGTAGTTTTCTTTCTTTGTGACGTCTTTGTCTGGTTTTGGTATCAGGGTGATGGTGGCCTCATAGAATGAGTTTGGGAGTGTTCCTACCTCTGCTATCTTTTGGAAGAGTTTCAGAAGGATAGGTGTTAGCTCTTCTCTAAAAGTTTGATAGAATTCGCCTGTGAAGCCATCTGGTCCTGGGCTTTTGTTTGTTGGAAGATTTTTAATCACAGTTTCAATTTCAGTGCTTGTGATTGGTCTGTTCATGTTTTCTATTTCTTCATGGTTCAGTGTTGGCAGGTTGTGCATTTCTAAGAATTTGTCCATTTCTTCCAGGTTGTCCATTTTATTGCCATAGAGTTGCTTGTAGTAATCTCTAATAATCTTTTGTATTTCTGCAGAGTCAGTTGTTACATCTCCTTTTTCATTTCTAATTCTATTGATTTGAGTCTTCTTCCTTTTTTTCTTGATGAGTCTGGCTAATGGTTTATCAATTTTATTTATCTTCTCAAAGAACCAGCTTTTACTTTTATTGATCTTTGCTATTGTTTCCTTCATTTCTTTTTCATTAATTTCTGATCTGATCTTTATGATTTCTTTCCTTCTGCTAAATTTGGGGTTTTTTTGTTCTTCCTTCTCTAATTGCTTTAGGTGCAAAGTTAAGTTGTTTATTCGAGTTGCTTCCTGTTTCTTAAGGTATGATTGTATTGCTATAAACTTCCCTCTTAGAACTGCTTTTGCTGTATCCCATAGGTTTTGGGTTGTCGTGTCTCCATTGTCATTTGTTTCTAAGTACTTTTTGATTTCCTCTTTGATTTCTTCAGTGATCACTTCGTTATTAAGTAGTGTATTGTTTAGCCTCCATGTGCTTGTATTTTTTACAGATCTTTTCCTGTAATTGATATCTAGTCTCATAGCGTTGTGGTCAGAAAAGATACTTGATACGATTTCAATTTTCTTAAATTTGCCAAGGCTAGATTTGTGACCCAAGATATGATCTATCCTGGAGAATGTTCCATGGGCACTTGAGAAAAATGTGTATTCTGTTGTTTTTGGATGGAATGTCCTATAAATATCAAGTAAATCCATCTTGTATAATGTATCATTTAAAGCTTGTGTTTCTTTATTTATTTTCATTTTGGATGATCTGTCCATTGGTGACAAAGGGGTGTTAAAGTCCCCTACTATGATTGTGTTACTGTCGATTTCCCCTTTTATGGCTGTTAGTATTTGCCTTATGTATTGAGGTGCGCCTATGTTGGGTGCATAAATATTTACAATTGTTATATCTTCTTCATGGATCGATCCCTTGATCATTATATAGTGTCTTTCTTTGTCTCTTGTAATAGTTTTTACTTTAAAGTCTATTTTGTCTGATATGAGAATTGCTACTCCAGCTTTCTTCTGATTTCCATTTGCATGGAATATCTTTTTCCATCCCCTCACTTTCAGCCTATAAGTGTCCCTAGGTCTGAAGTGGGTCTCTTGTAGACAGCATATATATGGGTCCTGTTTTTGTATCCATTCAGCCAGTCTGTGTCTTTTGGTGGGAGCATTTAATCCATTTACATTTAAGGTAATTATTGATATGTGCGTTCCTATTACCATTTACTTAATTGTTTCAGGTTGTTCTTGTAGGTCTTTTCCTTCTCTTATGTTTCTTGCTTAGAGAAGTTCCTTTAGCATTTGTTGTAAAGCTGGTTTGGTGGTGCTGTACTCTCTCAGCTTTTGCTTGTCTGTAAAGGTTTTAATTTCTCCATCAAATCTGAATGAGATCCTTGCTGGGTAGAGTAGTCTTGGTTGTAGGTTTTTTTCCTTCATCACTTTAAATATGTCCTGCCACTCCCTTCTGGCTTGTAGAGTTTCTGCTGAAAGATCAGACGTTAGCCTTATGGGGATTCCCTTGTGTGTTATTTGTTGTTTTTCCCTTGCTGCTTTTAATATGTTTTCTTTGTATTTAATTTTTGACAGTTTGATTATTATGTGTCTCGGCGTGTTTATCCTTGGGTTTATCCTGTATGGGACTCTCTGTGCTTCCTGGACTTGGTTGACTATTTCCTTTCCTATATTAGGGAAGTTTTCAACTATAATCTCTTCAAATATTTTCTCAGTCCCTTTCTTTTTCTCTTCTTCTTCTGGGACCCCTATGATTCGAATGTTGGTGCGTTTAATGTTGTCCCAGAGATCTCTGAGACTGTCCTCAGTTCTTTTCATTCTTTTTTCTTTCTTCTGCTCTGCAGTAGTTATTTCCACTATTTTATCTTCCAGGTCACTTATCCGTCCTTCTGCCTCAGTTATTCTGCTACTGATCCCGTCTAGAGTATTTTTCATTTCATTTATTGTGTTGCTCATCGTTACTTGCTTCCTCTTTATTTCTTCTAGGTCCTTGTTAACTGATTCTTGCAATTTGTCTATTCTATTTCCAAGATTTTGCATCATCTTCACCATCATTATTCTAAATTCTCTTTCAGGTAGATTGGCTATTACCTCTTCATCTGTTAGGTCTGGTGTGTTTTTATCTTGTTCCTTCATCTGCTGTGTGTTTTTCTGTCTTCTCATTTTGCTTATGTTACTGTGTTTGGGGTCTCCCTTTTGCAGGCTGCAGGTTCGAATTTCTATCTATTTTTGGTGGCTGTCCCCAGTGGCTGAGGTTGGTTCAGTGGGTTGAGCAGGTTTCCTGGTTGGGGGGACCAGTTCCCCTGTTCTGGTGGATGAGGCTGGATCCCGTCTCCCTGGTGGGTAGGTCCACGTCTGGGGGCGTGTATGGGGATGTCGGTAGCCTTACTGTGATTCTAGGCAGCCTCTCTGCTAATGGATGGGGCTGTAGACCTGTCTCGCTCTTTGTTGGGGATAGGGTATCCAGCACTGTTTGTTGCTGGTCCTTGAGTGAATCTGGGTCTTGGTGTTGAGATGGAGATCTCTGGGAGATTTTCGCCGTTTGATATTACGTGGAGCTGAGAGGTCTCTTGTGGACCAGTGTCCTGAGGTTAGTTCTCCCACCTCAGAGACACAGCCTTGACACCTGGCTGGAGTGCCAAGAGCCTTTAATCCACACGGCTCAAAACAAAAGGGAGAAAAAAGTAGAAAGTCAAGAAAGGAAGGAAGAAAGGAGGAAGGGAGGGAGGGAATAAAGAAAGGAAGGGAGGGAGGAAGAAAGGAAGGGAGGAAGGAAGGAGGGAATAAAAGGAAGGGGGGAAGGAAGAAAGGAAGGGAGGAAGGAAGGAGGGAATAAAGAAAGGAAGGGAGGGAGGAAGAAAGGAAGGGAGGAAGGAAGGAGGGAATAAAGAAAGGAAGGGAGGGAGGAAGAAAGGAAGAGAGGGAGGAAGAAAGGGAGGGAGGAAGAAAGGAAGGGAGGAAGGAAGGAGGGAATAAAGGAAGGAAGGGAGGGAGGAAGAAAGGAAGGGAGGAAGGAAGGAGGGAATAAAGAAAGGAAGGGAGGAAGGAAGGAGGGAATAAAGGAAGGAAGGAAGGGAGGAAGGAAGGAAGGAGGGAAATAGGAAAAGGAGGGAAGAAAGGAAGAAAGAAAGGGGAGAAGACAAAGTAGGGTAAAATACAGTTATTAAAATAACAAAATAATTATTAAGAAGAAAAATTTCTATTAAAGAAAAAAAAAAATGGTCGGTCTAACCCCAGGACAAATGGTGAAAACAAAGCTACACAGACAAAATCTCACACAGCAGCACCCACATACACACTCACAAAAAGAAAAAAGGGGAAAATAATAGTATATCTTGCTCCCAAAGTCCACTTCCTCAACCTGGGATATTTCGCTGTCTATTCAGGTTTTCCACAGATGCAGGGCACTTCAAGCTGACTGTGGAGCTTTAACCCGCTGTTTCTGAGGCTGCTGGGAGGGACCACCCCCTCTCTTTGTTCGCACAGCTCCTGGGGCTCAGCCCTGGACCTGGCCCCGCCTCTGCGCGCAGGTCGTCCGAGGGCGTCTGCCCTTCGCTCAGAGAGGGCGGGGTCAAAGGAGCAGCGTTAACGGAGCAGCTGATTCGTGGTCTCTGGCTCACTCAGGCGGTGGGTGGGGGGGCCCGGATGTGGGGCGAGTCCGCGGCGGCAGAGGCCGGCGTGACGCTGCACCGGCCCGAGGCACGCCGCGCGTTTTCCCGGGGAAGCAGTCCCAGGATCCCGGGACCCCGGCGCTGGCGGGCTGCACAGGCTCCCGGGAAGGGCGGTGTGGAGAGTGACCTGCGCTCGCACACAGGCCTCTTGGTGGCGGCAGCAGCAACCGTAGCGCCCCACACCCGTCTCTGTTGTCCGCGCCGACAGCCGCAGCTCGCGCCCGTTTCTGGAGCTTCTTTATGTGGTGCCCTTAATTCCCTTTCCTCGCGCCCCAGGAAGCGAAGAGGCAAGAAGAAGTCTCTTGTCTCTTCGGCAGCTCCGCGCCCGTTTCTGGAGCTCCTTTAAGCGGCGCGCTTAAACCCCTCTCCTCGCGCAGCAGGAGGTAAAGAGGGAAGAAAAGATCTCTTGCCTCTTCGGCAGCTCCAGACTTCTCCCGAACTCCCTCCCGGCCAGCCGTGGTGCGCTAACCCCTTCAGGCTGTTTTCGCTCTGCCAACTCCAGACCTTTCCCTGGGATCCGCCCGAGGCTCAGTTCCCAGCCCCGCCCGCCGCGGTGGATGAGCAGACAAGCCTCTCGGGCTGGTGAGTGCTGATCGGCACCGATCCTCCGTGTGGGAATCTCACCGCTTTGCCCTCCGCACCCTGTTGGCTGTGGTCTCCTCCGCGGCTCTGAAGCTTCCCACTCCGCCACCCGCAGTCTCCGCCCGCGAAGGGGCTTCTAGTGTGCGGGAACCTTTCCTCCCTCTCGGCTCCCTCCCACTGGTGCAGGTCCCGTCCCTATTCTTTTGTCTCTGTTTATTCTTTTTTCTTTTGCCCTAACAAGGTACGTGGGGGGGTTTCTTGCCTGAGGTCTGAGGTCTGAGGTCTTCTGCCAGCGTTCGGTGGGTGTTCTATAGGAGAAGTTCCACATGTAGATGTATTTCTGATGTATCTGTGAGGAGGAAGAGTGATCCCCGCGTCTTACTCTTCCGCCATCTTCTCGCTCCCCCCCCATTTGCCCTTTTGATTGCAGATCTTTCCATAGAAAGCATTGATGATCAAAATATCCATTCCTTGATGTTGGGTTGCTGTCTCCTACCCCAGGTTCAGATCATGTCCCTCAGTCCTAATCATTCACATTGGGGGAAAACTAATCAGATTTCATGAACAGGCTCAGAGGTATTAATGGGGAAACACTTGATTGGCTATACATTTTATCACTTATACCCACTTGTCACACAAGCATTGTACATGTGCTTTTAGTAGCAGACCTGAAACAAGCAGTGTCACACTTCATGAGTAGTTATACTCTGTGACAGTTTCACTAGATAATTCTCTTTCCATCTAGAGCATCAGGGCAAAAGTATAGCTAACACAGTAACTTTCATAAATATAAACCTCAATTAACAGAACTAGAATTTAGCATCCACTGAAACATAATATTGTTCTCTCTAAAATTACCCTCATCTCCACAGAATACAGCCAAATCAAGACTAATTTGTTTGCATAACAAGTCTGGTCAATTGATCAAATAGGCTCCTCCAAACTGGCTGAAGGGGAACTCCTCAGGAGTCTCAGACTGAATTCACAAAAGGCCTCTCAAGGCCAGGAAAGCCATGCCAAATCCCTGCTATCAGGCTCTGTCTTGGTGGATTTTTCTCTTATAGAAGTTCCCCAAATATTGCGATTCTTGCACATGCCAGGAGACAGTCTTTTTCCATTCCCCTGGTAAGGCTTCTTGGAACCCAAGAGTCTCTGATTTCTGGGGGGACCAGGCAAAGAGAAAAATGAAAATGCTTCAATTCTACCCACAGATGTAGTTTACCAAATTGCTATAAATCATAACCAACTTGAGGGGAAGGGCTTCCCTATATCTAGAAAACATAGATCAGACAAAACCCATAAAAATTATAACCATATTCACCAGTTCACTCAGTCTTGTTAACTTTTTATGAAGCCATCAGGTCTTCCATTAGTATTCTTTAAGTTCTTACCCATTTCAGCAGTATAATCTGAAATTTATCAGAGCCCTGTTATTGTCAAAAGGTCCTTCCTATGAATTTCTTGAAGGTGAAGCACTTTTTCAGAAGTATCAGAGTAAAACAGTGACTCTGTATAAAAGACAAAAGACTTAAAAAGACATGATTAAGCACCTGATTACAATGTAATCAATAAACTTGGTTACAGTAACTAGAATTATGACTGATTATAGTCTTAACCCTTAAAATCCTTAATCTCTGGCAAAACCAAGAAGCAAGTAACTGTTTCCTGATAGGAAAACCCAATGCTTTAGTCTTTCTCTGGTAAGCAGGCAAGGGTAGATAAACTAAGACGCCCTCAGCAATTAATGTTCCAAACCCATGAATTCTCTTCTTTCAACTTTAGTTTCAATTTACCAAAATCTGGAGAGACTATTTTAGATTGACATCCCCAAACATAATTATTCTACCTAAACTTTCTTCTCCTTTACTCTTAGAAATTACATAAGATTAAAGTTAGAGAGAGGCCAGGTAGATCATTTACATCTCAAAGGCACAAGAGAAATACCAATTCCTTCTAGAAAGCTAGCTTAACCAATTACAAAAGGCTCATTTTGATACAATTAACAGAACCATTAGACTCCATTGTTCTTCAGATCTCTTGGCAGCCCCCATTAACCAAGGACAGCCACCCCAAGGCCCCATGTACTAGTAGATAGCCAACCTGAGATTTCCCACCCGCAACTTTTGGGATCACCCCTGGAACTTTCGGGCCCCATGTGTTAGTGGATGGCCACCCTGGGATTACACCTGTGACTTTTAGGCCTCACACGTTAGTGGTTGCCCCCAGCAGCTTTCCATTCCCCGCCTGTATTTCCCGACATCGTGCTTACAGGAGTTTCCTCGGTCTCCTGGCTGCACCGCCAGTTGTTGGGCTGCACCCCCCAAGCCTAGAAGGCCTGTGCTTGCCCAACTTCAAGACCGAAGAAAGAACCCAGTGTCAGCAACAGAGGCATCAATGGTTTAATGGATGGGGGAGCTTACAAGTCTAAAGCAGGATCCTGGAGCAACACCTCACCCTGTGTGTGGCACACAGTGGGTAGGACATAGTGGCAGTCTTTGCTCAACTACGTGTTTTTCAATAAAATCTTTTTCAGCAAAAAACATAAAGCCACATCCAAGTAGCAGATAAAGATCTAAACTTCTTGGAATATATAGTGTTGTTAAAGTACCCATGTACAAGGCAGGAAGGGGTTTTGTCCTTCTGAAGACTCAGATGCTGAAGAAGGCTTCTCTGCTTGGCCTGAATTTTCTTTCTCTTAACTGCCAGCACCTACACTACGTCAGCTGTTTAAGATCATAACTTTTATAATGAGTCCCCAAACCCATAACAGAAAGCAGCAAAGAAATAATGGGAGACTATTTATCTAAGACTACTTATCTAAGCTAAGTGGTATGTGTAGGATGATGTGCAGGGTGACTATGCATTTTAATAATATCAACTATGGAGTGTATGAACTAAGAAATATATATCAGGTGGTAAAGAATGTAAGTACACATTAATTAGAGGAACTGTTAACTACATCTCTAACCTAGAAAGACTTCTTACACAAGAACAGTAATGTTCTCATAGGACCAGAGTTTTTATTTTTTTAGCAAATATGTCTATATTGAAACTGGAGGGAGAAAACAAACTTATGGTTGATAGAGGGGATAGCAGTGGGTGGGGGGAGATAAATTAGGAGTTTGGGATTAACATATATACACTACTATGTATAAAACAGGTCAACAAGGACCTACTGTATAGCACAGGGAACTATATTCAATGCCTTATAATGACCTGTAATGGAAAAGAATCTGAAAATATGTATATATACACACATATATATGTGAATCACTTAACTGTACACCTGAACCTAACACAACATTGTAAATTAATTATACTTCAATTAAAAAATGGATTAAAAAAACCAGTAGGGTAATGTCTTTTACAGATTCAGTACATCTTATGAACTGATATCAACTGACTTTGGAAATTTCCAAAATAAAAGTTTAAACTTTCTTTTGCAGAGGTGTTTTTGTAGAGCTATTTTTATTCTACCTTATCTGATGCCTAGACAAACTCACTCATTCATATATGTAACTGAGAAGGGAGTGAGGTGTGCACTCTCTGCTTAAACCTTACACCATGGTTCAGAAGAAATATGCAGCTCCCTCCTTTCTGGTTCTCTAAAATACTGAGATTAATTTGTTCTGCATAGAAAAATGTACTGGATTTTCATGGCAAGTATAATTTGTCAGAACTTTATATCTACTTATTTACTTTGGTTTCCTTTTGTGAGATATTAAATGCACTTTAATAAAGGAGATGAATTAGAATGGTATATAAAAGGAAATGAAACATCATTTCCTATTGTACATGTTATATAAATTTTCAATATCTTCTTGTTCCCAATAGAGATTGAGTCCCCAGATCCTATTAGAGCAGGGGTCCCCCACCCCCGGGCCACGGACTGATACCAGTCCGAGGCCTGTTAGGAACCGGGCCACACAGCAGGAGGTGAGTGGCGGGCGAGCAAGTGAAGCTTCATCTGCTGCTCCCCATTGCTCGCATTACCGCCTGAACCATCTCCCACCCCCACCCCACCTCGTCTGTGGAAAAATTGTCTTCCATGAAACGGGTCCCTGGTGCCAAAAAGGTTGGGGACCATTGTATTAGAGAATATATTGGGTTGGCCAAAAAGTGCCTTCGGTTTTTAAGTAAAAATAAAAAACACATTTTTCATTTTCACCAAGAACTTTATTGAACAGCATATTCACCCTTTTGTTCCACTACCTTCTGCCATTTTTCATAATTACATCTTCCTAAAACTTTTTACCTTTTTGAGCAAAGAACTGTTCCAGGTGCCTTTTACAGTCTTCCAGGGAATTGAAATTTTTTCCATTAAGAGAATTTTGTAAAGATGGAAATAGATGGAAATCTGAAGGTGCAATGTCTGGTGAATATGGCAGATGAATCAGAACTTCCCAGCCCACCTGTAACAGTTTTTGCCTGGTCATCAAAGAAACATGCGGTCTTGCATTATCCTGATGGAAGATTATGCATTTTCTGTTGACTAATTCCGGACACATTTCATTGAGTGTTGCTTTCACTTGGTCTAACTGGGAGCAGTACTTGTTGGAATTAATCGTTTGGTTTTCCGGAAGGAGCTCATAATAGAGGACTCCCTTCCAATCCCACCGTATACACAACGTCACCTTCTTTGCATGAAGACCGGCCTATGGTGTGGTTCATTTTGCTTGCCCCACGATCTCTTCCATTCCACATTGTTGTGCAGTATCCACTTTTCATTGCCAGTCACAATTTGTTTTAAAAATGGAATATTTTCGGGCTTCCCTGGTGGCACAGTGGTTGGGAGTCCGCCTGCCGATGCAGGGGACGCAGGTTCGTGCCCCGGTCCGGGAGGATCCCGCGTGCCGCGGAGCGGCTGGGCCCGTGAGCCGTGGCCACTGGGCCTGCGCGTCCGGAGCCTGTGCTCCGCATAGGGAGAGGCCACAGCAGAGAGAGGCCCGCCTAGCACAATAAATGGAATATTTTCATTACGTTTACGTAGAGAATCACATGTGGAAATACGGTCAAGAAGGTTTTTTTCACTTATGTGGAACCCAAACACCAAAGTGATTAACATAACCAAGCTGGTGCAAATGATTTTTAACACTTGATTTGGATATTTTTTGAGTATGTCGGTATCTCCCACGTGGTATAATATTGATTGGTCTAAGTTCATGTCTCAGTTTGATCACTATCAACTTCAACTGGCTTACATGACCATGGAGCGTCATCCAGTGAGAAATCTCCAGCACGAAACGTTGCAAACCTCTTTGGACACCTTCGATCAGTCACAGCCCATTCTCTATACACTGCATAAATATTTTTTTTTGCATTTTGGTTGCGTTTTTACCTTTCTTAAAATATTAAAGCATAATATGCCAAAAATGTTGCTTTTTCTTCCATCTTCAGTATTAAAATGGCTACCCAGAAATTCACCAATTTTGATAAGTGTTTTTTTAAATACACTGTGATGTGACAGCTGTCACGTACAATCTAACAAAATTGTTTTGAATGAAGTTAAAGACAACTAAGTGCTACTAGAGTCATCTTACAGGAAGAAATGAATGAACCTTTTGGCCAACCTAATAGGTTGGGTTTTTAAACTGAAAGATCTGTGGAAATAAGTTTGGTTGTAGTTTGTGAGTTTAAGTTAGTTATGAATTTTCTAAACTAGAATCAATTCCATTGTTATTTTTAACAAGAACAGCAACATAAACATGTATTTGAAGTTTTATTTACTTGCCCTACTTTAGATAGGCTTGATTGAAGTGGTCAAATTCCTATATAAAAAAGTAGGGTTTGTAATTAAAAAAGAGAAAAGAAACACCTAAAAACAAAACATACATCCTTAGTAACTGTTTCTCAGCCAGATGTTGCTTGAAAATTCAGGAGACTGTCTTCAGAATAGTTTTATACATTGCTGAAGGAAAGTACTGCAACTAGTATAGCTACAAAGGAGAAACAATTATTCTTAAATGCCATCTATTTGCTGGACCTGAACTGGGTAATGATTCAGACTTGATTCATTCAATTACTGTTCCCAGCAGTGTTCTTACCAGCTATTGCTTTTTTGGCTGCTCAAGAAAGCTGAAATGGGGAATTCCCTGGTAGCACAGTGGTTAAGAATCCACCTGCCAGTGCAGGGCACATGGGTTCAAGCTCTGGTCCGGTAAGATCCCACATGCCACAGAGCAACTAAGCCTGTACGCAACAACTACTAAGCCGGCACTCTAGAGCCTGAGAGCCACAACTACTGAGCCCGCCTACCAGAACTACTGAAGCTCTTGGGCCTAGAACCCGTGCTGTGCAACAAAGAGGAGCCACCACAATGAGAAGCTCACACACCGCAACGAAAGGTAGCCCCGCTCACCGCAACTAGAGAAAACCCATGTGCAGCAACGAAGACCCAATGCAGCCAAAAATAAATTCATTAATTAAAAAAGAAAAAAAGGAAGCTGAAATAAGATTGGGCTGTATGCACAAAAAAACTCAAAGAAAGAGAAGGTTATTGGCTTTAAAAACTACTGACAGTCCATTTTATATTTTGTGTTGTTTGAATGAATTGAAATATAAAGTGGATTTTTTCAAACTCAGAAAGCAAAGCTCATAGAAAGAATCATAAAATTGACATTAAATCCAAAATGAGTCTAAAATATTGTCTTTTGTGTATTTCAAAACACAACACTAGTTTTATGATGTTTGTACTGTATTATGCAGTATAGAAAAATGTATCAGTTAAAAGCTAGTAGAGTTAGGTAAGTATATTTCTCATTATTATGCCCATTTTTTCTTTATAAACCAAATATTTGTAAAGATGCCTCATGCATTAAAGGTGTTTTTACTATATTTAAAATCGTATGCTGTGTTACTAGAAAGTACTCCCCTAAGGGCTCTTCTTTTTTAATTCTTGTAGTAAGCCTTGTATGGTTCTAACAATGTAGTAAGTTCTCAATAATTTGTACTGAACTGGAAAAATTTGAAAGCTTTCTGACTTTAAACATATAGTCGTACACTACATTTAAAATTAGCACCACAGTAAAATTTTTTGAACATTATTTGCAAATTAAAAACATTGCCTATGACATGCAAAAGGCTCTGCTAATACTCCACATTCAAACTGAAGAGGAAAATTGAAATATCTAATGAAGCTGCTGTGTGTATTTATGAATAGTAATGAATAAAAACTTCTTGGATGGTTTACCTTAAAAAATTATCCATTAGGAAATTATTGGCAGTGGATTTGTTTAAACAAATAATTATTTGGCACATTTTTCCCTAATGCACTGAAATATTTATTTTAAAACAGTTATTTATCAGCAACCCTAGAACTGTAATTGGAATATATGTCATCAAGTGGATCTTACTGATAGTGCAGTGTTATAGCTGTTTGATTGAATCACATCAGAGTTATCACAGTGGTCTCTTTCAAGACTGTGCCAGTGTACACAGAAAGTATATTTTGAAGGGAGCTGAACCACTTTTTTAACATCTTTATTGGAGTATAATTGGTTTACAGTGTTGTGTTAGGTTCTGCTGTATAACAGAGTTAATCAGCTATTCATATACATATATCCCCATATCCCCTCCCTCTTGTGTCTCCCTCCCACCCTCCCTATCCCACCCATCTAGGTGGTCACAAAGCATCAAGCTCATCTCCCTGTGCTATATGGCTACTTCCCACTAGCTATCTATTTTACGTTTGGTAGTGTATATATGTCCATGCCACTCTCTCATTTCGTCCCAGCTTACACTTCCCCCTCCCCGTGTCCTCAAGTCCATTCTCTACGTCTGCATCTTTATTCCTGTCCTACCCCTAAGTTCATCAGAACCTTTTTTTTTTTGTTTGCTTCCATATATATGTGTTAGCCTACAGTATTTGCTTTTCTCTTTCTGACTTACTTTACTCTGTATGACAGTCTCTAGGTCCATCCACCTCACTACAAATAACTCAATTTCATTTCTTTTTATGGCTGAGTAATATTCCATTGTATATATGTGCCACATCTTCTTTATCCATTCATCTGTCGATTCACATTTAGGTTGCTGCCATGTCCTGGCTATTGTAAATAGAGCTGCAATGAACATTTTGGTACATGACTCTTTTTGAATTATGGTTTTCTTGGGGTATATGCCCAGTAGTGGGATTGCTGGGTCATATGGTATTTCTATTTTTAGTTTTTTAAGGAACCTCCATATTGTTCTCCATAGTGGCTATATCAATTTACATTCCCACCAACAGTGCAAGAGAGTTCCCTTTTCTCTACACCCTCTCCAGTATTTATTGTTTGTAGATTTGTTGATGATGGCCATTCTGACCGGTGTGAGGTGATAGCTCATTGTAGTTTTTTTTTTTTTTTTTTTAAAGAAGATGTTGGGAGTAGGAGTTTATAAATTTATTTATTTATTTTTGCTGTGTTGGATCCCCGCCTCCGTGTGAGGGCCTTCCCCAGGTGTGGCAAGCTGGGGCCACTCTTCATCGCAGTGCACGGGCCTCTCACTATCGCGGCCTCTCTTGTTGCGGAGCACAGGCTCCAGACGTGCATGCTCAGTAGTTGTGGCTCACGTGCCCAGTTGCCTCGTGGCATGTGGGATCCTCCCAGACCAGGGCTCGAACCCGTGTCCCCTGCGTTAGCAGGCAGATTCTCAACCATTGCGCCACAAGGGAAGCCCCTCACTGCAGTTTTGATTTGCATTTCTCTAATGATTAGTGATATTGAGCATCCTTTCATGTGTTTGTTGGCAATCTGTATATCTTCTTTAGAGAAATGTCTATTTAGGTCTCCTGCCCATTTTTGGATTGGGTTGTTTGTTTTTTTGATATTGAGCTGCACAAGCTGCTTGTATATTTTGGAGATTAATCCTTTGTCAGTTGCTTCATTTGCAAATATTTTCTCCTATTCTGAGGGTTGTCTTTTCGTCTTGTTTATGGTTTCCTTTGCTGTGCAAAAGTAAAGTCTTGATTAATTTTACAGCTTTCCAAGGATACAACACACTCGTAGAGTGGACATAAACCTAATATTAATAAATATAGTGACTCTGCATTTGTGATTTTACAAGACAAGCATGCTTGCAAATATCTGATTCTTATATTTTCCACATGTGCTCCCAAGTAATGTTAAATAGGATTCTGAAGTCAAATAATTTTGTTGTTGTTGGATATTTGAATATTTCATTAGGAATCTCAGAGCTTTATTATGCTTATATGCATTGTGATTTTCCAAGCCTTATTTGACTGTAGCCTTCTATTTTCAATTTTATTTATTTTTAAATTAAGATCATCCGTTTACTTAGGAAGTTCATCTATATATATTCTTTTCTACTTTTTGGTGTTGGCAAGAGGGTGGCTGTATACATAGCACATTTTCTCAAGTACGGATTTCCAAGGCATTGAAAATTAAGAATTCATGGTCCCACATATTGACAAAAGCAAATTTTGTGCAACTGTGGTTAAGCACTATAAACTACAATGTTAGCAATAGATTTTCCATATTGAAGAATGTTCTTGTAATGAATTGTGTGGTACAAAATATTGGTACAAAGCTGTCTGTAATTCCCTTATAGCTAGCTTCATTCATTTCTTAAGGCCAAATATTCAACTTGAGCTTTGGAAAATGTCCTCATTATGCTAGGATATAACTGTTCCTTTCAGTTATACAAAGAGACAGTAAACATTGCCAAGGATCAAGATAGCTGTAGTATTTTGTTAGCCCAACCGAGATCATGTAAAGTTTATAAATATTCAATAGCTCCTATAGGAACAGAGACCTTTGACTTAAACAATGAAAATAACTATAATTTCTCTAGAGAATTGCCCCACTGAGTAAAGTTGTTTTAAAATAACATTTTTCTGGTTGGAATAACCTTTCCTACCAAATACTGCCTTAAAATTTTAAATGAGCTTAGACCAAAAACCTCATGAAACAAATGAATTTGTAATACTTTTGACTCACTGGCTTGTAGTTCACCTTTGCAGAAACTGCTGAAAAAGCTCATTTGTTGTATCTGCAACAAGGGTGGAACTGGCTCTCTGCCTACTGCAAGGGCAGCTGCTTCTCTCCCGCCTCCCAGAGTCCCTGCACCTTGTCCTAGAAGCATCCTGTTAAAACTCCTACTAATGGTAGTATTTCAGGCACATTATAAGGCAGGGATGGAGATACTTGGGAGCTGAAGGCCTGACCAGTATTCCAAATATCACATTGCATAAGCCAACATCTCCTCAGGCTATCAGGAGGTGGACCTGAACAAGGGGCTGTCTAGCTCACTTTAAATGGATGGTCAGAGCACTGTCTATAAGCATCATTTTAGAAGCACCCTTCACATTCAGATAATTATTGTCCTAATGATAGCTAATTCACTTTAGTATATTAAAGCACTAACGAAACATTTAAGGTCTTCCTAATGCATTCTGTTAGTCAAATAAGCAGGTCTGCCAGGTGAATGTGAATGGTAAAAGGAGGTAAGGAGAACCAAGGAATACAAAGATATATTTTTTTAAATTGGAGTATAATTGCTTTATAATGTTGTGTTAGTTTCTGCTGTACAATGAAGTGTATCAGCTTTATGTATGAATATATCCCCTCCCTCTTGGACCTCCCTCCCCCTGCCATCCCACCCATCGAGGTCATCACAGACCACCGAGCTGAGCTCCCTGTGCTGTACAGCACGTTCCCACTAGCCATCTATCTATTTTACACATGGTAGTGTATTTATGTCAAACCTAATCTCCTAATTCATCCCACACTCCCCTTCTCCCCACATGTCTACACGTCTGTTCTCTATATCTGCGTCTCTATTCCTGCCCTGCAAATAGGTTCATCTGTACCAATTTTCTAGATTCCACATATATGCATTAATATACGATATTTGTTTTTCTCTTTCTGACTTCACTCTATATGACAGACTCTAGGTCCATCCACATCTCTCTAAATGACCCAGTTATGTTCCTTTTTATGGCTGAGTAATATATATATGTAGCACATCTCTTTATCCATTCTTCTGTCAGTGGACATTTAGGTTGTTTCCTTGTCCTGGCTATTGTAAATAGTGCTGCAGTGAACATTGGGGTTCATGTGACTTTTAAATTTTTAATTATTTTTTAATTTTTTTTTTTGCTGTACGCGGGCCTTCACTGCTGTGGCCTCTCCCATTGCAGAGCACAGGCTCCAGACACGCAGGCTCAGTGGCCGTGGCTCATGGGCTCAGCCGCTCTGCAGCATGTGGGACTCCCAGACCGGGGCATGAACCCATGTACCCTGCATCAGCAGGCGGACTCTCAACCACTGCGCCACCAGGGAAGCCCTCATGTGACTTTTTTGAATTATGGTTTTCTCAGGGTATATGCCCAGTAGTGGGATTGCTGGGTCATATGGTAGTTCTATTTTTAGTTTTCTAAGGAACCTCCATACTGTTCTCCACAGTGGCTGTATCAATTTACATTCCCACCAACAGTGCAAGAGGGTTTCCTTTTCACCACACCCTCTCCAGCATTTACTTTTTGGAGATTTTTTGATGATGGTCATTCTAACCAGTGTGAGGTGATACCTCGTTGAAGTTTTGATTTGCATTTCTCTAATAATTAGTGATGTTGAGCATCTTTTCATGTGCCTCTCGGCCATCTGTATGTCTTCTTTGAAGAAATGTCTATTTAGGTCTTCCACCAATATTTTTTTTTTTTTTTTTTTTTGTGGTATGCGGGCCTCTCACTGTGTGGCCTCTCCCGTTGCGGAGCACAGGCTCCGGACGCGCAGGCCTAGCGGCCATGGCTCACGGGCTTAGTTGCTCCGCGGCATGTGGGATCTTCCCGGCCTAGGGCACGAACCCGTGTCTCCTGCATCGGCAGGCGGATTCTCAACCACTGCGCCACCAGGGAAGCCCCACACCAATATTTTTATTAGGTTTTTTTTTTTTTGATACTGAGCTGCATGAGCTGTTTGTATATTTTGGAGATTAATCCTTTGTCCATTGCTTTGTTTGCAAATATTTTCTCCCATTCTGAGGGTTTTCTTTTTGTCTTGTTTATGGTTTCCTTTATTATGTTATATTGGCCTTTATTATATTTAGGTAGGTCCCCTCTTTGCCCACTTTCTGGAGAGTTTTTATCATAAGTTGGTGTTGAATTTTGTCAAAAGCTTTTTCTGCATCTATTGAGATGATCATATGTTTTTTATTCTTCAATTTGTTAATATGGTGTATCACATTGATTGATTTGCATATATTGAAGAATCCTTGCATCCCTGGGATAAATCCCACTTGATCATGGTGTATGATCCTTTTAATGTGTTGTTGGATTCTGTTTGCTAGTATTTGGTTGAGGATTTTTGCATCTATGATCATCAGTGGTATTGGTATGTAATTTTCTTTTTTTGTGGTATCTTTGTCTGGTTTTGGTATCAGGGTGATGGTGGCCTCATAGAACGAGTTTGGGAGTGTGCCTCCCTCTGCAGTTGTTTTGGAAGAGTTTGAGAAGGATAGGTGTTAGCTTTTCTCTAAATATTTGATAGAATTCACCTGTGAAGCCATCTGGTCCTGGACTTTTGTTTGTTGGAAGGTTTTTAATTACATTTTCAATTTCTTTACTTGTGATTGGTCTGTTTATATTTTCTAATTCTTCCTGGTTCAGTCTTGGAAAGTTGTACCTTTCCAAGAATTTGTCTGTTTCTTCCAGGTTGTCCATTTTATTGGCATATAGTTGCTTGTAGTAGTCTCTTATGATCATTTTTATTTCTGCAATGTCAGTTGTAATTTCTCCTTTTTCATTTCTCATTTTATTGATTTAAGTCCTTTCCCTTTTTTTCTTGATGGGTCTGGCTAAAGGTTTATCAATTTTATCTTCTCAAAGAACCAACTTTTAGTTTTATTGATCCTTGCTATTGTTTTCTTTGTTTCTATTTCATTTATTTCTGCTCTGATCTTTATGATTTCTTTCTTTCTACTAACTTTGGGTTTTCTTCATTCTTTCTCTAGTTCCTTTAGGTGTACGTTTAGATTGTTTATTTCAGATTTTTCTTATTTGTTGAGGTGTTGCTATAAACTTCCCTCTTAGAACTACTTTTTCTGCTTCCCATGGGTTTTGGGTCTTTGTGTTTTCATTGTCATTTGTTTCCAGGTGATTTTTATTTCCTCTTTGATTTCTTCAGTGATCTCTTGGTTATTTAGCAGCACAGTTTAGCCTCCATGTGTTTGTGTTTTTTACAGTTTTTTCCCTGTAATTTATTTCTAATCTCATAGCATTGTGGTCGGAAAAGATGCTTGGTATAATTTCAGTTTTCTTAAGTTTTCTGAGGTTTGATTGTGACCCAAGATGTGATCTATCCTGGAGAACGTTCTGTGTGCACTTGAGAAGCAAGTGTATTCTGCTGTTTTCAGGTAGAATGTCCTATAAATATCAATTAAATCTATCTGTTCTATTGTGTCATTTAAAGCTTGTGTTTCCTTACTTATTTTCTGTCTGGATGATCTGTCCATTAGTGTAAGTGGGGTGTTAAAGTCCCCCACTATTACTGTGTTACTGTCGAGTTCCCCTTTATGGCTGTTAGCATTTGCCTTATGTATTGAGGTGCTCCTGTGTTGGGTACATAATTATTTGTAATTGTTATATTTTCTTCTTGAATTGATCCCTTGATCATTATGTAGTATCCTTCCTTATCTCTTATAACAGTCTTTATTTTAAGGTCTATTTTATCTTATATGAGTATTGCTACTCCAGCTTTCTTGTGATTTCCATTTGCGTGGCATATCTTTTTCCATCTCCTCAGTTTCAGTCTGTATGTGGCCCTAGGTCTGAAGTGGGTCTCTTGTAGACAGCATATATGCAGGTCTTGTTTTTGTATCCATTCAGCCAGTCTGTGTCTTTTGGTTGGAGCATTTAACCCATTAACATTCAAGGTAATTATTGATATGTGTGTTCTTGTTACCATTTTCTTAGTTGTTTTTGTGGGTCTTTTTCTTCTCTTGTGTTTCTTGCCTAGAGAAGTTTCTTTAGCATTAGTTGTAAAGCTGGTTTGGTGGTGCTGAATTCTCTTAACTTTTGCTTGTCTGTAAAGCTTTTGATTATTCTGTCAAATCTGAATGAGATCCTTGCTGGATAGAGTAATCTTGGTTGTAGGTTTTTCCCTTTCATCACTTTAAATATATCCTGCTACTCCCTTCTGGCCTGCAGAGTTTCTGCTGAAAAATCAGCTGATAACCTCATGAGGAGTCCCTTGTATGTTATTTGTTGCTTTTCCCTTGCTGCTTTTAATATTTTTTTCTTTGAATTTAATTTTTTTAGCTTGATTAATATGTGTTTTGGTGTTTTTCTCCTAGGATTTATCCTGTATGGGACTCTCTGTGCTTCCTGGACTTGGGTGGCTATTTCCTCTCCCACGTTAGGAAAGTTTTCAACTATAATCTCTTCACATATTTTCTCAGACTCTTTCTCTTCTTCTACTGGGATCCCTATAATTCGAATGTTGGTGCATTTAATGTTGTCCCAGAAGTCTCTGAGACTGTCCTCAATTATTTTCATTCTTTTTTCTTCATTCTGTTTCATGGCAGTTATTTCCACCATTCTGTCTTCCAGTTCACTCCTCCATTCTTCTGCCTTAGTTATTCTGCTCTTGACTCCTTCCACTGTTTTTAATTTCATTTATTATGTTGTTCATCACTGGTTGTTCTTTAGTTCTTCTAGTTCCATGTTAAACATTTCTTGTATTTTCTCGATCCATGCCTCCATTCTGTTTCTGAGATTTTGGATCATCTTTACTATCATTATTCTGAATTCTTTTTCAGGTAGGTTGCCTATTAGTTCTTCATTTATTTGGTCTTGTAGGTTTTTACCTCACTTCTTCATCTGTAACATATTTTTTTGTTGTCTCATTTTTTTTGATGTTTTGGGCTGTGTTCCTGTCTTACTGGTTGTTTGTCCTGAGGCTTCCAGCACTGGAGTTTGCAGGCAGTTGGGTAGAGCGGGGTCTTGGTGCTGAGATGAGGACCTCCAGGAGACTGCACTGCAGTTAATATTCCCTGGGGTCTGAGGTTTTCTGTTAGTCCAGCAGTTTGGATTTGGCGCTGTCACCACAGGAGCTCAGGCCCAACTCCCAGCCTGGCAACCAAGATCCCAGAAGCTATACAGTGCAGCAAAAGAAAAGAAAAAAAAAGGAGTAGTACAATAACAATGAATAAAAAATAAAATAAAATAGAAAAATAAAAAATATATTAGGAAAAATCAAAATATAAGTGAAACAACAACAAGGTAAAACAGAACCATTATAGCAAAAAATAAATAAGTAAATAAACGGGGAGGAACAAACCAAAAGAAGCAGAACAATAACAAAGAATAAAAAATAAAAGAAAATTAGAAAAATACAAAATTTATTAGAAGAAATAAAAATATAGGGTTTCCCTGGTGGCGCAGTGGTTGAGAGTCCGCCTGCCGATGCAGGGGACACGGGTTCGTGCCCTGGTCCAGGAGGATCTCACATGCCGCGGAGCGGCTGGGCCCATGAGCCATGGCCGCTAAGCCTGTGCATCCAGAGCCTGTGCTCCGCAACGGGAGAGGCCACAACAGTGAGAGGCCCCGCATACCACAAAAAAAAAAAAAAAAAAAAAAAAAAAAAAAAAATATATATATATATATATATATATATATATATATATATATATATAAATGAAACAATAACAAGGTAAAACAGAACCACAACCTCAAAAAAAAAAAAATAGAAAAAAGGGCCAGAAAAGGCCTTGGCTGTGGGGGTGGAGCTTAGTCAGGGGGCAGGGCCTACACTCAGGATCTGCCTGACTGGAAAAGGCAGCAGGGCTGAAGGGGGCCTCAGAGTACAGAGTGCATAAGTAAGGCCCTGGGTGGGGGTGCAGGGGCAGGGTTTAGGCCCAGCTCAGCCAGAGGGGGTCTCAGAGGGGGGCAGGATTAGGTCTGGCACCTCAGCAGGCTTCTGGAGGCCTGAGTGGGCAGGGGAAATGTTGGCTGAGTTCCCTTCCCATCCCCTGATCCCCTCAGGGTCTCTCCCTGTCCTTGCTGATCCCCTTACTGTGGTGGGCCCCTCCCAAGCATGGGACCCTCTCCCCTCCCCCAGCCTCCCTCCACTGGTCCCATCTGGTCTCTACTTTTCCTCCCCCGCCCCCATGCCCTCAGGACCTGTGTAGCTGGAGGAGGCCTCAGAGGGCAGAGGATTAGGCTCAGGACCTCAGAAGGCTCCCTGGGGCCCAAGTGAGCAGGGGAAATGCTGGCCGCGATCCTTCAGTCTCCTGAGGGTGTCTCCCCATCCCCCGTTGCTCCCCTCACCATGGGTGGGCCCCTCAAGGAGTGGGAGCCCCTTCCCTCCCCAAGCCACCCCTCAGGGGCACCAGTCCCATCCCGCCTCCACTCCTCCTCTCCCCTTCCTCCCCCCCAACATCCTACCCGGTTGCTTGGGGGTTCCTCCCATCCCCTTAGGTGGTCTGTGGTCCCTCCCGCCCCCTGCCCAGTGCCTGGTAGGTGCCCTAGTTGTGAGGAGATGCAATCTCTGCATCCTCCTACTCCCTGCAAAGATATCTTTATGTCAGAAAAAGACTCAGGAGAAAAAGCAACTATAGTTCCCAATAAATCTCCCCCTCATGCCTTTGGCACCCATTTATACCGCTTGTACTTATAGGGGCTCTGGACCTCTCTGTGCCTCTTCTCTCTATATAAATCAACATGAATTTCAGAGGATAGATTGCTAAGTTGACCCACTGTCTCAGTTTGTCCAGTATTGAGGAATTTCCTGGGATGCAGAAACTTGGGTGCTAAACCAGAACAGTCTAGGCAAGCTGGGATGGTTGGCTACTCTAGTTAGTAAGCAGCTAAATTTTGTTTGGGCCCAACCCCCTTTTCCTTCCAGCTTGGTAGCAATGGTAGCTATTGTAGCTCAGTGGAATGGAGAGAGCATGGCTTCTAAAATCAAAAGGTTATCAGTTACCATGTTTATGACTAGCCAATGTAGAAAACATTTCTGATCCTCAGTTTTTACATTTGTAAAATGAGGATGATAAAGTTTCACACTTAGAAAAAGCTTGAAAAAGAGAGTACTAAATAAATGTCAGCATCTTTTCATTTTCACAGGTGTTTTGAACTTTGAAGCTGTAAGGCACTACTTTTTTACAAAAAACATGTAAGTCCAGATTTCCACTGTAATGCTGACTTCTCCTAACCCTTAAAATTTGGAACAAGAAATGGAGTCTTGTATTTAGGGCTTATTTTGCAGTCCTTGAATATACATTAGCAGTTGCCTTTGAGATGTTACATTAGGTGAACATTTTTTGTCTCCAGTGAAGTTGTATACATAGCATCAGCTACCTTTGGTTTGGTTAGCTCTGTAGGATAAGTCCACTATTGCTTAAACTGACCTACTGCTTTCCTGATTTAACTTGAAATTTTCATCAAAGTGGTAAATCTGGTAACTCTAGGTCGAATCCCTATGAAGTATATAGAGCAGCTCTGGATTAGATATGGCACATTTCAGCCAAGCCACACCATTTTATCTCATTTCCATCCTCCTCTTATTTCCAGGAATGGACTAGGCTCACTAAGTCTGAAAATATAGCACCTTTCTGGTATGGAAAACAGAAACACATCTCTGTGACTCTTTGGCATTTGGTCACATATTTGTATCTCTGAGATTTGTGGATTTTCCCCCTATACTTTTATTGATCATGGACTTTGAGGCAACTTTTGCACATAATTGAAATCTTAAGCTAAGAAGAGAAAACAGAGTTTGAACTTATATCACTAAAATGGAGTTTGTCATTTTTTAAACTTCTCTCTCTCTCTCTTTTTTTTTTTTTTTGGTTCTACTCATATATTTACTTTAAAAATGTCAACAGGGCTTCCCTGGTGGTGCAGTGGTTGAGAGTCCGCCTGCCGATGCAGGGGGCGCGGGATCGTGCCCCGGTCCGGGAAGATCCCACATGTCGTGGAGTGGCTGGACCCATGAGCCATGGCCACTGAGCCTGCGCGTCCGGAACCTGTGCTCCGCAACGGGAGAGGCCACAACAGTGAGAGGCCCATGTACCACACACACACACACACACACACACACACACACACACACACGTCAACAGAAATCTTACTATTCTTCAAAGGCCAGAGATAGGAAAAACTTTGCATAAATCTATGCAATATGAGGAGCCATTGGTGGGGACCCCTCATATACTCCACTGACTCCATTGCCCTGTGTTCCAGGCACTCTTAAACTCTTAGCTGTTCTCATGTTTGTCACTGCCTCTGTGCTTTTGCATGTGCTATCCTTCCTTCCTTCCTGGAATGCCCATACTACACTCTCTTAATTACTTGGCAGATGGTTTAACAGGCATCCTAAGCTTCCAGCAGTGCTTTTGGTCCATTCCACTGTCTCAAGGTTGGAGTGTTCCAAATCAGTGCAGTTGCTTGTCTGGGTACTGTCACAAAAGCACGTGGAGCAGAGCTAGAGCCTGAATTAGAGCCATAGCTGACCTGCAACCTACGTGTATTATGAATGCTTACTAAACACTTGTTATTGTTAACCATTTGATTCACGCCTTAAGTTTTACTTTTTGCTCTGTTTTTTCATGATATTACTAGGATTCACTAAAATCTCTCTACCACTACTTACTACCCCTCAGGTATTTTCAATATATTTAGACAAGATGAACTTAAGACCTCTGTGAGGCAACCTCAATTCATAAAGTATGTCTTCCAGCCAGTTTGTCACTGAGCTTTTAGGATAGCCTGAGCCACCCACAAACATGTACTTGATGACCAGTAGAAACTCATCATAGATGTTCCAGCACAACTCTTGTTATGGTAGGCAGACTCTAAGTTAATCTCCAATAATCCCCACCTCCTGGTATTCATGGCCTTCTGTAATTTCCTTCCCTTCAGTAATTTGCTTCTAACCAACACTGTACCTCAGTAGTGAGGGGATGCCACTTCTGTCACTAGATTTCAAAAGATTTCCACTTTTGTCTTGGTAGCAGACTCTCTCCTTTATAGGCTTTGATGAAGCAAGCTATATGGAGAGCTTCCAGTCAGCAAAGAACTGAGGCTGTCAATCCAACAACCTGTAAGGAATGGAATCTTGCCAACAACTATGTGATAGTAGAAGCAGATTCTTCCCAGTCAAGCTTTTAGATGAGATGGCAGCCCCGCCTGCCACTTTGTTTGTTTGGATTTTTTTTGTTTGTTTTTTTGTTTGTTTTTGTTTTTTGCGGTACGCGGGCCTCTCACTGCCATGGCCTCTCCAGTTGCGGAGCACAGGCTCTGGATGTGCAGGCTCAGCGGCCATAGTTCATGGGCCCAGCCACTGTGTGGCATGTGAGATCCTCCTGGACCGGGGCACGAACCTGTGTCCCCTGCATCGGCAGGCGGGCTCTCAACCACTGCGCCACCAGAGAAGCCCATTGCCTGCCACTTTGATTGTAGGTATGTGAGAGAGGGAGATCCTAAAGAAGTAGATCTAGTGAAGCCATGCCTTCTTGACCAACTGAAGCTATGAGATAAAAATGTGTCATGTGTGTCATTTTAATCCTCTAAGTTTGTGGTAAATTTTAAAACAGAAATAGATAACTAATATACCTCTTTGTGGCAGAAAAACCTAACTGGTATTATTGGCATTAAGAGAGTTTACCTAAGAATAGGTCTGAAGAATTAGAAATTTATCACATGAAAGATGAGGGGAATGCTCCAGGGAGGAAGACATGTTTGATGACCCAGAGATGAGAGAGAGTTTGAGGAAAGGGTAGAAATTCTCTACCTTTGGTTCTGGGAGAGATAAGGTATTTAAACAGGTTGAAGTTAGATCATGAAGGCCTGGTAAAGCCCATTTTTGAAAATTAGGACTTTATTCTGAAGGAAATGGGGACCTCATTGACAGCTTTAAATAGAAAAAGTATATGATCAAGCCTTGTCCTTGGAAAATACATTTCAATTGCATTGTGAGAAATGGTTTGTATATTGGTCATAGTTCAGTTGAGGAAGCAGAGCTATGATAATTTTATGGGGTTAGAGATTTATTATAGGAAATAAGCCTTACACAAATATGGGACGACCAGGGACAGAAAAATCTGGAAAGGGAGCTTAAATCTGAGAAGCTAAGCACACTGAGCCACTGGAGGGAATCTGAGGGGTTGTTCATCAAAAGGTCTATGGAAAGTGTTGGCCTCTATGTGGCTACTTCCTCTGGGGTCCGTAGGTAAGGATATGATGGTGAGCCTGGAGTTGGGAAGATGAGCTGGATGTTCTCCTACTCTGTTCTACATTTTCTTTTGTCCATAGTACTCATCACCTCTAATATACTATGTGATTTCTTTCTTTAATGATTTTTATTGTCTGTCTCCCAGTTAGAAATATAAGCTCCATGAGCATTGAGATATTTGACTGTTTTGTTTATTCATATGTTCTCAGTAGCCTAGATCTAGCTTATAGCAGTGCCTGGCTCATAAGAGACATATAACAAACAGTAAATTTGTATAATTTGTTATAAAAGCGTATGTGGGAGTTTTGGGGTGATAGTTCTCCAAATTTATTGACTCTATTTTGCTTATGTTAAGATGATTAAAAGTTATCTCAAACGTAAATACACAATTTTAAATGTTTAGATAAAGAATTTGAGGCACTTTATTTTAATTCACACTTTACCTGTCTTATTGCAGGGTTGAATCAACCTAATTTGTCAAAATAGAAATTTTTTTAACTTCACAAATTCAGATGATGTATGCTTCAGAGTTAATAGTCACATGGGAACATAGATAATTTCTCTTTTTCTTTAATACTTATGTTCAGTTCATATCTGATCAATTTATTTTGGATGATTCACTTTCCAAAATAGGAAGTTCTCCCTATGGTTCTGCATTTCCATATTATTAGGCTGTTCTAGCAATTGTAATTTTCCTAATCTCTAATCCTTGTAAAATTCTTATGCTTGTTCTGTATATTGGGACCTTAGATCAGGAAGTAGAAGATTTCAATAACTTGTTCTCTTGAGATAAAGCCACTTTGAAGTTTTTTTTAAATGTTTATTTTCTTATTAGTCATCCATTTTATACACATCAGTTGAAGTTTCTTGAATAACTTTCTATTGCATTTCTCATTATTGGTACTCAACAATTTCTTCTGCATTGGAAGTCTTTATGTATGTTAATATTGTAAAGATATACCTGGTTTTGATTTATAGATTCGAGTGTGGTGGTTCATTCTTTGCCCCCTGGGAAACTCAATGAAAAGATCATTTTAAAATGAGCTTGTTTTCACACATATACAGTGACTTCCTGGGGCTGTGTTTGTGAAAATTCTGCTGGAAATGCATGCAGGCATCATGAAGTGGGAGTGGGGTATCACATAAAGAATGTCGATTCTACTTATATTTTATGTCTTTTTTGTTTCGCTGTTCCTCCTTTACCTCTTACCTCCATCCTACTTCATCTAGTTCTGTACCACAACCCAGAGCACTAGACTCGCACTGTAGGAAGAGGCTTTAAGATGAGACAGAGTTTGGGTCAAGGTATAGCTCTGCTAGCTTTGCCATTTACAAACTACATGGCTTTGAGAGTTTTTCTGTTTTGTTGACCTCAGGTTTTCTTATTTGTAATAGAAATAATTTCTATATTTCAGTGTTGTATGAGAATTTAAATTATGTGTGTGTGTACCTATTGTGTCTGGCATACTGTAGGTAAACAAAAAATGGTAGTTACCAGTATTAAAATAGGATTAAAAATTAAAATAGTAAAAACTTATATGTACACTGAAACCAGCTTATTTAATAACTGTAGAAAACAAATCCACAAGGATGACATTTAAAGGTGTGGGGCACACGATCTCAATCAAGAATCATTTGCCTAATTAACCCTGCTTTAGTCCTCTTTTTCTCTCTTTTTTTAGTTATAATTTTTGAGGAAATGTCTCTGGTTGGTTTATGTGGTACCCTTGAGTAAGCCAAACCATAACTTGTTTTATTTTTTTAAAGCTGTTAGAAAGCAATCTTAAATTCTCTCAATTGTGTTATATTACAAAAAGGGGGGGGAGGGAGAAAGATACAGTCCCCTTCCCAGCAGTCTCTTAGTTACTAAGCATTTAATTATCATTTACAATGTCCCCAGAATTAATCATACATAAAAAGTTACTGCTGACTTCTTATCAAATAGACAAGTTTACATGCTGATAAACATTGAACTAAGGGAGAATTAGGAAGGCAGATGAACTCCAATGTCTAGTTTAATTAGTGATGTAGAGCCTGTAACATACATATGATGTTGATACACATTCACTTTTTACAAACTTGCCACCTTCTTCATCTCCTTTGTATCCAACTTTCCAAAAGTGTTACCTCTACAGTTGTGTTGGATTCTATGTAAATTCAAAACATGAAAATGTTAAATGGTATGGTATGACTCATGACTAATATACCTATGTGCATAGAATTTGAAGTAATACAAATCACTATAAATGAAATATTGATCAAGAATTGCTTTAATCCAAATTTGATGGGCAGAGCAAGTTGTAAACTCTTCTGTTGCTATGAGGGTAAATCTTAAAAGTTCTCATCACAAGAAAAAATGTAACTGTGAGTTATGAATGTTAACTAGACTTACTGTGAAAGTCATTTTGCAATATATGCATTAATCATTATATTGTATACCTTACAAACTAATATGTTTTATGTCAATTATATCTCAATAAAACTGGGGAAAAACCCTCTTCCTATGCTACAGTTTCATCTTAGTACCACTTTCGCTGTATATATACATATCCACCCTACTTTGTCAGAATTTATCTTGAGTTACAGCTGTCTTGAATTATGCACATTTTTCAAGAAAGTTTTCGTTCCATGATGATCAACTGTGCTGTTCTCTTTGTATCTACATCTTCACCACCTTTCATCATATTCTTTCCACATCACATCACTGAATGAGCTCTTCCTGTGAATTCTTTACCATTAAGTCTAATGGACATTTGGCATTGTTAAATGTCTTCTCCTATTTAACACTATTTCTGGGTCTATTTTACTTCTCTGGATATTTTCTGTCTTCTTTGGAAGCTCATCCTCCTCTAGCCTACTGTGAAGTATTACAGTTCTTGTAGATTATCCTAGGTTTCTCTTTTCTTTTCACACTAAATCTTGCCCTGGGCAATCTCATTCATATATATGACTTTAGTTATTATAGGTAGGCAGAAATATGAACCTCTTATTCCTCAGCTGATATGACGTGTTCCTATCTTCATCAGTGAATTTGTCCACTTCTTTTCAATTGCAACCCCACCAAGTTACCATGAACTCTTACATGGCTCATGTAGTAGGTCTCTCTATGCTTATTCTTAGATTGGTCTCTATGCTTATTCTTAGATTGGTCTCTCTATGCTTATTCTTGCCCTTTTTCCTATTCAAAACATGGAAGCCAGAAGAATGTTTGTGGAATGCACATCTGATTTCTTTTCACTCCTGTCCCATTAAATCACTTTATTAGCTTTCCATAGCTGTGAGAATGAAGAACAAAAGAACTAACATTTTTTACACAGCCTTGCATGGTATATCATGTAAGTAACTTCTCCAGACCATTCTGTACCACGCCCTCCCATTCTAATTGGAACAGCTACACTGGCATTTAAAAATCTTTTAAATTTTTTTAAGTGCAAAATTTTCCATTGGTTGTTCCTTCCAGCATAACTTCCCTTGCTCTACTCTGCCTTAGACTAGCTAACTTCCTTTCTTCAGTTTTTCCTTAGAGAAGTAGTCTCTGACCTCCTTGGCCAGGTCTATTGTTCCTATTAAAACTTCATACAGTACCATGTACATCTTTGTTGTAGCACTGATGGCTGTTGCAAACCATCATCACCAACACTTATGCAGTTTGTGTCCTTGAGTAACAGTTTCTCTCTGCTAGTTTGTAAGCCCCAGAAGAACAGGAACCTTGTTTGTTTTTTCATTCGCCGAACAACTTCTGCACCTAGCACAGGGTCTAGCACGAAGTAGACAGCAAAAACTATTTTTTGAATGAGTGACAGTGCATTAAATGAGCACCTTTCAGATGCTACTCTTCAGTTTCTAGAATAGTAAGTGACACCTCCAAGTCTCCCTTTATGTCCGAAGTACATGAAAGAATGAAATGTGAGAAGAAAGTGTTAAAAGGAAAATAATGACTGGACTAGATGTTAAGTGATACAAGTTTGGGCACTGAATCTTCAGTTTAATACTTGTGTTGCTTTAAGCAAGACTCTGCCTCTGTGTCGTCTTTAAATTGGAAATAATAATAATGGCAGTAGCAAAGCTAACCTTTATGAAGAATTTATTATATGTGCCAGACACCTGACTAAATGATGTAAAGGCATTATCTGAATTCATCCTCAACATCCCTGTGAGATTCATATCAATATAAAAATAAAAGTGTTTAATGTTAGTATAGTACCATGTGCTCAGTACTCTTTTAAGCATTGTACATATATTATTTCATTTAATCTTACTTAGTGCTTTTCTTTCATGCCCTCTTTTACAATAATCCATTGCTACTCAGTTTTCACTTGTGAGAATTTTGGCATATTTGACATTGCATATTTAGTATTCAGTACTTTTTAATGCAGCATGGCCAGAGGAAAATACTGTTTTACATTTTTACAGTGTGATATAACTTCAGAGAATCAATAAATTATTTTTATACCCTTGAGACCTGTAAAATTATATTTTAAATATGTTCATAGGATTAAAAATCAGAGCTACTGGTGTATCATAAACAGGTTTCTCTTCTATGTATTCTCAAGATATTAAATTAAAAATAATTACTCATTCATATCACAAAACTGTGACAAAAGGGGCAAACGATCTATGGTCCTTTCCAACTATTGCAGAAAGTAATTTGAATAGTAGCATCTTTTCGTAGATTACATAAAATACTACACTTAAGTTGAATATATTTTTCTATTGTGAACTAAATAGAATTCTGTATAAAACCATGTGGGAAATAAGAATGGAGGAAAGATATTAAAATGTTAAATTATATATTGCACAAAGACTGCTTTTCTATTTTTCTATAAGTTAGAGGTATATAGAGCTTTTTTCAAAACACAGGTTCTTTATTTACTGCATTTGTGTTGAGCCAATCAGTTCTTTAAAAGTTAACTCCCAAGTATTTCTGCACCGTTGTCTGTTAAAATTTATTGTCCTAGCAAATTTTTCATACTCCCAAATAGTCAGCAGCAGTAGTTAAGTGTGTAAGTTTACACTGAAGTTACTTTCCAAATAAGAACAATCTGTGAACAGAGAGACATAGGTTTTAGTTCAGCGGTACACACAGTTAGGATTTTTATGTTTCATCATGTGTAAAGCAAGGAATTCACACTAGAATTTCATTTGTTCATCATTTAAACAAACAATTAGTGAGTGCTACTAAGTGCCAGGCACTGTTCTAGATGCTAGAGAAAGACAGAATTCCTCTTGAAGCTTACATTTGCATAGAACAATGATGATGATGGTAAGTTGTAGTGATAATAGTAATAATAATGTCTATGATAGAATAGCATTCTATTATCTCCTGACTTTTGTAGAAGTATTTTCATCTTAATTTATAGTACTTTGCATTTACATTTATAATTTCACTTAATTTGTACCATAGTCACTTGTTTATAAGGAGATTTTCTCTTTGTGACTTCCTAAAAAATTGGAATTATATTTTAGCCTTTTTTATAAATTGTACTAATTTAGCAGAGTCCATGGACCATAATACCTACTTAATGAAAGTTTGTTAATTCGATGAATGCGTGGATGAGTAAATTGGTTAATAAAAGAAGGAAAGAATGAGTAAAATCTTCTTGAATAATCTCTGTTTAGGTAATAATCTCTGAGTGTGGAGTCTTCCCTGGTTTCTGAAATCAAAGATACATTCCCTCACCTTATTCTCTTAAGTGGAATAGTGCATCCCAAAGATATTATCCTCCACCTAATATGTTACTGACATACTCAAAGAGGTTAAAGTATTTTGGTAAGCAATGAAGATTTTTATATACATATATGTATATATATGTATATGTGTATATATATATTATATATATAATTATAAATATATAAAATTTAGACAGTTTCCAAAAAAATGTGAAAGAGAATCTCAAAGTCCTTATCCGTCACATTTCTTAATTCCAGGTGCTTCTTGAACTTTCTCCTCATTGTAAAATAATTCATCTCTAAATGCTATGTGTTTCCTCAAAATCTTTTTCACAAACCACCATTTTTCACATGACTATATTACTTATGACTCTACTTTCCCATATTTATTGATCATAATCACTTTTTGGCAATATATGAATTTAAATGAATAAGATATTCTATAACCATAATAAGCACAAAGAAGGGATATTTGAAAGTATATGAGTTAGAATTGGGCTAATTTGTAAAAAAATTAACAAGTATTACCAACATTATGAATAGCCATTCTCTATCTGGTGCAACAGGAATTGAGAACTGGCAGCATGCATCAACAAGGCAAGAGGGCAAGGTCATGTTGGTGTTCCTATGGAAAGAGAAAGGACTGTAATAGGCAAACATTAAATGAGGTGCCAAAGGCCTGGTAACCTTCTCCAGAGGACAGTGAGTCCTAAATATTTCGATGAATTCTATTAGACAGTTCCTTTCCTCCCTCTCTAGACAGTAGAGGGATACTATTTCAATACTTCTCTCTTAATTCACACAGTGGTCAATACTGCCTGAGGGCAAATAGGTTAGTGTCTCCATAGTTTCGAATGTAAGAGGGAAAGAAATTTAAGGAGTAATTGTCACTAATTATATTGGTCTTATAAGTATATATTTCATTGTTTTTAAAATTGGCATTACTTATTTCTCATCTGTTAAGTGAATCTGGATTAATAATTTTATAAGACATCTATTTTGCTATGAAATATTTTACTCCAGTTACCTCTTATATGTTGTGTGAATGTATTTTTCTCATATATATATATAAAACATGTTTATAGTGTATATATTTACGTCAAAGCATATATAGCAAGATATACAATAGATGATGTATTCCTAAATATTCTAAATTAATTAGATATGTCCTCAGGCAGAGCATTTTAATTTGGGATATGTTTTATATTAATCTGTTGCTATAAAAATCTATTAATTTTTCAGACTGTTGTGATAATCATTTTTTAGAAGCATCTGGTAACATAACATTAAATTCTTATAGAAAAATATAACTGTGTACCTAAGAGTGAGTTACTTTTAGTTAAGCTTTCACTTTTCTGTATTTACAAACCGTCTTTAAAGTAAAGGAGAATAAAAAGAAAATCTTTCATGTTCTAGAATTATTTAAATTTTGACCTGAATACCTTCCCTGAAATCTAGATTTTGTTTACATCTAAAAATGAAATTAGTAAAAGAACTGAGCTTTGATAGGCTCATTCTCCCAGAACTAAGCTCAGGTGTCACATTTGAATGGCATTATGTATGAGGCATGATGGGATATTTGTGCTTTGTTGATGCCAGTAAAATGTTGTTTTTTCTGAAGGATATATAACACATCTTAATACAAAAGATTAATGGCAAAATCTAAAGTCCTTTTATAGTGAACTTGGGCTTGATTCAAGCCATGAGGGACAATTTAAGGGATTTATCTAGTTGAAGGGTAGGGTATGGCAGCAAGAGATTCTACGCAAAGATGACACTCAATTGGCAGACTTCTGTTTTACATACTGCTTTGGCATGTACTTTTGTAGGTGGTTAGGATATGGTCGATAATTGTCCATTATCTCTGTAATGAGAGCCATCAACAACTATTTAGACATCTTGGGCTTCAATCATGTGAATTGCATGTCTGTCTTAAATTACTGATTTTTATTGTCAATATTAATTTATATTTATTCTCACCCATTCTGTTACTTTTTATTCCTTCTGATGTCTCCAGGTTTACATCTTGGATTATTTCAATACTTTCCTGGTAAATTCCCCTTTAATAATCTTTTCTGTGCAGGTCTACTGGTAATATTCTCTCACTTTTTCTTGATTATTTTATTATTCTTGAAAATATCTTTATTTCACCTTCAGTGTTTTTTTGAGGGGGTAAATATAATAGAATATTTTTTTTTCTGATAAATTCTTTTTTCTTTCTTGAGAAATCATTGAGTTTTATTGAGATATAATTGACATACAGCACTGTATAAGTTTAAGGTATACAGCATAATGATTTGACTTTACATCGTGAAATGATTACCACAATAAGTTTGCCATCCATCATCTCATATAGATACAAAATTAAAGAAATGGAAAAATTTTTTCCTTGTGATGAGACCTCTTAGGATTTACTCTCTTAAAATCTTTCGTATAACATACAGCTGTGGTAATATATTAACCCTGTTGTGCATTACATCCTTCGTATTTATCTTATAAATGAAAGTTTGTACCTTTTGACTGTCTTCATCCAATTCTTCCACCCCCTACCCCGTCCCCTGCCTCTGGTAACCACAAATCTGATCTCTTTTTCTACCAATTTGTTTGTTTGCTTGTTTTTGAAGTATGATTGATACAACACTGTGTCAGTTCTTGGTGCACAACATAGTGATTTGATATTTCCATACATTTCGAAATGCTCACCATGGTAAGTCTAGTTACCAGCTGTCACCATACAAAGATATTACATAATTATTGACAACACACTGTACATTTCACACCTGTGGCACATTTATTTTGTAACTGAAAGTTTGTAGCTCTTAATCTCCTTCACCTATATTTCTCCACTATCTGCCCCCTCTGTGCTGGCAGCCACCTGTTTCTTCTCTGTATCTATGACTCTGTTTCTGTTTAGTTATGTTTGTTCATTTGTTTTATTTTTTAGATTCCACATATAAGTGAAATCAAACAGTATTTCTTTTTCTCTGTCTGACTTATTTCACTTAGTATAATACCCTCGAGGTATTTATGTATACACACACATACACACATATCTTTTTTATCCATTCATCTGTTACTGGGCACTGAGGTTGCTTCCATATCCTGACTATTGTAAATAATACTGCAATGTACATAGGGGTGCATATATCTTTTCAAATTAGTGTTTTCATTTCATTTGGGTAAATACCCAGAAGTGGAATTGCTGGATCATGGTAGTTCTATTTTTAAGTTTTTGAGGAATCTCAAAAAAAAAGGTGTTTTCCATAGTGGCTGGCACCAATTTACATTCCCACTGATAGTGCACGATAGCCCATTTTCTACACATCTTCACCAGTACTTATTATGTTATTTTTTTGAGAATAGCCATTCTGACAGGTGTGAGCTGATATCTCATGGCTTTGATTTGCATTTCCCTGATGATTAGTGATTTTTTAAAAAAAATTTTTTGATGTGGACCATTTTTTAAAGACTTTATTGAATTTGTTATAATCTTGCTTCTGTTTTATGTTTTGGCCCTTTGCCTTTGACCACGAGGAATGTGGGGTCCCAGCTCCCTGACCAGGGATCGAACCCTTACTGCCCACCCCCATTGGAAGGCAAAGTGTTAACCACTGGACCACCAGGGAAGTCCCATTGTGATACTGAGCATCTTTTCATGTGTCTGTTGTCCATCTGTGTGTCTTCTTTTGAAAAATGTCTATTCAGGTCCTCTGCTCATTGTTAAATCAGGTTGGTTTTTTTAAATATTGAGTTGTATGTATATTTTGACTATTCACCCCTTATTGAATATATCATTTGCAAATATCTTCTCCCATTCAGAGGGGGCTTTTTCTTTTTTGTTGATAGTTTCCTTTGCTGTGCAAAAGTTTTTTAGTTTGATGCTCTTATAGATGTAGCATGTTTTATTGACTTCCCAGACTGACCCAGTAAAATAAGTGTAGTTTTAAGCATGGTAAGTTTAGGCCAGTTATAAAATCTAACATTTTTGCTTCTTGTTGTATTACCCTTATAATGGCATTTCACTGCTTTGCTTGAAAATATGAGAATAAGGAGTATGGGTTCTGTTTTATTTCTGTGCTTCTGGCATGGGTTCTGTTTTATTTCTATGCTTCTGGGATAGTTTTCAAACCCTCATAAAATAATCAGTGAAATTGTCTCCATGAACAATTATGAAAAAAGCTATTCAAGCTAAATGCCTCTAAGTGAAGCTTCAAGAATGATGTTAATTTGTGGTAAGATACATTTCTGATGAGAATTATTATAAAGGAAGAAAAAAAGACATATAAGAATTCTAGAAACCCTAAAGATCTAGAAGAGCACGCATTCAACTTCTTTCTTCTTAAAAATTTTGAATGGAAAATACATAAGGAGTCTCATTTTCACTTACTGTGTTTGAGATGGGCATTCTCAGATGAAGCCTGACTCTTTTAAACTGCAGGCTCTCCTTTAACCATCACAGCACAGATGAAGCCTGCCACTTTATTCCAGTACATGGAGAGAATCTAAGTTTTCAGTTCAGTACTTCAAAATTTCTATTTCCTGGTACAACATTTTAATTTTTCAAGGACTAGTAACACTATTGGTGGTGTTTAAAGAGTTTTTTGTTTCCTACAAGAAGTATATTGCTAGTAGCAACCATTTTCTTCTTGAGAAATCACATTACCATTGATTCACGAATGGTTTTAAAATCTTTAATTTTGAAACTACAGTCCTGTAGTTGACCTTCATTTGAAAGGTCTACAGATGATGGGTCTAAATTTGAACTCCTTATTTTCCCCCAAACTCTGCTCTTTTCATCCTGAATGAATATTTTAAAACTGGATATACTCCTCCCACCCTTACCTACTAGTCCTCTCTGCTTTCTACCTCCAACAAAGATCTTACCTTCTCTCCATGCGGACTTACTTGCAGTGCCTTCTACAGGACATACAGCTTCATACCTCACCACTCTACTCCTTTTGCCTGAAATACAAGTCTCCTTCTGGGCCCCTTTATGTCTCCTACTCATCATTTTGGATACCTAACTCTCTTAGAAAATGATAGTAACTTAAGAAACTCTCAGTCCAGGAGGAGAGACAGGTAGATAAAAGAATATTTTAATATAGAGAAAGGTGATAGAAATTCTGCTACAGTAATCTGTTTATATGTCTCTTTACCCTTTGAATTGTGAACTTTCTGAGGTCATGGACTGTGTCTAATTAATATTTGTATCTTTAGCATTTAGCCTAATAATAAATATCATTGTACCTTTATTGATGTATAGATACTCAGGAAGTGTTTACTGAATGAATATAGTTCTCATGACCTACAAATACAAAAATATTACTTATATAAGTATTGTTAATGTTTCTTTCATTCTCAGACAAGCTCTAGTCAACCACTCACTGACAAGATTTAGATTTATATGAGATCATAAATTCTGAAACAGAATATCATGTGCTTTCCAAACTTAGCATAATATATTTCACAAATTCCACCACAGACTGTGCTTTTGAAATGCAAAAGCATACTATTAAACTAAGAGAAAGATGAGTCCTTGAAAGGAATTTTTGTCTGAGAGAGTAATTTCCTCCCAACACAAAGCAACTTTCTTCCCTCAGCAGACCCTATGTAGGATTCTATTTTGCTGTTTGTTCAAAAAATCAGAAGACCTGGTTTGTAGTTCTGGCTTCTTTATTTGCTCGCTATATAATGTATGAAATTTGCTTCTGAGGGTTAGTTTTCTTATTCACAAATATGGATGATAATACCTGCCATGATTATCTCACATAGATATGGTGAGGCTCAAATGAACCAAGGTACATGAAAGTATTTTGAAATATATAAGTTGCTGTGAAAGTGTGAAGTATTATGATTAGGCAAAATGTACTAGTTTCATTATGAAGATCAGAAGGGATGAAATTAAATATCTTACTGTAAAATAGATAACATTTCTAATTTATTTGATAAAAAGTTTTATCAATACCTATCAATACTTATCAATACTACTATTACAATAATATTAGTTGATTTATTGAATATTTACAATGTGCTGGGACTCATGTGGATTACCTCATTTAATTCTAATCACAGATCCATATAGTAGAAATTATTATAACCATCCTCTTACAGATAAGGAAGCTGAAGATTATAGATACTAAGTGATAAAGTTATTCTACACTATTGTCAAATTGTAGCATCCAAACTAATTTTACTATGATTTTTAAAGTAGTCATTGTAAAGGAGAAAAGAGCTCCAAAATGCAGGAGTATGTTCCTGCTAGTCAGTGAGTTATTTACTTTTCCAAGTATTATTCTAAGCTGAATAGTACGTAAGATTACTCTGAACGTGTTTACATGTTATCTGATTTTTAAAAAGTATTCAAATTACTTAAGAATAGCACATAGCATTATACTAGGAGAGAAAAAAAAACTTTTAGAAGGAATCTGTAAGAGATGTTATACTTTTCCTCTAAGCACTCATCTTCCCCCGAGGCTTTTCTTTCTATATACGTTTCCTAAATCAGGATGTACTGTCAGTTACCTACCCTGTTACTCAAACTAGAACCATTGGGATTATTCTATAATCTTTCTCTCCCTCATCCCTATTTCCTGTCATTGTTGCGTGCAATCAATTATCATATCCTATCTCTTCTACCTTGTACCTATTTCTTGATTCAGTTTTCGTCTCTCCATCTCCTTTCCACCCCAGTAGGCCAAACCGGAATGGTCTTTTGCCTATAATACAGCAAACATCTCTGAACTGGTCCCATTGAATCTATATTTTATTCCTTTTAATTAATTCTCTAACAGATTAATCTTTTATGCTGGAAATTAGATCATGCTAGCTACATCTTTGCTTAGAATAGTTTGTGGATTCCAACTGTTCTTCAAATAAAGTTAAAAAGGCTCGACATACACTTTGAATCTCTCTGTTATCTGGTTTACCTTATCTCATATCATACTGTTCTCCTCTTATTTTATGCCTTTTAGTCATAGTAGCCTTATTTCAGTTTAGCCAGTGCCCATGCTTCTTCCAGTGTTGGGAACCTGTGCATGAAAAGTCTTCTGGTTGGAATGCTCTGTCACTCCCACCCTATCATTTGGATAACACCTGCTTGTTCTTCAGGCTGCACTTTACATGTCACTTTGTAAAAGGGGCATTCCTTGATTACCCCTGCATTAGGTCAGATCCCACTGTTGACTGCTCTCACAGCATACTGTGTTTTTCTTTTTTAATAGCCTGTATCACAATCGTTTTCAGTTATTGGAGAAATTATCTGTGTAACTCAAATAAAATACAGACATTTTGTTTTGCTTATATCCTATCCTCATAGCTGAGGAGTGTAAAAAATAATTGATTCCCTTCAAAAGATGAAATGGCAAAAGATCATAAATAACTATGCTCTAAAATTTCCTCCATCAACCTGTTTAATATCTGTTTGAAGGCAGGATTTCTATTTTGTTCATTGCTATGTTGTGTAACTATAGCACAGTGCCTGGCACAGAGTGGGTGCACAATGAGATTTAGTAATTGAGTACATAAAGTTTCTCTATGAATCATCTAGAACTCTAGAATTCTACCCCAGAAGATAGAGTAAAATATAATACAGACCACCCTACTTAGATGAATGGAAACTCTTATAAATATATTCTAGGATTAAGGGTTCTCCTAGATATGCTACCTGAATTTTTACATTTAAAATTTTCTGTTATCCTTGATAACTAATATATTTGTTTATTTTTATCGTTTAATTCTAGAGAATTATTAATCCTGTAATTATTAACATTAATTATTAATAATATTAATAATTATTTATAATTCTGTAATTCTTTTTACAAATGAAGAAGGTAAGTATGGCAGAGACTTCTAGCCACCCTCAATATCCTTTCTCTCCTTACATAAAAATAAGATTCTAGCTGGCACATGGCTAGACAACATTTCTTTGACTCTCTTGCATTGAGGGGTGGCTGTGTAGATAATTCTCCTTAGTGTCTTGTAAGAGAGGCAGTGTGTACCACTGTGACCTGGAGCTTTTCAGAGAATGGGTGTGCCTCCTGCACATGCTTTTTCTCTTCCTCTAATTGACCCTGGATATGGTAAGGCAGCCTCCACCACCCTGATAGCAATATTCAGGGGGATAGGGGAACCACAAGTTGCATCCCTGATAGGAATGTTCATGTAAGCAGGAGACAAATTTCCAATATGTCTGAACTATTGCAATTCTGGATCCAGTAATTTTTTTTTAACATCTTTATTGGAGTATAATTGCTTTACGATGGTGTGTTAGTTTCTGCTTTATAACAACGTGGATCAGCTGTACATATACATATATCCCCGTATCTCCTCCCTCTTGCATCTCCCTCCCACCCTCCCTATCGCACCCCTCTAGGTGGTCACAAAGCACTGAGCTGATCTCCCTGTGCTACGTGGCTGCTTCCCACTAGCTATCTATTTTACATTTGGTAGTGTATGTCCATGCCACTCTCTCACTTTGTCCCAGCTTACCCTTACCCTTCCCCGTGTCCTCAAGTCCATTCTCTATGTCTGCATCTGGATCTAGTAATTTTCAACAGTTTACTGGATAACCAAGGTGGACTTAGTAGCTTGAGTTACTCCCTAAGGCCACCAGGTGGCAATGAATCTCAAGGCTGCTTGGCTCAAAGACCATCCATCTCTTCCAAGGACCTCTCTTCCACGGACACAATTTGGAAATGTCTCTTTAATTTGTATTTAACCTTGATCATCTATCCTAATTCTTATTTTTTTCTCCATTGTACTTTTTTTGTGTTAGCATGTTTCAATTATTCATTCAGTCATTCCTTCAATTAACTTTTAATGAATGCCTACAGTTTTGGAGTAGTTGCAAAGACTAGTGAAATAAAGTTACTACTCTCAAGGAACTCATTACCTGTTGGTGGCCAGGAGAGGTAGGTATTGTTAGATGAGAATACGATTTAAAAAGTGGTGCCTATAGTAGAATGTGAATACAAGGTTTAAATGCTGCAAGGAGGAAGTGCCTGTCATGTTTCTAATAATATTAGCTGATGATTAATTGCTAGTATCCTGTTTAATTTATTTCCTGTCTTACAACTCAGTAAGATCAGAGCACTTCTAACATCTCTGTTTGGAATATAGTAAGCTTAAGCTTGAAAGAGGAGGTCTCAAATGAGATTCTAGCCCTTCATCTCCCTGTAACAGCCCTTATACATTGAGCTCTACAGTCTGCTAATGAGATCTAAATTGTGTCATTAGGCTGGTCGTTTGGTTTCATTATCACCAATTCTTTCAGTATGGCACTGCTAATCTTTCCAATTAGCCAAGGAAAATCACTGTCAACCAATCAGATAACTGGACTGATGAAAATGTTACTCAAAAATTGTTACTCAAACTACGATAATTTGTTCAAAAAAGAAAAAAAAAGACATTAGGAAGGAATAACAATTCCAAGGGGCATGCATGGACATGGACATTGTTTTAAAAATAGGTCTGCTACTAGAGCATGGACTTGAGGATATGCGGAGGGGGAAGGGTAAGCTGTGATGAAGTGAGAGAGTGGCATGGACATATATACACTACCAAATGTAAAATACATAGCTAGTGGGAAGCAGCCACATAGCACAGGGAGATCAGCTCAGTGCTTTGTGACCACCTAGAGGGGTGGGATAGGGAGGGTGGGAGGGAGGGAGATGCAAGAGGGAAGAGATATGGGAACATATGTACATGTATAACTGATTCACTTTGTTGTAAAGCAGAAACTAACACACCATTGTACAACAGTTATACTCCAATAAAGATGTTAAAAAAATAAATAAATAGATGATTCCAGAGCCAGCCATTTGAATCCTCATGAGCTGAGGTTTCAGACATCAGTCATGGAGTAGAGACAAGCCATCTCCTCTGTGTACTGTTTGAATTGCTGACCCACAAAATCTGGGCACATATTAAAATTTTTGTTTATTTCAAAAAAGAAAAAAAATAGGTCTGAATGTTGGGTTGGTTTGTCTTTGAAAATTCACAAAATAAAATATTTTCAGATGTTGATAAGCTATCTTACTCTTTGAATACTTTCATGTCTCTGATTAAGAAGGTATTCTGTACCATAGACTGTTACCTCTCTGCACACATGTATTTCACATGCTCATAATGCACTTTCATTTTATAATGTTGTCTGCATCATCAAAGGAATATTAGTCTAGGCAAACCAAGTTTCAAACATGTTAGTTTTCGTTTATTGACATAATATTTAAAATTGAAACAAAGTTTTATTTCCTTAAAAAAAATAGAAGCAAGAGCTTATCAATTGCCTGTGGTGCAATTGATACCAGTTTCCCAGTTGTTCTTCACGGGAGAACATACCAATTTTGAATCAATAGAAATCTTTATAGGTTTCTAAATTTAACTCCAGATTAAATTTAACTCCAGATCGGGCATGGCCTTTCATGCGTCAGGTTGCAGTCATGTTGTAGAACCTTCTAAGGACAATGGCTCATGGAAGAGCTCTTACTTATTTCATAGTTCTAACCTCCCTAAGACCAACAGTTAATCATGCACGTGACTGAAGTACAGTTCTTAAACTATGTTAGACAACCACTTGCTCTTGCTATGAAAAGAAATACCTTGTATTGCTTCAGCATTTACGTATGGCAGGAGACTATTGAATAGTGAAAAGAATTTATTACTTTAGCATTAATTTTTCACTTTACTGGATATTTTATAAATACAAAATAGAATTTTAGATCTTGATTCCTTTGTACATGGAACTTGTACATGGAATTTGAGAGAAACACACTTTCCTACTTAACGCCCTCTGTTTCTTTTGTTCATTTGTTTATATATGTAAGGAGAAAATGATGACAACTTCTGTCACCTATCCTCTATCATCTGTTTTCCGCTTTATTTGGTTTACTTAATTCCTTAAATCTTAACGTTCCACTACTATTTCTTAAGATGCTTCTTCCATAACTCTCATTTATTACATGTTCTTCTACTGAAGTTATAAGATATTATAATAATAGTAGTACACTAAATCTCATATGCCTATGTAGTGTTAAAATTATTTTCTCTAGAAAGAGACATTTTAAAGTAAGTTCTTCAGTACTACCTTAAACTCATCTGGAACTAACTTCTGGAGAGTCAAAAGTTATTTATTTGGAGCAGAACAAACCAAAGGGCATGGATTACTTACCTTGTATTATTTAAATACAGTCCCTTTGGTCTTACCTATCTGTTTATGCGAAGAATCTATCTGTCCAATATGTCTATGCAGAGAGTTAGAGAGGATTGAGAGAAAAGAGGATTTAATGGTATTAAGTGTCAATTTCAGTGATAAGTCTGAAGTCAGACCAAGAGATCTGGTGGGAGTTCCTTCCAAGAGATATATTTAATTGGGATTTGAACATGTTTTAAAAGCTGTGATGAATAGTTCTCCCAGGGAAAATGCATCCAATAAATAAAATTACTAATTGAACTGTAATGCTGACCTTTAAAATAATACACATGATTAAGTGCATATCATCAGAGTGGCCTTCCTGTCTAGATGTTAAGGCTTTTAAGTGTTTTATTCATCTCTGCTTATTGACTTTGGTTAATATATTCTGTGGATTTATGCTTGATGTATTCAGGAAAGTAGAAAAGAATTAACCACTCCTTAGTTTACTGTCAAGAATGATGAAATAACAGAGATCCACAAGCCTTTCATGGACTGCTGGTCTCACAGCGTTTTAACTATTTGGGATCTCTTCAGCAATACCTCCAGTACAGCATCTTTGAGAATGAGTCTCATTTCTACTTTCTGAAAGGGACACATGATATCTTATAAATTTTACCCAAGAGGAACAAAGTTAAACAAAATAGGATTTGATTGGCAGGTACCAGCTAAGTACTCGGGAGATGAAATACAAGTGACTGAATTCTAAGAAGTGAATGATTGGTAGGATGCTACAGTTGTGGAAAACCAATGGGTGCAGGAGAGGAGAAAGAGCGTCTCATTACTTCTCTGCGGAAAATGAGTTGACTAATGATGTTTGTAAGGATGTGCTATATACCAGGGATATACATTTGCCAAATAGAATTCTCCCAACAACCTATGAAATAGCAACTATTATTTTTCAAATTTGAATTGTAGAATCCTTGGCTTGCTTGGTGAAGTTAAATAACTTCCCCAAAGTTACAGTGCTGGAAATCAAATACAGGTCTGAGAAGCTCCAAATTGATGCTCAGCTCAAGACTGTTTGGAAGACAAGGCAATACATTTTAATGAGTGAAAAAGAATAGGGATTGCCACTTAATGTATTGGGTGGGCCAAAAAATGCCTTCGTTTTTTTAAGTAAAAATAAAAGACACATTTTTCATTTTCAGCAAAAACTTTATTGAACAATGTATTCACCCTTTTGTTCCACTACTTTCTGCCATTTTTCAGGCAACTTCATAATACCATCTTCCCAAAACTTTTTATCTTCTTGAGGAAGAAACTGTTTGTTCTAGGTGCCTTTCACAGTCTTCCAGGGAATTGAAATTTTTTCCATTAAGAGAATTTTGTAAAGACAGAAATGAAATCTGAAGGCACAGTGTCTGGTGAATACAGTGGATGAATCAGAACTTCCCAGCTTAGCTTTAACAGTTTTTGCCTGGTCATCAAAGAAACATGCAGTCTTGCGTTATCCTGATGGAAGATTATGAATTTTCTGTTGACTAATTCTGGACGATTTTCATTGAGTGCCTCTTTCAGTTGGTCTAATTGGGAGCAGTACTTGTTAGAATTAATCGTTTGGTTTTCTAGAAGGAGCTCATACTAGAGGACTCCCTTCCAATCCCACCATATACACAACATCACCTTCTTTGGATGAAGACTGGCCTTTGGTGTGGTTGGTGGTGGTTCATTTCACTTGCCCCACCATCTCTTCCGTTCCACATTATTGTACAGTATCCACTTTTCATCTCCTGTCACAGTTTGTTTTAGAAATGGAATGTTTTCGTTACATTTCAGTAGAGAATCGCATGAGGAAATATGGTCAAGAAGGGGTTTTTTTGCTTAACTTATGTGGAACCCAAATATCAAAGCAATTTGCATAACCAAGCTGGTGCAAATGATTTTCAGTGCTTGATTTGGATGTTTTGGTATGTCACCTATCTTCCGCGTGGTATAACATTGATTGTTCTCAATTATTGTTTCGATTTGATCGCTATCAACTTCAACTGGTCTACTGGACCATGGAGCATCGTCCAGCGAGAAATCTCCAGCGTGAAACTTTGCAAGCCACTTTTGACATGTTCTATCAGTCGTAGTACCTTCCCCATACATTGCACAAGTCTTTTTGTGCATTTCAGTTGCGTTTTTGCCTTTCTTGAAATAATAAAGCAGAATATGCTGAAAATATTGCTTTTTGTTTCCGTCTTCAATGTTAAAACGGCTACACAAAAATTCACCAATTTTGGTAAGTCTTTTTTAAATGCATGCTGATATGACAGCTGTCACATACAATCTGACAAAATTGTGGAAAGTTTCTGTAAGACGGCTACCAGAACCATCTTATGGAAAAAACCGAACAAACCTTTTGGCCCACCCAATACAAAAGGGATGGAGATCAAAGTGAAGACAACAAAGAACAACTTCCACAAGAGTAGCATGAAGCAGGAAGCTTTTGCCACTTGAGATGCTTTCAGTCTCAGATTGAGGATTATTCTGTAAAGAACCAAAGACTACATTGTGCATTTCAGCTATGCACCATTTTAAAACTGCAAATAATTTGAATAGCTACTTTTATTTTCTACTTAATGCTCTAAGAAGAGATTCACTTAAAGTCAATTGTCAAGTCAGATATGAATCAGCCTCTAATTGTTTTATATCTGTTGCCTAGCTAACATTCTTTAAGTCATTTCCTACTCATTGCATGACTTAGCTTTCTTTGCCCCTTTTGATATAATTAGATTAGGATTCACTACAGAGCTCATACAACTACCACCTTCAGCTATTAAGAAGTCATTCAAGTGAGAATAGGGAGATTTTGATGCTGAATCATTTCTCATTTTGTAAAGCCTATCAGAATGACCCATAAAGCAAAGTGACCTATTTCAAGTGAGTTGTACAATAAAATTATTTGAATACAATGACAGTTTGGTATTTCAATTCAAACTATGCCCACACAAGTCCCGAGAACTGGTTTGGGTGTGACAATAGCATTTCACATGGTACTTTCTGTTGGTTTGAATATCAGAATGATTTGCCACAAACTTGTCATTTGTTTGCTCTTTTGGGGAGGAGGAAATTTCTCCCTCTAGTCCTCTTGAGTTCTTGTGAGGGACTCATAAGAAAATTGACAACAATACAAATTAACTGGAGGAAAAAAAATTAATTCCTGTGCACAGATGTCTCATAGAAATAGGACTTAAGAAGTGGCCAGAGCAGGCAGGTTTTATACTTTTATAGACAAAGAAACAAATTCAAGAGGAATTGACAAGACAAAGAAACTTAGGTTTGGGTGCTTAATTAGTAAGGAATTTAACCAGAATTTGGGCTTGGGTAGTAAATTTAGTAGCAAAGTAACAAGGTTTGTTTATATAGGCTTCTCAGTCCTGAATTCCCTATCTCTGGTGAAAAGGGTGTCCTTCTACCTTCCGATGCAGGCAATGCACTCTTCACATGGGAGATTTGTTTCCTCCTCTCAGGGGGACAGAGAGGAGGGTCAAAGTGTTCCTCTTGCTTTGACCATTTCTTAAGTAGCTTTAACTCAAAATAATAAATATGCCATTGAGGCATATTTTGAGGCAGCCAGCCCTGGACCCCAACAGCTCTGTTACTTATTGTTTAAGTGTAGAACAAATAATTGTGAACACTGCCTCAGCCATAACTTATTAAATTGAGCCATAACTTAATTTACTCATATTTGGAGACACTATTAGCATAAGAAATAGAGGAGAAAATAAAAATTTCTGTTTACTTTCATTTAGATCAGGGAATAGCAAACCTTTTCTTGTAAAGGACCAGTTAGTAAATACTTTCAACTTCCCCAAGGTTGGCCTTTGTCACAACCACTGGACTATGCCATAGGGGGATGGCAGCCATAGACAAAATATATAGGAATGGTTGTAGCTATGTTTCAATAAAACTTTATTTACAGAAACAGGTGGTGGAAGCATTTTGCCTCTGAACTATAATTTGTCAATCCTTAACACAGAACAGCATGCTACCTACTGAAAAGATATGGTTAAGAATCTAAAAAAAAAATGATACAAGTGAATATATGAAATAGATCCACAGACCTAGAAAACAAATTTAGGTTTACCAAGGGGAAAGGAGGGAAAGGATAAATTAGGATTTGGGATTAATATATACACACTACTATATATAAAATAGGTAACCAACAAAGACCTACTGTATAGCACAGGAAACTCAATATTTTGTAATAACCTGTAAGGGAAAAGAATCTGAAGAAAAGATATATATGTATGTGTATCTGAATCACTTTGCTGTATACCCGAAACTAACACAACAGTGTAAATCAACTATACGTCAATAAAAAGAAAGAAAAAGAAATTGGAATTTTAGAAGCATAAGAAATTTTAGAGGTTTTCTGTCATTCCTTCATTCATTTTAAGGCCTGCAAAGAAGAAATGACTTGCCTAGAGCACCATAGGTACTCAGTCATAGAAAAAGGAGAATTCTGGTCTCTTAGGTCACTGTTCATGCATCATGCATACCTTGGTTGCCTAGGCCGCCGCAGGGGAAAATGACATACCTGAGAGTGTGGAAGAACACCCTTTGGTAGTCTGGTAGTGCATTTCTCTGTATGTCAATACATGCAAATATATGCTAATTCAAAGGAGATATTTGGCAGGCCTTAGGGAGCCTCATTTTTTGTGGTCTGCATAGAGCTGCCTGCTCATTTATTCAGTTCCCTGAGCTGGGTCTCCTCTGTGATAGTCTCTTCATTTTTGCAAAAGATCACACAGCAGACATGCTCAGACTCGCCCCTTTCATTCAAGCATGTAGCCACACGGCTCACTCAGGCTTTGTGGTCTGTGGTGCAGAGGCAGATGTTGAAGCGCCTTTCAAGCTGAAACTTTTCATGTTTGGTGATAGACTGGAGTTGAGCTATTTTTAACTTGCAGTGAGTTCTGGAGATTAAAGCAGACAGTTGACTTTGGAACTAGACTTATTTTAGAGTAGGAGACTAAAAGTGGGAGCAACTTTCTTGCAGTCTGTTCTTGCAAAGAAAATGCCTTGAAAATACTAAAAGCAAACTCAATATTTTGGACATGTGAATATGAAAATAAATAAATCAGTATAACATGGAAGTAGAAATTCTTAAAAAAAGAACAGTGAGCATGGCTCTGATAAACATGGTGATGATAAACAGTTATAGAGGGCTTACTATATGGCAGATATAGTTCTAAGTGCTTTCATATGTATTAAATCATTTATATTGTGTTCTGTACAAAACCCCTCAAAGCTCTCTATTATGTGCAAAACAAATCCAAACTTCTTAACATGTAGATCAATATTCCCCCACATATATCTTTAGTACTTTTATTATTCTCCTGCATATGCCATATGCCCTAGACATTTGGTTTACTTGCTATTTTTAAAAAGCTTTTTATTATCTCCTCTGGGCTAGACACTGCTTAGGTGCTGCAAATACAAAAAATAGGAACTACTTTTTACTTTTTAAGAGCTTATTGTTTGGCTGGGGAAATGTCTCTCAGCTGTTTCTAGACCTTGTAAACCCAATTGGAAGGAATGGATGTTGCTAAGGCCTATATTGAACTCTCACATAGTTAACTAGTATTGACCTGAAATGAATATATTGCCAGATATTTTTTTCCAGCAAAGATGGGTTTATTTGGGATCAGCAGAGGATTGCAATTTGGGGTCTGCAACTGTGGCAAGCCAACTGTGCAAGTCCCTATGGGGCAAGGGAAGGGGAATGCTTTTATGGAGAGGAAAGGGAAGTCGGGAGGGCTACAGTAAACAAAGAGTCCATGGCTTTTCATTAGCTGAGTCCTTGCCAAGAAAGAAGAGGCATCTTTCTTCTTCCTCTTGGGCTGTGCTACTGTTCCAGGGCATAAAAACTGCCCCTTTCTGCTCTCCCAACTCTATTTAATTGAGGTTTCTCTTTATTAATTCTTTACATTTTTCCTTTTTGATCACGATCTTTCTCTGAAAGCATTGCTGATCAAGAGTCAGGTTTTCTAATTCAGCAGCTTTTTTCCTTCATTGTCAGGAAAAGCCTTTCCTGGATGGATTGCCTCACATTGGAGGGAAAGTGCATAGACTGGAAACCTATTAAGGTCACATTTGAGTAACAAAGAGGGGTAGGAGGGAGAACTCTCAGGCACTTTTTATCTGAAGTCCATATGTTATCAAGATCATAAACATTGCAGGTAACTTTTTAACAGGCCTAGTTTGGATATCTTGGGAAAGCATATCATCTATCATCGGAGGTTGTTTACTTTAATTCTGGGAGATCTTTGCTTTCAGGTCACCAGATGATGTGCCGGTCCAGTCAGGGTTTGGTACTTTATTTAGGAGTGTTACGTGAATCCAAGAGTCTGTTCCTTGGAATTTGGCTACACAGGGTTGGTTAGCAGTACTTGATAGGGGCCTTCCCAGTGAGATTGAACAGAGTCCTTCCAGAGGTATCTTTTCTGGTTGTCAGCATCTCCAGATTGCAGGGTGTGATGCTTAAGGTCTTCTCTTGAGGGCCTACTGTGAAAAGATTCCTCTACCAAAAATAACATGGTTATTTTTAATAGAAGCAATTAGGCCTTTGCAACATTGAAGTATTTTCCCTTTTATTAGTAGTGGGTCAAAAGAAACAAGAGCCAGGTGTGTTGGGGCATCCGGTGACTATCTTCAGGGGTGAGAGTTTATTAGTTCCAAAAGGGTGGATCTGAGATTTAGAAGGACCAGTGACAATACTTTTGGCCAAGGTATTTGGAGGGCCTCTACAAATTTTGCCAATTCAGTCTTAATAACACATTAGTGTGTTTGACTAAACCAGAGGATTGAGCGTGGTAGGCACAGTGAAACTGACCAAGCACCACAAACTTGTCAAAGCACATGGCTAGTAAAATGGATTCTTTGATCACTATGAAGTTTGAGAGGAGTTACCCAGGTAGGGATACTCTTTTCCAAAAGACTTTAGCTGTAGAAGAGGCAGTAGCCTATCTGTAAGGGAAGGCTTCAGTCCATTGTGAAAACAGACCATGACTAAAACATATTTACATCAATTACATGGAAGAAGCTGTATGAAATTCATCTGCCAGACCTTGAATGGTCCATTAAGCAGTTTAAAATGTCCAAGAGCAGTACAAACAGGCTTCCCTGGTTTGTACCTTGGACAAGTGGAACAAGTGAGATAGGTGCTTTTTGTGGCCTTATTAATGTTTTCCCACCAATACTGATTCATGAAGGCTCTCATTTTGTTGAGTAGACCAGTGGTTTAATGCATGTTCGGTGGTGAAGAGTGGGAATTTTAGAGTCTTTGGTAAAACTGGCTTGATTTGGTCCAAACCAGAGCTTTCTCTTTTTATCAAACCAACAATTATTGAATTTCTAATCCTGTTTTTCTTTTTCTGAGGTCAGTTGTGGATCTTCTTTATCCAGTTTTCCTCAATTATAATTTGGGGAAATATCCCTTTAAGCCATGAGATAGGTTTGACTGTTTTTCATCCCTTTAAGAATAGCATTCCTTGCAGAAGTATTAGCAAGGTGATTTCCCTTAGCTTCCAAAGAGTCAAGTTTAGAATGCACCAATCTTAATAATAGCTAGAGTTGCAGGTAAAAGTATTGCATTTAATAATTCCTGAACATAGGGACCATTTTAAATTTTATTTCCACTGGAAGTAAGGAAGCCATATTGCTTCCACAACATTCCAAAATCATGAGCTACTCCAAAAGTATATCTGCTATCATTATAAATATTGGCAGTTTTGTCCTTGGCTAAAGTACAAGCCCCTGTAAGAGTGACTAATCCCGCCTGCTGGACTGAAGTAGCCATAGGTAATGATACTGCCTCAACAACACCAGAAGAAGTTGTAATAGCATACTTAGCACAATACTTACCATTGTCACCTTTTAAATAAGAACCATCAGTGAACCATGAGAAATCAATATTACCCAGTGGAATTTCCTGTAGATCATTGAGAGGAGTCAGGAGGTGGTGCATCAGCGTTAAGCAGTCATGAAGGACTTTCATTGGTTGGAGGGAAGAAGAGTAGCTGGGTTAAGGTTATTACAGTGCAAAAGAATTATGTGAGGAGCACTTAACAAAAGGATTCCATAGGAGGTGAGGTGGATGGCTGAGAAATGTTGAGTGTGATGAGAATTCCAGAGAGCTTCTACTGCATGAGGTACAAAAATGGTTAAAGGCAATCTCACAATGATTTTCTCCATGGCCTTGACCAAAAGGGCAGTGGTCATAGTGGCTCTAAGGCGAGGGAGTTATCCCCATGCCAAGAGTTCAGTTGCCGGCTGTAATAACCTATGGGTCCGTGGTGGTCTCCATGTTTTTGTGTGAGTACCGCAAGTCCATTCTCTTCCTTTTTATATATGAAAAGGAAAAAGGAAATCTGACGTTGAGATGCCCAAGGGCAGTGGGTTCATCAAGCTCCTTTTTAAAGCCTTGAAGGCTATGTTGTCAGATTCTGCCCATAAAATTGGATTAGGGTTGGTATTGTTGAGTAAAACATAGAGGTTTGGCAATAAGAGAGAATTTTACAAGCCAAGTTCAGCAGAGAAAAACCTTTCAGTTGGCACTTACTTTTGGGTTTTGGGAAACTTAGAACACCATGAAGTCTATCTGGATCTAGGTGTAGCCCTTGTTCTGATATCAGATGCCCTAAATTTTCAACCTGGTTTTGCCAAACTGCAATTTTCCTTTGGATACCTTATGTCCTTTTAAGGCTAAAAGCTTTAGCAAGTGGATACTATCTTCCTGTTAGGAGGTTTGAGAGGGAGAGCAAAGAAGCAAATCATCCACATATTGCAACAGAGTAGAACCTCTAGGGAACTTTATGTCATCCAGATCAGCTTTCATGATTTGCAAGAAATAAGGACTCTCAGTATAACTCTGAGGCATTACTGTCTAGGTAAATGGTTTTACTTCTCAAGTGAAGGCAAAAAGGTATTGGCTAGCTTCCTCAACTGGAATACTAAAGAATGCAGTGCATAAATCAATTCTAGTAAATAATTTGCCTCCATTGAGAATGAATGTTAGTAGCATATGAGGGTTAGAAATAATGGTGTTGAGGGATAACAATGTTGTTTATTGCTCAGAGGTCCTAGACAAACCTCTACCCTTGGTCCTAAGGTTTCTCACTGGTAAAATGGGAGTGTTGCAGGGGCTCATACAAGGGATAATGAGGCCTTGCTTCTTGTCATCTTCTATTATGGACTTTATGCCTTGAAGGCCTTCTTTACTTATAAGGTATTTATTGATTAATTCTGGGAAGAGGTTTAGAGGGGTTTATTTGAATTTTGATAGGAGGTACACTGTGAATTTTGCCAACACCAGTTAGAGATTTTGCCCATAAGAAAAGTGGTAACTGATTCAATAGGGCAAATGATCAGTGTTACCAGAATCAGTGTTGCCAGAAAATTAGCTGGTGGTTGCCCAAGCCTGATCATGGGCTGGTCTCCTGGTTGTAATTCTAGAGACATTTTAGGACTTTCCCAATTAGTGGTTTTCATCCAGTGTCAGGTCTGGCCTTGACTGACAGGCATATGAACTAGTTGGTATGAGGAAACCAGGTTGATAAGTTTGAATGACTGTATTAAATTTGTCAACAAATCTGTGAGGATCTTTGGTTACTTTAGGAAAATCTTTGACTATGGCTTGTAGTTCAGTTTTAGTCCAGGGAGTATACAAAATTGAGAGCTGAGCCTCTGGATCCTCAGAAGGCTTAATTTTAAAGGGACTGGTTTTGAAATTTCAGAGGAAAAGGAGAAGTTTGGTGGCAGACTTAGTATGGGGGATTTGAGAGAACAGTGGAGGTGTAGGTGGCATAGAAAGGAAGGAAAAAGATGGTGTCGGAAGTAGAGTCTGGCCTTGAGGAGCCCGGGAAGAGACAAAATGGTGCCAGAGGTGGAGTCTGAGACAAAGAAGCCAAAGAAGAAGAACCTGAGGCTTCAGGAGCCACTTTATCTTTCTTTGATCACTTGTTAGACTTAGTTAAAATCTTATTTTTCAGAGAGGCAATTTAGACTCATGATAATGTTGGGGCACCTCAAAATAGGAATCGAAGTAAGCATTCCACTCAGTTCTGGAAATTTTTGAGCTATTGCAATGCAGTTCATTTTTAAGGAAATTGAATTTGGAGACTTCAGAAGTTACCCATAATGGCCATTGATATTCTTAATTGCCTTTGGTCAGTTCAGTCCATTTAGTTAGAAATGTGCACAGGAAGGACTATGTTATTTAAACATAAAATTTTCTGGAGTAAGTAAGGGGGACACCCTCATAATACTTAGATAACTAGGGTTCCATTTCCTAGTTTTTCCTCTAGAGCAAAGAACAATTTTCAAACAGCTTACAGCACTAAAAGCTTAATTCAAACAGCTTGTAAGCCAATCCCAGCAAGTCTTAAGGAGGCAGCTTGGTCCAGGAGGAGCCAGAACAAAGGCTTTTTTTGTGTTTTTTTAAAGCCATTCTCCAGAAGACAGCACTTCCAGAGGAACAGGCTAAAGACTGAAAAACCCAGTACTGTTTCAGAGGAGCAGCCTCTGTTCCCAAAGGAATGGGTGAAAGACTTAGCTTCAGGAGAGGCAGCCCCTGTTCCAAAGGAAATAGACTGAAGGCTAGGCAGTTTCAATGAAACAGTCTAATCTCAAAATCAAACCGAAGTGTCAAAAGAGTACTTGCATAAATATATCCTGAATAAAGCCTGGAGCGCTTGAAATGGAAAGAGGGTGTGAGCTTGGATTCAGAGAAAGTTGTGCCTTCAAACTCCAGGGTCAATAAGAAAAGCAGTGAGGGACAATGGGCTCAATTGTGGGTATTGCACCTGCTTTCTTACTAACCTCTGGGCCACTGAGAGTCTTCTTTAGTCCCTGTACAAGCCACCAAAATATTGACCTGAAACAAATAGACTGCCAGATACTTCTTCAGGAAAGGTGAATTTATTCAGGATCAGCAGAGAATTTCAATTTGGGGTCTGCAGCCATGGTGAGTTTCAGGCAAGTCCCTGCACAGCAAGGGGAGAAGAATTCTTTTATAGAGGGAAAAGGAAGCTGGGAGGGCTACAGTAAACAGAGTCCTTTGGCTTTTCTTTGGCTGAGTTATTGCCAGGAGAGAAAAAGAGTCTTTCATCTTACTGTTGAGCTCTGCTGTTGTCACAAGGTGTGAGAGCTCCCTTTCTGGTCTCCCAACTCTATTTAATTGAGGTTTCTGTTTATTAATTTTTTATAATAATAACTATAAAATAATTGTTAATTACTACGATTTTCAGTTACAAGTTAATCATCAACTATATTTATTACACATTTTCATCCCCCCCATTCAAATCTTAGATCCCATTTATGACTTGAACATTTTAAAAAGTACTATTGAATAGAAGAATACATGTTAGAAAGATAATAAGCTTCTTTAAGCTTATTCACATTTAGGGAAAGGGAAAAAGAAGTACATATGGAGAAGCCATTCTAAGTGGAGGAGGAAACTAGGATTGAGTATTTGAATAAAAGAAAGGAGAACTATCAGAATAAAAATGTAGTATAAAAAATAGAATATTGCGAAGTATCAAGCAGAATGAGGAACGAGAAAAGGACCTTTTTGTCTTTTCTCTGCAGATTAGTAGATGGGTAGTAATCTAAGCCAAATTTCTAGTGACTACAGAGGAAATGAGTGAGCAGGGTCTAGGAAATAGTCATTTAAACAGCTTGCAGTGAATGGTATTAGCTCAATATTAGCTTTAGGAGCAATAGAGGGTTTCAGTGTCCAGACTTTCAGAGTCTCCATCAGTTTTATGTTATCCACAGGAAGATCAGTAGTCTCTGTTTATATTAGATATTCTTTCTACATGAAACATTTGTATTTTAAAATTTTCTTGCCTTGATACTGTGAAGACACTATGGTCAATAGATCGAGTATATTTTGAAGAAAATAAACCCTACTGGACCCTTTCAGAAGATTTTGAAATTTTGGTTAATGGTCCAAAGCCAGCTATCTTTAGGAATATGCAAGAGCTTGAAGCAGTCTATAGAAAACATAGAAGAAATAATGGTATTACTTGAAAGATAAACCTGACTTCTTTTTCAAGAGTTAATATACCAATAAATTCTTTGGACTAAATTTCAGTTATGAACATAGTTTTTTTTAAAAAAAGAGTATTCTTGCTCCATTCTCAAAGAGCATCATAACTCTAACACTTTTCTTTCTTTCTTTTTTTTACTTTCCAAACACAGAGAACCTACCTCTTTCAAAAAGTACCAGGTCTCTAATTGGAGTCTCTTTGTTCACCTTAAGCAGAGTATGACTTAGGAGCAGAGCTGGCAGATGGCTGAATATTCCTCTCTTCTTTATTCTCTCATTTTTGGTAGGAGTAAATTAAAATTTAGCTCATAGACAACAATGTTTTTGGTAGCTGGGTTGTCTTTGTATTTCAGAATTTGGGGAGGGGAAGTTTAATTGACATGTTTGGCTATTAGTGAAGAAAAGTTGAATTTTGAGATGTCTAAACAGCTGATTAAAAAAGCAGGGAATATTGAACTATTTTCTTAGTTTCCAAAGATTCTTTGTGACTACGTGGTAGGCATCATAAAAGTTTGCTTATTATTAGGGCATGTAGTCTAACATGGCACTTTCTAGTCTTTAAATTTTGAGGGAGTTATAACTTTTCTTCAAAAGTTAGGAAATATATTAGCAAAGTATTATTTTGGCAGGACTAGTGAATAGCTGATGTTTTTGCTTAACTTGAAGTTATTCACTTTCTCTTTGGTAACAGCACCTTGATTTTCTTAGGGGATCACATCTTCTACATGATTACTACATGTTGTTCATAAGGATCTAACACTATTTCTGGGTTTATGGATGGACAGACTATTGCATCTTCTGGCTCAAATGATTGGTTCAGGGTTAGTCATGTGACTTAACCACACCCAATAAAACTTTTCTGGAACTAGTAGGAAGAGAGCATTTTTCTCTCCACTAGTAGAGTTAGCAGTCAGGATGATGTAAGCTTGAATCTTCTGAGGGCGTCTGAAATCTGAGAATAAAGTCTTTAAAAAACAAAGCAGATTTTATGCTAAGTGAAATAAATCATATGGAAAAAGAAAAATATCATATGATTTACACATATATAGAATATAAAAAATCCCAGTAAATAAACAAAACAGAAACAAGCAAATAGATACAGTGAACAGATTGGTGGGTTACTAGAGGGGAATGGGGTTGGGGGTGGATAAAATGGGTAAAGGGGGTCAGTTGTATGATGGCAGATGGAAACTAGACTTTTGGTGGTGAGCATGCTGTAGTGTATAAAGAAGTTGAATTATGTTGTACACCTGAATTTTATATAATGTTATAAACCAAAGTTACCTCAATTAGAAAAAAAATCTGTCACTGCACAGTATAAATTAGAAAAAAAATTAAAGAGCTAATTTTGTGCTTAAAACAAAAGCAAAAGCAAAACAAAACAGAGCCAAGAGATAAAGAGAGACCAAGTCCTGAAAACATCATTTGAATCCTGGAATCAGCCATATCTGATTTTACAGCCATGGATTTTCTTTTAATATCACATGAGCCAGAATATTCTCTTTTTAGCTTAAACCAATTTGAGTTAGGTTTTAGATATGTGCAACAAAGGGAGTTCAGACTGATACCAGGAAAGACCTTTCAGAAATACAAACAACTACCATTTTTTATCACCATAATTTAATTAAAAAAACATTTTCACAAAAGATAGGAAGAATTTATTGTCTTTTAAGACAATTCTTTAAGATAGAAATAATTTAATAAAATTATTGCTCTTAATGTTCTCATTTCTTGGCAAGCAAGTTAAAACGGCACTGAGGAGCAGCGGGTCTAATAGAATAGTAATGGAACTGAGACTCAAGGGACAAGGATGTAAGTCTCACTTCTACCAGTTAGTATTGGTGATTCTCAAGGAGTTACTTAAGTTCTCTGCATTGGTGCCCTCTCGGGTTTTAACTGGAGTAAGTGATTTCTGCATAGGTACCCCATATGCTTTTTATGAGGAGAAAGGTAGGCTAGTTTACATGAGAATGTTCAAAAGTTTCAAGTCACCATAATGCACATTTTTTAAAACATCTTTATTGGAGTATAATTGCTTTACAATGATGTGTTAGTTTCTGCTTTACAACAAAGTGAATCAGTTATACATATACCTATGTTCCCATATCTCTTCCCTCTTGCGTCTCCCTCCCATAATGCATATTTATTTCTTACTTATGATTATGACTTGAGGACTAGATAAATTTTAATTTAATCTCTAGTGACTTTGGCAAATTAAGCTGTGCCTCTTCTTTCAAAGATTAAAACATTTGTAACAGTCACTACACTATATGCTTTCAAATTTTGGCTAACATTTTGGGCACAATTTTATTTTGATATTAAAAGGTGCACTTGTACTGAGTATGTTAGAGTTAAATGCAATAAAGTGATTTTTTTAAGAATGTTCACATTGTGTGAAAAAAAGAACATATGTTTTATGGGCTAATTATGTGTTGTGTAGAAAAGTATTTTTTTTGTTGTTCATAGCTATGTTTTGAAGGATTGTCAGCAAGCCATATCATAAACACTGTTACAATGAGATTTTTGTGCATGAATAAATCAAGCTGTTTTCTATACTCAGCAATTTTTTTTAAAAAAGACAGACTTGTTTTAAATGAGTTTGATGACTAGAGTAAAACCGTTGACTTTAAATAATTTCAACAGACAAAACATCTGATTTAGTGAAGTCCAGTGTTTCTTTACCAGGAGGCTATTCTCTTTGGCTTTGTTACTTTAAAAGTTCTAGACACTAGACTGAGCTCCTGTGCATTCTGGGCCAAAGGAGAGAAATGTGGGTGTGTTTCTGTGGAAGAGAACCTGCTTCATAGTGGAGGACTTGCATCACATCCAGTCACATTTGGCAGAAGTAAGAGGGAAAACAGGAAAGCAGATGAAGCCATTGCTGAGATTGCTCTTGATGCCCCCAAGCCTGCACAGTGTGTCTGTTCACATTGTCTGCTTACTGACTGCTTGCCATTAGGATGAGTGTTTCTCCTTCTCTGTTTGCCTTTGAAGTTCCCTATTGCCAGGACCAGAGGTAATGGACCATTTTGCACAGTATATAGGAGCAAAGTGAAAGTAGCAGTTTCTCCTTCAGAAATCTACTGAAATATCACCTGCAGTGAGCATATGTTTGGCAACAACAAGGTCATATACTTGGCCATTTAAACAGTTTCATCAAAACCAAGGGCCCCAGTTTTTTTAGGGCTACAACTTCAATTATGACTTGGCCCAAATACTTCAGCACCTTTTTTTTTTTTTTTTTTTTTTTTTTTTTTTTGTGGTACACGGGCCTCTCACTGTTGTGGCCTCTCCCTTTGCGGAGCGCAGGCTCTGGATGCACAGGCTCAGTGGCCATGGCTCACGGGCCCAGCCACTCCGCAGTATGTGGGATCTTCCCAGACCGGGGCACGAACCCGAGTCCCCTGCATCGGCAGGCGGATTCTCAACCACTGCGCCACCAGGGCAGCCCTCAGCACCTTTTTAATGCAGGCAGCTGTCAATCAGGTGGGCACTATTTCATTTTAATATTTTCCTGAATTGAGCTGACTTACTAATTCTACCTGTGCTGAATGTCTTCCATAACTGTGCTTTGCTATATGGATTTAGCTGCTTGTAGGCTCCAGTGATAAATAGTGTGGTAGATGAAGCACGTGGACTCTGGAGCCATATTATCTTGAGGTTCAAATCCCAGTTCTAACACTAATTAGCTGTATGATTTTGGGAAACTTACCTAATCTCTCGGTGCCTCAGTTTCCTTACATGTAAAATTGGGGCAAAGGTTGGTTATGAAGATCAAATAAACATAAGTGACTGGCATATTGTAAGGAGTCCATCAGTGTAAATTATTATTAAGATTTTCATTATTGATTATGATTAAACTTTGATACATCATTCAATCCTTTTTTGCTGATCCATGATATCATTACACAATGATTCTGGAATGTTTATTGACTACATATGTTATGTCCATATCATTGTGATAAGTGCTGTTGAAGATAGCACTGTGTCTTATGTGGTGTGTGTTATGCAGTGTCCTCTGTCTAGTGACTGGTAGAACTAATACTTGAATTTGGCTTTTGACTGAATCCTATGCCCTCTGACTTACGTGACTGTATGTGGCATAAAGGTAAATGTGATGGAAGTGGGCAGGATTGACATAGCTCAGTAGTGTGCAAGGGCAACCTGGCTGATTCAGCTGGGCTTGCTGGAGTCATGACCACACAGCAACTCCTCAGCTATGTTTCTGTTCTCAGGGTTATCTTTGAAAAGAATTTTTAAAAATTGCCACAGTGTTAGTTTCTGGGGATATTCCCAAAGGGAACATGCTGTCTACTTTACTTATAGGGCAACAAAGTGTCTATCTTATTTACAGAGATGGAAAGAGAAGCTTGCTTCAGTTTTCCTGGTGATGGACACAGCTTCCTAATATGGAAGGACATTCTGATTTTGTTTATATTTGTGATAGTCTAATTTAATTTCCTTTTCTTTCTCTTAGAAAGCAAAATATTCAAATCTTTCCTTGGGGAAAACGGTGAGGAAAAGAGTGCCTGTTGTCTTAGAGTCTGGTCTAAATCTTTCCTGCAGACTAGCCTTTGAACTACAATTACTGCTGCTTCCAGGCAGTTTTACAGGCATAGGCGATCTAAATTTTACATATCTGAGAAAATAAATTAGGGCCTTCTCCAGATGATGCTCCCTGAACTATAAATCTCCTTTGCAGTTTCAAATTCTATCTATATACCTTGGCATTAAAATTCATTCACTAAGGTAAGTTGGGCTAGAACAGGTGTAAGCAATGATCACGGTTAATATAAAGAGGACAGAGAAAAAGAGATAAAATGGAAACAACAGAAACAGAATGAAGAAACTGGAGAGAATTAGGGGATAATATGAAAATAAACATATGAGAATGATTTATATGAAGAATTTGGTTGAAAAAACAGAGATGAGAACTCATGGTTTTAAATCAGATCTCTTTATATGAATCACAGTGAACAAAAATGTATTCAAGTTAGATTTTAGCTAAGAAAGTAGATGCTGAGGTTTAGCATTATTTCCTGAAGTTATTATTAGCATCAACAGTAAGCCTTCATTTATTGCATCAAGGCCAAAATCAAGGTATTGTACTTGAAACAAAGATGGGACTAAAGCATTGAAACCAAGGGTTTACCATCACCTAAAGCTATGAGCTTAGACCAGTGGTTCTCAGGTTGAAGCCTAAACTGAATCATATGGGGGACTTCTAAAACCACAAATTACTAGGCTTCAACCCAGAATTTCTTATTCAGTAGGTCTAGAGAGAGGGCGCAAGAATTTACCTTTATGACAAGTGCCCATGTGATGCTGATTGACGGGAGGCCATACTTCGTGAACCAGGGGCTTAGCTCATCATTGGGACCTACATGAGCCTCCTTTTCCTCAGACAGAGAATGTGACAGAAGACTGTCTACCACTATAGTATTTATGTGTGTGAAGTCTTTTAAATGTATGTATTTTCTTAAAAAATTTCTTTCATCTACATCTAAGACTATTTCATTGATTTGGCCTACTTTACTGGGAACATAATCAGATTATTCTAGTACACCAAGACTGTCAGTGGTAAATTCCAGTGTCCTTTTGGACATTTTGTATTATCAAAAATGGACATAAATTTTATTATTTTGTTTTTTGAGGAGGCAGAATATTGGCTCTCATGTCTTTTAAGATAGTCTGTCTATGGCTATGCTTTCCTCTATCTTTTGACAGTTAGGAACATGGAAAATACTCTTGCATTAGGTGAATTCTGAAAATACTACTTCCACAGATCATTGATAATCCATTTTTCAACTTCTCAGAATTCCAGATCACCAAAAGGTACTACCCCTCCAAATAGTGTTATGTTTTTTACTCATACACAAATTTATAATCCTAAACACTTTACAAATGACCTATGGAGACTCCTATAGAGATTATATGGAGTTCTAAAGAACAAAAATGTTATTAATTTAAAAGTAGTGGGAATTTGAATATATTATAATCTAATCCTCAATTCTCTGTATAGATATATATTCAAGAATAAACACTTTAGACGTCTGAGGAAATCAAATTATTATTTGCAATATTGGAGGAATATTCTACATGTTTAAACATGTTTTGAGTCACACTATGTTCTATGCCAATTGCTGAGGAAACACATTTAAATGAAAGATTGATCCGAGTTTTTAAAAAGCTTAAAATAGATGAAGAAGACACAAATAACTAATTATGTATGATACAATGTGCAGTCATCCGTGGGAGTATGTGCAAAATGCATGAGAACAGATAAATGGGTATAAAAATAGAGTATAAATGTGAAATCATTTCTAGAAAGAAATACCTCATAAGTTACCAAATAAGTATTAAATTATGTAGGCTATTCAAATTCAGACAGACTGTTAGCTTTGGTGGGGCTAAGCAGCAGAAATAAGAAACTGTCAAAAATTTCTAAGGGATTTTTGTTTTGCATATTATTGAGGCTTAAATAAGGATACTTATATTTTGAGTACCATGTCTTTCCATCTATCCTTCCCTCTTTCTAAATGGGTCTAAATGGTTCAATGTATTTGAAATATATAACCATTATAATTTACCATTATTCCTTAAATACATAAAGTGCTCACAATCTCTTAATCATAGATTTTTTGAATCTGGATTTAATAGTAAAAGTTGAAGCTGGAGGGCAAAGATGTTAAATTTAGTTCTTGAGACTATATAGTGTTGTTGAATATTAGAGCTAAAACTAAATTTAAGATCTTTTGATTTATAATATGAATGGAATTTCTTCCATGTGATATTGCTTCCTTTTGAAGACTGAAATAGAGTTGAGTTTTGAACATACTCAAAAGAGGAGTAGGCTTCAGATGAGGAGTTTCCTAGGCCTGGATTAGCAGTTGTGTTGGTGAATGGATCTGGGTTGGAGAGTAAATTGTTTGAAAAGTGGAATTTGAGTTAAAGTTTAGCAGTGAACCATGGAATTAGCCTCCTTTTAAGGAAATAAAGACTCTTAAATTTTTAAATATATTTTTGGAATGTTAAATTATGTCCTTTTGATCAGGGTTATCCCTGTGTGTGTGGTTTCCTGAACATAGCAATGGGTCTTTTCTTCTTCATTGACTAAGGTGGAAGTTACTTGTTATAGACTGAATTGTATCCCCTCAAAATTCATATGCTCAAGTCTTAACCTCCAGTGTGGCTGTACTTGGAAATGGGGTCTTAGAAGTTAAATGAGGGTATAAGGGTGGGACCCTAATCTGATAAGACTGGTGTCTTTATTAGAAGAAGAAGAGGCACCAGAGATCTCTCTTCCTCTGTGTGTGCACAGAGAAAAGGCCAGGTGAGGGCAAGCCAAGGAGAGAGGCATCACCAGAATCCAGTCCTCTGGCATCTTGATCTTGGACTTCTAGCCTCTAAAACTGTGAGAAAGTAAATTTCTGTTATTAAAGCTGTCTAGTTTGTGATATTCTATTATGGCAGCCTGAGCTGATTAATGTATTACTTAATAGTAAGAAATAACATGTCTTAATTCTACCTATTTGACTTTATTGTTCTCAACATCTATATATTATGTGACTAGATGAGATTAAAACTTACTTTTTTTCTAAATGGATTTTTCTAAAAACAGTTTTGAAAAGGACTTATAGGCTCCTTGGTTGAAAGGTTGGAAAGCAATTGTAAGAAACTACCTTGTGAAAAAGATGGGATGATTCTCTATAATAAGTAAACATGATGATGGACTTTTTGCCCTTGAAAATATCTAAATATTTATTCCCTGGATAATAAGTACTTCCTGGTGTATTTTAACTTTGTTTGCTCAATACACTTCTTAAATTCATATACAGCATGTGCTGTGACTAATGCAAACAGAGCAGCTATCAGATCCATTTCATTAAGAGATTAGATGGGGATGCTGTAAATTCCCCATGAAATTTTGATGTACAATTCATTCCTTAATTAAAAGCAAACAGCCTTGCTTTCTGGGATTAGGCCACCTAATTATGTATAAAAAGAGAGAGAATATGTTGATAAAGAGTATTTGAGAAAAAAGGGAAGAAAATACCACCAGAGTTTGCCCTAAATGAATGCCATCCCAGAAAGTGGAGTACAGGAATAAAAATCAGAAGCATTTTTGAATAATCTATTCTTCAGATTCCCCCAACTCATGAAGAATAAAAGTGGCTAATGCTCCAGTGAAAGGCAGGAGTTGAGCTGATGAGACTTTGGGAAAAATTACAGATACTGAGAGATCGTTGATCCAAACTATAGAGAACAACTTGCCCAAATTTCAAGGTTTTTTCTGACCTCCACTGCTAATTCACTGCGTAACCACAGGCAAATGAGTTAATCTTTCTGTGACTTCATTTATGCCTTTGTCAAGTGGAAATTATAACACCTCTTCACGGGAATATTTGGAGGTTTAATTAAATTAGTGCTTTGAGCTTCTTAGATGAATGTTGCTATAGAAATGCAAAGTGCAATTATTGAAGTCATTTTTCCTTTTCCTGTGTGAAACATGATGATTGAAACACATTTATTTTAATTGGAAAATTGACTAATTGTCTAAAGAAATGTTTCCTTATGGCATATGATACATGTAACTATAGGTCAAACCTCTTTATAATGAATTGGATCATAATCTATTTCTTTAAAAATTTTTAGGGCTTCCCTGGTGGCGCAGGGGTTGAGAGTCCGCCTGCTGATGCAGGGGACACGGGTTCGTGCCCCGGTCCGGGAGGATCCCGCATGCCGCGGAGTGGCTGGGCCCATGAGCCATGGCCGCTGAGCCTGTGCGTCTGGAGCCCACGGCAGTGAGAGGCCCGCGTACTGCCAAAAAAAATTATTTTTTAATTTGTATAATTTTAAAGGTTTTTTCCATTTATAGTTATTACAAAATATTGTTTATATTCCTTGTGTTGTCTAATACATCCTTGAGCCTATCTTACACCCATTAGTTTGTACCTCCCACTCTCCCATCCTATATTGCCCCTCCCCCCTTTCCCCATGGGTAACCACTAGTTTGTTCTCTGTATCTGTGAGTCTGCTTCTTTTTTTGTTATATTTACTAATTTGTTGTATTTTTTAGATTCCTCATATAAGTGATATCATACAGTATTTGTCTTTCTCTGACTTATTTCACTTAGCATAATGCCCTCCAAGTCCATCCATGTTGCTACAAATGACAAAATTTCATTCTTTTTATGGTCGAGTAGTATTCCACTGTATATATATGCCACATCTTCTTTATTTATTCATCTGTTGAATGACACTTAAGTTGCTTCCATATCTTGGCAATTGTAAATAATGCTGCTATGAACATTGAGGTTCATGTATGTTTTTTGAATTAGTGTTTTTGGCCATATACCCAGGAGTGGAATTGCTGAGCCATATGGTAATTCTATTTTTAGTTTTTTGAGAAACCTCCATACTGTTTTCCACAGTGGCTCCTCCATACTGTTTCCCATCAACAGTGTACAAGGGTTCTCTTTTCTCCACATCTTCCCTGACATTTGTTATTTATGTTCTTTTTGATGATAGCCATATTGACAAGTATGAGGTATCTCATTGTGGTTTTGATTTCCATTTCCCTTATGATTAGCAATGTTGAGCATTTTTTCATGTGCCTGGTGGCCATCTGCATTTCCTCTTTGGAAAAATGTCTGTTCGGTTCTTCTGACCTTTTTTTTTTTAAGGATATTATTATTATTATTTTTAACATCTTTATTGGAGTATAATTGCTTTATAATGGTGTGTTAGTTTCTGCTGTATAACAAGGTGAATCAGCTACACATAAACATATATTCCCATATCTCCTCCTTCTTGCATCTCCCTCCCACCCTCCCTATCCCACCCCTCTATGTGGACACAAAGCACCGAGCTGATCTCCCTGTGCTATGTGGCTGCTTCCCACTAGCTATCTGTTTTACATTTGGTAGTGTATATATGTTCATGCCACTTTCTCACTTTGTCCCAGCTTACCCTTCCCCCTTCCCGTGTCCTCAAGTCCATTCTCTACGTCTGTGTCTTTATTCCTGTCCTGCCCCTAGGTTCTTCAGATTTTTTTTTTTTTTTAGATTCCATATATATGTGTTAGCATACGGTATTTGTTTTTCTCTTTCTGACTTACTTCACTCTGTATGACAGTCTCTAGGTCCATCCACCTCACTACAAATAACTCAGTTTCGTTTCTTTTTATGTTCTGCCCATTTTTTAATTGAGTTGTTTTTTTGATGCTGAGTTGTATGAGCTGTTTATATGTTGGATATTAACCCCTTATCAGTCCTGTCATTTGCAAATATCTTCTCCCATTCAGTAGTTTGTCTTCTCATTTTGTCAGTGATTTCCTTTGCTATGCAAAAGCTTTTAAATTTAATTAGGTCCCATTTATTTATTTTTGCTTTTATTTTCTTTACTTTAGGAGAGAGATCCAAAAAAATATTGCTGTGATTTGTGTCAAAGAGTGCATAATCTAATTCTAAATTTAATGACAAAAAATGTAATCTGTGGCAAAAGACTTAGTTATTTCAAGAATTATTCAATATGTAAAAATTCTAATACCTTGAGGTAATAGCAGTGGAATCTGGCTTATAGTCTGGTCCAGAAATGTGATGACTCCCACACTACAATTTATTATTAATGTTTACTGTGAGATTATTCTGTATCAGACACTGTGCCAGGAAATATAAGGAATATAACTCATTGACCCTGTGCTTGAGGAGTCCACACTAACTTGGAAGAAACAAATAATTAAAATGTGATGTAATAATTTTGATAATATAAGATCAGTACTTTGAGAGAATGATGTTTTCTAAGCTTCAGAAATAAGGTGGTATTTTAAGTGAATTTTGAATGATAAATACAGATTTAGAGAGTAAGAGGTCAGTCTTAAATGTGAATTATGAGGAAAGGTATAAAACCCACCATTTAATCTGACTTGGAAAGTGGGGAGCTTGCTTGATCAGGAAGTATTCTATAAAGCCATAGCTGATGGACATGGCCCTTGGCCAAAGCAAAAAGTAAAGCTGATTATATAGGAGAGGAATCAGAGGTCAGTAAACAGAAGAGGTGTTTCCAAAGAGAGCATCTGTTTCTCTGGGCATGGACATGAAGATTAGAGGGTTGATTGAATAGAGCAGGAAACAGTGAGTGAACCAAACAAATTGGAAGATAATGGTTGAGAACAAATATCTGGAATAGCATTGATTTAGATTTTAGATATGATTAGATTTATTTATTTATCATAGTAATCTGATAATAGAAGGGACAGGTGTGTTTAAAGAGCCAAAGGTGTGGCAGAAAACAAGGTTGTGGATGGGATGGTATTTTTGTTAACTGAGGTAGGAAGGAAAAATAGATTTCGGGGCAGGTGAAGGAAAGATAAGGCTTTTGGTTTGAAACATACTGAGTGTGAGGTGCCTGTGAACTATCTATGGAGAAATATAAACATGGAAACATAAATGTTCCGTTTACTCATTTGTGAAATCAGAATGATATGTTTTGCCCTCCATATTCCATAAGGATGTTGTAAGGCCTTACATGAAAGAATAGAAATGAAATAGCCTTGAAAAATGGAAAACAATGAAATGGAAAGGGTTCTTTATATTTGTTTAGTGTACATTTCCTAAGGAAGAATGGCAAAAAAAAAAGCTAATAATAAATTAATTATACATTTTAACCACTTTTCTGGGCCAGACTTTACCTGAAGGACAAGAATGTCATTTGAATATAAGAACTCATTACCTATACGAAAACATGTTCAACTTCTTTTTCAAAGTGTACTACATCTTCCAAGAATAGTTTCTAATGGAGTTTAATAAAGACATTGCAGATATTTATTTTTATTTTTTTTGGTTCATATCAGAGTGGAAGTTAATGAATGTCTTCTTAAGTACTTTGGGGAACAAAAAGTAATCAAACAAAATATCACTGATGGAAGCAGCCTCAATTATCTACTCAGCATGATTTTATCTGCATAAACATGACTAGAGTTATTTTTTTAATAAAAATTATTTTTATTTTCTGTAGCTGTTGATTCCATGCATATCAACCACAATAGCTTCTAAACCAAGGCAAGTGTTACAATCTTTTCTTTTGTTGTTTATGCGTTGCTGTGGTAGCTAATTTCAGAAGAGGAGTTTGCAGTTAAATTTGATGGAGCACACTACATCTCCTCAATTCCAGTCAGATTCTAATGGTGCTGCTAAAAGGCTGTGTTAGAACTATAAGAGAATGTTCTCCAGACTCCAGTAGATGTAGGACAGGCCTCATAATAGAGACTCTTGGCCACTAAATGTGGCAAGAATGTGCTCTAAAGCTGGATCACAAAAAAAAAATAATTGGATTTGGTCCAAATATAAAAAAAGTCCCTTTAGAGGTTTTGTTTTGTTTTGTTATTAATAGGGAACAACTTAATCTTGCATTCTTCTGAAGAAAAAAATTACAGGTAATACTAGGATGTTAATTTCTTTCCTCTCTGAAACAAGTTAAATTCTTGAGTATTGCAAGACAGGTCACTGACATTCAGTGCTTGTCATAAAGATGCTTAATAAATTTGGGATTAAAATTTCATTGACATAGTGGTGATCTTTTGGGTCATGACTTTCTTTGAAAATGTGATGAAAGCTATAAGTCCCCTACATAAAAGAATGTACAAGCACACACTAAATTTAGCATATATTTTCAGGGAGTTCAGTCATCATCAGAAGTGTATCCTTGAACTCCCAAGTTAAAAAAACAAAAAATAAACAAAACAAACTTCTGAATAGAGAAATATTAAGAAATATTTGATCCATGGATTTCTAGGAATGGAAAGGAAGAGGTAAAACTTTTTGTGTGGATCAGATGGTGACATTTCATTCCTTGACTGAATTTACCTTGACTATCCCACCTAAAAATCTCCTATCCCACCCTGCCCCTATTAAACACCCAGTCACTGTTTATGAGATAGAATTATTTCCTTTATAGCAGTTAGTACAATCAAAACTTACTTTTCATTAATATTTTTGTTGCTGCTTGTTCTTACTAGAATGTAAGCCCATGAAGACCTTTAAAATGGCTAATGCTTCTTTTCATCAGCTCATTTTTTGCTCCATTTTCAAGACTTTTGTCATAAAGTATATACTTTCTGATAATGTCTGAATGATATGCGCTATTTCCAAGTCTGAACTGTGGTAAGAATGATATTTTATGGCAATATTTTAATTATTTTTTAAAAAATGTGTGCACTCTCTTCTGGGAGGACTATAGCTTTGGTAGGGATGTAACTTTGTACTGAGCTGCATATGTGTGTATGGTTTACCAGCAGATTTCTTGCAGCTCTATTCCTGAGATCTCTTTCGTATTCACCATTTTGCTTCATATCTCTAACTATGAATAACGTTTTAAGATGGTTATAGTTATGAAAAGTACTGTGTACTCTTGACAAGGTACAACTTTATGTCCTTTTTATATTATTTTCAAGTCATGTTTAATAATAATTTATACTTGTAAAACTTATTTGGCAATCAATGAACTGAGCTTCAAAGAGGATATGTTTTCTGCCAATTAGTTTGATGCTTTGGAGACAAGGCAGACTCCAAACATGATTAAAGTTCCTCTAACCCTGATGAAGAGGGGTAAACTATATCACATAATATTAAGGTATGATTCAGAAAAATCAGCCTAGTAAAGTCAGTTTGGGGAGGATTTCTTTCTGACCGGTTAAATAGTAGAGTAAACGCTTTTCTTTATTCAAGAGATTGCCATCAATTGAATTCATCATTTGATAGAAAAATAACTAAAAGAGTTTGGTGAAGTTGGTTTTTCTTCCATCAGCTAATGTTTTCACAGTGTTTTTTCTAGTTCGAGTTCAACAATTCAAATGAACACATTTTATTAAGCTCAAGACCTTTTATGAAGTCACTGATTATGACAAACTATCAGCTAAGAGATTTACGCTGAGCTTACTTAATTTTAGAAACAGAAATCATTCCATCATCTTGATTTCAGTATGGATACAGCCTACTGAACTGAATGATATTTAGTGCCTCTGAGCCTTTCTAGAAATGACTGTTTCTAACTATGAGCAGTCAGAGATTAAGGCTTTGTATCATCCTATAGCATCTAAATTTTAATTAATGCTCCCTGCCTATTGTGCTAGGTAGACCACTTTTAGTAGCTTTTCTCATGGTCCACTAATCATGTGATGATGGAGAGGCAAAGTATGCTTTGTCTATAAATTCACATTCTTTTATATTGTCATAGGAACTCAAATTATACGCTTAGTAAAGGATATAATCATACCTACCTTGTCAAGTCAGCAAGATGCCATTTTTTATTCTTTTTCAAAAATATCCATATTTCTAGAAGGCTTGCTTTTAGAAACTCTGTAATGTCAATAATTTTTCATATTTGCTCTAACTCGAAGGGATGCTTTGAATTTTGCTATCAGTTGCATTCAAATTTAGCATGTGTACAAAGAAACAATTTGGTAATCCTGAGTGCTCAGATAGGGTTTTTAAAAAACCTTTTTAAGGAGAATAAAGCTAAGGGATTATTATATATATATATATATATATATATATATATATATGTATAATTATACATACTATAGATTATAATATGTATAATTATATGTATATATAATTTACCTTAGTAGAAAAATAACTGGTTTCATTTATTGATGAACATAAGTACAATTTTATATTTATACTTTTAAAATAATTCTGTTTGAAAAATTTGTAATTTTAAGTTTGGTAGTAATTTTCAGATATAAGCGCCATTTTCTTGTTAGGACTAAGAATCAATTTTATGAAGAAAAGATTTCATCAGAGAATACTATAGATTATAACAATGAAATGACTCTATGAGTATGGTGATAGGAACCAGAGATTCCGAGTTCATGGTAAATCTTATCACAGCCTTATCACTATATGGAATGTGGCATATAGGCACTTGTCATTATTTTCTTTTTTATCTCTACATATTGGTAATGCACTAACACACTGTCATTTTCTGAACTCATAGATGTAAGTGCAGGTGCAAGTAATAAATATTATGATTCAAGTGCCACAAATACAAATGTCACACAAACACAGTCAGACCATGATCATATTATTATTTAAATGACATGGAAGTTTGTTAATGATATGGTTAATTCAGAAAATTCCAGTAACACAGTTCACTTAGAATTAAGACTTTCTGTGCTTGGATTTCTTTATGGATTGGATTATGTGTATGATTTTAAAATAGTCATTATTTCCCTCATAAAATTTATTTTATTTGTTGGAGATTAAAAAAAAACAGTGATTAGAGTAAGGTCTTATTTATTTCAGGCACAAACTGATAATAATTTATTAAGAAAAATGCTTTGAAACTAAGTGTTTAATGCAAATTACATTTTTAAATCCATGTCAACCCCACATCTAGTGACAATAATAAAATCTGTGCCTGCTCTAGCAGCACATACACTATAACCTGGATGTGGTGATGATCCCTTACATAGAAAACAATAAAGTGCTTTACAAGCCGTACATCTCACAAAAAAGCTGTGATCATTGAGGTTTTGAATTTACGTGATATGTTACATTATTTTTTTAAAAAACAAGTAATGAAGACCCAGATATCTGCTAGAGGCCATCTACTAAAAACTCATGCATTTCTGAAATTGACTTTCTTTCTTCATACAAACTCTTGATGTACAAAGTATTGGCTGATTATTTTTGTGGTGTGTGTACAATGACAAGTGAGTCCCATAAATTTTCTAACTTTCAAAAGCAGAGGAGAACATATATAAATGTTTAAAAGAGAAGACAGCATTGCAGAAGAACCCAGAATGGTCATTAAATCATGCTAACTTTTTGTAGGCAAAAAAAGAAATCTTTGTTAAATTTTAACAATTTTGAGATTGAGTTTTTCATACTACAGTTTTGACAGTGAGATATTTGAGAATGATGTTTTACTTGTGACATTTGAAATGAATTACTCTTAAGTATTTCTTTATACAGTGCCTTATCTGATTTATTATACCCTTACTTTACAAAGGAAATGATGATATTATGTATGTGTGAAACTAAACATTAACAACAGTTTAAGTTATATATTATTTATTATAGAATATACTTTTTAAATTGTAAAACCAACCCACACTAGTTTCCATAAAACTGCCTTAGGTAAGTATGTGGAAAGTACCTCCAAACTCAGTGATATGTTTTATGTATATTGATTATATGTTTTTAGTGTTATTAACATAAAATATTATTAAAGCTTTATTTTTTGGTTACAGTATTTCTGCACACAATGAATCAGGGTAACAGGGGTTTGCCGTCCCATCTTGTTTTCTAAATTGGTTATTTATACAATAAACCACACAGACAACTTCCAAGTTTTCCCACAATTTTCTTTTGCACAAATCTTGCCAGTAGCTCTTCAGAATTTATAAGTCTAGATGACATTACAGAAATTTTATTTTTAAGAGTTTTCACATGTGCTTCCTGTACTTTTAGAGTCCTAACACAAGAAATTACATTATTGCCAGTTGTGTGTAAAATTTAAATTAAAACATTAATATATTTAATTATAAAGAACAGAATTTGAATGTGTAATATATGAGTAGAGTCAAGTCAGTTGTAACTCAACTGCATCTTTGCAAGCAACTATATGGGTTGCTTTCAGTGGAGTGATCAGAATAACTCATCCTTACTGAATCAATTTTAAACTTGGGGTAAAATAAAGATTCTATGTAAGGAATCTGGTTTGATTTTCTTTTTAGTTTATAATGCTTATGTAAAGGGGTAAGCTGAGAAGATACTTCCTTTTGACCACTCTTGAAAAGTGACCCATAATGATTACTGAGATTAAACTTCAGTGTATTTTATAAAAAATATTACTTACTTTCACAGAAGTGAAGAGATACAGTTGCGCAATGGTGGTTACAATGGTAGAAATACCTATTGCCAATAAAATGTTAGCAAGAGATTTAAAAATGACTGTACAGCACCGCATCAGAGAACTGTATAACAGCAAAATGATTAATAATATTTTCTCATATAAATAAGATCTTTAAATCTTTTTTAAAATAAATGGGGGGAAAGTGATTTTTTTTTTCCTAATTCCTACCAAAATATTTTCTGATGTGGAGCAAAAGACAGTAAAAAAATGACAGAGTTAAAAAAAAAAAGACATTCATGCATTTAAGCCACCATTAATCTCTGACTCTAATATAAGGCAGATCGTTAATCTTTTGTAAAACTATGACTTTAGCCACTTAAGCTCATTTTAGTGCTTTTCATGACAAGGACATGATAGGCCTTGTAAATTTAGGAGTCAAGATGTGTTTCCAACAGGTTAGTTTATACAGGCTCAGATGTTTTTTGAAACACCAACTTTATAACAAAAAATGCTTTGGAGAAATGATGAAAGTTATTATAAAGAAAAACCAGAAGGGGTCCTATAGAGTTTATCACAGATGACATTGTTTAGATCAATGAACACAAATTACATTTGCTTATGTGTCATCCTCAGTCTTAATGATGTGGAAAAGGGTGACATTGAATAGGACCTGGTGACCATTGTTCCAGGCATAAAGAGCTCTATCTCTTGCATTGTAGTCAAGCATGGATATGTGAAAGTATTGGTTATGAAAGGGAATGTCCGTGTACTCATATGTGGAGGTTTTGGTGGAATAAGAATAATACACCTTGGCTCCAGTTAAGTGGGAGTTAGTGACATATAGTGTCCCACAGATCATGAAGGATTCCCCCGCACTTCTCTTGGGATAGCCAGTGCTCCAGCTCTTCATTACCTCCAAGGTATCTTTGTTAAGTTGGCTGATGACAATATTGCCTGCATTCTGGTTAGTTGCATACACAGCCCACAGCCCGATTTCATCAGCCATTAGGTCGATGTCAGAGAACCCACCCCATGTGTAAGGGTAAACGTTGTGAAAACCAGCATACTCCAGGCTTCTTTGGGCAAGCACTCTCCCCATATCAAAGCTGTATTTGATGATGATGTTACTCTGATACTTGTTAAAATAGAGTGAGCCATTGTAGACAACATGGTTAGTTCCTGCCCATTTGAAAGGGAGGTTGTATGTCCTTGATTCGGCCCCACTGACAAAGTCTGCAATTGATTTGTACTCGCGGACAATTTTATTGTTAGTATAACTGTCCATGTACCAAACCTGGAAAGAAGGAAAAAATGGAGTAATTAAATTCTGTACTTTTTTGAGAATTCCAAAGTAAAGACAGTGAGAATCAGCGCATATTAATATTGTCATTCTCAGGCTCTGGAAGATTCTCTTACCACTTAACTGTTGCAGTTTGATAGTACTGCAGGCTTTGGCAAAAATAGTGACATGGTCTGTGTGGAAAGAAAACAACTAAATGTACTGTCTTGAAGTTGATTTGCTTTTTGTCCTTCCTTTTTTTGTTGTTTTAAATTTTTTTTTACCATTCAGTGCATATCACTGAGTGAATCAAACATATATCAATGCAAATCATATCACTTTGTTCATTTACCTGATCAATTTGATTAGTAATAACTGCAAAAAAAAATCACATTGAGAAAATTTATTTATTCCATCCCTTGCTCTGAAAAATATAGGGCTTAATTTTGCACATTCAACTTATTTTTCCTTTATGGATACCATAGAACCTTCTAGTAATACTTGTTATTGGATCAGCTTATAGGTACAACCACCTTTTAATGAAATAATTTTACTAATTTAGCTACTAAACTTGCTTAGATGTAACCCTTGAGAATCCTAATGTATACTGAGTTCTGTAATAGAACATAAATGGAACTATGGTAAGTCTCTAGTATATTGATTTTCATAATACAGGCATTGCCAAATACCCTCTATGCTGTTTTCTTTAAAATTACCCCTAGATTCTAGGTATATTTTAGCTTGTTTAGTGAATTGGTTAGCTCTTGAGCTTTTTTACTTATTTAGTGTTTTTTTTCACACTAAGAAGCAAATTCTAGAAGGAATATATGTACAGAAAATTTTGTATACTTGTAACTAACCCTTTTCAAGCATAAAACAGGACTAACCAATAAAAAATTAGACTCACTATACTGATGAATTATAGGATAGAACATTTTACTAAAATAAGTTTGCCATGTATCTGTGGATATGTTAATATTATCAAACTGAAAATATTTGCAACAGTGTAACACTTTTCAAGTTGAAACTAATATCCCTGAAAAAAAAATGGATAGTCTAGTAGGCATAAAGCTTAAATAAAACATAATTCTAAGCAAAGGCATTTGAGGAAGCAACATACTCTGTTATTTTTTTCAGATGCTAAGGGATCTGTCATCCAAGCGCCAAATCGGGTTCCAGATGTCTTGACTGTAACTGGGCCTGTGATTTTCATCAGTTTTCCACATGCTGAAATTAGAGTAACATGAACATGTTGGGTGAACATGGCCAATGATTCCAACACACATACTTACACCAAGAGCAAAGAAAGAAATCCTAAAACAAAGCAAATAGAATTAATATCACATTCTGAATAAATGATCATTCATGTAGTATGCTATGCATTTAACTATAATTTGAACCATGAGTAGTTGCTTTTTCAGTGCTCTAAATCTAAAGTGTGGAATTTTAAAATGGGAAATTATTTATACAATCTGGAAAGAAATAAATGAGGAACGTCATTATCATTATACCAGTTCAGCTGCTTCTTCTAAGTAAAGAAGTCAGCAAAATTAAATTTTTCATGACGCTGTTTACCTGATCATCAGCTTCCCCTCACCTGACCCTCTCTGCTCATGCTTTGAGACTTTGGACTACTTATGCAAGCCAGAAAGAACTCTGTTAAGTCGATTAAGTCGATTTTCAGTTTGTTTTGGTAAATGAGCAGCTCCTGTGAAAGTTATATTTATAGAATATAATAATAAAAATGTAATCACAATCTACCTGAAAGACGTAGAGTTTTGAAAGGTAAGTGCCTTGTGCAAGCCTGATAGAGCAGCCCTAAAGTTACAGGGAAAAAAATCCCACAAAATTCAAGCCCTCATACCCTGTAGTCCCATGCAATGAAAGATGTAAAGTATCAACTGATGTAATACATGATAAAAAAACTAGTGACTTTCTTGAAAAATTATATTTTTTATCACTCTATCTATGAATAAAATCTTAGGAAAAGCTTGGACTTCATAAATGCCAAAGTCTAAACCAAAAAGAAACCCAGGCATTTTGTGAGATTTTTACAACAGAATAATTTAAAAGTGATTTATCGTACACATTGTGAAAGGCAATATGAGTGCCTGTAAATGTTGACTTTTGGTCTAAACAAAGAAATTTTCCTATCCATTTATACTCCTCTTTTTTTTTTTTTTCCCCCAGTACGCGGGCCTCTCACTGTTGTGGCCTCTCCCTTTGTGGAGCACAGGCTCAGCGGCCATGGCTCACAGGCCCAGCCGCTCCGCGGCAGACCGGGGCACAAACCTACGTCCCCTGCATTGGCAGGCGAACTCTCAACCACTGCGCCACCAGGGAAGCCCCTACTCCTCTTTTCTTTGTGTTCCTTTTTTACTTTAAAATAATTGTTCTATATGGCCCATGTTTCTTAGATTCTCCTCTGCCTATCCTTAGAACTGATAAATTTCTACTTCGTGCTTGTCAGTTCCTGTATGTTTGGAAGGGAAAGAACAGATCCCCAAAGCAAATAAAGGACAAAACTAATTGTAACTTAGGGCTTATTTTGCCTCATTTTCCTCTGTGTGTGTTCCTCATAAGAATAATTTATAACTGGCAGAATACTAAGCCATGCAGTTAGAAAGATGATGAACGATAACATTATATTTTGTGCTGTTACTTCATTGATAACTACACATTTAGTAATCTCCAGCTTTTCATGAAACCTAAACTGAATATATTTTTTCTTCTTTTTTGAAGAAACTAGATGTGATAGCATCTTTATATATTTTATATAAAGGAATTACTTTATAACTTCCTAAGACCTGATAAACTGAGCAAATCGGAAGTCTTTGTGGCATTATCTATATTGAATAGCAAGATCTTCAGTTAAACCTATTTAGAATATATTAGCTCAACTCGGTATAAACACATGAACAATATGTGAATAAAATAGCATCAGTTTGAACTAGAAAAAAGTAAATGTATCCTGAAAGAATATAAGTTGTGTATATTCTCTGAATGCACTAAATAAGTGAAAGTAATATGATCTTTAATGATGGCCTACATAAATATTTCTAAATTCACAATGGTAAGTGCATGAAAATTTAAACTATAAGTATATTGAAATAAATAGAAAGACATTGCTTCCCCTAAAAAACACCACAAATAAAATATGTGACTGCTTCCTTATGCACGAATAATAAATATTTTTGTTGAACAGAATAAAAATAGCAAAATTAGGTAAAATATGAAAAGTAACTGGCTAAGATGATGGTGCTTTTATCTCCTTTATTTTGCAAAATCTCATTAAACTGATAGTAAAGGAGTAAAACATGGGGGAAAAAACTCAAAGCAAAGAGAATGGTACAGAGCCATTAGTGGAGAATAAACTTAAAAAAATATATATATATATTTATTTTGGTTTTTGGTTTTGTTGGGTCCTCATTGCTGTGTGCAGGCTTTCTTTAGTTGCAGTGAGCGGGGGCTATTTTTGTTGTGGCATGCAGGCTTCTCATTGTGGTGGCTCCTCGTTGCGGAGCATGGGCTCTAGGCATGTGGGCTTCAGTATTTGTAGCACGCAGGCTCAGTAGTTGCGGCACGCAGGCTCTAGAGTGCAGGTTCAGTCATTGTGGTGCATGGGCTTAGTTGCTCTGCGACATGTGGGATCTCCCTGGACCAGGGCTCGAATCCGTGTCCCCTGCGTTGGCAGGTGGATTCTTAACCACTGCACCACCAGGGAAGCCCCACTGCACCACAAGGGAAGCCCAGAGAAGAAATTTTTAACAAATTTCTGGAAGGCAGAAAGTGATGGAGAGTGGTAAATAAAGGGGTAAGATGAAATAAAATGCACTAGTGTCTAAGCAGAGGAGATAAGAGCTGAGGATGGAGCTGCTCTGCCTTGAAGAAAAGTAAGGGACACCTTGCTGTGACGTGCATGTGGTAGGAAAACTGATTAAATTAAAAGGATTTACCATACATATTATGAATCTTTACTGGAGCCTTGGGAGAGAGACATGTTTTCTATAAGTGGAGCATAGTTGGATTTCATAGTTGGATTTTTTAACCTAATGGGAGGAACCTTTGTCTTTTAACATAATATACTTGAGGACTATATATGGAAGCAGCTCTTAGAGGACACACAGCCTTGTCTTGGAAACAGTGTGGAGGAAAGAAGCCTGTAGCAGTTGCAAGAGTTCCTTATATACTAGACTGCTTAAAATTGTCCTAGATCATTTTTATTAAAATCATCTTCGAAGATGGTGGAGTAGAAGGATGTGACCTCACTCCCTCTTGCGAGAACACCAGAATCACAACTAACTGCTGAACAGTCATCGATGGGAAGACACTGGAACTCACCAAAAAGATACCCCACATCCAAAGACAAAGGAGAAGCCACAATGAGACGGTAGGAGGGGTGCAATCACAGTAAAATCACATCCCATAACTGCTGGGTGGGTGACTCACAGACTGGAGAACACTTATACCACAGAAGTACACCCACTAGAGTGAAGGTTCTGAGCCCCACGTCAGGATTCCCAACCTGGGGGTCCTGCAATGGGAGGAGGAATTCCTAGAGAATCAGACTTTGAAGGCAGCAGGATTTGATTGCAGGACTTCGACAGGACTGGGGAAAACAGAGACTCTAGGAGGGCACACACAAAGTAATGTGCACATCGGGACTCAGGGGAAGGAGCTGTGTCCCCAGGGGACACTGAACCAGACCTACCTGCTAGTGTTGGAGGGTCTCCTGCAAAGGTGGGGCTTGGCTCTGTCACACCATGAGGACAAGGACAATGGCAGCAGAAGTTCTGGGAAGTACTCCTTGGCATGAGCCCTCCCAGAGTCTGCCATTAGCCCCACCAAAGAGCCTGGGTAGGCTCCAGTGTTGGGTCGCCTCAGGCCAAACAACCAACAGGGAGGGAACCCAGCCCCACCCATCAGCAGTCATATGGATTAAAGTTTTACTGAGTTCTGCCCACCAGAGCAACAGCCAGCTCTATCCACCACCAGTCCCTACCATCAGGAAACTTGCACAAGCCTCTTAGATACCCTCATCCACCAGAGGGCAGACAGCAGAAGCAAGAAGAACTACAATCCTGCAGCCTGTGGAACAAAAACCACATTCACAGAAAGATAGACAGGATGAAAAGGCAGAGGGCTATGTACCCAATGAAGGAACAAGATAAAACCCCAGAAAAACAACTAAATGAAGTGGAGATAGGCAACCATCCAGAAAAAGAATTCAGAATAATGATAGTGAAGATGATCCAGTACCTCAGAAAAGGAATGGAGGCAAAGATTGACAAGATGCAAGAAATGTTTTAAGACCTAGAAGAATTAAAGAACAAACAAACAGAGATGAACAATACAATAACTGAAATGAAAACTACACTAGAAGGAATCAATAGCAGAATAACTGAGGCAGAAGAACGGATAAGTGATCTGGAAGACAGAATGGTGGAATTCACTGCTGCAGAACAGGATAGAGAAAAAAGAATGAAAAGAAATGAAGACAGCCTAAGAGACATCTGGGACATTAAACGCCACAACATTCGCATTGTAAGGGTACCAGAAGGAGAAGAGAGAGAAAGGACCCGAGAAAATACTTGAAGAGATTATAGTCGAAAACTTCCCTAACATGGGAAAGGAAATAGCCACCCAAGTCCAGGAAACACAGAGAGTCCCATACAGGATAAACCCAAGGAGAAACATGCCGAGACACAGAGTAATCAAATTGGCAAACATTAAACAAAAAGAAAAATTATTGAAAGCAGCAAGGGTAAAATAACAAATAACATACAAGAAAACTCACATAAGGTTAACAGATGATTTCTCAGCAGAAACACTACAAGCCAGAAGGGAGTGGCAGGATATACTTAAAGTGTTGAAAGGGAAGAACCTACAACCAAGATTACTCTACCCGGCAAGGAACTCATTCAGATTCGATGGAAAAATCAAAAGCTTTACAGACAAGCAAAAGCTAAGAAAATTCAGCACCAAAAACCCAGCTCTACAACAAATACTAAAGGAACTTCTCTAAGTGGGAAACACAAGAGAAGAAAAGGACCTACACAAACAAACCCAAAACAATTAAGAAAATGGTCATAGGAACATACATATTGATAATTACCTTAAGCGTGAATGAATTAAGTGCTCCAACCAAAAGACACAGGCTTGCTGAATGGATACAAAAACAAGACCCATATATATGCTGTCTACAAGAGACCCACTTCAGACCTAGGGCTACATACAGACTGAAAGTGAGGGGATGGAAAAAGATATTCCATGCTAATGGGAATCAGAAGAAAGCTGGAGTAGCAATACTCATATCAGATAAAATAGACTTTAAAATAAAGAATGTTATAAGAGACAAGGAAGGACACTACATAATGATCAAGGGATCAATCCAAGAAGATATAACAATTATAAATATGTATGTACCCAACATAGGAGCACCTCAATACATAAGGAAACTGCTAACAGCTATAAAAGAGGAAATTGCCAGTAACACAATAATAGTGGGGGACTTTTAACACATCATTTACACCAATGGACAGATCATCCAAAGAGACAATTAGTAAGGAAACAGAAGCTTTAAATGACACAATAGAGCCGATAGATTTAATTGATATTTATAGGATACTCCATCCAAAAACAGCAGATTACACTTTCTTCTTAACTGCGCACAGAACATTCTCCAGGATAGATCACATCTTGGGTCACAAATCAAGCCTCAGTAAATATAAGAAAATTGAAATCATACCAAGCATCTTTTCTGACCACAACGCTATGAGATTTTCTAGAAATCAGTTACAGGGGAAAAAACCGTAAAAAACACAAACACATGGAGGCTAAACAATACATTACTAAATAACCAAGACATCACTGAAGAAATCAAAGAGGAAATCAAAAAATACCTAGAGACAAATGACAATGAAAACACGATGATCCAAACCTATGGGAGGCAGCAAAAGCAGTTCTAAGAGGGAAGTTTATAGCTATACAAGCATACCTCAATAAAAAAGATAAATCTCAAGTAAACAATCTAATGTCACACCTAAAGGAACTAGAGAAAGAAGAACAAACAAAACCCAAAGTTAGCAGAAGGAAAGAAATCATAAAGATCAGAGCAGAAATAAATAAACTGGAAACAAAGCAGCAGCAAAGATCAATAAAACTAAAAGCTGGTTCTATGAGAACATAAAATTGATAAACCATTAGCCAAACTCATCAAGAAAGAGTGAGAGAACTCAGATCAGTACAATTAGAAATGAGAAAGAAGTTACAACAGGGCTTCCCTGGTGGCGCAGTGGTTGAGAGTCTGCCTTCCGATGAAGGGGACACGGGTTCGTGCCTCGGTCTGGGAAGATCCCACATGCTGCGGAGCGGCTAGGCCCGTGAGCCATAGCCACTGAGCCTGTGCGTCTCTGGAGCCTCTGCTGCGCAATGGGAGAGACCACAACAGTGAGAGGCCCGCTTACCGCAAAAAAAAAAAAAAAAAAAAAAAAAAAAAGAAGTTACAACAGACACCACAGGAATACAAATCATCCTAAGAGAGTACTACAAGCAACTCTTTGCCAGTAAAATGGACAACCTGGAAGAAATGGACAAATTCTTACAAAGGTATAAACTTCCAAGACTGAACCAGGAAGAAATAGAAAACATGAACAGACCAATCACAAGTAATGAAATTGAAACTGTGATTAAAAATCTTCCAACAAACAAAAGTCCAGGACCAGATGGCTTCACAGGTGAATTCTGTCAAACATTTGGAGAAGAGCTAATACCCATCCTTCTCAAACTCTTCCAAAAAACTGCAGAGGAAGGAACACTCCCAAACTCATTCTATGTGGTCCCCATCACCCTGATACCAAAACCAGACAAAGATACTACAAAAAAAGAAAATTACAGACCAATATCACTCATGAATATAGATGCAAAAATCCTCAACAAAATACTAGCAAACAGAATCGAACAGCACATTAAAAGGATCGTATACCATGATAAAGTGGGATGTATCCCAGGGATGCAAGGAGTCTTCAGTGTACGCGAATCAATCGATGTGATACACCATTTTAACAAATTGAAGAAGAAAAACCATATGATCATCTCAGTAGATGCAGAAGAAGCTTTTGACAAAATTCAACACCCATTTATGATAAAAGCTCTCCAGAAAGTGGGCATAGAGAGAACCTTCCTCAACATAATAAAGGCCATATATGACAAACCCACAGCAAACATCATTCTCAATGGTGAAAAACTGAAAGCATTTCGTCTAAGATCAGGAACAAGGTAAGGATGTCCACTCTCACCATTATTATTCAACATAGATTTGGAAGTCTTAGCCATGGCAATCAGAGAAGAAAAGGAAATAAAAGGAATACAAATTGGTAAAGGAGAAGTAAAACTGTCACTCTTTGCAGATGACATGATACTATGCATAGAGAGTCCTAAAGATGCCACCACAAAGGATCATAAGAGACTACTACAAACAGTTAAATGCCAACAAATTGGATAACCTGCAGGAAATGGATACATCCCTGGAAACATACAATTTTTCAAGACTGAGTCATGAAGAAATAGAAAATGTGAATCAAAGATTACTACTAAGGAGGTTGAAACTGTAATCAAAAAGCTCTCAACAAACAAAAACCCAGGACCAGACAGCTTCACTCGAAAATTCTGCAAAACATTCAAAGAACATTTAATACCTATCCTTGTCAAAGTCTTCCAAAAACCTGAGGAGGAAAATTAATAAAACAAGTCTTTGACATATATTGCAGATCACAGTCCTGAGGCCTAAGGACACCATAGAGACATTATCCATGGTTCAGCAAGAAGGAATAGGATGAATCTGTGTCCACTTAGATTAACCCTCTTTGTCCCAAATATCATTTTTAATATTGGAGGAGATTCTGTGTTGGGAGTTATATGTGGATTAGTAAAAACAAATTGGGAGTTATGAAAGAGCTGAGAGGAATGTAGAATTTCAACTGTGGTGGACATTATTTCCAGCTAAGTAAACTCAGAGAGAGTGTATGTTAGAAGTGAAGTTCATTTGTAAAGTAGAGCAAATCCCAAGAGTCTTCCATGTTAATCCTTCAAAAACATAACTGGAACACTTTAAGGTTCAAGGTGATTACTAGGTGTAGAACCTTTCTGTTGCCTGTCCTTGTTTATTAGTTGAGTCCATTTGTGCTAAGTAGGTGCCTGGACTTAGCATACACAGCCAATGGCTTGGGTTTATTGTGAGATACTAGGAATGACAGAGTGAATAGATTCTCAGGATCTTCAGTGGTTCATCAACAACATATGGACCTCTTCCAAATCAAATTAAAGCCCTACACAGATTAGTCCTATGTACTGTCATTTACAGAATATCTTTACCCAGATATTTTATGGGCTAATAAATATGCATTTGAATACTCTTTGAACCCCTAAAGTAACTTTTAGGTATTGAGAGCACTAAAACAATGCTTGGTTTGGGATTTTCTTCTTGCCAGACATCATTTGGCAAGCTATAAAATGAATCTGTGCATTGAACTAAAAGTATTTCTTGATTAAAAAAGAATAAAATATGACAGCAGGATTTCTTTATGCAGTAATATTTACCTATTTTCTGTTAGCAATAAACTCCACAACTTGAATTATAAAAGCACACCATATAAGGGAGTTTTTAAGTGCTGTATTAAATAAATGACTTTTCCTTTGCTTAATCTTAATCAGTCCTATGCCATCTTGACACAAATATGTGGCTAAAAGAGATCATTGTTTTGCAAGTAAAGGGGATTGTTCTCTGCTACTTTTTGAAATACCTATGTTGAAATACCTAATATTTACTCTGTTGAAAGTTTAGAAATTGTTACTATGACTGCTTATAGAATTAATTTATTCAGCAAATATTTACTGAGTAATTTTTCTTAGTTTTCTAGACATTGGGAAATACAGTATTTAGAGTGAATATCATAGACGTACTTATTCTTATGGAACAGAAGTCTAGCAAAAGAGACATCCAATAACACACAAAATGATAATGAAACATGAAAAGTACAATCATTGGTGAGATTTAAGGATTTGAGAATACCTAGCAGGGATGCAGAGGATACATGGGGAGGGCAGTGAAAATTCAGGTGAGACATTACATTTAAACTGAGACCTGCAAAATGAATAGGAGTCTGTCACATATGGCAGGTGAAAGTATGTTTATTGATAAAGCAAGGATAAACGGGAAAGAGTGTTTCAGGAGAAGGAACAAACAGCTTCTCAATATGGCCTCATGGTTAGAGTGTAGAGCACATGTGACTGGGACATAGTGTATGAGGGGAGAAATGGCAGGACCTAAGATGGGAGATGTAGGGAGTGCCACAATGAAGGGCCTCCTAAGCCATGGGCTGTATCCTAGGGCATAAGGGATTCATAGGAAATTTTAAATAGAGGAAAATAATTTCAGACTTGTACTTAAAAAAAATCCCTTTGGCAATAATGTGGACAATGGGTAGAGAAGAGCAAGTCATGGAATCTATTGGAGTCATGATTATTAGGAGACCAGTTATAGGTGAAAAACTATGGGCCTTGCATGATGAGAAATAAGGAGCTGAGGATTGCTGCATGTGTGTTTAGCCTTAGGAGTTTATGTTACTGCGTTTTGATAAATTCTGTTGGATTCTCTTGGAAATCCTGAGATGACTGCAGTGGGGCCTCCGATGTGGTGATTCCCCACTTTGTTTTGAGGCTGTGATTACTGAATGCAACATATTATATTTTAGCTATCTTTTCTTTATCATTTGGATGGCATCTGTAAAATAAGTAGTCTTTAAAGTATTTTTGTAAGTCATCCAAATTTTATTTTGTGTTTACATTTATGCTCTGAATGTTTCTTTACTAGAAATTGACTCTTTTTTTTTGAAATTCTTTACTCCTCTTCCCAGTTTATTTCCTATTCCAGAAGAGTTTTTCTTACCTTGAGAGAACACTTTTTATGGTTGTTGAGTCCCACTCACCTAACACCATCATATCACAGCATGTCAACAACTAAAATACTACTTCTAAATGGATTTACAATCCCTCTTAGTCAATTCATGAATACTTATTTATTTCACATTGTTACAAACTAGTCCCATGATGACTTAAACTGAGTGGCAATGGAAAAGTTTGTAAACTCAGACCAGGTGGAACCACACATTTTAGGAGTCAAAAATTAAATTCATTCCCCATGTCACATGCTTGGCCCCTTGTAGGGTAGTGAATTTGTATTTAAGTAGGTACCTCCTTTTTATTTCTTGAGTGGATCAGAGCAGCAGATGGCAGCTCTGCATAGTAGAGAAATTGTATTCATTTCCTTATCATTGCTGTTTAACATTTGGTCCCAGGGCAATGGCCTTTTCCCCAGTCTCTGACTTTCTCTACTGCTAGAAATGGCTTTCCTCTTCCGTGGCCACACAGTGATTGACCGTCACGGATAATCTGTCTGAAATAAAGCTTGTTTCCATTAGTGTAGCCAATAGCATTGCTGTATTTGCCAGACCTCTTATTTCAAGCCACCGCGGTAGCAGGGTGCTCTGAAAATCAGGCAACTGTTAATCAGATTACCTTGAATAACCAGGCCTGCTTAAGCCATCAAGGAACACTTATTTTATTTTTTTAACTGTTCTTTTTTTAAAAAATTAATTAATTAATTTTTATTTTTGGCTGTGTTGGGTCTTCGTTTCTGCGCGAGGGCTTTCCCCAGTTGTGGCGAGCGGGGACCACTCTTCATTGCAGTGCGCGGGCCTCTCACTGTTGTGGCCTCTCTTGTTGCGGATCACAGGCTCCAGACACGCAGGCTCAGTAGTTGTGGCTCACGGGCCCAGGTGCTCCGTGGCATGTGGGATCTTCCCAGACCAGGGCTCGAACCCGTGTCTCCTGCATTGGCAGGCAGACACTCAACCACTGAGCCACCAGGGAAGCCCAAGGAACACTTATTTTACACTTAGAAAGCAGGTACTAGTTTCCCTAGAATTAGGAATTCATGACTATTTCCAAAATGTAAGAATGCAGTTGTCATTGAAACTACTTAAAAACACAACCTGGACAAATGGAATTGTTCTACTCACTTAGCTTTTTCATACAGTCACGAAGTCTGGTTTCCAAGCTAAGCACCCTTTGATGTAGTTCCTCATAGTCATAGGCTCCAATTTCCTCCTGAATTCCAGTGAGGACGGCAGACAGATTCCGGATCTCCTCCTTGAACTGGGTGATTAACCTGGCATCTGTTTTGTACTGTTCCAGCACAGGAATCAAGGGCAGGAGCTCGTCCATCTTCTCTTTCAACTCCTGTGAAAAGCAGCCAATTATTCATGAGAGTCATTTGAACAGATCAAACAGCAACATTCTTTTTCACATGATACTTAAGGGAGATTATTTAGACAGATTCACAATTGCTTATTGATTTTTGATTGAAATTGTGTATTTTGTGAGAATGTTAAGTGGCTACATGATCATTAATAGTAAATCCACTTATCTCAGCTTTTCAATACAAGAACACCTCTTTAAATGGTTACTTGCTTATGGAACAAATTGATCCTTATCATAATTACAAAACTTCCTATGGTAGCAGTTTGGTGTTTATTGCTTTCTGGTGGCATTTTATAAAGTGAACAATGCATAATTTAGTTAGGAAATAGAAGCAGGGTCCATCTCCTAGTTACAAATTATTAGAAATAGGTCAAATATCCTGTTTAATTAAGTCTATTTACCCATTAACTAATTATTAATAATATAGGGGTACTTACAGGAAATTTTGGATCCTGGAACAGCTTTTGCCTAACAGAATTTTTCCAACTTTGGGCTTCCACCACTCTGTCCTTCTACTCCTCCCTCTTTTTAATATCCTTCTTAGCACAGCATCATTAGGAAGGTAAGTTCAGCAAGTATAGTAAATCATGCAAAGCTTTTCAAAGCTCAAAGAAATGTATGTTGCTGTTTACTATTTTGAATTATTACCCATTCTCTGACTTCATTTGCCTTAGCAAAGATAATTTAGAGCTCTTTATGTAAGGCAGAGTTGTTTACCAATGTATTGAAATTAACTCTTTCAGGGGCTAAGGTGCTCATAATTTATGTAATAAAAGAGCACAAAGTTGTTTGAAACAGAAACGTTGATTTTTGTCTAGAGAACAAGAAGTATACTTTGCCAACACTGTTTCTCTCACTCCTATCTTGGGACTGAGCCAAACCTGCAGTTTCACTTTCAGTTTCTGAACATGTCACCTTTTTTTCCTTTCTTTTAACTTGGTGGTGGTGGTCAGTGAAAATATTTCATGAGTTTGATTCAGTTGTGAGTTTATTGCATTTCTCATTTGTTGAAGAGCTGTCACTGCTATGATCATAACAGAAACCATGCTGTATACTAACTAATTTAAGGAGCTGAAAATTGCATTTTACAATTACATTTAGAACATGTTATCACTATCAATGCATTAAAACAGCAGGAGCTCCCATTGCCACCCTGATTTATGGGCTTGTGTATCTTGGGGGGAGTTTCCACTTGTTCTGTAAGATTGGAATACTTAGAATTCGTCTGTATGTCCATGTTGAGTGGGAGGGGACAGAGAGTCTTAATAATGAGAAAGATTGATAAATATCACAGTCAAAAGGCAGAATTGCACAGCTTTGCTCATTTTAGTGGCTCATTTTGAAATAAACTTCTTATTAGCTTGAGCATTTTGTGCTATCCCTAAAGGAAGACACAGTTGCTTCATTAGAATTTTAATGAGAAGAGTTCTGATGGTACCATTTGCTGCGTATTATAGCAACTGTTACAATGAAGAGTTTTACATTCTACTGTGGGAATATTGAAAAGAGAGTAATTCAGTGTCACAATTTTGATGGCATTTTATTTCCCCTGAGCTAATAATTATATGTGTGTGTGTGTGTGTGTGTGTGTGTATGAATTTTGGGGTCTTTTCAAAAATTTATAATTCAATTATTGGCAGTCGATTCTAACTCTGGACACGTCAGAGAGCAATAGAAAGTCCAACTAATGTACATATCAGATACCTAAAAGATTAAAGTAGAATAACACAGATCTGTGCTTACTTATCCTTTCTAGAATTTCATTTTCTACTATGTTGCTCTTATAGCAAAGTGTATGCCTAGACTATCTTACCCAACCAAGATTTCTTCATATACGAGTGACAGTCTCAAGTATGATAACTACAACAAGCTTTTTTATCATAAAGAATATAGAAGACACAATCTACTTAGATTTTTTGATAAGCTGAAAAGGGTGTGCCAGAGGAGGAATTTCTTCCAATTTAAAAGTATTCTTCAATGTTAAACTTACTTTTGGAATGTTCCATTTCTTCTTCTTATATATGGCACCTCAGCAGCTAGAGCAAAATCTGACTCATGATAGGACTTGGTGAATAAATATAGTTAATAGGCATATATTGAGCATTTAATTATTATTATTAAATTTAATTCAGAGAGCTGTAGTCTACTTGGAGAGGCAATATAGCATTGGTATTAGGAGGCTTAACTCGGGAGCTAGTCTTTGTAGTTCTGATGCATATTAGATATACGATCCTGGACGAATTGCGTAATTTCTTTGTACATCAGTTTCTTCATGTGAATGATGGGAATAAACACGGTGTCTACCTTATAGGATTGTTGTGAGGATTAGATTAGTTAATATATAGTATATTTAAAGTGCTTGGTTGGAACTATGTGTTGAATATGTGTAATTCTTCAAGAAAATGATGTTATTATCATTATTGCTGTTTGGAGTTTGACATACAAGTTCAGTATCCACGTGGATTACATGAACTAGGAAAATCAAAATCATCTTGTTCTATGGTGCTGCCTAAAAATAAGTTTTCTTATTGGTGGTTTGGCTTCTGCTAGGCAAACTTATAAAATAGGCAATTTTCTCTTTTTTTTTCCTCTCAGCCTTGTATCTTTTTGTTTCTTTGTCTCCTCTCTTCTCCCATAAGTTCCCATAGATGCACACGCGTCATCATTTGTCACCAACTCTGCCAGCCCTGGTACTTGCAAGCTGTCCCTTGGCGTCACAGAGTTCTGTATTGTCCATCTGAACTTGAATGATTTTCACTCTGAGCCAGAAACCCCGAGCTTCTCTCCTGTCCCCCTTCCTTTCTGGGAATGCTCCCTATGTGCCGTAAGTACCGGCTGATCATTCCTACTTTGTTGATAGCCTCAGCATCGCATCATGTTCACAGTATTGCTCTATCGTCTACACCCTAACCCTGAATATTGAAAATTGACATTGAACATCTTTTGGTTTTCTTGATCTCTTCTGTAATTTAGTATTTTCTGGGGAGGAAAGTGGGCACTAGTCCAAAACCATTTTCTTGAATATTACCAAGTCCTGTAGCTCTTCCCTTGAACTTCTCTAAACGAAATTAAGAAAAATTAATAATTCTTCCCTTTGTGCCATTTTGATGTTTATGCCTCTTTTTACTGTCAAATTTTACCTGCCTGTTTGTTAGTTGTCTTTCATAGAAGAGAGATTATGTAGTATATACCCAGCAGAGGGCCCAACACTGCCTTGTACACAGTATGTGCTCAATAAATATTGGTTAAAATTAATTTATTTGCTTTTCAGCCTTATACTCTTCTGTGTTTACCATTCCCCCATAATTTCTCTATTCTTCTAGTTTATTCATTCTCTTATTTCCAATAATCTTTAAATTTATTTTTATCTTCTAGGCCTTGCTCTAATTTGTTATCATTTCTTAACCTTCTGGCTTTGCTTACTTCTCTCTTCAATTTAATCTCATGATTCATCACTTTAGTCCCCTCTCTTGTCAATACCCCTCTTGTCCTTCTGTTGTACCTTTCTGGGAAAACTTTAAAACTGGTTCAGTGCAAGATTGTTTTTTATACCTTTCTACTCAGGCTCCTGAGCACCACTGAAGAAAATTACAAAACCATGCTAATTTCTGCCATATTAAGCTGTGTCATGCAGAGACCCTGTTTCATGTCCCTGACTAGCTCCCTGCCAATCATAATTTTGTATGAAAAGCACTTCTAATGTTTGACCAAGAACTTGGATTCAGGCCCACTCCCTCACCATTAAGCAGTGTATCTCACTTCCTATCTGGCAGGGAAAGCAGAGGCTATTATGCTTGTAAAATCACAGTATGTTTTATAAACAATGTGCTATGCCTTTGTAAGGCAGACTATTTCTTTTTAATAGAGGCTCAAATGGCATTATCATAGATTTGATTTTTTTTTTTTTTTTTTTTTTTTTGATATGTGGGCCTCTAACTGTTGTGGCCTCTCCCGTTGCGGAGCACAGGCTCCGGACGCGCAGGCTCAGCGGCCATGGCTCACGGGCCCAGCCGCTCCGCGGCATGTGGGATCTTCCCGGACCAGGGCACGAACCCGTGTCCCCTGCATCGGCAGGCGGATTCTCAACCACTGCGCCACCAGGGAAGCCCCATAGATTTGATTTTAATCTATGACAGTGTCATACATAGTTAATAAAAATCCACATAGCATGCTTAAAAGCATTGTTTCTCCATTTTCAGTGTTTCTAGATAATTACCAATAAACAGCTTAAAGTCTAAAAAAATACTTTTTTGTGAGACTTCCCTGGTGGCGCAGTGGTTAAGAATCTGCCTGCCAATGCAGGGGACACGGGTTTGAGCCATGGTCTTGGAAAATCCCACATACCACGGAGCAGCTAAGCCCGTGCACCACAACTGCTGAGCCCACGTGCCACAACTAGTGAAGCCTGCGCTCCTAGAGCCTGTGCCCCACAAGAGAAGCCCGCGCACTGCAATGAAGAGTAGCCCCTAGTAGCAACTAGAGAGCCCGCGCAGCAATGAAGACCCAGCGCAGCCAAAAAAATAAATTAAAAAATAAACAAAATAAAATAAATGATTTTTTGTATCAAATTGTGAAACACCCCTTGTTTATGTGCTGTTAATAGTGGTATTATTTCCTCTTTTAATCATATCCTCTGTATTTCTCCTCATGTTAGCAAGGCATAAAATCATCAGAAAATCTTTGATAAATTTAATTATTACTTTTCCTAGATTTACCATTGTCATACATATTGAAATGCCTTTAAATCTATCCAGAATCTCCACCTAGCTCTAGGAGGATAAGGCTCTTTTTATAGCAAGACTTGTATGCATTCCTACCAGCTTATGGTCAGATTCAGTGGAGAGATTATTGATGTCCCCAGTGAATTTTGAACCTTGCATATATGGGCCGATGTACAGTTATTTCTAGCTGAGTGCCATGGTGGCTGTCCATCATACTCAGTGTCTCATTTGGACTGACAAGATTGCTGAATGCAAACCTACTTGAAAATGCTTGGTCATTAGTGTCTTCCGGTCATCTTCAATCTGCCGAAACTTGGCCTTCAGCCCTTTCATTTGGGTTTCCATTTTTAGAACATATTGGAAATCTCTCTGAGTTCTCAAGTTTAAGACTTCAATAGACTGAGACATGTTTTGAACCTGTTAAACAAGAACATTGGCATTATTGCCTGTTTACAGGTATCTACAATCACTACTGAAGTAGCAAAAATGACACTAACATTAAAAACTGGAAGTGCCAAATCTAATTGCATTTCCACAGGACATACTTTCAGAAGGCTAATTCTTCATGATAAACATTCAAATAATTTAGCAAAAGAAAACTGTACCTAGGCAGGAAGTAATAAAATGGACATTCTAGCATTAGAAATGACTAAATATTAATAAGAATTTGATATATCAGAAAAATAAATTTAAAAAATAGAATATTTATTCCAGGGCTTAGTAAGCTTATCATGGCTCAATCTGTTAAATGTTAAGGTAAGTCGCTTCTTTAAGTACTGACTCTGACTTCCTCAAGCTCTGGGATGCTTAGTAATTGTGGATGGTGGTGAAGTGTCCAACAGATCTAGCATGCATTCATTCCAGTACAGTTACTTCAAGCTGCATCCCAGGGGTGAGGCTGCACTGAGCAAGATGAGTTGTGGTAGCATTGGGACACCTCCTAACTCAGAGACCATACTGTTTAAGAGGCTTGGAAAATGGCCACTGCATCAAGTGTTTGGTAGATAGGCAATACACATATGTTAAGGTGATGGCACCATCCCAAGTTCATTGAGCCCCAGGCTATTTAGAAGTGGGAAATAGGTGACCTATAAAGCATGTAGAAATGAGGAAAGAAAGACTACCCTAATTCTTATGGCAGCAGAATCTGGAAAACAAAGTGAAAGCCTCTAATAGGAAGATAGCTATTAAATGAGTTGAGGAATAGAATGACTAAACTAATTTAAAGGATACAGTAGAGCTGTATACTTCGGTACTCACAGTATTGTCTACAGAGCAACAACTTGGCATCACCTGTGAGACTGTCAGAAATGCAGAATCTTGGGGCCCACCCCAGAGCTACTGAGGCAGACTCTTCATTTTATCAAGATGCCCTAAGTGATTCTTATGTTTATACATTTTGAGAAACATTGCTTAACATGGAGGAATATCCATGAGAAAAGTAAGTGAGAAAAGCAAATGTAAAGATCTTTATATAATTTGAATCCTTCTATTCTAAATAAAATTCACCTCTCTTCCTCCCTCTCTCTTTCTCTCACTATGTCTCACACGTACACACACACACACTTGAGCACACATATGTAAAAGAAAGGAGTATATAAGCAAAAAACATGGAGAAAGATATGAAAGGATGAGAAGAATACATATTAGGTGGTTAAAATTAGTTTTCTGGTTCGGGGTGGTGAGGTGTGGGTGAGAGGAGAAGTAACAAAATAAGTATTGTAGAAAGAGGTACCTGGTAAATATTATATATAAATTCATTTGTGTAGAATTATATTTTATATGCATAAATGAATACATGAAAGCATGGGCTCAAAAAATAGGATTTCAGATTAGTTTTACTTCATTTCATATATTTTTATGTGTTATTCCATGTATTTAAAAATAAGTATTATTTATGTAACACATAAAAAAGTTGTTTTCATTGTAAAACCTTGTGAGTTACAAATAAGGAAGGGATTTGTTCAGAGACAATTTCTGTCATCAGGTAAGTCACAAAGCTTAGTGGACCAGCTAGCTTTAAAGAGCCCGTTGTCAATATATTCCTCAGCGTTGGAACATTCAGAAAAGGCAGTGAATTCTGCTGCCTTGGCTTGCGTCAGTTCCTCCACTTGTTTGTTTGTTTTGTTTTTCTTTTTGGTCAGAGAAGGTCACATTTTTCTGTTTCTTTTTCTGCTGTCTTGATCCATAGTCCTGTCCTTTATAAACTCTGTCTTTTCGGGACATACTACAGTCTAGCTTATATTAAATCTAATTGTGTAATGTGTGTGAATGGGAAGCAGAAATGTGGCTGCCCTTCTGTAAACTTATTGAGGTTAGAATCTGTGTCTTATTCATACCTTTTATTCCCAAGACCTTACACAGAACTAGGTGCAGAATAATTGCTCAATAAATATTTATTGGGTAAAATTAGGCTTCCAACAGTAGTAATATGTAACAAATATTTTAATATTTTAACAACAGTATCTTTCTCCTGTCACTGGTTTGGCTATAGTATTGCATGACCCTCAAATATTTCTTAATTTACTATCATTCCTACATTCAGAAAGCTTCATTTAAAAAAAACTTTGATGCAGCACAGAATTACTGAGGCAACGTTGAAAGCATGGTAACTGCATCTTGGATGAATGCAATGCTTTCAAAATAATTTTCAACTCCATTATGGTTAAGCATGAATAAAGAAAAGCCATTTGTGTTAAAGAAACTATCTACACATTTAAATATGACATTTGTCTATGAAAACATGCATCTCTGGCATGTCCAATATTTTCCTAGGAATTCTGTGTACTTAGGCAGAATCTATACAATTAGAAAATTATAGGCAAGTGGGATATCCTGGATAAAGTTAAAACAGCCTCTTTTATTTTGCCTCTAACTTACCCTATCAGTTTAATTTTCAACTTTATTTGTGTTATGCAAAAATGTACTGAGAGAATTTTTGCTGAGACTTGATTGTGACCTTCAGGCAGAATCGTGTATAATTATAAGAGCTACATTTGGGGTGATGGCTAGAGATGGAGCTGTCTAACTGGGGAGGATGGTTCTGGGCTGCCTTTTGCTTTTCCTGCTGGCTGTACCTAGGACTGTTTCGTTTCCCACTGGTTATGGAGACCCACTGAGAATCAGTTTCCTGGTGATACTTGAGATTGGATCCCCATGATTACACTTGTGGGAAGGAGACTCATTCCTCTTTTAGTCTGCTTATCTCTGATGTCCTGCTATTCAGCTGTCTACACATGCCCCTGGGTAGACTGTCTACATAGTGTGGCAAGTTCATTGCTACTCTTCACTGATGATTTTTTGAACTCTTTATTTACCTTGGTTCTTTGTATAAATAAAACGTCTGAGACCTTTTTGAACTTAAACACAAATTAACTTAGATTTTCACTCTCATTTATAATTAGTGTGGAGGCCACTTGAAAAAAAGAAGCCCTACAGTTCAGTATGCTTGGAGAACGTTGGGATTAACAAAAATAAACAGGGATTTCTTTACTGTAGGTCTTCACAGAACCTTTAGTATTAAACTGTGTAACGGAAATCTTCAAGAGTGAAGTATCATGTACCATGTTTCTTAAAATTATTTTATTGGAGGATGTCATCAGCATCCTATTCCAAAAATCACAGTTTAGGAAATATTGACCTAGACAATACGAGCCTGTACAGAGATGCTACATAGCTAACAGACAAGCATTTTTTTAAGTGAAAAATTTTTGTTTGTATACACTAAGACCTGATGTATTGTGAAACCAATTGCAATTTTTCTAATATTCAGTAGTATAAATACTTGTTCAAAATATTTGACAGAGCATCAGTTAAATAAGTGTGGGTACCACCAGTGGCATTTTGAATGACACTGGCATGGTGTTGAGAAAATGCAAAGTTGATCTGGTATGGCTCCACAGTCAGTACTGGTTGAGTGACATTGATACGTTTTTTAGCCTCAAAAATCACGTTTCCTTTTATGTAAACTTAGAAGGGCAACAACCTCTGCTATAAGGTTTGAATGGAGCAGATACAAATACAATAGACGGGAACTATTGTTATTAATATTATTCTCAATAAGAATATTCCCTTATTGTAGATTAAATCAATCCTTTGGTTAATAATGAAATGGGCTGCTTAACGGTCATGATCCTATTTGCCATCTGGTACCTTGGATATTTGTAAAACTATAGAGAAGCCAGCAAGGGACTGGGTCAGTCTGCATAAGGAATGCTGCTTTCAGATGTTTTTTCTTTGGGTCAGTGCAGCAAACCAGTGCTACTTACTTCTTTCAGGCCACTCTAAATAGTACACATAATTCATTATTCCTCTGTTTCCATAACACTACCAAATGTTGAATTTGATTAATCTAACCTGTGGTGACCTTGATTTTGTTAATAAATTTTGTTTTTTGTCATTTAGGTATTGATGCATTTTTTAAAACATCTTTATTGGAGTATAACTGCTTTACATTGTTGTGTTAGTTGCTACGGTATAACAAAGTGAATCAGCTATACGTATACATATATCCCCATATCCGTCCCTCTTGCGTCTCCCTCCCACCCTCCCTATCCCACCCCTCTAGGTGGTCACAATGCACTGAGCTGATCTCCCTGTGCTATGCGGCTGCATTTTTAAAGGTATGATTTTCTAGAATTTTGTTAAAATGGTAAACAAATTGCCTATTGGATGGTATGGTCATATAAACTTCAATGATTGCTTCAATCAATCCCCTTAGTTGTACTTTTCATACCTTATTCATCCTTTACTAATTCCTGGTTTTATCACAGCTCTGGAATACATTTCCCTCTGGACATGAAGAGAATATTATCCACTTCCTGACATTCACAGTTTATTTGAATTTTTCAGCTGATTTTTGAAGAAATGTCCAAGTCTGTATGTGGGTGTGTGTATGCAATGCTGTACTGAAAATAGTAACAGAAATAAGATTATCGAGTCTAAGAAAATGTTTCTTATCATAGTTGATGTAGAAGGAAGATATTTTTGTGTAGAAAAGAAGGTGGAGTAGAAAGTTAGTAATCTGAGAGGAAATACAAGTTCATAGAAAAGCAAAATTGGATTTAAAAGATTAAATCTTTTTACCAACATAATTAATTTCCCTAGTAACCAAACAATATTAAACTATATGTTTGAACTTTTTCATAGATATAAAGAAAATCTGTGAAAAGAAGAATAATCATAGTTCATATGTCATGAACAGTTTTAACAGTTGAGAGGCACATTAGCTGGGGTCATTAACTTGAATGACAATTACATTTGCTCTTGTTTAGGGGACAAATATTGAAGGAGCAGGGAAGAATGTATCTTTTTAAAGAGGAGACTTAAGAAGAGAGAGTAAATAGGTGATGATGACTCCAAGGGTAAGGGCAGAAAAAACAGACTAATCTCTGTATGAAAATATGAAAAAAAAAGTCTTCTTCAAATCTTAGGGCATCAATATACTTCCAAGTCATGTACACTGAGGAAAGTTATTTTAATTATATGGCAATGGAAGAGAGTTACTGTAGCTAGACTTAAAATTGCATAAACTAGGGATGTCTGTATTAACAAATTCAGTGCTTTCATTTTTCTAGCTTCTCTTAATTTTCTTTTAAAGCTTCCTATTCAGTGCTATAATTGTGTAGATGATCATAGAAAGGATATTGCACAGGGTGAATTGTTGAGCATGATATCCTCTAAAAACACCTAATTTATCTTATTATTCCTGAAGATATTTAAAATTCAAATATGTTGTCATCCTTCATTCCCTCTGGCCACCCCAGCTGTCCAACTATATTCAGAGGCCAACACAGTGGAAATGTGAATGAGGAAAATTGAAAGAACCATTCATTGTTTTTTTTTTCTCCCTAAACTAAACATAAATAACCTTTCATGAGATGACTTTCATCTGTGAAAGAGAATAAATCAAGGGCATTCTGCATTTGTTTGTTATAGATCCAGCTTAAGTAAATTATACGGAGAGGATGCTATTGAATGAAATTGAAGAACTTAATGTTCAAAGGAATGACTTAGAAAATGATGTTAAATACTTGGAATTATTCATTATCTGTCCAGATAGCTTGCATATTGTATGCCATTATTTTAACTTCCCTGCAAGATTGTTAATGAGATGGAAAAGTATGAGCTCAAAGAGCCTAGTGTGATCCTGAAAGTTGAGGCTAAATTTCTGTCATTGGAATAAGACTTCATACTATTTTCTTCTTAAGGAGAGATAGACTAGATATTAAGAAATATGACAGAAATCCAGTCTTAAGGCAAGATTGGGAAGAGTAAAAGTCATATAAATAGAACGATAGAGCAGGAATCTTGAGGTACCACTTTCAAGGAAGGGGAAAGCATTTATTTGAGAAGGGGACAAAAATTGGAAGAACCCTCCTCACCATTACCTGCCTTCCCATAATTTCCTTTTCAAAGAATGGTAGATTTCAATAAAAATATTCACAGGGGACAAAGGATACCTACCTTTTCCAGCAGCTGGCGAAGCTGCCTGCTTTTGGCATCCCGGGAGCACAGGTTTTGTTCTGGAGCAACCACTGTGCAAATGCATCGTCCATCAGGATCCTGTGCTGAGCTGTATACCTGCCACCCTTCTTTGGGACTAATCTGAGTCTGAGGAAATCAATAGCACAAAACACAGAAAACACAAGACAAAGAGAGAAAGAGTGTGGGTTTGTATAATTGTAAGCAAAGTATGTTTTTTTTTGATATTTAAAGTTTGTGATTTTATTCTCTAAAGTTAAAAAGAAAGAGATTAAATAATTCACATAGGCAGCACAGCTTCATTCAGTTATACATTCCTTTTCAGTGCTCAGAAGGAGAATCTTTCTTTTTCTTTTGATTCCATATTATTAACTATTGATTGATCCTACACCACTTCCTAATGCTTTCTGTCATATTTGGACAATTTAATGCAACTTTAGAAGTATCTACTAAATATTCAATACTTAGTCACATATCAACCAATCTTTCTACACAGGGTCTGTTAGCTTGTCTTCCTCAACAGTAAATGGTAATTAGTCGTATGTATTTTTCTGATTATTACTCATGTGTGATATTCTGAAGCAAAGTCCTCTCCCAGAGAGCTTTCCATGTATTGAAGGGTCAATTATTAATAAAGCTGGAAAGGTATCACATGAGAATATAGGTTAAAAATAATTAGACCAGCATTGTTTTGCAAAGGATATAGAGTCTCAGAAGAGTTAAAGATAGTATTTTGGCATAGGCTGTCAAACTGATCTTCCCAGACTACTTTTGTGCACTTGTCACCCAAACTCCCTAGAACCTTATCTTAAAGTGACATTCCTGTTCTACTGCAGTCTGCCTCCTATTTATGTTTCTAGTTTTATGTTTCTAGTTTTTTTATGTTTCTAGTTTTTCTCTGTCTTCCTATAAGAAACTTCTTTCCAACCAAATTGGTCTTTTTGTGTCCTGAAAGTGTGCAACCTTGATTCACATCTTTGTCTGTTAACTTATTTTTTTCTCCTACTTGGAATACCTCTCTTACAAACCTTCAATTTACTCAGTCCTCATGGTTTCAGCTTCTTCTGAAGGATTGTCTGTGTTATTCTTTAGGCACTTACTGTGTATTTTCTAGTATTGTTATCTGTCTTTCGTATGTCTTTTTCAATAATTAGTCTATATCCAGCTACAGGATATATTGGCTACTTCCTATCTGCTATATCAAGTACATTCTGTCAAGTACAAAAATAAGTAACTCATTTTTTGTCTAGTTATTTTTCAGAAGAACTCTGCTTTGAGCATACATTCTCCACTATGCAATCAGAAGCTGTTGTGGATGTCTTAATGCACAGCCCAGAGAGACACTCATTCATTATTCCAGATGCTGAGAGTGTCAGTGGCTTGACTCTCAATTGAGTTCTCTTTGGGGTTTGCTGAGGCTGAAGAATGCTGCCTGCTCAAGGTCAGACCCTATTACATGGGATAGCTGACATCCATTGACTTGCTGATGCAAGGGTACAAAGAAGGATGCTAAGAAGCAGGAATAATTATTATTCCCATTTCACAGAAGAGAAAATTAGTTAACTTGCCTAAGAATGCACAGCTTGTATATAGTAGAGCTATGTATGAAGCCAGAGCAGTACTGTCCAATAGAATGAGAGCCATGTGTATAAATTTAAATTTTCTAGTAGGCAGGTTTAAAACAGTAAAAAGAAACAAATGAAATTACTTTTAATAATATATTTTATTTAACCCAATATATCCAAAATATCATTTCCACATGTACTCAATATAAAAATTATTCCTGAAGTACTTTGCATTGTTTTTTTCTCCTTTTTTGTACACTCTTTGAAATTGAGTGTGCATTTTACACTTATAGCACACCTCAGCTTGGACCAGCCACATCCCGAGTGCCCAATAGCCACAGTGGCCTCCTTATTGGACTGTATAGCTATAGAATTTTGCTTTTAATTCCAGTGCTATGGCCATATTAATATGATGCTGAATATCCAGATAATCGTTCTTAAAGGTCAATTATATGGATATTGAAAAACCTACCTGACAGGTGTTACATAGACAAACCATCCAATTTGCATCTGAGTTTCTTTTTCCTGTGGAAATATCAGATAAACCAGTGGGCCTCCTTCTAGCTAAGCTCTGACTAACTTCTACAGCTGGGATCTGAAATTCTTCAGTCTTTGTCCTTCCCTCTATGGCTTCCAGGGAATCAGCAGATAAGGAGATATTTCTTATCAGGAGAAGAGGGAGATGAATTTTGTCTAGAAAAGAAGGTATTCAATGACTCAGGCTGGAGGGGCTGGAACAAGGAAGGATGAAAGAAAGGCGGAGATGGGGCTAGGAATATGGAGGTGAATGGTGCCCAGCAGAGAACTATTTTGCACAATGCCCAGTGTGCACAATGCCCACAATGACCAGTGGGCTGGTCTGTTTGCCTTTAGACTGGAGTGCTTTGCCTGGTAGGAAGCAGATTCTTAAAAGGACTAAACCAGCCTGACCTCTCTCCGCAGAACTGCCATAGTCTGTGGCATCTTCTGTCTTGTAATTTGCAGCAGAACAGATATAATCTCCTACTTATTCTCTCCCAGGCCCTAGCTCATCACATACCATCAACCAACACACAGATATTTTTCCTTTCAAGGGCTTTAGAGAAAATCACTATAGGGTGCTTATAGGCATTCCAACAACAGTCATAGGGAAGCTATAAATTATAAACTCACGAAATTCAAAAAGATGTCATAGTCCTTGTCCTTGGTTTGTAATGAAAAGGAAATGGTGCCAAACCTATCTTTTAGTCTCCTTTTTCAGATAGCTCATAGAAGTGTCCTATGCTGCCTTTTATTTCTGAGGTATTGGATTCATTATCATTTCTTTCAATTCCACTTACTCCTTCTTTTTAGCATTTATGCCTGACTATGATTGGGACAGAAAGATGTACTTAGAATTATATATTGTTAGAACCAGATAAGATCGTAAAGATAACCTTTTCATACTAAAGAAGAAAAATGCAAAGAGATCATCTACAGAATGGAGATAGGTACAGCTTAGCAGAGTAGTTTCAATGATATAATTAAAGGTTTAAGCTGAGTAACAGTATGGAACGAATATATCTCGACATAGGTTCTACAGTTTCAACTAGGTTTTTCCTGACATTGGACACAAATCTCAAATATCTCAGAAAATTAAGGCTTCTCACTAGAATAAATTTAGCTTTTGTATAAAGGAGCAGGGACCACCCAATTATAATATTAAAATATTTTTAACAGCATTGCAAATACTGATTATTAAACCTGGCATCATTAATATTGATGTTCGCTTGCCAGGTGTTTGGCTAACTAGTAAAGAGCTTATAATGTCAGGGCAAGGTGTCAGTTGCTCTCTGGAATGAGAGAAGCAGAAAAGGTGAATAGGGTTTGATGTTCATTTAGCATTCTTCCTGAAGTGTCAGCTTAGTAAAAGTAGACTCCGGTTTTGTTTGTACTTTCAATTGTCTTCTTGTAAGAATTATTAAAAAGAGCCATGACCTTATCTATTACAGAGTTAGTCTGAATGGTCTGAACTATAGCAAGTTACCTCTCTGGCAAGAAAAAGGTAACTCAAAAGAGAAAAAAGCTAGTATAAAAGATGAGTTCTTGACAGTTGTGTGGGTTTGATAGAGACTTCTATGTCAGGTTTAGTGATAAAATAAAGGAAGCTTTATGAGTGTCTCTAGTGTTCTCTTTTATGGCACCCATATTGGCTTTGAAAAGAGGATAAAAATAAAACCAGCTAAGACCTCAGGTGGAAAGAAATATTTAGATGGGTTTTGTATACCAATGAGAAAAGATCTGCTCTCATTTTAACTTAAAAGAGCAGTTACTTAGGTGTCAATAAAACTCATATAATAGTAGTAGCAAACATTTATGGTGCTCTAGCCATTAGTTGGCAGTTCACATACATTACTGCTTTTGAATATCACAGTAACTCTATGAACCAGGTGATGTTATTCTGCCCATTTTATAGGTGAGGAAACTGAGACTTAGAGACAGTAAGGAACTTGCTCAAGGTCATGTAGGAGGTAATCAGCAGAGCTGAGATTTGCACCTGCACAATCTGATATCAGAGCTTGAAAGTTTAACCCCCATACTTCACCACCAGTTCTCTGAAATTCCCTTTTATATATGATGAAGATAATTCTGATAGCATTTTCTGAACTACCATGAAGCTGACTACTTGGACCTGGAGGGTACATACGTTTTATTGCTATCCAAAGCATTGCTAATCACAGTGATGACTGATGCAGTTCTCTATGAACCTTTTGTGTTAATTAGAAGAACGAAATGAACTATTTAGCAGTTTTTAATATTATAAAACTCATGAAATATTTAGGCATGCTCTAAATAGGAGAATTAAAATGATAATTTTAACAATTGGATTTCAGGTTTGAATTTTTTGCTTACAATTTAATTACAGAGCTATGCTTTATAAATACAAAGCTACTGTGTGAGAAGTCTCTCAGAACTTCAGGGGCTTTGAACAGGAAAGAAAGATCCTGAAGACTGAGGTAAAAATAAAAATATCTTGCATTTCAGCATGTTTTTGTTTTTATAAAACCCCTTCTCTTGTATTAGTCTCACTTCTTTTGAACAAACTACCCTTAGAAATAGACATTATTTATGAGGAAACTGAAACGCAAAGAACTGAAGCAATGTTTTCCGAAGTCACCCGTTTAGTAAATGTTATATATGGGACTTATACCAATTCTCTCCAGTTTTCAGATCAGAGCTCTTTATGTTCATCCTCTGCAGATAAATTGCAGATAGATGGCCTATGTCCATTCACCAATAGCTGAAAAAACTTCACTTTCGAGGAGATGCACCCAGAGAGGTGGAGGGCATTATCCAAACAATGTGGAAACAAGTAGCAGTTGGGACTCCAAAGGAATAATTAGCAGTAAAGCCTTGGTGAGACATAAGTGGAGGGACAGGCAAAGGGACAGAATTCTGATTCTTTGAAGAGGACAGAATCAACTGGTTGAACATTGCTAGGTCTTATGTTTATGCTGAATGTCTGGGAATTTCATAAAAGTACAGACTGAGGCAGAGAAGAATAAGGGAACAAGCTACTGAAAGGGGTGGACAAGGTAGGGGAAAATAAAGCAGAAAAAAATCCATTTATTAAAACCTATTCAATTTAGAGTAGGAGATACCTGATGATTTAGAGGAGATACCTGATAAAAAGTCCTTATAAGTTTTCTGTCTGAGGATAGGTTTGGTCTCAGAGAATGAAATGTGGTTTAGCATGCTAATGACTTTAGTTGTGAAGAGAAGAAATGTGAGGACAGGAATAATAGAGGTGTTGAGAGACTACGCTAAAAGAAGCTGTGTTCTGGAGGATGTTTTAATAAAGATGTCACTGCGTAGCAGTTTTCCTCCTATTTCTATGAGACAAGTTGGAACTGAAATAAGAAATGTATATTTTTCACTCAAGGCAACCTCAAGGCTCTAAGACAAACAATTGTAAAAACGACGAGAAACAGTTAAACACAAAACCGAGGACATCCTCAAATTCAGGTTGGTTGATCACTTCTTCTCATATTCTGGAAAACATAATGACTCAGAGTTGGGAAGGACTTAGAAGTCATGTCTGGTCCTATATCTTTCCATTCAGTGACACTTCTATGTATTCTTGTGTTTCCACTTGAACTCTGCATGATAGGGATTTCCCTGCTTCATAGGCAGCCCCTTCCATCGGTGGAAAGCTAAATGACTGGCTCTGAACTTCTCTCTTTGTAATGTACCCCCTTTTGCTCTCCTTCTGCTTTAAGTACTCGAGAATAGATCTACTCTCTTACCCATGCCACAGTTCTACTCTAAAAAGGCAATTATCACATTCTCTGTGACTTTCAAGATTTACCATTCTGCTCTTTCATCCATTTCCTTAATTTGTTTAGTTGGTCTTTCACAAAATAGACATTGCCTAAGGATTTGGGGAAGAAAAACAGTGGTACAAAACAGAGAAGTCAGATATCTTCATCAAGGACTAAAAAAAAAAAAAAAAAAAAAAAAATTGGTGAGTTAAGAAATTTAGAGAGTATTGAGAGTTTGTATCAGAGTATTCTCATTTTCAAGAACTTAAAGCTGACTGACTCATTGAAGTAGTTATTTATGAGGAGAAGCTGGCTAGACATTTGAAAATGTAGCAAAACAAATCACCGATGCCCACATGTCCCTTGGAGGCCTCTTGCCACCACAGTGGCAGGGCTGATTGAGAACAGCTGGTGTCTGCTAAATGTCCTCTGCTTATTTAATTATTCTTTTCCAGGTTTGTCCTGGTGTGGAATCCACAGTGTGAGTGATGTCTCAGAAGCTCAGCCTCAGGGGGAAGTTACTCTGCATCAGAGAAACATGCCAGAGGGAACCTGTGCTTTCTCAGAGCCCGGGCTTTGTCTCTGTAGACATCAGCTCCTCCGAAGGCAGATGGGCCCAGTTATAGATTAGGAAGGGAAGGGAAGAAAGAAAGAAAGAAAGAAAGAAAACAGGGCCGAAGAGGAGGATAAAGGAATGTTTCAAGATTCTAAGAGAAGCCAGAGGGAGCTTATTCCCCTAATAAGGAGCTGTGTTTAACTACTTACTAACAGAGATATCCTGGAAATTTAAAAACGTGTTTCAGCTTTTGAGACAATCAAACATGCACTGCCTATTTTAGAGGTACCTGCCATAAACAGATTTAATTGCCTTTAATGATTAAAACCCTATATTTCTTATTTTTGTTTTTTTCAAGGTCATTTGAAACTACCATTTTAAAGAAAGACCACATTCGTATTTGTGTAAATCTGTACTTTTTGCTATCTGCATATCCCACAAGCACTCATAAAACAAATTTTAAGACCTACATTATTTATTTCATCATTCATTCATTTTTGGGGGGTTGTATACAGACTTGCAAGCTTATACCATTCGTATTGTCTAAAGTGAGAATGTAGAGTGAGAGAGTTGAGAAGGGCTGGACATCATAGCTCTACTTACTGGGAAGGGAACTGTCAACCCTTCCATCTAAGGAAAGTGGAGTCCAGGGTCATAGGAAACCACCTGAGATGGACAGAGAGAACCTAGTGTGGCACCAGGGATCAGGAGGGGCTAGGAGAGCAAAGGTGGGTGAGACAACTTCCCTCGTCAGCACTGCAGGCAGGTGATTTGCTTCTACCCTTGATTCTGTCATTAACCAGCTGGGGGAAATCTCTTCAGTCACTTAAACATTTGGGGTCAGTCTTCCCACTTGAAGAATGAGGAGGTTGGATTAGATCAGTCATATTTCCAGCTAAGCTCCTGAGAGTTCTAAGGTTTCTGTGGAGGCATTTTGATCAGGGAAAGGGGTTGATTATGTGGGGAGGGAATAGATGATAGAGGCACAGTAAATGCCTCCCCCCATAATTTATTATTTGACCCATGACCTGTTTTATATATTGGATTTCTACCTCAAGATTCATTCAACAAATATTTATTCTGAATGTATTACATAAGATTTAATTCTAAAAAAAAGGCACTGCTGCCAAAAAATAGTGTAAAAATAACTGGCCTGGATAGTTTCTAAGATCTTTTCCAGCATTAACATTTAATGATCTTAATCTAGGAAATAGATTCATTCATTTCTCACCATGGGAATCCTAAGATATGAGCAATTATCTTGAATAGTTAAGCTGGGGAAATTCTGTAACATTTGGCACTTCTGTAAAACATGCACGCACACACACACTCATTCACTCATACTCACACACTTTTGCAACATGATTTCTCCATTCCAGTGAATAACATAGTGTAAACTTTTCTGAACTTTATTTTTTGTCACTCAAAGGGTGACTCATTTGTGTCAGAACATTTGTAGACCATACCAATATTTTCTGTTTTTCAACCAACAGATTACTAATCAGAAGGTAAAGGAAATGGATTTACTTTAAACTCATAAGAGAGCAAGAAGTTCTAAAAGAATCATGTATAACTTTGGAAAGTTGATTCTCCTCCATCAACAAGAAACAGGAAATAACCATACCAATATCTGTAGACACAGAAAATATACATATCAGAACCAAGTTACCAAGTTTGAAACATAGCTTATTCAAGAATTGCTTAGCTTAGGTTCATTTCTTGAAAGAGTTAATTCAACAACTAAGTTGTTAAAAATCACCAGGTACTTGAACATTGAGGAAATTTGGCTCAGTAAATATTAAATTATATAAATTTCTTTGTTTTATGATTGCTTATTGATGCCATGTCATGGTTTCTTTATAACTACAAATATCTTTTACATCCCTCCTGCCAAACACATCATACAGGGAAGGAGGGGAATCTCAGTAATGGAGGCACTGAGGTACCATAAGTGATTCAAGGGAGGTAAAAATATAAAAGCAGGTCAAAGTGTGCCTCACATGTGCTCTGCTGTTGCCCTGAGCACCAGGTGAATCTGGCAAATTATGTAATTAATTTGATCTGACTCTACTCAGTTAATTACATGTTGATTGATATAGTAATTATTATTAGTAACTGCAAACATATCTTCAAAATGGAGAGTTGCTTTTTATTTTTAATTATCAGACTTTTTCTGATCTGTGGGAGCAGTCCAATGGTAAAAACAGATAAAGATAAAAAGGTGAAGGGCTCTGAATACTAATTGTTTCTGTACTTTTTATTTGCTAGCGGGGAATTTGTTTTTCCAGGATATTCCTTCTGTTTGAATTTGTAAGCTTCTATTTGAAAAACCAATAGTTTTCATTTTTATTTGAAATGTTTTAGAGTATTGCTAAATGAACCATGAGAAAAGACATTTGCTATAATGTGGGAAGGGTTAAAAAGCCACTAATTGTAGACAAATGAAGACTACAGGAGTTAGACTTGTGACAGGAGAAGACTTTATGAAAAAATTAAACAATACAGGGAGATGTTTTTATCAAGTAAGTTTTCTGTTCATGATTCTTAGCTCTCAAAGGTTTTTTTGGTCATGCTTTTAAATTGCTGAGGTTTTTTTTCTTTTATTCATTTATGTTTAAAAGAGGTTGGTCTCTCTGACTGAATGCATTTCAGTCACAGGAATTGAATTCCAAAGAAGAATCTGCTATAGTAAAACTAGATTAGCTAGAATATACCCTATAGCATATTCTGTAGGAAAAATTATGGGGATTTTACAGATGTTAAAAGAAGTAAAATAATAAGAAACAAAACATTTTAAAAGAAAGAATTCTTCAAAACCTCAGAACAATATAAATTAAAGCTTTTCATTAAGAATTTAATGAATCTAGTATTTCCTTTCACAGCTAATTTCTTAGGCAGTTTGTTTATTCTTTGATGTAACTTTAAAGTGTTCCTAAAGGAACATCATGACTAAAGTTACCACATAAATATTGTATTGTTGAAGGAGACCTGTAAATAGAGAAGCAAAATCTCAGCCTTTGCAGTTTACAAAATAAAGCCCACTGGTTTAATGCACTTACTTCCCAGGACGGCCAAACCCACCGGAGTGACTTACTAAGGTATCTGGCGTTGATAGCCTCGTGGTGTTCAGTCCTACCAAGGATGGGAGAGTTTGGGACATCCAGTTTGATATCATTGCCATGGTGCTAAGCACAGCGCCAAGCTTCAGCAGTGGAAGACTCATTGCTGTGGAGCTAATGAGTTTTCATTGTGACTGATTAAGATCCTGGTTCTGGGCTGGCAGCGGAAGGCGTGACTGCAGCACGCCACATCTACAGCATGAAAAGAGATCAACTTCCCAAGCTCTAATCATGCAGGGAAAGCTCATAGAACCTCTTTCTCTCACCCTCACAAGAAGTGCCCTGCTCTTCCTTTTCCTCCTTTACCAGATACTTTGCTGGATCATCACACAAAATATTCTTGATAGGGCTTCGCTGGTAATTGTTAGAGCAGAGGTTGAAGGAAGGAGGAAATTTGAGCTTTTCCTGCTCCACTATATAGTCAGTTACCATCAACAGAGTTCACTGCCTCTGGGATTTCTGTCAGTATAATCAGCTGCTCTTTATCCTTCATAAAAGAACATAGCACCCTTAAATTGAGGTCTGTCAAAGCGCCCATTTCAAACACCAAATTTAATATCCACAGATTTCTCTGAGCATGGAAAAAGTGCTTTTAGACAAAACATGAAAACAAAGTCTGCAGAGAATATCCAAGATGATTAGATATTGAGTAAGAAATTATTATTTTTTATATAGTAAGCTAAAATTAGCACTGTTGCCTCTTAAAAAAAATTTGTCAGAGATTAATAGCTACTGCCTGTGGAGGACATTGCCCTAGGCACTTTACATGTGAACAGACAGAAAAGGCAGCCTTGGAGAAAAGCTCCTGATAAAGAAATTTCATAGGTTCCCAGTTTTGCTTTCACGAATGAATGCTTAGCAGTTTCTCAGGCACACAGCAAACTCAGTTAACTCTATTTTCACCTTGTGAAGAATGACAGACCAGTACAGCAAGTCTATGTCAGGAGAGAACATGTGACATTAAAAAAGCATGAGACTTGGCTTCTGTGACTCCCCAGGGAGTCTGAGGTCTAGCTCCTTGTTCTCTTGCAGTTAGTTGAGTGACTAGCCAGTGAATTAAAGCTCCTTGGCTTCACTTTTTTTTTTTTCCTATGATATGTGGGGAGTGGACTCCCTGCTCTCCTTTCCAGCTGTAAAATTCAATGATCTGTTTATTAGCGTTCCGATGGCAAATGTATATATTGAATTTGCGGCTTATGGGTAATTTTATTATATTCTTTTTACAAATACAGCAAAATTGTCCACATCCAAATCTCAGGTCCCAAATGGAATAAAACAGAGGCCATTGTCTTATATATGTGGTTTAAAATAAAAATACAGAGAGAAGACATGAAAGGAAATATGGGTGAATGAAAATTAAGTGAAAAAGAATCATATGAAAAGGAATAAAATACTGTTTTGACTCCTTAGGAGAATTCTGGAATTGTTTGTATCTGGAAAGATATGTATTTTCCTTAAACAGTTTTGGCAGGAGACATAAAGAGAATATCTTTAATAAAATTGAAAGACATATATTTATAAAGGTGTGTATGCCTTTATTCTTCTAAACAGCTTTAAACTGGAGTGAATACTGAGACTCCTCAAATCTTCCTTACATATATTACCTTGAAATCCAGGCTACATTTTTTCCTTCAGAATACATCCAGATGATTTCAGCTGACCCTTATTTTTTAACCACAGTGCCCAGAAAACCAAATATTACGTATTTTTGTCTTTTTCAAAAATCGTATCATATGAAAAATTTAACATAAAAGCACCATAGTTTATATATTAAACTTAGTATTAAATAACAGCATTCGTAGAAAGGAATGTTAAATTTTACATTATTATTACAATGTGGCAGTAACAAAAAGTAAAGTGGATATACAAATCTAGTTGTTTGAAAAATTACCAGGACCTCTACCTGACTTTAATGAAGGAGAAGAGTGTCTTTTAAGAGCTTAATTTCCAAAACTAAAAACTAATATAAATGCAATTACTGGATCATTTAAGATGCACCATGGCAGATGGTAATTATACTTATTAATGAGCTATCAATCAACAAAATAATAGCTTCTTTAGAAGAATATAGCATGAATGTCAGGGGAAACCAGTACTCTTATTTGCAAATTAAAAAGAAATGAAGAAATAAAAATACAATATAAATGGAAAGCTTCTTGCAATTTCCCAGAGGTGCAAATACCTGCCCTGAAGAACTGAAAGAGAACAACAGTGAAAGTTTATGATTTGATGAGGTTTATGAACAATGTAAAAGCTATAATGTGTGGTTTAAAAAAATATTTAAATGGCACACATTGAAATAGAAAAGCTTAAATTATAATGATTGTTAGTTATGGGAAATAAAATAGCTATGATTTGTAAAAGGTTAAATAGTCTGCATTGCTCTCATAATCTAGTAAATTGATTATAATTTCCATTTTATAAGTTGGGTTCCTGTTTGCAGATGGGGAAGCTGATTTTTCTATGTGGATGTAGCGACCTGTGTTAAGGGCAAGAAACCCAGTGGTTACAGAAGTCCCACAAGCATGGTGTGAATGTTGATGGAGTAAAGTAGCAAGAGACAAGGCTGGAAATACTAGCAGTTACCAACTCCCAGGGCTTCACGGTCAGCCAGAGATGTTTGGATATTATCTTGGATGCAATTCAAGAATTTTAAGCAAGGCTGTGAAGTCATTAGTTTTATGTCTGAAATTATTACATTGGCATTTTCATGATGCAGGATAGGCCGATGGGGGTTGTAGGAACAGCAAAGCATATCAGAGACAGGAACGTCACTTAGGAGCATATTCTCATAGTTTAGGCAAGAGATGAGGGCCTAGAACAAGAAACTGTCAGTGGAGCTCAAAAGGATGGATACCGTAAAGAATTGGGGTGAAATCGATAGCACTGAGTGACTGAATAGATGTGAGAAGTGTGGGAGAGGAAGTTACTTGATTAATATACTTATTCATTAGATATTTTATGGTAGACTTTTTATTTTCCAGAGTGATTTCATGATAAACCTATATAGCAAATAATTAGTAAGCAAATAATGACCAAGAAAGACTTACAGGTAGTCTTATGTAATATTGGCATGTGCTGTCATTGGAATTTTATTTTTCTTTGATCTGGAGCACGAAAGTTTAACATTGCTTTGCTACTCAGTGTACACTTGCTAGTCTGGGGACTGTCTGTATGGAAGGTGTGTGTGTTGGTTTCTGGGGAACCTAGCTTGACTAAAAGAATAGGTGAACCAAAGTGACCTCTAGAAAAAACAAAGTAGTCTCTTGCTAGCAAGGAGGACAAATAGGAAGAGTGGCATAAAGTAGAGGAAGAGGCTTAAAGTTTATGCTGACTTTGTACTCAGTCACGGAGGATGAAGAGAATAATACAACTTTGCTGAGTGACACAAAGTCATTCTGGGTCTCTGGAGCTAATAGTCCAACTCAAAATAGAGAAAAAGCACTGATCTTGCTTCTTCCTTCACAGAGAAATCAAAGCAATTACAAGAGAGCTTCCATAAGGTCCCATTACTCTACCTACCCACCTACCTCACCTGTGCCCACATGACTCTACCTTTTCTCCTGTTCCACAGATAAATTGTTTGTGTTCCTAGGTAAGGTTGATTCCCCCACTCTGCACTAGATCAGTGCCTTTCAGACTGTCATGCATAGGAATTACCAGGAGAGCTTGATAAGACCCAGATTCCTTTGTCCCACCCTGAGTCTGACTTATGAGCTCTAGCACAGGGCCAAATAATTTGCATTTCTGACAGTCTCCTAGCTGATGCTCATTCTGGCATTCTTGGACCACCCTTGAGTAGACTGCCCTAGATCTCATCTATCTCATCCACTCAATGACAGCTCTCCTAATCCTTTCCTCTCTTAGTGACATCAATAAATCTTCCCACTTTAATGGGCCATTCACAGCAGGATATAAACACCCCCTTATATCACTCATTTTAAATACGAACAGGTAAACAATAGTTTCCTGATCCTATTTTCTCTCCATTTATTTCCCCTATCACTCACTATCCCTTTACAGCATACCTTCCTGAGAGTTGTCTGTACTTACCATCTTCAATTTCTCTTTCCCTAATCAAGGTTTTGTTCACACTTCTCTACTCCACTGATACCACTTTTATCAAGGCTACCAATGATACCATGTTGCTAAATCCAGCAGTCAATTCTCAGTCCTCAACTTTCTTGACCTATGAACAGCATTCATCAGACTTTTACTTTATCCTTCCTGAAATAATTTCTTCATTTGTCTTCGAGGATACCACATCCACCTAGTTTTCCTTCTACTTTCTGACCTATCTTTCTCAGTCTCTTTTGTCGATTCTTCCTCATCTATATGCTAATGAATCCCAAATTCATTTCTTCCTTGCAGACCTCTCCTATCAATTCAGACCTGTATATCCAATTATCTACTTGACATCTCCACTTGGATGGTTAATAGCATCTTAAATTGAGCATGTTAAAAAAAATGAGCTTCTGATACGCCTTTCCCATTTCCAGCAAACAAAACAAAAGAAATAAACCAAAAAATTATATACATGTAACCATTCCTATAGTCTTCTTCATTTCAATTGCATGGTTGAAAAGTTAGATTTCAACCTTAACTTTTTTTTTTTTTCGCATCTCTTGTCAGTTTCATCATCAGGTCTTTTCATCTCTACTTTCAAAATATACCCAGCATTCAACCATTTTATACCACTCTCACTGCCACCATGCTGCTCCAAAGTCATCACTATCTCTCATCTGGTTTATTACAAGAGCCACCGATTATTGACCTTGTACCACTTCAGTCCTTCTTTTAACCCCCCAACCAGAGTGATTCTGTTAAATTGTAAGTCAGATTATGTTATTCCTCTTCTTAAAACACTTTAATAGATTCCCATTTCGCTCCTGGTAAAAGTGAAAATATTTAGCATGAACCATAAGGTTCTGCATGATCTGGCTTCCTCTTATTTCTCTGATCTCATTTCTTATAACCCTTCCCTTCACTGGAGTCACTCTGGTTCTTCAGAGATGCAAGATAATTTTCCACCTCAGGGCTTCCAGTCTTTCAACTGTCTTCTCACTTCCTTGTTTTAATTCAAAGATCACTTTCTCATAAGATCTTTGCTGACCACACTATCTCAAATTTCTACACTTTTCATCTGATTATTTCATGTTGTCTTTTGCTGGTTTACGTTTTTTCCTCCTTAGAACTTATCACAGGTTAGGATCCTATATATTTTAATTATTCATCTTGTTATTTGTTTTATCCACTAGAAATAAAGTTCCATGAAAGCAGGAATGTTGCCTATTTTGTTCACTGGGGTATTCTCTATGCCTAGGAGAGTACCTAGTACATAGCAGGTTATCAGTAAGTATTAAATTAATGCATAAATTAATATATCATTGTTTTGTTCCTGAACTTCCCTCATTGTAAAATGGAGACCATTTTAAATGCAAAAATTAAAATAGACCCCCCTTTGTTGCAAAATGAGCTGGTGTGATATTGCATTTCGCATGTGTGTTGTTACGTGTACATGATGCATGTATACCTGAGTAAAAAGGTAGTGTAAACGTAAAAGTTAAGAATGCTTTTTCCTTCCAAATTTGATATTTAGAATGCAAGCACTTTTGGTCTAAGCCAAGAAGTACTGTCTCTCTTATTTTGACTTCTCTTGATAAGCCTCAAGTCACTGGAACCCTGAATAAATATGAAAGCAGTCTTCTCTTCCTCTTGCCTTTGGCTAATGCAGTTTGTCTCTAATTACATAGGGGAGGGTAGAAGGGACTCTAGGCTGTGGAAAGGATGAGTTTAAATAAAATGAATTGGAGAAGACGGAGATCTGAGTGTCCATTCACTCAACTTTCTTTCATTTGGCTCCTGGCAATCAATTAGGGACCACTTGTAGCTCCTAGAATTCAGCGCTTTGCCATTCTTGCCTTGAAGTTTCAGGGTTATCTTAAAAGTGTTCACTAAAGAAAGAATGTATTGAGTGAAAAACATTAGCAAAGTTCTCTAAAGGAGGGATTTCTGTCTTCTCATCTTTGCCTTCATCTGAGAAGCCGACTGATGCTCTATAACCCCCGGGGATCCTCTGTTGGCAGCTGTTGTTGCTACTTCAAAGGAGGAAAAAAATGGATATGTGGGGGAGGAATATATTCAGGGCAAACATTTTTTTTTTTTTTTTTTACTCTAACTTTGTACTCAAAATTGAAGAAGTGAAAAAATGTAAATCCCGGATTAGGCTAGAGGAAAGGAGGATGCAAAGTGATGTGACAGAGACCCTCAGACTGTAAGGCAAAAGACTTAAATTTTGCATCACTTAGTCATTGCCTTGCTTTGGGTCGTTCAACTGGGAAATGAAGAGATTAAATTGAATTTCCTGTATAGTCCCTTCCATGATATAGTGCCATACTTAAGAGCTCAGCTTCGATCTTTGCAGTTACACAAGCCCCTCCTCGCTTTCTGCTCTGACACTACGAGACAGCTGGCTGTGTGACCTCCCAGAGCCTCGGTTTCCCTATGTGTGAATTGGGGATAACAAGAGAACCTGATTCCTTAGGAATTTGTGAAGATGAAATAAACATCTACATATAAAGCCCTTATCACAAGATTTGGCAAATAAGGAGTTCTCAATATTTGTCATCATTGCTCTAGTGCAAAAGAAGTTTATGTATCTTTTCCCCATATTTATACAAGAGAGAATAGAGATAGAAATTGTTAGCAATAAGGAAGTGAAGATCATCAAATTTTGTATAAATTACCAATGTAAAGGTTTAGCTTTAAGAGTTTTAAAAGGGTAAAATATTCTTGATTCCAGTATGCTTGGTTCATAGGGATTGGCTGCCAGCAGTATCCTAGAAAGGGTCTAAAGCATACCCCTCCCACAGGCCAGCCTTGAGGAGCCACTTATTTAAGCCTGTCTGCCTGACACTGTTCTTAGAACTTTATTTGTATGAATTCATTTAATTCTCACACAAACCCTATGAGGTTGGTATTGTTACTATAACCAGCTTATAGATGAGGAACTGAGGCACTGAGAAGTTAAGTAAGCTAGCCTAGGTCACACAGCTAATTAAGGGCAAGTTCAGTATTTGAATCTCAACTGTCACATTCTAAGTATGCTCTTAAGTATTATGCACACACATATATGCACATACACACACAAAACACATGCAATAACAGTATTATAGCAACTATTTATTTCAAGTTTAATCTTTTTTAAATAATTGGAATTATTTGGGGGAAGCATTGCAGTTTAGTCATTGGATGCTCTCAGTAAATGAATACTTAAAGCTGAGCACAAAAATTAAAAGTAATGTGTCTTCACTTATTGAGTTTGTCTTTGAATGTGACAGAGCCAGGTCAGGGAGACACTGACTCAGGTAAGTGTTCAGTCCCTGCTTCATTTTCATTGGAATCTATTTTGAGGTTTTTCTAATTCACCCAACTCACCAGGGCAGACAAGTGTTAAATTATTGCCAAAAGCTCTTCTGGAAGAAATTGTTTAGAAAGAGAAATTTCAAAGAGGTTGGAAAATTGCCTGATGATCAGAAAGAAGACTGTTTCAGTGGTAGCGTGAAAGAATAAAATTGGATCTTGAAATGTGCAGTTTTCTGAAAGATTGTTGTAAGTTGTTTCATAAAACTTATCTCCCTCTTGAAATTTGAAATGTATGTTTAGCAGGAACCAAAATTCTGGTAGTAGTAAATAACCCCAAACATCAAAGTATAAAAGAAGATTACATTTGTAGCTTGCTTTTTAAGAAATTCACATTAACAGCAGGAGCTCTGCAGAGTTAATTTGTATGTAGCAGCATTAGCTACTTATTTGTCAGCATTGTCCCCTCATCAGTATGTGTAGTCAAAGTTGCTTTGTGATTTGAAAGAAAGCTCCAGCAGACAAACATAGTTAAACGTAAATGTCTAAAGATCTGGACTTGAAACAGGTCAGGCAAGCTTCCTTATTGAAAGTGTCCTGAGAGTTATGTAGTTTTATAAAAGGGGGTTAGAAAAACAGTTAAGGCCAGGTCATTAAAATAACCATCACATAGATGAAGCTGTACAAGCTCATTACCTCATTTGCTTTTCCTTTTTTGTTTCAACACATTTAAGAACTACTGACCTTATAAAAACAGTTTTAGAAGGACAGAAGTAACTTGACTTAGAAACAGCTCCCTTTGTGAATACTCATCTGAAAGGGGTCCAATGACATATATATGAACTTGACAATGGATAAGTAAAGGAAAACTGTTGACAAAGGTTATCTCTTGTTATTGAAGTTAAATAGATGATTTTTTTCTGCTTTCTAATATTTTTTGTTCTCTCCACATTTCCCAACTTAATTATGCATTATTTTCTGTTGTTAGAAAAACATAAGCAGAAGTATGTCATTATTCTCTCATTGACTTTTAAAGGCATTGATCTATTAAACATTTATTAAGTACATTCTTTGGGCCAGGAACAGTACAATACTGAAAAATGCAAGATTAATATGGTACAGCCTCAGATTTCGGGTAATTTATCAATCTGGGAATGTAACAGACTATAAACGAACATGTACATATGAACTGAATAGTTCTAATCTTACAGAGATATAGTGGAGCATTAAAAGAAAAGGAGATTAGTACCTTCTGGTGAAATGGTCAGGAAAAAGATAGTGCTTGAGCTGGTTTTAAAAGTTTAGCTCTTAATTCTCTTAACTTTTAACTCAGGGAAATGGACAGTGTAGTTTACTATGGACCCCAAAATAAAATAAAATTTAAGTCATAAGGAATTTTGTGCAATGCTTCAAACAGTAGAGAATTATATTCTTCAGCCCTTCCTTTGTCAATATGCATCATTTGTCCTAGTACATTTTTACCTCTCTTCCAATTAATAAAATAAAATCATGATATTTACTTAAACCATAATAATATAGGGCTACTGAGTGAAAAAAGAGAATAGAAAAAATGAACATTATTGTGAAAACAGCATTTTCCTTGAGAAGGAGGAGAGGTAAATAGAAATATCAAAGCTCTTGAAGGACCTTGCATTATCAAGAAAATAGTATTTAAAATTACATGCACATGTCAACAAGGAGTAGTTTGAATTCTAATATTTACATATAATATGAGTCATAAAGCATATGGCTGAAAATTTAATTCTAGTATAGATGCTTCTTGTCAAGTGTCTGGTAAAATGTATGCAGATAGGGTATAGCATGAGGAGTGCTGGAATATTTGCCATTATTGAAAGTAGATTGCCTTTGCAGTGCGTTCTCTCTCTCTCTTTCCCTTCCCCTCCCTCCCTACTTTTCCTTCTCTCTTCTCTCTCTACCTTCTTTCCTTTTTATCTTCCACCCTCCTTTCCTTCTTCTCTCTCCCTCTCCCTCCCTTTATTCTCCTTCCTTTCTTTCTTTTTCTCTTTCACTTTCACCTAAGTGTCCTGCACTGAAGTGGGATACTAGTATGGTTGCAAGGGCTCCCCGGGTGATTCTGATGTGTTCCCAATTTTTAACAGCCTAGGCTGTATGGCTACAATTTAAGCACAAATAATTCTAGTATTTTACACTTCAAATTTGGAAGTTTTATGTTTTACCTTTCTACTCATTCAACACTATTTAAAGTAAAACAAAATAAAAGTTCCCTTTTCTAAACATTCAAGCATGCATGCTTAGGCTATGGTTTACCTCTTACTGTGGTCTTAAGGTTTTCAATAGGTTATTGAACTTAAAACTGGAGACTGCTCATAACTACTGTTCAGTAATTGTAATACATCATTCATGTGCACCTCATTTTTCTTCTAAGAGTGATTCAGAAACATGCCCATGATAAGAAATGTATCCTTTCTTAAATAGTTTTCCTTTCAATAATATATTTATTAATATCTGTCAAACTACATGTATAAATTAATATTTTTCTATAAAAATTGCATTTAGAATTATTTGAGGAGCAACGTTTGTTTCACAGTGAATTACTTATGCATTCAATAGGGATTTATTTATCATCCTTTATATGCTAAACACTAAATGCTAGAGATCAAAGATTAATAAAATTCACTCATTTAGGATCTCAGAAACAAGAGAGAAAAATATGTATAAAATAATTTCAGTGTAACGTGCTATGTAATTTGTACAAAATGCAGTAGGCCATAAACAGGTTAACAATGAATTCAGTTTGGGTGGGATAGAAAAAGCTTCAGGAGACTGTGGGTTTAGATGGATTCAGTAGAATTTCCTGAGTAGATCAGGAAGGAAAGGCCATTCTACCCCAGGAACAGCATGTAAAAATGTACCACCAAGGTGTCAGAGATCACATGTTCTTTAGGGAGCTCTAAGTAGCTTGGACTGGGGCCAGTGAAAAGTGCCTGGTGGGGTGTGGGGAGGGAGGAGATAGGGTTGGAGAGGTAGCAGGGACCACCAGCTGGTGCTTGTGGCTCTCCGAGGAGATTAGATCTTACTACAACTAGTCTTTCAAGAGTTGCAGGAAGGAGAGTGATAACAAACTTGTTTGTTATTTGGGGGAAGATTACTCAGAAAAGGTACAATAAATACTGGGGAGAGGGGTAAGGAGGAGACTGACAGCTGGGAGAGCAGTTAGGGGGCTATTTGGATGCTCCGGTAAGAACTGAGATGTACAGAGGAAGGATAACACATGGGCTAGGCAATTTACATAGAATTTTGTGAATTATTAGATGTGGAGGCCGACAAGAATAAACTCTAGATTTCATGAAATACAGTATTGCAGAAAAAGTGCTGGAGAATCATTGAGAACAGTGCTAAACATTAAGGTGCATATAAATCACTGGGGGGTCTTGTTAAAATGTAAATTTTACTTCAGAATTTGAGGGCAGGGCCTGAGATTCTGCAGTTTGAGCAAGCTCCCAGGTGGTCAGAGTGGCTGATCTACAGACCACACTTTGAGGAGAAGGGGCCATGGAAGCCAACTAAGTGAAGGGCTGATGTGTGTGGACACACATCCTCTGTGATGAAGAAGGTACAACCAAGGAAAGAAAAAAAGGTCAATCTCTGCAAGAGAAGGGAGAGTGAGGATTCCCAAACACACATATTTCTCACCCAAAAAAGGGGTTCAGGAGTTCCCACCATCCAGAGATGGTTGTTAGCAGAAAGCAGATGTTTAAATTTAATACAGTTTAAATGGGCCCTAAAATTTCTTGAAAGTAAAGTTATAGTTAAAATTTTATCTTGAAAAACAAAGATGAACACAAAATAAAATAAATTATAATTGTGAGGATATATTAGCATGAATTAAGAATAGATGAAGTCTGTGTGTGTGTGAGATTATTTTTAAAAAATATTGTCATCTCTTTTCACAGCACAATCATAAAGAGATTTGTTTTTGCAAAACTCTTCAAGGAGTTACCTAATTTTTTCAGGGCCTTTGATATTCAAATCATTACCTTTTAAAGAGCCCATTCCATAATTTCTCTCTTCAATTGTTAAAGGATATAAATCTGCCAGGCACTGTTTAATAATCCCCTTGTATTTTATCAGGGCATTTATCTCATAACACTTCCATCACTGCATGACACCATGTGTCATTTGCATGATTTTGATTACCTTCCATTATATTTGCATTGAATAACATTGGATAGTTGCCATATATAAAAATCAGTGGCTTAAGATGGATGCCACCGTTAGGCAGTGAGGGATATTTTAGTGGGATCTGAGGGGTTTCATTTAAAAAGTATACGAAGTGAGAGAGTGGCAGGGACATTTACACACTACCATATGTAAAATAGATAGCTAGTGGGAAGCTGCCACATAGCACAGGGAGGTCACCTCTGTGCTTTGTGACCACCTAGAGGGGTGGGATAGGGAGGGTGGGAGGGAGAGTGACGCAAGAGGGAAGAGATATGGGAACATATGTATATGTATAGCTGATTCACTTTGTTGTAAAGCAGAAACTAACACACCATTGTAAAGCAGTTATACTCCAATAAAGATGTTAAAAATAAATAAATAAATAAAAAGTCATAATTTGTAAATATTTGAGTTTTGATGGCTGTTGCTGCCTTACGCAGCTTCACAATGGCAGGACTTGGGTAACACGAATTCAGTGTTGACTACAGACTTAGCATGGGTGCTCACGCATGTACTCTGATATTGGAATGAGTGGAAACGGAAGAGGATGATGTTTTCACTTAATTCACTCATTTTAAGGAAGTAGTCTATTAACTATATGTAGAAAGGTTGATGCATTGTGTTTCTACAGCTGTGAAAATTGAAATGTGTTAGTTTGATTTGGTTATATTCTCATCCATCAGGGAGGGAATAATCAGGAAATATCTGGAGTTCTGGGTACTGCCTGAAGTTACCAGTGTTAGAGTCTCAGTGAAGGCTCAGGGTATCCCCCAAACCCTGGGAACATACTGGATCCACAAAAGGTGCAAGCTAAAGGAAAAGCCTGGAAAGTTGCTGATTGGCAGCTGAATGAAAACAAAACTACCTATGTGATGGGGGTTGGGAGGTAGGGACACCTGGATTGTAATCTTAGTTTTTCATTTAAATTTAGCAGTCTGGCATACCTTAGTTTCCTTTTCAGCTCTAACATTCTCTGACTCTGTGTGCATAGTGTTAAGAGAATGGGTTTTGAAATCATATAGACCTGGGTTGGAATCCCAGTTCTGTCACTTACTATGTGATCCTGACTAAGTTCTTTTCTGAATCTTATTTTACTGATCTTTAAATTAAGGATTTTAATATCTACTGATAGAGTCCATCTGATAAAGAACATCAAGGACATATCTATAGTCCAACAGTGTTAGGCTTATTAACTTGTCACATCAAGACAGGTAGCATGCCAGAGGAACCATGGAGCATCTCACCAAGCAAAGGAAGACACAGGGTTAAAAATAGGACTTGAGGGACTTCCCTGGTGGTGCAGTAGTTAAGAATCCACCTGCCAGTGCAGGGGACACAGGTTCGAGACCTGGTCCGGGAAGATCCCACATGCCGCGGAGCAACTAAGCCCGTGTGCCACAACTACTGAGCCTGTGCTCTAGAGCCCTCAAGCCACAACTAGTGAGCCTGCGAGCCACGACTGCTGAAGCCCACGTGCCTGGAGCCCGTGCTCCACAATAAGAGAAGCCACCACAGTGAGAAGCCCGTGCACTGCAACGAAGAGTAGCCCCCGTTTTCTGCAATTAGAGAAAGCCCGCATGGAGCAACGAAGACCCAATGCAGCCAAAAATAAAATAAATAAATTTATTTAAAAAAAAGAGTGGACTGTTCCATTTTTACTGATCTGATTTCAAATAGCTAAGTTTCTGATAGTCTATGATTTCATCAATCAAAGTGTCTTGGCTCTACATCCTCTAGTAAAGTAACAAAAGCAGTATTTAGAGGTTGACTTAATAAGCTTGTACTGATAAAATTAGACAATGCATATGAAGTGCTGGGCACAGTCCTCTAAGCAATTATTACAATTATTATTATTATTAGTAGTAGGATTGCTTAGCTGTCCTTTCACACATAAACCTTCCCATAATAAAATTGGCTGTTGAGTTAAAAGTACCCAGTCTTTAGTCACTAAAACACAACTTTGAAAATTTAATCAGTCAATAAAGGGATGGAGTCCTTTTTTTTTTAACATCCTTATTGGAGTATAATTGCTTTACAATGGTGTGTTAGTTTCTGCTTTATAACAAAGTGAATCAGCTATACATATACATATATCCCCATATCTTCTCCCTCTTGCGTCTCCCTCCCACCCTCCCTATCCCACCCCTCTAGGTGGTCACAAACCGAGTCCATTGTTTTGACCTTAGAAGCCCAATGCTTCTGGATTCAGCATAGTCACCTGTTGCCATTGAAAATACAGATTTCCCACTTGATCAGAAATGCTGCTCAAGGGGCTTGGAAGGGAACGTGTATTTGACCTTTTCAAAAACTCCTGGTTTTGATATCCAGGCAAAATTTCAGAAACATTCATATAACCAAAAGAGCATGGGGAAGCAATGTCACAGTATAATATATACTATTCCCAAATGGTTAGGAGTAAAGATTTAGAACATCAAAGAATATGGCTTAAAGGTCATCTAGTCCAGATTTTGCTCAGTATTGAAATGCACGATCCAACATCCCTGATACCTAGATTTTTCAACCTGGATACTTTCAGTGTTGGTAAAATCAATCTTACGCTACTAGATCCTTTGATATTGGACATTTCCTATCATGAGTAAGTGCTTGTTGCCTCTCATATTCCATTCACTGTTCTAGTTCTGCCTTGTGTTGTACCAACTGAGAGGTCTACTTCTTTCTGTTACGCATTATGGCCCTTTAAAGTATCAAGCTCCCTAAACTTGCCTTTTTCCAAGAAGAATATGCCCAGACTTTTTAATTCTTCCTCTTATGTTATGCTTGCAGGGCTTCCACTTCCTGGTTATTCTCCTCTGGACACATTCTTGTTGGTCAGTATTGTTATGCTCAGAACAGAATGAAATTCTCTGAAACATGTCAGGTTGGTCTGCTCAGCCTAGATCAGAGGAGAGTAAAAAGGCTTATTCATAGTAAATGATGATACATTTTTTTCTTTTGTAGGATTAATGAAATTTATTGCAATTTAAATATATTATCCTTTCCTTTAAGAATTATGATTATAACTGATATAAAACATTTTCCACTCTAATCTAACAACTGATGTTTGTTAAAATCAAGTCAGTTGGAGAGAACATGGTAATCTTGTACCTATGATGATGTATATCTCAGTGATGAATTTAGTTAAAATTTTCTCATCAGTCCACAGGATGATTTAAGTTACATTGTATTTTTGAATCCCCATAAGCAGTCACTATGCTAGGGTTTCCCAAATAGCTGATCTACAGAGAATTTCAGTCTTAAATTTTAGCTTTAGATCTCTAAGCATCTTCCCGATTGAGAAGTAGACAAATTCAGTGGGGAAAACAGCTTAGAGGCCACCACTGCCTTTTCCTTTCTGTTTTATTGCTTTGAAGTTTAGGTTAAAATTCAACTCTCTCCCCCTTCTCCATACTCTCCTAGAAAACTCAAATATATTGGATTAGCTGATACACAATTGGTTAATTCAGGAATGATGTCAATATAATGTGAATTTAGATTGGTTCATACATGTTTTTTCCAAATTATTAACCTTTTGCACCAAAAGTAACAGAAGCAAAGTATAGTAGCACAGTTGAACACAGCAAGCTGAAGTTATGAGGTTGTTTACAGGATGATACTTTACCTAATGTCATTTTTCCTGACTTGATGTGGACATTCACTTTGTCCCTCTTGCTGTGGTGTTCCCAGATTGTGTGTTTTGCTCTTTATAGTTCAGCAGCCTCAATAGGTCCTTAACTCCCTTTCCATCAACTTGCCTTCAGATTTTCTTGAAAGTTAAAATCCTGTGTTTACTGAAGTCTTTCCTTATTTATTAGAAACTAAGATATATTTTTAACTGTTAGTATGCTAGTACAGTTATTGTTTTGTAAGTTCTCTAATCAAATTATATAGGTTTGAGTGGTCTGATATAACCATTATCCTGTAACCCTTATTGTTTGTTTTTTTTGTTTGTTTTTCTTTGTTTTTTTGGCGATACGCAGGCCTCTCATTGTTTGTGGCCTCTCCCACTGTGGAGCACAGGCTCCGGACGCGCATGCTCAGCGGCCATGGCTCACGGGCCCAGCCGCTCCGCGGCATGTGGGATCTTCCCGGACCGGGGCATGAACCCACGTCCCCTGCATCAACAGGCGGACTCTCAACCACTGCGCCACCAGGGAAGCCCTATTCTGTCATTTCTATTACAGTTCTTAGCTTCTTGACCAGGCTGATTTCTTAGCAATGTCTCTGGTTGAAACAACCTTGGCCAATCCTTAAGAGGAAGTTAGAAAGACTAGTTAGATTTAGAAAGACTCTGTCATGGGAGCACAGAATGACATTTTTGATCCTGCGAGCTTACTTCCGAAGTCACCATTATTCTCCAATAAGGCTATGCCTTTTCAATCTTTATATCTGCAAAAGCAATCTATTTATTAGCACAAGCCCAAAGTGGAATTCACTTTATACTGCAAACTTCTAGGTCTTTGGTTCTTCTTTTATAATGTTTTTTAATGTTATTTTCTATTCTGGTAAGTCCTCCAAGTATGTAACATTATTCTACATGTGGGAGGATATTAGTATACAAGGTAAAGGCTCATTAATTCTTTCAGATCAGTGGCAGGTCATTCAGGAATGTTTTGTGCCATATAACAACTTCCCACTCTAAAATCATTAGACTTTATCCCAGCGTATCTAACAGCCCCATAAAATCACAGCCTGGACAAATCCTGGAGGACACTGCCTGTGGTGCCATCAGTCCAGGGCTGGTAATGCTTACATTGACTCAGAGTTGACAAGTTCAAGGACTACTAGGCCAAAACATGAAACTCAAACATTTAACTTTACTGGATTTGCTTTTAAAAAGAAAATGAAGGGTTTTTATTAAGGTCTCTAAGAATTCACACAACACTTTCAGTTGGTTTAATGTTTATGTATTTGGTTAGAATATTTCTCAAAGAGAAAGCTAGTCCAATGATTTGTCATTATGTGTAACAAAGCTGCTTGCATTTCTAAATGCACGGGAAAGAGAAAACAGCCATTGTATTTCATCAGCAGAAGGAATCTATCAATATGTAGAGCACTAACAACCATTCATTTGTATATTTAAAATATAGCCAGATGAAATAAATTGTGTCTAATTCTCAGAAAACTGTTTTACCAGCCAGGTATATTTAAGGAAATACTATTTATGTTTGGTAAATATAAATAAGATACAATTATTTCTACTTTAAAAATGTAATTGCTGTTTTGGAAGTAGAAGCTCAGTACTCTTGTCTCAGTCAATAGAATCATTGATTTTCATTAAAATGCATTTTTGTGCTGGACTTAAATTGAATAAAACTTCTTTGACTATATATTATTTGTTTTACCAAAATTAAATACTTTCAGTATCATTGTTCAATTACACTAATTTACATGTTGAATCAAGATAATAAAATTTTAAAAATATGTAACGCCACCTCTTAGCTTACAGTGATTAGTGCCTTAATCTAAATGCTTGACTTCATAAAATAATAAGTACTTTGTTAAATTTCATAGTATATTAGGAATGCAATCTGCATTTTGAAATCTGGTTAATTTTAATTTTAAAAATAGCTATAAAAGAATGTGGGAAATTAAAGAGCATTTAATAGTGTTTAATGTAAATTATGCAAATAAACATTCATCTGTCCATATTAATGTTTTTATGTATGCATTCTACATAAAAATTTTGCAAGTTAGGTAATCATTGAAATGCAACATGTAATGATCATTTATTTAGTGAAATATTTGAAGTAATTTTTTATAAATAATAAGCAAAGCACAGTACTGGAATATGGCTTTGCTAATTTTAAGTCTTATATATGTATGTCATTTAAAATATTTATTTGGTTTTACTATGTGCTGTGCCCGAGAGGAACCAAGGAAGAATATTTACATTTTGATGATGGTGGAGGACAATGCCATTCTTTAAAATTCAAGTACTTGGCTCTTTGCTTACATGAACAGTCGTGACGGTGTGACAATGCTTTGAAAGCAGTACTTTCATTTACAAGCCCCTACTAGCAGTTGTGTTAGTAATACTTTACAACAGTCTTTTGTGATTTGTTTGTATTGCTAAACCTGTTTTAATAACGAAAAATTGGAGGCCCAGAGAGGTTGAAAACACTGTCACACAGCAAGGAGGCAGAAAAAACTTCAAACCTCTGATTCTTCAAGTCTGGAGATTATAGTTACTGGTAATTTTATTCTTCGTGATCTTCTACAACTAAGACATTTTTGCTATCATAACTTGAGCACTGACCTAAAAATGATACACTGCCATTTCTATATTACAAAGGTGGCAATGTTCTTAATATCCATGAAGAGTGCTACTGAAGGAGTTTTACACCCTGGAGGCCACACAGTGCTTATAAAGAGAATCTAGACTAGACTGTTATTCCTCAACCTGGTTGTTTTCATATTAGGCAGTATTCTGTTTCTTGAAGAAGAGTGAGGTCCATAATTATTTATCCTACCATGTCAATACAACTCAATGATAAAGAGCTTGTAGTCTAGGTTTAGCCAGACCTGGGTGTGAATTCTGGTTCTGCTACCTAGCAGTTCTGTACTCTAAGGAAGTTATTTAACTTACGGATGCCTGAGTTACCTTATCTTTATATCAGGAATACACACTACTACTTAGCTGATACAGTTATTGTGAGGATTACCGTGGAATAATTGACCAGCTAAAATGCTTAGTGTAGTGTCTAAAATATATTAATATTAAAAATATTAGTTGTTACCAATGTTAAGATTCCCAAGAATTAGCATGTAGTCAGTGAATAATTGTGAAATTTTGTTTGGTCAATTAAGAAAACAATTGCTTTACCTTTCCCACATAATGTGGATATTATGTCTTTGTACCTGGACATTTGAAAGATCTCTGTGATATCAGTAGCAGGGATGTTGCTCAGTGTTTTAAAAATCCTCTATAATTCATCAGCAACACTGTGCTCACCTTTGCCCCTAACAATCTTCCCTGACACGGAGTTTCAGCTATAGTGCACAACAATGACCTCATTTTCCCTCACTGGTATCACTGAGAGTAGGGAATGTGAAATTATCCCTGCTTGACTTGGCTGCAGACAGCACAGTTGCCTCATCATACAAGTATGGGATTTCCAGTTTTTCATAAAGTATATGTAGTCCCTGCCTAGCTTTCCAACTGCTTATTCTACTTTGTCCTCACACATCACAGTATAAGACTCCCCAATTACTAAGTTTCTGCTTCCTCTGTGTCCTTAGATACTATTTCCTTCTTCTAGAATGTTAATGGACTTCTTACCCATAAAAAATTAACTCAAAGTTTGTTTTCTGTCTGAAGGTTTTCTCAACTCCTGCCCTTCAGCAAACTTAGGGGAGATCAGAGAGATCTTTTCTTGCAGTGGTTCCCAGTGGGGGTAGAGGTAGAAAGACTCAGAATTACCTAGGGAGTTGTTTTTTTTTTTTAAGTATTTGTATGCTGGTGGCTTTCCTTCCCACAGATGTTGGAACGAGCACTAGAATGTGTAATGTAAAAAATTTCCCAGGTATTTCTAATAAAGCATCCACTACTTCTTCCTGTAGCCTCAAAGAGAAGAACTGATTCTTGATTTGATTTTATGGCTCACATACTACCTGGTTAGAGTATAGTCACATTGTTTTATAATTGCTTATCTCTATGTTTGTTACCCCACCAAACTTTTCAAGGGCTTTTCACCATGTTAATCCCAAGAAAGTATAGTGTAAGTACCTGATGGAAGTTAATTGGTGCTTTTATTTTGATATGTGAATGAATATATTTTAGAACCATATTACTTATTTTATTGTCACTTAGCTAGACACCTCAAGGTGAATAAAGAAAGTCGCATTAATTTGTTTTTAGATCGAAACAGAAAAAATAGTCTATGCATAAAGTGCAAACACTTCCTTTCATAAGAAAGCCCTCAGGTCATCATCCACTTTAACTGTATACAGAATTATAAGGTTAGTTTGCTGGTGTTCTAGCTTACCAATTAGTAAATTGGATTTAATAAAAGTGAATGGATTTGGTTGGAATCTTCTGCAGAAGGATGCACCATTTAGCAGCAAGAGTTGGTAGTCAAACAGACTATCAATAACACAAATCCTAAAATAGACACCTAAAATAGCTGAAAAGTTTGGGATGTTTTGATTTAACAATAAACATCTCCATAGATATGTCACTCAGGAGCAACAAAAATAAAACAAATGCATATTTATAATCATTCTAAGTTGTATTAAAATGTTAAATTGATTATAATAAATTGAAAATAGAATGTACATGAATATGCATTGATACATATTAAATGTACATCAAAATGTGTACATTGAACGTAGAATTTATGTCAACATGATAAAAAATACATATTTTAGCTATGTGTTAGAACTTAAGTAGCACACAGAGAAGTGAGGTAAATGTATGCATAACATAGTGTGATAAATTTTGCCATAGAAGAATGAATTATTTTTATGGGATCAAAAGGGGAGCTACTCACTTTGAGTTGAAGAGTTATGAAATGCATGAGAGATGATGAATAAGCTGGTGTTTAAAGAATGGGTGGCTTTCTGCGTAGCCTTTCACAGGAGTAAAATCAGAAGTACAAAAGAGCCTGGGGTACTTGGAGGAGTTGAGAAGTTCTGTGTTGTTGAATTCTAGAGAGGTGAGGATTAGAGATAGTTGGGAGAAGTTGAAAGAGATGGAAAGACTTGTAGGCCATCCTGAGGAGGTCTGAATCAACACTATTGACAACAGGGAGGTAGCAAAGGTTTTTAGCAAGGTAGTGGTACGATTAGATGTATTTGGATATTTTTGTTGTTGTTGTTAAAATAAAATACAAAATAGAGACCAGATTTGAAAATTCCCTGAGCAGATAAAACCAGTTAAACCACATAAGGAAACCTAATTTAGCTTATCCTGCAATGCAAGTGAAACTTGGGTCATTTTTTTGTAAATGCCTCTGAAAATCACAAAACCTAAATTGTCTTCCAAAAATGGCATATGATAAGCACTTTTACCCAGTCCCCTGTCATTTGTAGAAACTCCAGTGCTATAACCAATGCTTGTAAAGAATAAACAGCCTCTGCATCTTCACTATGTAAGTTGTCCTATTACGACATGCTTCTGAGCTTCATTCCACTGTTGGTTTGAAGACTCCCAGTTCATGAACTGTGCTTCTGTGCTCAATAAATTCTTACTAATCTGTTTTTTTTAAATTAATCTGGTTTGATTTTTGATAGTTTCTGGATTTTGACAGTTTGTTTTAGTCAGAGAACTCTAGTGAATGAATGGAGAGTGGATTTGGTAGGATGACTGGTTAGGTGACCATGGCCAGAGTTCAGGAAAAGTTTTTTTTTTTTTTTTTTTTTTTTAAGGTTTGAAAAGGATGGAAGAGAAATGATATATTAAAAAGTTATTTAGGGGCTTCCCTGGTGGCGCAGTGGTTGAGGGTCCACCTGCCGATGCAGGGGACGCGGGTTCGTGCCCCGGTCCGGGAAGATCCCGCGTGCCGCGGAGCGGCTGGGCCCGTGAGCCGTGGCCGCTGAGCCCGTGCGTCCGGAGCCTGTGCTCCGCAACAGGAGAGGCCACAGTAGTGAGAGGCCCGCGTACCACAAAAAAAAAAAAAAAAAAAAAAGTTATTTAGGGCTGATTGGGGTGGAGAAAAGAGATGGGTGGAACCCCTTACTGGAGAAAGGGAAATGAAGACGAGGCATAGGTTTGGGCAGAGGGAAATGCATGCAGCTTGGAACGTGCTAGGTATGAATAAAATACCAGTGGGACATCCAAGTAGAAATGTTTTATAAGCAGAAATATGAATGGGAGATTTGGGAATTTGTTGGATCAGGAGATTCAGATTTGATCACTGTCACTCAGGGGAATGGATGAATACTACCAAGACAAAACATACAGAATGAAAACAAAAGAGAAGATTATGACAGAGCTCTGAGATAGCATATCTTTAGAGATAAGCAAAGAACATAGGGTGAGTCAATGTCAAAAGAAGCAATGTTGGGAAAGGTTAAAAGAGGAATAGGAGAGAGTTTTGTCCTGTGTGCCACGGAGAGAGAGTCACGTGTTGCATCAACAGTGTCACATGTTGCAGGGAAATGGAGTAGAAAAATGGTTATCCCATCATACAGTATAGAAGCCACTCACTACTTTAGTTTGATTGCCTACAGTGGATTAGTAGAGCCAGTCATCTGAAGTGTGCAGATTGAGGGGCAAGTGGGAGATCAGAATGTAAACAACAATGTCAAGTCCTTTTTGCAGAAGAAGGGACTCAAGGGGAAAGTCAGATGAAGTTAAATTATATGTGGGAATATTCTTTTTATAAATAGTTTTGAGTGATTCTGAAATTTGAGGTTTTTCAACAAAATTTCTTACCCTGTAGTTCATTCAGCTGTGATAAGTAGATGTCTTCTTGAAGTAAGTGGGATACTTTTCCTTAGAGTAGATTTGTTTTTAAAAATGAAAATTATAGATTTTCACCTTTTAAAAATAGTGTCTGCAGACACTAGCTATTTATCTCTCTTCCCCGGAAAGATCTCACTTGGACTAGTTTAATCTCACTTTCCTTAGAAGTTAGACTTTCCAAGTTAAGTGATGATGAGTGATACTTATTCATAATGAAATCTCAACTGGGCACCAAGAAGCTAGGCAGCATAGGGTAGGGATAAAAAATATTATATCTTATTGTTTTGTAATAAGATAAATGTTATATCTTATTTATTTTTGTAATTATGATTAACATTTTGGTAACTTTTAAAATTCAAAAGCCTGTTATGTCGTTTTTGCTTTTGTATCAACTCTTGATAATTATCTCTCTATATCTTAATGGGTACATTGTGAAAAATAAATTCCAGAAAATATGGAAAACAGTGATCTTGAGAACCTTTTTTAGTTTTCCAGAAAGGCTAATTTTAATTACCACAGAGCTATAGGTGCTACAGCTGAATGAGTGTATGGGTTACATGGTCATAGGACACTCAAAAGCTGCTAGCTGAAAACTATGCTTCAGTGAACACTGGAAAATTTGTAGATTTTCACAAACCAAAACAAGGTTAAGTCTATCAGAATATCAGTAAAATAGAATTCTTTCAGTATGAATAAATGTAAAGTAGGACTGAATAATACAAGTGTGATAACACAAATATGAGGAGAAGAGGAGTGTCTGGTGTCCTCTTGCATTTTCTGCAAGCTCCCCTTCAGTTGCTCTTTTGTGAATGTGTATTTGTTTATGAGGGCCAGAGGTGGAAGTTTCAGCCTCAAGAAAATCCCTGAAGTGACTTAACGTTGAATTTCTGCTGTTTTATACATCATAATTTATTTTCTATGGGGAAAATTGTCTTTGATATATCAAGTTCAGGCTTGTAAAATGATAGGCTAATAAAAATACAAGCTTATATATTAAAAATAACATACAAATACAAATATTATAATCATATAAATCATTTGTATAAGTTCTGTCCGTTACCACAAGATATTTTAATGATGAATATCAAATTGGAAACTTTCCTAGCTTTTTATCTATTTAAATGTTCAAAAGGATTAATTCCTAGAGGTAACTGTGTACACACACACACACACAGTGTACATGTGCACAGATGCAAATCAAAATAATTTTCAAGCCTGTTATACTTTGAAAAATAGATACATCTCAGACTAACCCAGAAAGAAACCAGGAGAAGTTCTACATAACTACACAGGGTCTCTTGGTTAAAAAAAAATAATGTGCAGGTACCTAATATTTTCTCTTGCAGGTTTCAAAGTCCTCTCATTCTAGCCTCAGACTAACTCAGAGTAGGACCCCACTTTAAAGAAAAAAAGTATTTTAGGAAGGTTGCAACTTTTCCATGGTTATGACAAGTATGTGCAAGATTTTCATATTAAAATGAATTCTTCTGATTCCTAATGTATTTTTTTTTCTTAGTATTAAAGAATAGTTGAATGCAGGATCTTTGTAACCAGATATCCTTGGCTAAAATTCTGTTTTCACCATTTACTAGCTTAGTTAAGTTACTAGTAGATCTTTTTCAGTTTTCTTTAATGTAGAATGGAGAAAATAATGGTACTCAGAGGTTGACTGTTGGGGTTAAATGATAAAATACTTGTTCAGCATTTTAATTTTGGCAGACCAGTTAAATACCTGTAATATTAAATATTATTTTTATTATTCCTGAATAATTTACATTTATTTATTAAGATAAGTTGTCTCCAAATTCATGATTTAGCAAAAAGAAAGTATCTTGACTTTTGAAATATAATATGCCATCTCCAATCTTTAGTTTTTCATTTCTTCCTCTTACCTACATTGATTAGTATGTGTAGGCTGTCCTGAGAGCAGGGATAATCACCATACCTTTGTAATCCTCTAATTCTATAAGTTGGAATTTTTTTCAATATATTTTTACTATCAATGGTTGTTCTGGAAAATGACTACTCTTCTGCCTGTTGACCATGTGGTTTTCAAAGACATTATATTTTGAACTATTACTGTTAGTAAATAGACACATGTCAGACTAACCCAGAAGAAAGCCAGGAGAAATTTCAGTCAATACTTCTTGAATTTAATGCTGTCTCCACTCCTTATATGCTATATTATGTTGGCTGTAGAGCTAATGCTATCTTATCTGAAATAGAAGGTCTGGTACAACTCTTGATCATTTTTGCCTGTACTGCAGGTAGCTGTTGCTATGGTTAATTTCTTTCTTGGATCTCTACTGTATAATAATTCTAATAATATAATAATAATGATTATGACAACAACAGTGACAAATATTCATTGAGCATCTGTCAAATATCAGGGACTGTATCCAGAATTTTGATATATACTAAGTAATTTAATTATTGTAGAAATTGAGGCAAGTATCATTATGATCTTTTACAAATAAGGAATTTGAGGCTCTGCAATATTAAATACTCCACTCAGGGTCACACAGTACAGCTGGTAGTATTCCATCCCCAGTGTTAGAATTGTTGTTCTAACGGCATTGTGAATACTGTATGAGGTAGGAAAGGGAGGAGAAGCAGATTTTCCCAAAAATCTGACTTTAAGAGAGAGCGACAGGGATCTGGTCTTACCTCCCCAGCTGCCTATACAGTTTCTAACTGTCTGGCCAGCCTATAAAATCTTGCAAGCCGATTTAAGTAATTAGTAGATATTATACAGAAAGTCATTGCAGAGCTTTAAATCCCAACTTCTTTTATTTGTGGATTAGACTTTCTGAGTCACAATGACTGTGAATCCCCTCATGACTAACAATTTCATTAAGTAGAATTATTTCTGACCTCATACTTCTTGATGAAATCCATTTAAAGAAAATGGTTTATGAAACAAAGTAATTAAATCTTGTATTAATGAAGAAAAATGGAATGACTCTGTATACATCAGAATTTTTAAATAGGTAATCTCCCTTAGATTGCGAGGGAAAGTACTAAGATGTCAGTTGGTAAGCAATCTGAAAAAGTAATTAAAATACATATTAAGGATAGTGAAACTAATCTGTATGATATTGTAATGGTGGACACCTCATTATAATTTGTCAAAACCCATAAAATGTACAAATAGTGAACCATAATGTAAACTCTGGACTTCAGTTAATAATAATGTATCAATATTAGTTCATCAATTCTAACAAATGTACTGCATTGTATTAGCTTGGGCTGCCATAACAAAATACTGGGTGTCTTGGTGTCAGAGATTTATTTTCTCACAGCTCTGGAAGCTGTAAGTCAGAGGTCAGGGTGCCAGCATAATCAGGTTCTGGTGAGAGCTCTCCTCACTTGCAGATGACTGCCTTTTCACTGGGTCCTGACATGGCAGAGAAAGTTCTGGTACCTCTTTCTCCTCTTCTGAGGACACTAATGCCATCCTGAGAGTCCTACCCCTCATGACCTCATCTAAACCTACTTATCTCCCAAAGGCCCCATCTCCAAATACCATCACATTGAGGTTTAGGGATTCAACATGAAATTCGAGGGGCACACAATACAGTTCATTGCATGCATTACTGCAAGATGTTAATAATAAGGGAAATTGTGCAGGTGTGTGTGCTGGGAAGTTGTATTTGGTAACAGTCTACTTTCTGCTCAGTTTTTCTGTAAACCTAAAACTGTTCTAAAAAATAAATTCTATTAATCTAAAAATTTGAAGTACATATTCTAGGACACAGGAAGATTTAAATGAGCAAACATAAATCGCATACAAGAAGTGGCAATTTATAATCCCTATACTGAATTTTATAAAACAGTATTATTTCAAATATGCTGTTTTTTTCTGTCATTAGACCATTTGTCCCCATTTTGAAGCTATAACAAGACCCCCAAAAATGTTTGCATGGAAGGGAATTGGAAAATATCATCAATCCTTATACCTAACTTCCAATAATCTTGTGAAAATGGCCTTGTCAATTTTGAAATAACTACAAAGAAGGACTTCAATGGCCTCATTTAAGTGAGTGTCACAAACTAGATTTTAGTTGAATAACAAAATAATTTAACTTTGCTTGAAAAACAATTTGTGCAAAAATCTGGAAACTACTTACATAAATGACTGGTTTGCTCATGCTGAAGATAATTTATCAGAATTCTCTGGCAGATTCAGTGTTGCTCCCCTAATTTATTTACTGTACTTCAGATTAAAGGATTTCAGAAGTAACACAAGGAGGTTGTAAATATTTAAAAGATAGAGCCTTAGATCAGCAATTCCTAAGGTTCTCTCTGTTTAAAATGTATTTTTGCCTTACATTAAAATGAAGATTGGGATTGTTCATAAATATTCATTTCATGAATATCTTTCCCCAACTCTTCCTATAGTGGAAGCCACCTACTCTGAGGAGCCTCAGAGTGCAAAGCATGTTAGAAGAAACTGGCATATATTCCAGAAGGGAGTGACGCCAAGTGTTGGATGCCTTCTCAAACTCCCTCCTCCATACAGCAACTCCAAAGGCACCTGGACAATGAACACAGAGAAATGACAGGTGCTGGGCCAGTATACATAATGGTATACCCTCTCAAATGCTTTTGTAAACTTACATTTTTAAAAGTATTTCTATATCCTCTGGGAGGAAGAGTGGCTAAAAAATAAATGTTAGGTTCAGAAATTTAGGGTAGTCAGTTAAATAGCTCTGGCTATGTTGTTTTGTTTGTGTTTGCTTGTTCTAAGATAAAAATTAGTTTAAACCAGTCCAAAGTGAGAGAATTTTAATGTGAAAATTCCAAATTGTGTATTGTCATTCATCTAGTTTATTAAGCTTTACTATATTTCAGGTTTTCATTTTTTTCATAATAATCATTCTACCTTAATTCTGTATATCAAAGTTTTTAGGAGACTGCATGGTTTGTCTAAGGGTTTCAGCATAGGTGGTAGCAAATCATTGCATCACATAATTGATTTTGAATTGACTTGTGAGAGGGAGTATCCTATAGTGGGATGAACGTGGGATGAAGTCGCCATATCTGGATCCTTTATCTAGTTCTGCCACCCTCTGATATGTGAGATTTGGGTTAAAATTTTTGTTTCTCAAGAAACTGTTTGCATGACATCTGAAACATAATCGTTGGTAAATGGATCCTTCATTGAGCCATTTTGAAGAACAAATGAGCTTACACGTTGATGGTTCTTTGCAAAGAATAAAGTAGCATGCAAAGAATAGTTATTAAATATGCAGATAATTACAATATTTGACAAGTAATCAATGGCGCAAGCCATGGTTATTTTTCATTTGTTGATAATTTGAAACAGTCTAGAGTTGAGCCAGAACCTTAAAATGTCAACCCCCATTTGTTTAAGATAAACCCACAAGAGTGGCACCATCAGAGCTCTGTAGGGAAAAACGAAATCAGCCTCTTTTCATCCATCTTCCACCTCAGTCCTGACAGACTTCCTGACTCTGGTTAGGGTACCTTGACCTCTATTTTATAAGGTGGAGATCAGAATACTGAACACGTATTTTGTCTGGTTAAAGATATTCAGATTTTATTGATGCCATTATTACATCTTAAAAACTAGTTTTGCAAAGAGCTGTATTTCTAAAATGGCATTAATAAATAAAACAAAAAACATGATCAGATGTTACCTGATCAGATGTATATTTTAATGTTTGTGAGAAAATGTTGAATAATCATTTTGAAATATGAGAAGGATGAGAAAATGATAAATAGGTGAAACTTACTCTGGGCTTGTAGATTTCAGTGCTACTTTTAATATCAACCTGTTTTTAAATAAATTCCTCCCAAAATTGTTGCATGTATGAATAATCTTAGTAAAACATGATCTTAGTTTAAGTATTTTAAGATAACTTTGTTGGTTACTTGCCACTTAGACTTTTAATGAAATACATCTTTTTTCAGATTTTATTTGTACAACACATTTTTCATTAAAGCTTAGTTGTGACTTCAATATCATTGTCATGAAGTCATAGGACTGTTCAGATTTCCTCAGAGTTTGCTGGATAAGTTTTCTCTGTTTGATAGTTATGACTGATTTAGGATGTGTGTGGCAGGTGACATCACTTTAGTTGCAGCTCAGGAATTGAGAGGATCTCATGAGCATGCTCAGGAGGCATAGTGAGATTTAAGTGTCTTCCTCAGTGGATGTCTCAGAGAAACTACAACTGAACACTATGGCTTCCATTTCAATGCAAGAGTGTGAGCTTCTAGAAATTGACAAATCTTTGGAGAGACCCAAAATAAGATTTTATACCTTAGAAAGAGACAAAATATTATATTACCTAGAAAGAGAGGCCTAGACAATATTGTTAATTAAAGGGATAATATGGAGGATCATTTATTCAAATTATTGGTTCAATGGTCATATGCTTAATTTCGGGGTATTGGCTGGTATGCCATGATGGTACAGCATACCTGAGCTAACCTCTGCCGAGACTGTTCCACTGTGGATCTTGTCAGTGTCAGAGGAACAGTTTATACAGTTACCATGGAGCCCACAAAGCACATAGGCATTCATGTATGTTGGTTAGCCCATTAAAAATATCATAGCAGAGAGAAATTGACTGCCAAAATCTGATAAATTTGTATCCTGCACCAATTAAAATTGAATAATGGTGCCATTTGTAGCACTGACGTTCCAACACTGGCTTTAGATTGGGGTTGTAAGTAGCAGCAGGGATGTTATATAATAGAGGCAAGATTCTAGTGTCAACCTGGGCTCATGCTAGAAGCCATTACCTGTGAGCTACCAGCATACTTAGTAGCTATGCCTCTTCTGGGTCTATCTTTTGAGTAAGGCAGGAGAGTTCTAGGAAGCAAGCTCATGATGGTAGCAGAAAATCTTACTATAGAGCTTTAGAAATCTTACTATAGAGCCTTAGAAGACAAAGGTAACCAGAATCCCTGAAAACTGATTCACAATTAGCCTCCATACATATTTGTTTGTGCTTTTAGGATCAGGTGTAGTTTCATTAGCAGAGAGCAGTTATGCAAACATCATTCGGATGAACCTCATTGTGAACTTTTATCAATCAATAATTGTTCCTCAGAGAAATCATATGAGCTGCATATATATGTATATATATAAACTATATATAAATATAATTTAATCATATTTGTTGGCATATTGACCAGCAATGATTGTGAAAGTTCTGAGGACTGTCACCGAGGGAGAAGAATGTGAAGGGGTAATTTGGAATGAGCTGAATTATCTTTTTAGCCTTGAGATTCTAACAAAATTAAAGGAGAGCTATAAAAACTTCATCAGAGGATGTCATGGGATCCTGGTGGATTGTGGTACCATTCTTTTTTCAAGGACTAATGAGAATCCATTTTTGTCTAAAACACGAAAAACATGCCTTAAGGTTTGTTTATTAATCACTATATTTTCTTTCCAATATCAGTTTTCATGGTATTATTTATGTGTGTTGCTAACTGTACAACAGAGTTTGAATGGTGACCTTCTGAAGTTGTTCATATTTCTTCCTATTTTTGATAGTATCTGAATTTTTTTTTTTTTTGGTATGTGGGCCTCTCACTGTTGTGGCCTCTCCCATTGCGGAGCACAGGTTCCGGACACGCAGGCTCAGCGGCCATGGCTCACGGGCCTAGCCGCTCTGCGGCATGTGGGATCTTCCCAGACCGGGGCACGAACCCATGTCTCCTGCATCGGCAGGCGGACTCTCAACCACTGCGCCACCAGGGAAGCCTGATAGTATCTGTATTTTACAAAATAAAAAAACTAGTCCTAAGATAATAATCTTTCAACTAAATATTTTAGCTATTTTGCTGTGTTTTAAGTTATTTATTGCTGTGCTCTATATCATTTCATCTTCTCTTTCTAAAAGATTTCATTTGATATATGTTAGATATTTTATATGTCTTTCCTGGATTTAATGAGCTGTTTTGCCTTTTGATGCAATACATTGGGTCTGGTTCCAAAGTCCTTTTCTCCTGTCTTTCATCATGGCTGGGATATTACTAATTCACATAAGAAAAGAGGATTTATATAGAAGCCTAGATTTAGCTATGGATTAATTGAATGCCATTTTGAAAAATGCAGTTCTGAATAGCAAATAGCCAGATACCTTCTATTCCATGTTCAGAAAATCTTAATTTATAGAAAACTGATACAAGGCCCATTTGGTAAATGCATTTTCTAAAGTTCTTAAATATTCACAGTCAGCAGTAGCATGAATTTATAAGAAGGAAAACTACTTAAATACCAAGTTTCTTCTAAATTACATTCTTACCGTAAGGAAAATAGTACATAGTAGATGAAAAAACCTCCATAAAATTTAGGGGATGTCCTCCATCCCCTATAATCTGGGATTATAAAAAGAGCAGTTGATACAACAAACATTCTGACATTTTGCTGACAGAAATCCCATCTGTTTTTCTGTACTCTTGCCTAAATATTTAACATTATGTCCAGCTTTCTGGTGAAAACATGAAGGGATTATTAACAATTTCTTCACTGATTACTTTAGTTATGAGCCTCAAGAAAATTCAATCCATATAATATAGTTTCATTAGTTTTTATGTACTGTACATAGAAATTTAGTCATATGAAATGTTTATTATATATACACATACTTGATTTTAAGATACCATTGAGTATAAGATGCAACATTAAGATTAATGTTTTTGAAGAAAACTATATTGAACAAATATAGATTGTAAAATAATCCAATTTTCTGAAATGTTACATCTAAAAATATACGTATGTTAGACTCAACAAAAGTAGCACAATTATTTCTACTCTCAGTATTGGTGTACATACATATTGCTTTTTCTTTTAAGAGTAGAGGAGCTCTACCAGTTCTGATACTGTTATGTAATCATATATTTTATGTCCATGTATATACTGGATTAGGGTCACCCTAAAAATACTATGCAAACTTTCAGTGAAACTCTCATTCATGTCTATGTCAGTGCTGTCTTCCAATCTCACAGCCATGGCTGCCTATAAGAGTGTACTGATCTGGTACCATGAAAGCTTTTGGAACCTAGAAAACTGCTTTAGTTGCAGGGACAAGACTGATGTGAACCTGGAAGGGCAGAAGGAGGTAAAGTATGAGAGTCCAGCTATGACGTTGACATCTGATGCATCTCTGTGCGGAAGACAGCAATCTAGGCCCTTTGGACAGTGCTAGGTGACATTGACCAATTATCGTTACCAGTAGTGAGCAACCTTATGAAGGTCTGACCAATCTCAACAAAGAAGGGGTAGCTGTCAAGGATGGTGAAGTCCAGGAAAATAGCTGGAGATTTTGTAAAGTCCAACCTCCCATGAAGGAGTCCAATTATCCTCTCTACAGCGACACCAGTGAAGATCATCCTTATATAGATCACACTGAAGATCAGCTGCACTTTGGTGAAAGCCTAAATGGTACTAAGGCCTGGTCTTACCCTTTTAGATAAATAGTTCCTAAATGAAGAAGGTGATGTGGATACTGTGATCATAGATTATGTCAAAAGTCCTCAGGAAACTGTCAAATATCTGAGTGTCTCTCTGAAAAAACCATCATGGGGGGGTGGGAGTTAAATGCACCCACTGGTATTCCAATTGTCTATGAATTAGACAAGAACTTGAAGTACACCATACCCATGCGTTTCCTGGGGAACCAGGTAACTTTAGGTACAGCCGTGGAAGCTGTAGCTGGTCAGTACAAAGTCTGGAAGTTAAGAGATCAAGAGGACCACTAACACCAAGAAATTTCTTTCTATCCACTGCCCCATTCCTTTCACGCCTCTCCTTTTATGTGTCACATAGACATCTGTCAGAATCTCAAGTTGGAGCTACAGATGAGAGAGTAGAAGCTCCCAGTCTCATTTCTCTCCTGTTTTGACTATTCTGCCTTTTATATCTGTTCCTCTCAAAGAACCTAGTCAAAATGTCTTCTGTCACAGATTTTTAGTTTAAGGCTTTTGGTAGTGGTTAATTTACCATAGATCTTGCTTGAATGAACATAAGGAATAAATCAGACATGGGGATTAAGTGAGTCTAAGGTTTATTCCTAGCAGTCAACCCTACTTTGCAGTAACTGTCCCAGGGGCTGTTAGCATACTAGGGAAATAGAAGGAAAATGTAACCTATATTTCAATTAAAAGAAAGAAAAAGGTCATGTTTCCACCTTAACCTGAGAGGAGGCTGGCTGGGATCAAATCTGTTTACCTGCTGTATTTACTGTTTTTTGTTTTTAATCTATGTATATAAGTCAAAGGAATAGAAATTCTTTCCAGATTTCTACTGCCAGTTAAAATAATGTAGTCATACAAAATTTCAAGCCGTTCCTTACTCCACTGTGATGTAAGCTCCCTGACATCTAAGTGGTAGGAGGAGTATATCCTATTGTATATTTCAGAATCCCTTCCTCCCTCACTGTTATATGGAAGGTAAAATACCCTTAATACTTCGGATAATGTCCAATTATGTCACCTTTTAAAGTCATGTTCTAGTTACTTGGCTTGTCCATCTGGGTCCAATACCAGTTTTAGTACAAATACCTGTCCCCCCCACTTTTTTTTTTTTGGCCATAACAGTGTGCACTGATTTAGAAGTTGTGTTCAATTACATATATTCTTTGTTACTTTTATATATTTTTATATATTTATTGTATCTGCATTCTTAAGAATGGGTACTTTTAGAGTTACAGATTAATGTGAGAGACAAACAATTCAGGATTTAATACATTCATGACACTAATAATATTGAGAATAAGAAACAAAAGAGAAAAGGGCAAGGGAAGAGGTTCCATTTAGGCTTACTTCCTGCTGTCACTTTTTTTCCACTGGTTTATATTGCCTCTCCCTATCTTTGGAACCACTACCATCAAGAGCCTTACCAAATAAGCAGAAACCTAGGTTTATTTATTAACAGTCATTCACAGCACCATCAATGATCTAGGGGAATCTGCACTCTCCTTGGTTTCTTCTTAAATCTTTTGTTTTCTAGGTTCATCTGTAGACTTTCTGGAGCCCCAAACTTCTCCCAACATCTCATTTTTCCTGGTCTCCTTGGAATTTCCCCTCTTTACTTGTTATCTGTTTTTTCTTATTTCTCTGTCTGTATGTCAGTAATGTTCTTTTTTTTTTTTTCTTGGATAATTTGAAGAAGTACATCAGTTTCCCTTAATGTGTATATAGACATCAGAGACAAAGGAACAGGTTGAGCCCTTGTCTAAACGCTCAATTCTTTTCATATAAAAGGTATTATAAAAGCTTCAGTTGAATTTTTGAATATTCAGAGTGAGGTCTGCAGCTGAATTGGGGATGTGAACAAGAGAGTGTGTGTACAAAATGGGAAGTTATTTTTCCCTGATTGCATATAAATATGGGAAGATTTTGTGTTGATTTTTTTCCCCTGAGATTTGGAATGGGACAGAGAAGAGAAGAGAGGTAAGGGAGGAGAAAAATGAAAGGCATGAGAAAGAAATATAAAAGAAAAGCCCAAATACTTTTAAAATTAAGAATAGGGCTTCCCTGGTGGTGCAGTGGTTGAGAATCCGCCTGCTGATGCAGGGGACACGGGTTCGTGCCCCGGTCCGGGAAGATCCCACATGCCGCGGAGCGGCTGGGCCTGTGAGCCATGGCCGCTGAGCCTGCGCGTCCGGAGCCTGTGCTCCGCAACGGGAGAGGCCACAACAGTGAGAGGTCCATGTACCACCAAAAATAATAATAATAATAATAATAATAAAATTTATATTGTTTTATAGTATTGAATCACACTTTTTGGCTCAAAGATTATGTATAGAAACATAAAGTCTTGGGAAGGGGTGAGGCTGGGTGGTGGATGTACTTGTGTACATCAAGTAAATTGGTGTTTTACATCTGGTTCAGTCCCAAGGCAAAAAAAAAAAATATACTGGAGAAGGAAGAAGTAGGATCAAGGGCTTGGAATGATTTAGGACAGTATTTTCTGGATCTTACAGTAGATGAAGATCCCAGCAGGTAGTTGTGGTAATGAATTTTCAGAAGTGGACCTTTTCTCTCAATGAACATACATCATAATGTTAACATTCTTGAATATTCTCCTACCAAATTGAAACTGGGCTATTTCCATGCAATAAATAAAAAAGGTTGCAAGTGCTGTGGAGAAGCCATCTGAGATGACCTCAGCCATCTGACTGCAGCTGCATGAGAGGCCCTGATTAAAAGCCACACAGATGAAGCCCATCAACTCACAGAGCTGTGAGAGACCATAGTAAATTGTGTCAATTTTTTTAGAAACTAAATTTCTTAGACACAAAATTTGGGGGATAATTTGTTATACAGCAATAAGTATTTGTAGCTCACTCCTTTACCAGTTTACTTATGAAACCATATTTTCTCTTTGATTATTTCCAATTCATTCAGCAAACATTTATTAAATGTCATATACTATGACAGGCTCTTGGTATAATAAGGTAAATAAAATATCCTGTCATATTCCTCCAGTGGATTACACATGATGCAACCTCAATTATATAATTCCTTCTCTTAAGAAACTTAAAGAGGGAAGTTAATAAATATTTTAGTACTTGTTATTGGCACAATAAGCTATTCTCTGCAATAAATTAATTTAGACCTCTTTTTTCAAGTTATTTATAGATAATTTTTTAAAACAAACTATAATACAGTAGGAAAATATAGATATAGTAGATTGAATCTTTGCATAACCTCCTGGTAAGAAAGGCTTTAATAATCAAGATGCGAAACTATGAACCATAAGTCAAAATATTTAAGTATTTGACTCCATAAAATAAAAAAAACTTTATTATGACAAATGTACCATATATATGACAGAGAAAATGTTAAAAATCTTTAATATTATATAGCTCCTAGATTTTTATAATCAAAGTCAAATAATCCAGTATAAAAATAGGCAGGAGATATAGAAATGCAATTCATGGAATAAAAAATGAAAAAGAAATAAACATAGAATAATATATTTAAACTCACTAATAGAAAACAACTCTGAATAACGTTAAGATACTGGCAGTCTCTTTATTTTTTTTTTTTAACATCTTTATTGCAGTATAATTGCTTTACAATGGTGTGTTAGTTTCTGCTTTCTAACAAAGTGAATCAGTAATACATATACATATGTTCCCATATCTCTTCCCTCTTGTGAGTCTCTCCCTCCCACCCTCCCTATCCCACCCCTCTAGGTGGTCACAAACCACGGAGCTGATCTCCCTGTGCTATGCAGCTGCTTCCCACTAGCTATCTGTTTTATGTTTGGTAGTGTATATATGTCCATGCCATTCTCTCACTTTGTCACAGCTTACCCTTCCCCCTCCCCATATCCTCAAGTCCATTCTCTAGTAGGTCCGTGTCTTTACACAGCTTGTTTTTGGGGGTAGAGAAGGGAAGGCATATGAATTGCTAAAGTCTTTTGTAAATTCAGTGGTGTCTATTAAAACTCTACCAGTCCCACAGTTCAGACAGTTCTGAGGAAAAATATCAGTAAAGAAGGATATATGTATTATGGTTACTGCTGTTTTTCTTTCAAACAACATGAATGTCAGTTAACAAGCTAGTAATTAAGTAAATTATCATACATCAGTACTGTATAGCAGCATTTAGCCCTTCATATGAATGTGTTTTATCCAGAATTTTTGTTATATTTTGAAATGGGAAAAATCAAATTGCAGGGTAATTATGGTATCATTCATTTTCAATTTCATTGAAATTTCATTTCAATCAATTTCTATACTCATGGTTAAAAAATAAAGAGAAATAAAGAAGAAAATGTATATGTAATAAATTTATACAAATATTTGGATATACTTACTGATCTAGCACAGGAAACTTAAGTACAAATATAAATATAATTCATAACATTAATTAACTAAAGGGTAAAGATTATAGGGAGTAGAAAGATGCTTACTTTTTTCTCTGTATATGTGTAATATTTAAGTGTCTTATTTTTGTATTTTTGAATACAAAATATATATCATATATCATTTGAACCAACAATTCCACTTCTCAGAAGCCATCCTAAGAAAATAATTGAAAATTCAGGGAAAAAGTGTAGAGAAAATACTTTCATCTGTATAACAAATAACTACTAAATTGGAAACATCCCAAAAATCTAATCAAAGGGGACTGATTAAGTAAATCATGTTGTAGTCCTAAATATGATATTCATGGATATTAAAATTGTACCTTTTAAAAAACTTTTACTTATCTAAAATGGTTATAATATTGAGTGGAAAAAGGAGGATAAACATTGCACACAAGTAATAATCTTAATGCTTAGAACACATATTCTTACACAGTTATGTACATACAGAAATACATGCAGGGAATGGAAAACAATCTGGAAGAAAACTATTGTGATCAAATATTTTGCTAGGATTAGAAGTGACATTTTCCTTTCACTTTTTAAACTTTACTGTAATTTCTGAAAGTTTTATAATAAGCATCTAGTGATTTTATAATTTCTCAAAAGAAAATACCATAACCAACACGAACACACCAGAATGAATCAGGAATTTTGTGAATTTTTAAAATTTTAAATGAGAGTTAGTTGGTTATCCTTCCAATCAATGTAAAACTTTGTTTCTGATATCTATATAAAGGAATTAATTATACCGCACACTTATACACCATGCTCATTATGAAGAAAACAAAATTAAACAATTAAACACACAAACAAAACCTCATAAGATTTGTTTTCAGTGTGCTCAGTATAGAGAAAATCCTGAATTCTAAAACTCAGTTAAGAAAGAACCATTTGAGTCACAGCTTAAATCATTATAAAAACATACTCAAGAAAAAATTTGGGAAGATAGAATTTCTATACTCATGAAAAGAGGTAGTGGTTCAGCAAATTCAAGACAACAGAACAGATTATCATTGTTGAAATAATTTAATCTTCAAGCAGCAAATATTTCCACTTTCCAGATAAAGGCATGAGTCCTTCAGACCTTATTTAATACATATAGCATAATTTTAACTTAGCCAGATATTTGAGGAATCTGAAAATTCGATTTAATAAAAGTTTTTCTTCCAGGAGTTTATTAGTATTAGCTTAGTTTTCATAGTGATATAATAAATGTATCTTCCTCTGGACATTCAAAGCCAAGGCTGTTCAAGCAGCCTTGGACATTAAAATGAAAAGGAGGGAGGGGAGGGGAAGGGGGAGGGGCAGTGTGGAGCCCAGGAGATAGAGAGAAGGAGAGAGAGAGAGGGAGAGAAAAGACAGAAAAAGAAGAAGGAAGGAAGGGAGTGAAGACAAGGAAGGCAGGAGAAAAGATATGTGAACATACTATAAACCAAATTTTTTCAAATATCTAGAGTAAAAAATGACCACTTTTTTCTACAAAGCTTGTATTTTGGGGAAAAAAAAAAACTAGAGAAAAAGAGTGATTGTTAGATAAATGTTTAACCTTGGTTTATTCTGGTTGAACTAATGTCAGAACCCTGCAGATAAGTTTTTGGTAGGCGAGTGTATTACTTCTACCCAGATCTCAGAGTTTAGAAGGATGTAGCTAGAGATTTTAAACTTGTACATAATCTGCCCCATGAATGAGTAACTTAGTGTATAAAGTATGTAATGCCTTCTTCTTTGAGTTAGGGCAATTGAAATCTTTTGCTGAGATTCAAAGAGGAAATTTTTAAATGGCCATTAAGTTTGAAAGAAATAATAACATACCTTATTAAGTATTACATATAAGGAAGATAGATAATGTATGAATAACATGCTAGTTATTACTAGATGAATATATTAAACTAAAAGCAATAAAAATAAAATGTAAGCACCAGAGAAAAGAACAAAAATACTGATGATCTACTGACCACTGTTACTCATAGAAAGCAGTTTTTTATTTTTGGGTCAGTTTCTTATAGAGTATTCTCATTTTAAATGGATTTTCCTTTTTTTCACTTAGGTTCACAAGTTGATTCAATGATTTCATGGTGTGATAAATAACAAAGACCAGTATTTATATGCATTAGATCATCTACATTAATGCCAGTTTCATTTTTGTAAAGCCAAGCATGGTGCTTAGCTATTAAAGAAAATACATGTTAGTAGCAAAATTTCTGATGAGTATATGCAAAGCTGTCTACATTTAATATTCATTACTAGTGTTTACAATTTCAAGTTTGGCATGGACATTATTTACTATGAAAATCATGATAGATAGTGATATTTCACTGTGTATTAGAATCATATGAAATTGCCATTTTTAAAAAGATATAAATGTTGAATATGGTCAGTTTTACATGGTTTCTCTTAATCCTTATTTCTCACAAAATCACAAATTTGCCTTTACATGCACCATGGATGGTAAAATTAGGCACATTCAGGACAATACCTTTAATTTTTTCTAATGAGGAACTAATTTAATTATATAAAGCTCACAGTCCTCATTAGCACAAGCTTCATATATTTTGTGTTCCTGCTGGATAAGAATGAGATTCTACCTTGGATGAGACTATTATTATTATTATTTTTTTTTTTTTTTGTGATATGCGGGCCTCTCACTGTTGTGGCCTCTCCCGTTGCGGAGCACAGGCTCCGGGCGCGCAGGCCCAGCGGCCATGGCTCACGGGCCCAGCCGCTCCGCGGCATGTGGGATCTTCCCGGACCGGGGCACGAACCCGTGTTCCCTGCATCGGCAGGCGGATTCTCAACAACTGCGCCACCAGGGAAGCCCGAGACTATTATTTTTGATGATAAATGATTCTGCAATTTATTTTTCCCACCTAAACTATACAGGTGTGCCAACCTAGAGATGTACTCAGTCTGGCCTCAGTTCTACACCAGAATGTCGGGAGAAGTCTGGGGAAATGATAAGAGATTTTGTATTCCCCCCAACTATTCTAATAACAGGCTGGTAAATGTAAGAGACCCATAGCAGATAACTGGTCAAATTTATCGTTCTTTCAAAGACTGCAACCCCAGAGGCTTATAAAATAGCAACCAGTGAACAACAGACTTTAAGTTGAAAGTTGCACATTTATCTAACAATCCACCCTTTCCCTGATTATTTTTTCCAAAATACAACCTTTGTAGAACAAAAGTACTCACTTTTTACTCTAGAAATTTGAAAAATTTTACTTGGAAAATTTGCTTTACAGCATGTTCACATATTTTCTCCTCCCTTCCTTTCCCCTTCTCTCTCTCTTCTTTTCATTTTAATGTCCAAGACATTAAAATGTTGAAGGAAACCCAATAATTTTGCTTACTCATATTTTAGAACTGGTGACATTTATATTGCATACAAAATGCAGTAAAAATTTGACTGATGTCCATACCATTTTTAACACCCATGAGTTGCTCTGAGCATTATCATGTCCTCAGTAAAGAAACCACAGAACCTGATAAAACCCTACAGAAGAAGGAATCTGTTTAGAGGCAAATATTTATGCTCCCTATTCAACCTGTAATTATTTAACAAATTGAAGGTAGTTGTTTTCATAATTTGCTATCATTTTCACTCAGTATTTTTAGTGAAGTATAACAGAGAAATAGGACTTGAGTTTTTTCAAATAGATTGAATGCTAGATTGTGTGTGTGTGTGTGTGTGTGTGCGCGCGCGTTCGTTCATTCATTCATTCATTCATTCATACTACTAATGAACCTCAATTCCTGAATGCTTGATCCCTCTTATAGTGAAAAGGATCTTTACAGGTTCCTGTGAGCCAACTTTTGGTCACTGAAGAAGCAGTCAAACTGACAAGAATGAGCACGACCAACAAAGATCCCTTCATTTTTGCAACGCATAGTTTTAAATTTGATTTTCAGAGTCACTTAATGGTAGATATATCACAGAGAACCAGAAATATAAGCTAAGTGTTCTACTAATGAGATGTCCGAAGGAAAATGATCATTCCCAATTACTATTTGATATTTGTAAAACAGTCTCTTGAGATATTAACAGTATATACTGTGACTTATAAAATGGTAAGCATATAAATTATCTGGTTTATTAAATCAGTGCTGATGTTTAGGCCAGATAATTTAGATCCTTAGAATACTGTTTCAGGTGGATTGACTTTTATTCACTTTACTCTATGTAAACTCAAAGAGAATTACACTTTCTCAGAATGTGCCCCTTTGCTACTTTCCATTTTAAAGAAAAATAGAGTTTATAGCATAGTAAATGACTTTTAATATTTGCCTTTGTGTCATATTTGAATTGTCTTTTTAAAATTCATTTTAAATATGTTTCACAGTCCAGTGAATGTAACAATAATACAAATTGTAACTGTGATTCAACAACTTAAACTATTTGTTCCATAACAGTGTAACTTCTGGCATCTTTAACAGGAGTCACATGTATTTAAAAAAGCCTTCTTAAGCTTGTCATTAGCATATTTGGAAATGTTTTCCCCAATGGAGCTGGAAATATATATGGCGTAGAAGCACATGAGAGATTTCTTTTATTTGGAACTCTCAGGATACAGAGAACACAATCCCAGTATTGAGATGTGTACCTTTTACAGAAAGAATAAATATGAATACCAATAGATGTAAACACTCTGATTACTCTCAGGTCAGTAGGGGTAGAGTGACTAAATAAGATGAATGAGCACAGGGTTTTAACATGTTTATCTGCAAACCCTTTTCTGGGAGTCATTATGCCCTTGTACATGCTGCTAACCTTTTATTTCTAACCTCAGTTAATGGGATTTGTTTCTTCATGAGCTTTACCCTAGCCCTGGACTAAATTCCTTTATTTGCTTATTTTCTTACAATCTGTTGTCTTGTTTCTGGTGGATTCTGCTACAACCCCAAACCTCCAATTCAGTTGGCAGAGATAAATTATGCATTATTAGTACATGCTGACCAAATTATTCTTTATTCAGGTTGGGATTTTGACCTTAAACATGTGCTGTTCTACTTTGGTAGACCTCAAGAAGATTTTTTTTTTTTTTTGCTTATATTAAAGTAGACCTAAATTCCAGGGTTTATTCATCATTTTCCAAGAGTCTTATAGTCACCCCATGTATTAATGACAACTTTTAACTTTTTTTTTCCTTCCATTGAAAGCTCCATCCCCTCCTATTGGGCCCAATTCTGATCCATATCATGGCATCTCCTGAAGGGTGTTGAACTGTTTGACAGGGTCCTTGGGGCAGTGGTTTACAAATTGTATGGTTTCGCTATTATTAGGTTATTACATTAATTTAATGGGTCATGAATAGTTTTTGAAATTAAAATGGAATAGAATAGGATATGAGATTCAATTTGATAATTCTTACATTTCCAGTGTAGGTGTAAGAACTCTGAAATTTTCTTTGTGTGTTTGTGTGTGTGTGTGTGCGCTTGTGGAAATGTATTACTTACTCTGGTTTGTGTTTGAAAAGCATTAAAGCCTAGAGCAGAGTTTCTCAGGCTAGAGTCATCAAATGGATCCATTTAAAAGGTAGATGATGATGATGGTAATGATACTACTACTGCTAATACTGTGGATAGCACTGTTTACTTAGATTGACTTTTGTAATATAACATATGTACAAATGTGTGCAGCAAATATGTATAAAGATTAGGAATAGATTTATTATTCACTTTACTCATATAACTAAAAGCCAAAAAAGTAAAATTTTAAAACTAAAATAAAATTTAGATTAATAATGTTAATGTGATTAATATAACTGCTTTCTTGACTTTAAACTGACCAGATGAGGTTTAACAATATAAAGATATATTGGCATCTTTTAATTTTCATTTGCTATTGATTCTATCTTTTAATTTTGAGAATGTTTTATCATCCCCAAATCACTGTCCAGATCATTGTAGTTATTTTGCACAGTTACCATGACACTACTGATGAACTGCTGTAGCTGGTATGTTCTAGAAAGAACAGCTGCACTTTGTACACTCACAGTTTGCACGTGGTACTTATTGCAGTTGTGCAGGTCTTTTAATTTGTGTTTAGCATGCTTATGCACTGTATTTATAAGGTATCTCCATTCTCTGATCACTTTTTTCTATTAGAACTCTTGAAAAATAACATGTTTTGTATCATTCCTTGACTTTGTTTGAGCTTCCCACAGAGCAAATGCAGTAAAAGCCAAAAAAAAACCCAAAAAACAAAACAAACAAAGGTAAATGCAAGCAGTAAATCCTGGGTCAAAATTAGGATGAGGGGCTTCCCTGGTGGCGCAGTGGTTGAGAGTCCGCCTGCCGATGCAGGGGACATGGGTTTGTGCCTCGGTACGGGAAGATCCCACATGCCGCAGAGCAACTAGGCCCTTGAGCCATGGCAGCTGAGCCCGCGTGTCCAGAGCCTGTGCTCTGCAATGGGAGAGGCCACAACAGTGAGAGAAAGGCCCATGTACCGCAAAAAAAAAAAAAAAAAAATTAGGATGAAAGATGGTCACAAGATGATCTAAAACATGATTCAATTTCACTCCTTTTCAGTTTATCTTTGAAGAAAAAACACAAAAATTAAAATCTATCATTGAACTTTCCAGAGTATATTCCTGGAGCTCAGGAATTCCTTAGACCCCAATGTGGAAAACTTTCCCTGGAGGATTTCTCCAACTTTTTTGACTGCATATGTATATGTGTGGTGTGTGGTGTGTGTGTGTCTGTGTGTCTGTGTATCTATCTTGTGTCCCAGTTGTCTGTAGAAAACTAATCTGTGATAAAAAAATATTGAAAGAAACAAAATGGTAACAGTGCATAGATTTACATGTTTAAAATTAACAACACCATCAACTGTCCTAAAATATATCACTATAAAAATATTTAAAAATAGATACCACTACCAGCACAAGGTAGCAATTATGATGGACTTGTAACGAAATGTTCTTTGTAAAATGTATTAGAATTCCAATAATTTGTATTAACATGTACACAGTGAATGTTGTAAAATGGTTAAGTATTATATGGAGAACACTAAATTACAATGCTAAGTATACTGTACTCCCTAAGTTTAGTTTGTGAATGCCAAACCTCTCTTAATTCTTTTAGTACCTTGCTAGTATAGCCCTCAAGTGAGCATGAAATGAACACCAATGGAAAGTGTATGAAACTAAAGGGTGTATTTTTAAAAATCAGTTTGAGCCATAAGAGTCCATGTGGGTGGTGAGCAATACATTAGGAAACACTCCACTAAAAGTTTAAATATATTATTAGAAATAGCTATAAATTTACCAAACTTTAGAGAGATTAAAGAAAAAGATTGTTCTACATTAAAACATAAAATTGACCTATAGCCAATTTGTTCTGGAGTGTAAAGCTAAGAAAGAAGTGAATATAATTCAGGCAACCCAGCTGAGGCAAACAGGAAAATCATTATTTCTAAAGTAAATACAACTTTTAAGATTATGATTAGCAGTTATAGTTTGTAAGATCATTAAAGAAAAAACTCCTCTCCTGATTCTGTGGCAAATTTTTGAAATTCCTTTTGAGATAAATCATATTAACAATCTATTTCAATTGAGTATCCATTTAGCTTGAAAAACCATACATATCTGAAAGCAAAAAACAGTTGTTTTTTGCTTTTGGTCATTCATTTACCTGTTAGTTTTTAGGAAAAAATTTTCAAAGGAAATGAGTCATCTTCCCTTAATATTTATCCATATCAGAAATTTAGAAGGATGATTTTTAAATATTTAATTTTTTTGAGCAAGTATTATAGGAGATAATAACAAATAGATCTCATTTCCTTCTTTGTCAAAGATTTTAATATCGAGCCACATTGCATTGCTTCCTAACTGTGATTTTTCTTGGAAAAGAGAATATTTACTTCACAAGTAGGATTTTTCCCTTGAGTTTATGGTTTAGAAGTAAAGGACCCTAATTCCTAAAGAAAAATGTTTCTTAACTGTGAAATACATTTTCAGACCATGCCAGGATATAGGGAAAAATAACAGAAAAGTTACAATATAGTTTCTTGGCATTTTCAAATTACATCATATTTTAAAAATGACACTTTAAGGAAAGAATTTCATGGATAAGTATATTCCAGTTGGGAAAAGTTAATGGCAATTCTGTGTGATTTGGCATTTGCACGTGCTAAACAAAAACAAATTTGCTTTTACCATTTCTTAAAGCTTCAAGGACCATAAACAAGCAATAACATACTTAAAAGTGAATGATTTTAAAGTGTTTAAAGATGATTCAACCTCTAAATCCCAACCCAAGTTAGGAATTCTTAGGTCGTGTATATATACAGTTTTTTTCAAGTGGACTTAATATGATCTGAGTCAAGTATACTTCAGAGTGCAGGATAAACTGGAATATTCAGTTTAGCTTTCAGGAGTTTAAAAAAGAATTTTTTTTCAGGATGTCTTGTTGGAGTCTATTTATAATAGCTACATTTTTGCTTACTATTAGTTAAACACATTATTGAATATAATCTTCATAAAAACCTTCTGAGGTGGATTATATAATCTCCTTTTGACAAATTAGGAAGCTAAGGAAGCTTAGAAGGTTAAACTGCTCACCCAAGGTTATGTAACTGGTTAAGTGGCAGGTTCAGGATTTGATTTTTATTTTTTAATTTTTTAAATTTTTTATATATGTATTTATTTTATTTACTTATTTTTGGCTGTGTTGGGTCTTTGTTGCTGCGTACAGTCTTTCTCTAGTTGAGGTGAATGGGGGCTACTCTTCGTTGTGGTGCACCGGCTTCTCATTGCAGTGGCTTCTCTTGCTGTGGAACAAGGGCTCTAGGCACGCGGGCTTCAGTAGTTGTGGCACATGGGCTTAGTAGTTATGGCTCACGGGCTTATTTGCTCCGTGGCATGTGGGATCTTCCCGGACCAGATATCGAACCCGTGTCCCCTGAATTGGCAGGCGGATTCTCAACCACTGCACCACCAGGGAAGCCTCAGGATTTGATTTTTGACTGATTCTAAACACATACAATAACAGCAGCTTTACTTGTGAAGTGATTCAAAGTTTTGCAATTATAGTGAGTGATTAAATGTAATTCTAAATGGTACTCAGACTTCTGGATGTTTAAGTGATTATATTTAATACTGAGTGATTTGGGGAACTAACTTACATCAGCAAGTATACATTTCCCATAAAAGAAAAAAAGAACAGAATTGGATGATAAAAGTAGAAAATCCTCAACATGTATTTAATTACTTCATTCAGAAAGCATTTATATGGGTACCACAGAGTGTACAAAGGGAAAAGGCAGTTATATTTGGTATCTACTGCTGTGTAATAAAGTACCCCAAAACAGTTGTTTTTAAAAAATGAACATTTACTATCTCACAGTTTCTGTGTGTGAAGAATCTGGGTATACCTCAACCAGGTGCCTCAGCCTCAAGGTCTCTCACGAGGCCACAGTCACGGCTGGAATTGTGATCACATCTGAAGGCTCAGTGGGGGAAGATCTGCATCTGAGCTCACTCGTGGGTATTGGCAGGATTCAACTCCTCACAGGTCATCCAGCTGATGGTATCATTTCCTCACTGGCTATTGGCCTGAGACTGCCTTCAGTTCCTTGCTATGTAAGATTATCCCTAGGGCAGCTCACAGCATGACAGAAGAAGGAGATAATAGTGAGGCAGAGAGTAAGAATAGGTGAAAAAAAGGATCAACTCAAAAATTTACTTCAGTGAGGGGGTACATAATTTTTTAAACATTCTTTTAGCGGGTATATAAGCAGAAGAAGTTAGAATACCACTAAGTTAGTTAGAATATGAGGTAAGTCTCTTTGTAACCTCATATTGAAAGTGTAATCCTATCACTTTTGCAAATTCTGTTCATCAGAAGAGAGTCACTAGATGAGGCCCATACTCAGGTAGATAGGATTACATAAGGGCATGAATACCAGACTGGAATCTTTGGGGACAATGTGGAAGCCTCCTACCAAAGCAATCAATATTTGTTAATTTCTGGTTAACATTTGGCATATGAATTTAGAGTCTTATGAATTACCAAATCTTTGACCTCATGAGTTTAACCTATAGGAGTTCACCAAAGGAAATAATTCTTATCCAAGGATAATTTTTAATTGTAAAATATATATGTAAACAATTTGAATTTTCAGTAAAATTGGATTGAATAAATACATTTATATATGTTCAATATGTAAATAAGTAATTTAAACTTGGAAATGTATTTATATACATATTTTACTTAACACTTAATATGTACATTTTTTATGTATTAAACTGCATTTCAGTCTTTGTTTTTAAAGTTAGCTTTTTAGAGAGGACTTGTCTACCACATATTGGCCCTAGAATCTTAGGTTGCAGTATAGAAGTTGAATTGTCACAAGAAGTTTTAAAATCCTCATTTGAAATAGGATATTCCCTTACTCTGTTTTATTTTTTTCCTATTGCTTATAATAGCCTGACATTATATTACCCATGAATTTCCTTATGTTTTTGATGTTTCCTTCACTAGAATGTAAGTTTCAGGATGACAGGAAGTTTGTCTGCTTTGTTCATTACTGAGTAGCTATTATTTAGACAAGTCCATGGACACAGACTTAAGAAATATTCACTGAAGAAATGAATGTAATGGATATACAGATTGCTAGGGAACATAGGACAAAAAGGTACCTAGCCAGCCTGCAAGTCCATGGCATGTTTGATCAGAAAAGTTTTCCCAGAGGAAACAATGCTTGAGCTAAAACATACTGATGTTAGAGGAAAGGAAGGTGAAGGTCCTAAATTGATAGTGATACCAGTCTGTGCATATGTTTGATCTTACCTAGAAGCTCATGATCTGGGTGATGTGGAGAAGGCATTCAATGGGTTGCAGTTTGGCTGTGGGGATAAAGATGGTGAAGCAAGCAAATTGAATGTTAAAGCAAGAAAGTACTTGGTGTGGGGAAGTCAGGGGGTGAAAGGTAGATAGTGAAGGAATTGAAGCCAGGGAAGAGGCTTATAACATGGAAGAAAATGGAAGCATTAGTGAATTAAAAAGCTCAATGAGGTCAAAGACAAGTAAGACAGATTTGAATTTTGGAGATTATAATTGAGATATGGAACATGTTTGTGATGACAAAGTCAGAGTGGGTCATGGATTTGGGTACCTACAGTGGGTTGGGTTTGAAGGTTAATGGAATCTATTTTGAGGACATTCTAAAGTGTTAACTTTATAGATTTAGTGAAAATTTCAAAATTCCTTTCAGAAGTAAATGCCTATATTTAAAGAAATCATTAAACATGTTTCAAAAATAAGGTTTCAAAAATGCAAGGGATGTTCATGAGATTTTTGGATTCTCTATGTCCTTTACTTCTAAATATCTTTTACCATATTCCTGTATATGTCTACTTCAGCAATTCAATATACTGCTATTTCTCAGAGCCTATTATGTGGCATGAGAGATACAAAAATAAATATGATTAAAATCTCTTCTTTTAATAAACTAGTTAAAAGTAATACTAGTTAAGGCAGTCAAACAACATTATAAGAGGTTTACATTATTTTGGACATGCAAAATAAACAGCTGTCACACCAGTTGGGAGAAGTAGGGAGGATTTCAGGAAAATTATATTTGAGTGGCATCTTTTTTTTTTTTGTGGTACGCGGGCCTCTCACTGTTGTGGCCTCTCCCGTTGCAGAGCACAGGCTCCGGACACGCAGGCTCAGCGGCCATGGCTCACGGGCCCAGCCGCTCTGCGGCATGTGGGATCTTCCCGGACTGGGGCACGAACCCGTGTCCCCTGCATTGGCAGGCAGATTCTCAACCACTGCGCCACCAGGGAAGCCCTGAGTGGCATCTTAAAGAATACATAGAATTTCATCAATCATATAGGATGAGGTAGAATTTCAGGAGGAGACAAACTGAGAGAAAGCAGTAGAGATAAATGTGAGAGATGTTTGGGAAGGAAAATATGGAGATGGGATGCTCTTTAATGTATGGGGTATAGAGACATAGAGCTGGAAAGGTAAGAGAGGTAGAGAAGCAGGCTGCGGGAATAAGAGTTTGGACTTAAGTGTGTCCCTGATGGTTGGAAAGAAGAGGTGAAAAATGGTGGTATTATGACCTAGAAGCCAAATGGGGAGAGGTTTCAAGAAGGAGGGCATGATAGGTGATTAGGAGGTCAGTAGTAGTTTGGAGAGAATAATTTCAATATTTAGTAGACCTGTTAAATAGTATAGGTCCACGGTGAATCATGATCACAAGGGATAAATTTGAGGAGTAAATAAATTCTGAGAAAGTGGAAGCAACAAGATGTGCTCTATTTCCGTAATTTTGGCAGCAAAGTAAGGAGGCAGATGGTGTAGAAATTTGAAATAGTAGCATCACAGAGAGGAAATGAAGAAATTGAACATGTTTGCCACCCAGAGAGGAAGGAACTGCATAGTACAGAGGAAAAACGTGAAGATGGAAATGAAACTAAAAGGAACTAGGGAATTTAGACTAGACAGAGGTCAAGAGTACAGGTAAAAAGAGAAATTGTTCCACGAAAGAAGGTTACAGTTACCAGTTATACAAAAAGAGAAGTAGAAATGCCAGAAATAATTGATATGTTAAGGAAACTGCACTTGGTTCATCCTAATTGCAGTAATCAATGAAAAAAATTAATTATTTAGGGGTTGCTGTTTGCTAGGAACTGTACTTAATGGTTTATATGCACTAACTTATTTAATCCTTTCAACAGCTTTGGGGAGTATGTACCATAAATACTCTCATTTTAAATACAGAAAACAGACTCTTTAGAGAATATAACTTGTCAAAGCTCTTATTGAGAGGTAGGTCAGTGAACCCTTGACTACCTTGCTAGGTGGGTATTGAGAACTTAAGGATACAAGGGATTTCCCAGCAGCTGTGGTGATTCACTAAGACAGAGTGGCTCTACTGTATTGTATTTAGTCTGGTTTTGTGACTTTTAACAGAAGAATTTGGAAGCCTTAGTAGAAAGAAGATAGAGAATTTCAGGAATTGCAAGGAAAATATTGCAAAAGAATAGAGGGTAAGATAATTCTAAGGCGAGCATTGACATATATTTGAAATGACTGACATCGGAGTCCAGTGTGGGGTGGAAAAGAAGTGAAGCCTTAAAGAAAATAGCTAGTTGGAAGCACAGGGAATAATCAAGGGTTTGGACTTCACAAGGACAAAGACAGAGTTAATTGTTATGAGAGGATGAAACACTGTGTTAAGAGACGGATTTCGTTCCTTCAGAAATATTTAAGTGCCAAATAGATGCCACTGTGATAAGCTCTTGGATGTACAAAGGTTAATTAGATATCATTCTGCCTGAGATAATAGGTTTAATAGGGCTGAAATAGATCGGAAATGGGGGTTGCTGTAGTCATGGAGCTAAAGAACATGAGGCCAAAAATAGGCAGGGATTGTGGTCAGTGCATGATGTTAACTGTTGAGTTGATGAGGCTGATAATATTGACTTTACAAAGGTTAAACAAAATATCGTTTTCTTACTTTTGCTATTTTATGCTTTATTATTAGTGATGCTTAAGAACTTCTTGCTTACAGCTTCTGTTAAAATCTGTGAATTCTCTCATTTCTTATCAAAGAAAAACAATTCTTGAAACTATTTTGCAAATTTATACTTTTGTATATTTTGATACATGCCTTTCCTAAGGGAATTTAGTAATTGAAAACCTCTTTGAAACAAAATATAATAATATTTTTAATAGATAAAAGGTTTTTCACAAGAGTAATTCTTACGTATCACAATAAATTATTTCTAGTTATTTTTAATGATTTTCTGATTACAGTAAACAAATATGATTGTGTTTTATTTATCAATGTGCTGTAGACATAGCTACAATTAACTGTATTTTTCTGTATTTAAATTCCTTCATTATTCAGAGGGCTCTGGATACACGAACAAGATATTTACTTTATTTCAATAAAATCAACATTTTTCAAACCTTTCCTTTTCTGTAACAACTTTTATTCACTGGAGAATATGAGCAACTGTTGATATTTTTTTCTGTTGATTCAGTCATCATTATAGTTGTGAAGCTATAGTTCTTTATGTTGTATAGTCCGCCATCACACATTTACCTGAAGAAACTATTTAGGATCATCAAAAAGTAAATGGAAGAAGTTAAAAAACTATTCTTGAGTGATTGAAGATGGGAGAGGATATGGTCAGAGTAGATTGGAACAGAGCATCAAAACTAATCATGTCAAGCAGGAGAAAAAAAATCTTGACTTTATTTTAGGAACCAGTCAGAAGTTATTTGTAACATTTAGCAGGATGAAAGAAGAAAGGGACATTCCATTCTTTATTTCTAAAGATGCAGCTGCTGGCTACAAGTCCTAGCCTATCATGTGGTCCACAATTCTCTAGAAAGAGGGGATGAGACTGAATTTTCAATTTCTGATTTTTAAGTAACTTGGAATATATTGTTCATCCTTTAATATGTGGAGGAAAGGTAAATCTGTTTTAGTACTTGAATAAATGGTTGATACATACATGAAAACTGCATTACACTAAGCTGTGAACAGAATTGCTAAAAGCTATTGGCCAGCAATGCAATTCAGTGGTGACAAATAACTCTTTTTCAGAGATATTTCCTTTTTGGAAAATTGAAATTTGATGGCAAACAAGTCAAAGAAAGTAACTTTCTCCCTATTCCTGAAAATAACTTACTACTAGAAATCAGCTGTCCAGGAAAAATAAAACTGCTGATATCAGTTCTCCTCCCACCTGTTTAACTCTACTCTCTACAATCTCCCCAACCACCACTACCACCATCCAGCCAGTCTCCAATAACTCACTGTCAGTGTGTGGACACAGACAAATGTGTAGATTTTAGACATAAAAAAATGTAAAAAGTGAGGAGGCCTGAGGAGGTATTTGTTAACAATTCTTGTGTTATGATAAGGTAAAAGGAACCTTTCCAGTGATTTCCAAAAAAAGTTTTTGTCATCAGGTTATGGCAACAAGGGATTGGATGAGTGTTCATGCATCATATCATATATTTTGCATATTTGAGAGTTTTTATTTTTCACTAATAAGACTTCATTCAGCTACTGTTACTCTCTGAGCACATTTTCCACTCATGGTGAAAGTCTCCTTCCAGATTGTAACACTCTAATGCAACCAAGGACCAAAATCTCCCCCGGTTTTTAAACATTGAGAGTAGTCTGAAGGTAGCCAAACATTCACTGGATTGCGATTGACTGCAAATGATTCCAGCTAAACTTCCCAGAATATCAAAATCTCATTAAAGCAGCCATTAAATATAAGAATATCACTTAAGATACACGCAATGATGGACTCAGGCCAAATGTAACCAGACTGGGTATGGGAAACTGTTAACTCCTGCAGGTGTTGTATTGCTAAAAGAGTTATTTTATGTTAGATTTATTTACTTCTTGGGGAAGCCTACAGTTTGCTCTGTAAGGGTTCTCCTGCAGGCTTAAGAAAGTTGTAAAGTAAATTTCTCAGTGGGGAGTGATCATCAAGCTAATAGCCTGTTTCTAGGGAGTAAATAAAGCCTCTGGAAATGCCATTGACTGTATCACAAGGAAGAGGCACTGTAAAAGCTGTGATCACCTGCTTTCAGAATTGTGATTGGCCATTATTGCCTGAAATCATAGCTTCAGTCAATGTTTTTTTTTTTTTTTTTTTTGCGGTATGCGGGCCTCTCACTGTTGTGGCCTCTCCCATTGCGGAGCACAGGCTGCGGCCTCTCCCATTGCGGAGCACAGGCTGCAGACGCGCAGGCTCAGCGGCCATGGCTCACGGGCCCAGCCGCTCCGCGGCATGTGGGATCTTCCCGCACCAGGGCACGAACCCGTGTCTCCTGCATCGGCAGGCGGATTCTCAACCACTGCGCCACCAGGGAAGCCCCAGTCAATGTTTTGAAGATAGTTACTGGCAGCAGCCAGGATCTGTGAGAACACTCAACAATTGGCTAAAAGTTACCTTTAAGATTTAATGAATAATTCAGAACGAAAAATAATCTGCCCTTGACTTGGAGCAGAAGAACACAATTCTCAGCATTACAACCAGGGAATGATCTATTCTCATCATAAATATTAACTGTGTATGGGCTTCTTTTCCCTTTACTATCTGGTTAAATCAATAGTAATCAGTAAGGATCAAGGGAAAACGTATACTTCCACCTCTCTTCCATTTTCTAAGTAGAGTGGGAATAAGAATAGATTTAGAATGCCTTCTCCTTGAGGAGCCAGGGGAGGAATAGCTCTCTTCTCCCCCATAAATTGGAGGTGTTTCCTTGACTGGTAAATTTATTCCACAGAAAACAGGGTCTAGGCTCACGTAGAGAAATGACTTTTATAGCCACAGTTCCTCTTAATACTTTTGTGTTAAATACACTTGTAAAATATCTCTTATTTCTTACATCATTGCTAAATTTATTTAATTGAAACAAACATATGTTAATAAATGACATGGACCCAGTTTTAATTAAAGGCCTAGCAATCATGAGAAAGTTCATATATCTGAATACAAGTGATAGGTTTCAATATTTCCAACTGTGCATTGCTTAGTAAGTGTTCTCATATTTTATCTCATGTGTCTTATATTACCAAGTACATCATCTTAGAGATAATCTGTTTTAGTGCCTTCATTATACATGTAAGAAAACTGAGGCCCAATGAGCTTAAATAGTTTTCCATAATGAAAAAGATAATACTAAATGGAAAGCTCGGTCTAGGACGTAGAATCCTTTGATTCTAGTCTAATAATCTTCCAATGATTATAAGTGATTCCTGCCATATTTTAAAAGAAAACAATAAAACCATGGAAAAACCTCACATTTTCCAGGTCCCACAAAACTAGAGCAAGAATGAATCTCTTAGCCTAAGCAACGGCAACTTGTAGGTGGAGATTACCCAGTGCTCTTGACAAAAGCTAAGCTTTTGATGGAAGAAATGGAAATCTACTTCAGTCATTTGGAAATCTGACAGCTAGACTCACTCACTTGACTTACAATGATCTTCTCCACCATCAGTGACCAGATTTTGAGTCACACATGAACCATATATACACATAGATTTAGAATATGATATATATGATACATATATGCAGACATGCATGCATAAATATGTATATGTTGTTTTTAAACTAAACTAGTAGAGGTGTTTTAGTGGAATATTTATTCATTATTTTTCATATTCACATTTTACATTTCTTATATTTTAAGCTCTTCATTTTGAATAAAAATGTTCAGTTTTCTAACAATTATCTTTGACAAATAAAGAATTAAAATTGAGCTAAAAGATAAATATGACTATCTGACATGTGTGTTTGAACTAGGTTTCTATTATAATAGCAATTGAAGCTTTTAGTATTTTTTATAAAAGCAGTTGAAGCTTTTAGTGTTTTTTTTAAATTTTGCCATGGGATACAGATAAAATCATAAGCTGATTGAGATGTTTAGACAGTCACTTAAATGCAGTGAAAGAGGAAATGTCAGAAGAATTTTATTTAATCTCTGCAGATAATATAGTTAAAATACATCTGCCCACAATCACGTGTACCAATCACACATCAGTTATTAGGGTCAGTTATTAGCACTATTTCTATATGTCCTAAATGCAAAATCATTGTTATGACAAATGCCATTCTCTGACCAGGTGGTATTAAATGCAGACAGTGAAATTCTGGTTTCAGAATTTGCCTTACTCCTGCTGACTGCTTGACATTACTTGATCTTACCTGTGCAGACTATAGAAGGAAATAACCTAGGTCACTCTGACTTTGCTAGTAGTTCCTGTGGTTTTAATGAGCAGAATTGCAGAAGTGACCCAGCCTACCCAGTAGGGCTAGCAAAGGTGGGTCTCCAGGTGGGTTCCAAATAACACATTTCTAAATATTCATTTTAAAGTTTTTCTTACATTACATATCATTTACATTACTGCACTGTCAAAGCATTTTTGGAACTTGTACCATTGTCTACCCTAAGGCTAACTTCTAATGAAAAGGGGCAAAAGTCCCGGTTAAATCTGGGACATTTTGTGGTTACCTGTTTTAAGCTCAGAAGCTTATTTTTGTAAAAAGAAGATGATCCTTAGGATCTTTTGAAAGTTCCATTTTCTTAGGAAACACTTAGAAGTTGTACTAAACAATTCATAGTTTTTGTCCATGTCAAAGGAAATTTTCTATATACCTATCAACCTCCACTGACATATTGTTGCTTTATCTATATGCAGTCCTAGAATATATTAATTGTGAAAAAATTTTAGATGGAAATATAATATTTAATATTTGCAAAATCAGTCTACTTAGAATTTGCTTTCCCCACCAAATATGAAGATATGATTCAAAATCTAACACTCAAATTCATTTATTTTTACATTGTCTTCTACATGTTAAAAATGGATTTGTCTGCATAATTTAATTTAATCATTGCACATGACTGTGAGGGAAAAACTTTAATCCTCATTTTACAGATGCAGAAAAATGAGTCTTAGTTTAAGTGATTTGACCAGGACTCAATAGGCAAAATCCAATCTTTTCTCAACTGCCTTGCTGTTCTTGATTGTGCCCTGTATTAGCACTAGAAGAACATCTGTAACTAAAACAGTCAAGGCTGACATTATGAAAAGCAGTCCAGTCTACATCAGTAAATAGTGGGAGAAGGTAATGAAATATGTTCTCGAATAGCTTTCCTCCTTTTGTTAGAAGAAGTCATACACGGGAAAACTAGCCAGCCTAGGTGGTTCTCAGTGGTGTAATACTGCACACATGAATGTGTTTTGGATATCTGTAAAAGTGTTTTTGGTTGATACAATGAGGCATGACAGAACAGCAGCCTGGAATGGAAAAAGGTTGTAGTGAGTTGAATGAATATACTCAAGATATGTTCATGTCCTAAATCCTAGAACCTGTTAATGCTGCCTTATTTGGAAAAAAGATTTAATTAAGATTTAATTGCCGATTTAATTAAGTTAAGGATTTTGGATGAGATCATCCTGGATTATCCAGGTGGGTCTTAAATCCAATGACAAGTGTCCTAATAAGGAGACAAACAGAGAAGAGGAGGCAGTGTGACCACAGAAGCAGAGATCTGAGTGATGCAGCAACAAGCCAAGGACTGCCTGGAGCCACTTGAAGCTGGAAGAGCCAAGAAATTGGGTTTCCTCTAGAGGTTTCAGAGGATTTTTCATACCTTGATTTCAGACTTTTGGCTTCCAGAACTGTGAGAGAATACATTTTTGTTATTTTGAGCCACCAAGTTTGTGGTAATTTGTTACAGCAGTGCTGGGAACTAAAATAGAAGTGTATCAGACAAATTCATTTGCCCTCTTTCTGCTCTGCCTACTTTTTTCTTCAGCCATTGCTGTGGCTCTGCTGCCTCCATTCAGCTGTACAAGGTGTCTCTCACTGCCTGCCCTGGGGCTTCTTTGCTTTCACCTGTGGGACATCTGTGGGAACCCACTCAGAAATTCTGATGGCTTTAAGTGGCTAACCAACAATAGGCCACGGGTCTTTCAGAGAGAAGGACACTCCTTGATTTAAAACAAAAAATTCTGGAGCCCTCAAGACATTCCAAATGTTTAATAGGTATTCATATAGGCAAAAATCCTGGTTGTAATTATTTGATCCTAGAAATAGCATTATTTTTGTATAACTGGAAAATGTTTTGGCATGCTTTTAATGTAAACTGAGTTTTCCAGTAATATATTCACTATGTAAATTGAAAGAAGAATGTATTTTGTTCGGTTTGGAACTTTACCAAGATTTTTTACCATTTTTAAAATTGCCTGCTAGTTGATCCAGTGTGTTTTGTTGATAACAATATGTGAGTTGTCCATACTACACTCTTGATTAATCTTCATCTGTAACTCTCACACTTGTGATGATTACATATGTAGGTTAAAGCATCTGGTTACTTAACTATGTCTTTTAATATTGAAAGGCATCATTTCATTACTGTTGTCTTATATATCTCAATTATATTAGTTATTTGTTTTGTTTTGTTTTGTGGTACGCGGACATCTCACTGTTGTGGCCTCTCCCGTTGTGGAGCACAGGCTCCGGACATGCAGGCTCAGCGGCCGTGGCTCACAGGCCCAGCCGCTCCTGTGGGATCCTCCCGGACTGGGGCATGAACCAATGTCCCCTGCGTCGGCAGGTGGACTCTCAACCACTGCGCCACCAGGGAAGCCCTGTTCTTTTTAATTTTTTAATTTTTTTGTTATACTTTTAGTTTGAATTTTTTAATTGAAGTATAGTTGATTTACAGTGTTGTGTAAATCAACACGTGTATAGCAACACCTTCAGATTCCTTTCCATTATAGGTTATTACACGATATTGAATATATAGTGCTCTGTACTATACAGTATGTCCTTGTTATTTGTCTGCTTTATCTGTAGTAGTGTGTGTCTGTTAATCCCAAACTCCTAATTTATCCCTCCCCCCTCTTTCCCCTTTGGTAACCATAAGTTTGTTTTCTATGTCTGTGAGTCTATTTCTGTTTTGTAAATAAGTTCATTTGTATCTTTTCTTAGATTCCACATACAAGTGATATCATATGATTTTTGTCTTTCTCTGTCTGACTTCACTTAGTATGACAATCTTTAGGTCCATCCATGTTGCTGCAAATGGCATTATTTCTTTCTTTCTAATGGCTCATATATCTGTATATCTATGTCATCTAAGATCCTTAACTTAATTATGTCTGCAAATATCCTTTTTCCAAATAAGGCAGCATTAACAGGTTCTAGGGTTTAGGACATGAAAAAAATATATATATATATACATGCCACATCTTCTTTTATCCATTCCTCTGTCAGTGGACATTTAGATTGCTTCCATGTCCTGGCTGTTGTAAAGAGTGCTGCTGTGAACATTGGGGTGCATGTATCTGTTCAAATTAGAGTTTTCATTCTTTCCGGATATACGCCCAGGAATGAGATTGCTGGATCATATGGTAACTCTATTTTTAGTTTTTTAAGGAACCTCCATACTCTTCTCCATAGTGGCTGCAGCAAGTCATAAGTTTTTAAATTCAAGTACTGGTAGATTGTTATTTTGTGTGTAGGTTGATAGGTTATTTTTCTCAAAAAATTGCTTTGGGGTCATTAAAAGATTTTTAATAAAAAGGATATTTATTAGTTTGGAAACTGTTAACTATCCTCTGAGCTAGATAGATGTCTCTAAAGACAGACCTGATGTCCAGGTAAAATACAGAATCATCCAGTGAGGTCCTTTGCACCATGAGAGAATAGCATTTTTGAGGAAGACCATATCTGATCTTGTTGCATAACATTGTTTTTTTTTCTTATCCCTTGTCCCAAAGAAGCTTCAACTCTACAGTTGATTGAGTACCTATAATGTAAAAATACATTCTGAATGGACTGTAAACAGTATAAATTTCAGCATTTTGTCCTTAAAAATTTATCAACAATAGAAATTACAAAGTGTATATGTATGAACTAAAAATCATGGTCAGCTGTGTCACTTTCTTGTCTTTCTTCTCTGGTTAGCATTTTACATGTCTTTTTATGTTTTTTTCTTGCCAGTGTTTTCTTAGATTGTAAAGTTCTGAGGGTTTGGGACCATATTTAAATAATTCTCTTTGTACAAACCCTGAAATAGCACAATGCAAAATTAGTACTTTGAAATTCTTTTTGATGAGGGAGCAAAGTTGTGTCTAAATCCCTGATAGAAATCACCCCTATTTCCAAATTACATAACTGATATATTTAAAGCTTCTGATATGGAGCATTTAGTCAAAACTAAGATTCAGTGATGCTTTGGGGAAACTTAAGAATTCTGGTGAGCAACTTTTTTTCAGGCATAATCCAGAAAGGATGTTCACACTATATAGCTATTGACATTGTGGTGTCAGAACATTTGAAAGGAAAACAATACAATGGCATAGCAACTCATAATGGTAATATTTTATGAATCTCGTTATTACTGCATGCATAGCTGCCCTGTGAGTAGAGGCATTATAAATCTAGTCAGTGATTTACTCAGGAACTCAGTGGGTATTCTTTGAACACAACAGAAGCAAATATCTGGCAGGGTGAAGGCATAAATCTCCTGCAACTTAAAATATATAAAGTTATATTTGGTAAATAGCAATAGAACATATTATATAGGCAGGGCAAAGGCATAATCTACTGCAACTTGAAATACATAGAGTTATATTTGGTAAATAGCAATAGAGCATATTATAGGAGGAAAGGGTAGAAGCATATTAGAATGGGATTTTTAATTTAAATGGAGAAAAAAATAACCCAGGAGAATCAATACCAGAAGACCAGCACTCAAATCTGGAACCATGAGTTGAGACCTTCTGGCAAATTCAGGCTCTGTGGTGAAACAGATAAATGACTGGAATTATGTGGATGTGTTATTAGCCGTTGGTAGGGAGAAAAACTATTTACTTTAAGGACTCTGTTGATATGTCTACCTACTTAACTATAATACAATGGAAGGAAAAGTGAAATTAGTATGCTGTGAGGTTTATTTTTACACTAGTTACCCAATTTTAACCTCACAGTAGTCCTCCAAGGTAGTCATGTGGGTACCAAATACTAATTGAGCACTTATTGTAAAAAGACAGTGAGTGATGAGATACAGACACAGTTACTGTTTTGAGTAGCTAATGTTAAAAAAAAAAAAAGAAGAAGAAGAAGACTGTAATTGCCCAATTCTTAAGAGTAAATCCAGGCTAAATCAGATTAAGGAGTCAACACAAAAGCAGCAGTCTATGAGTTGCCAAGGGAAGATTTTAATTTGAGTCTCTAGAGATTTATTTGAGTCTTCACGCTACACTGAACTGTATAATTTCAGGTTGCTTCCTTGAACTCTCTTCCATATTTTGAATCTCTAAACTTACTTATCTAGATAATTTCAAAAGATGTTTTATTTAAAAGTTCATGTTGTATTGTTATTTTCATATTGAATGTATGTTATTAATATTAAAAATATCACAAGTAGTGAAGCTTTGGCAATGAGGCATGACAGTCCCTCAGCCAGAAGAGAAAGGGGGTTTACTGAATACCCCTTGGTTCTGCTTGATATTCTCTTGGCCTGTATATTTACTCTAGTTATTGCTCTGGTAATGGACTGTGCACATATAACCTGACAGCATGTTTTCTAGGCTGCATCACATGACTTTTATGGTTTTCCTGCCTTGGGGCTTCTCTACTCCTTTGGAATACCTACGGGAACCCACTCTGACATTTGGACTTATATATGTGCAAATCTGGAAATGCAAGGAGTTTAACACTGCAAATCTTAAGTAATGGGAGACCTAAGCCAGGGGACTCCTGTCTCCATCCCTTGTGTAAGCAGGTTGAGGCGCATTTGGCATGGCTTCTCAGAGGGTCTTCAGCATGTCTGAGCCCCAGGTACCATTCATTTAATCTTTACAACAACCCTAGAAAGTAAGTTCAAAGATGAGGAAGTTGAGGGTTTTTTTGTTTTTTGTTTTTTTTTTTTCCTATTACGCGGGCCTCTCACTGTTGTGGCCTCTCCCGTTGCGGAGCACAGATTCTAGACGCGCAGGCTCAGGGGCCATGGCTCGCAGGCCCAGCCGCTCCGCGGCATGCGGGATCTTCCCGGACCAGGGCACCAACTCGTGTTCCCTGTATTGGCAGGCGGACTCTCAACCACTGCGCCACCAGGGGAGCCCAAGGCAGAGTTTCTTAATGGAGGACTTGGGGTTTGAACTCATATCTATCAGATTTCATGGTCTACACTCTTACTTACTGAAGCAGTGCAGCAGAGATGAATCTGTTGGCTAAAGGAATTTAGGGCAGAGGTTGAGAAAGCCATGGGGATGCCTACAGTGAAAAAGAAATAACTATACCGTTGAGGTACATCAAACCTTGTATTTTCAGATGTGGTATAATTTAAAGTAAGTCCAGATGCTACCCTCTATCCACAATCTCTTACCTGCTACCTTCTGTGATAATTCAGATTTCCTCCATTAAATATTTATTAGATCTTCAAGATCTGCTAAAATGCAAGTACCTTTTAGAAAGTCATTGTAAATTAAACTTTAAAAGGGGTTAGTTGTAAACTGTCTGAGAGCAATAGCTTTGAGAGAGTAGCGTACCAAAAACAGGAAAGGAGCTGAAACTAAAAGTGAAAGAGCTACAAAGTAAAATTTCACTTTCATTTATTCTCTTCAGGGTTTCTCCTATCACTAACTATAAAAAGTATGAAATTTCAAAGCAAAGATTCCACTGAAAGTGCTGCCTTCTCCCTGCTAACACATTATAATGCCAATCTGAAGATTAATTAGTGGGAAGGCCCTTCTGATTTGAAAGTCTTGAAAGTGTTTTAGGAGCAATGAAATTTTTAAAGCAGTATTCCAAGTTTAGCTTTCTAACTTTAGTTAGGATATAAAGAAATAATTATATATCTGGCTTAGTCATAATTGCACCATCTTCCCTCTCATGAAAGGCTACAGATTATGTAACTGCAGCTATTGCTTTTCCACATCAGACAGTTCAATGGAAAGGTTAAGAGGAAGCTGGATCAGCAAAGTTTGAGGTTACTAATTCTGCATTAAATAATTTGGGACTTAACTCCCTAAAGAGACAAGAAGCCAAGAATTTTAAAGAACAATTTCACTTCTTGGAAAAGGAGTATTATTATTGCCAATCAGCAGAAGATATTTAAAGCCTGGATTGAAATAAAAGACATGAACTTTATATAACCCTAGTTTATGACTGGGATGTTTAGCATTACTTACTTTTGCTGATTGTGATAGAGACTATAAAAGACCCAACTGCCACTTTACAGCTAACATTGTTTATCACTGACAATTGACATTGACATTTGGAGCACGCAGGTGAAGGAAATGATGTCAGGACCATCATGTATTAACTATTGGCATCAAGAGGTTAGAAGTTCAATTCTTAATCCTAAAAATCTTATGCATACACACACACACACACACACACACACACACACACACACACACACATATCAATACCCAATAGTTAACTGTCAAAAATACTGATTCCCCAAGACCATTAAGTAGTAATAGAAAGCAATACCTCCATCACCGTTAGGATTGGAGGTCATCTGAAAATTTAGCAGCTGAATAAAATGATTTAAATGCTTCAGGAGAAGAAACGAAGTGGATGAATAAATATTAAAAAAGGGGACTAGGAAAGACGAAAACATTACTAAATCTAGACATTGCTCACAGGACACACAGTGAATATATATCCAAATATATTCCGTGTATATTGAGTTAAGACTAGAGGCAAAAAACTGAAAATCAAACATATGAAACTATACCTTCATAAAGAATTCCCATTATTTTTTGTCAATATTTTCCAAGTAAGCTGTACATTACCTATATTATTTCCTTTTCAGAAAAAAGTGAGATATACATAATTAAATAAATTGCTTATTACATATTGTAGTGAACTGACATCTAATAGCTCTTAGTTATCCTTCAGGTCTGCCCCACTGATGCATCATCATGAAGTCATTCTTGATGCCTTTGTCTGAACTGTGTTTTCTATCACTTGCTCCCACAGCATGCTGCTATACCCAGCTTCTTAGTATTGATCCCACGATTTTTTTTTTTTTTTTTTTTTGTGGTATGCGGGCCTCACTGTTGTGGCCTCTCCCTTGCGGAGCACAGGCTCCGGACGCGCAGGCTCAGCGGCCATGGCTCACGGGCCCAGCCGCTCCGCGGCATGTGGGATCTTCCCAGACCGGGGCACGAACCCGTGTCCCCTGCATCGGCAGGCGGATTCTCAACCACTGCGCCACCAGGGAAGCCCTGATCCCACGATTTTTGAAATTGTCTATTTAAATGTAAGACTCCTCCAAATACACAGGGATGCATGATTGAGAATAATGACCATGTTCTATATATTTGATAACAACACTGCTATCTCAGTATTGCTTGTTGGATGGCAGTGTCTGGCATCCAAAAATAATTGTTAAACTGGACTGAGTCACAAGCTCAGGATTTAACCTGGCCAATCGTCCATCCCTGACTACCCAGTTTTTAGAATACTATTTCGATAGAATTGAGTTAGCTCATTACTTTGGAGTGATATTCCAGTCACCTGTACCACCACAGGTATCATTCCAATAATACTGTGATGCCAGAAATCGCTCAGGGGTGAGAATAGGCTGAAGCAGGGATCAAGTGACAGGATTTAATGCTGACAGCGTTTAATAGCTGAAGGGTGAAAGCCTACGTGGGACTCCTTTCAGCCTTTAATCTACTGTAGTGGTCAAACAACAAAAAAGTTTTCAAATGGTCTAAAGCAAAAGCATGGACGTTATATACACATATACTCAAGGAGTGTAGATACAAAAACACATTTGACCATAGGAAGAGATTCGGAGAGGGGCGGGCCCAGCCGGAAATCTTAAAAGGCCCGGGCTACGCACTTCCCCAAGTCCCATGAGGCTGCTCATCATGACCTCTCTCCCGGGCTGCTGGTTGGAGCTTGACGATGGACGCAGGTGCCACTGAGGCCCGCGGGTACGGAAGGACGACGCCCACCAGGGGAGTCGGGCTGCTGGGGTTACCACTTCTGCCACCATGGATTCGCACCCGGCCATGGTGGTTTCCTGTGCAGGAACTGAGAAACCCTGTGTTGTTTTACCTGGAGGCATGGCTGGCTGACTTTCTCTCAGCACAGACGGAGCCATAGTTCCGAAAACGGAGTGGATGAGCCTGGCCCCATTGACGGTGGACACAGTTAATGCCCGGAACTTAGTCGAAATCACCGTCTTCGGATGGCTGGATGTATACCATCTGGTGAAAGTAGGCTCCTGAGCCTGGCGTCGAGGCACCAGGAGCATCGTGCCCGAGGTGAAGGTCTTGTAAAATGTGCATGTGGAAGGAGCCACGGGGAAAATACCTGGTCATACCTGGCTTCCTTCCAACCTCTCATTTTTCCACAACTTTTTGCAGTTTCCTAACTCCAGTATGCTGCATACAGACCCTCGGCATCCCTTCGTGAGAGGAGTCCAAGTAGGACCTTGGAAAAGTAGGCGGAGATGTGATGCATTCAGGCCCATCACTACCCATGCCAGCCTCAGCTTGGTTACACCACTATTTCCAGATCCTAGGTTCATAGCTTCCACCCTAAGAACTGATATTGCCGGCACCACTCCAACCTCCCCCTCTCCCGCCCTCCCCAACCCTCATGAAGGAGTAGTTTGAAACAGCGCGCATTTTTTTCTTACCCAGCTGAGAAGATGGTACAACTTGAGGAGTTCTTGAAGATCCATGCATCAGGTCCCCAGACCCACCCAGCGCCCTGTTGCATAAGTATTATCAGGAGCATGAGAATAATCCTGCTTCTGCTACTGAAGTTAAAGGGAAGCAAATATCCTTAAATCTCTGCACTTTTTCTTTCTGTATCTTGCTGGATAGTGGTTTGATCATTTTGATGCAAACGTGAGTTTGTAGTGCCATTCTACCAAATAAATGAATTCCTTTTTTTCTCCAATGGCATAAAGACATTTGCTCACTCAAAACTAAGCAAATTTATAAAGGATGGACTATTCTTTCATGTCTTGATGTGAAAGGTGGCTAAATGGCTGATAGGTGGTGGATTTATTTTTGTTTTTTTCTCAGTTTCTACCGTTTTAAAACCACTAACCCTTTTGCTTTTATGGTCAGAGTCAGGCCCTCATGCACAGGGGGCAGAAATGCAGGGTCAGTCAGCTTTGGGTTTCTTTTGCATCATTTGTTCTCAAACTTTAATGTGTGTAAGAATCACTTTGAGAACTTGCTAAAACACAATTTCTTAGGCCCCTTCTCCACTGATTTCTGATTCAGTACATTGGGCCCATGAATTTGCATTTCTAACAAGCTCTTTGGTAATGCCACACTTCTCTTCTGAGGCTCTCACTTATAAGCTGGTAGTTTGCCCTCTGAGTAGCAAGGAGTGTGCCTGTGCATTTTCTTGGAGTGGAGCTTCCCACCTTGCACATAGGTCGGCATTCCAACATGCAAGCAAAGAGGTGATCAGCATTCATTCTGCTGGTGCTGTGATTTACCAGAAGGAGCCAGGGTCCTGGGCAGCTTGTGCATTGGAAGGTGTCCTTCTAGCCCACTGTCCCCACCCCACCCTCCCCCTCCCCAAACAGGTGTCCTGCATAGGCTGGGCTGGTTTTCCATTACCCATTACAATGGTATGACCAATCTGTGCAAAATAGTCCCAACCCCTTGTTGCTTCCACTTTTAGGAAGCAGAATTCTTGGAGGAAAGATTACCAAGAATTCTGTGGCTTCAGACACGAAGTTGGAGTTGATTCAACTCATGCAGTTTATTTACCTCTTAGCAGTAATGGATTCGATTATGGATTACCGTTAGCAGTAATTAAACACACATATACACAAATCTTTGATTGCAAGTGATATTGAATGTTATTCTGCTTTACTTCACGTTTGTTAAATACTTTTTTACATTTTTTTTAATTTTTTTAAAATTAAAAAAAAATTTTTGAAGTATAGTTGATTTACAGTGTTGTATTAGATTCAGGTGCATAGCAAAGTGATTCAGTTATATGTATATTATATATATAATATATGTAACTGAATATATATAATATATATATATTCTTTTTCAGATCCTTTTTCTTATAGGTTATAGTTCCCTGTGCTATACAGTAGGTCCTTGTTGGTTATCTATTTTATATATAGTACTGTGTATCTGTTAATCCCAAACTCCTAATTTATCTCTCCCACTTTCCCCTTTGGTAATGCAAATTTGTTTTCTATGTCTGTGAGACTCTTTCTGTTTTGTATATAAGTTCATTTGTATCACTTTTTTTTTTTTAAGATTTCACGTATAAGCAATATCATATGATATTTGTCTTTCTCTGTCTGGTTTAGTTCACTTAGTATGATCATCTCTAGGTCTATCCATGTTGCTGCAAATGGCATTATTTCATTCTTTTTTATGGCTGAGTTACATTCCATTGTATGTACATACCACGTCTTCTTTATCCATTCATATGTTGACAGATGTTTAGGTTGCTTCCATGTCTTGGCTATTGTAAATAGTGCTGCAGTGAACATTGGGGTGCACGTATCTTTTTGAATCATGGTTTTCTCCAGATACTTGCCCAGGAGTGGAATTGCAGGATCATATGGTAGCTCTGTTTTTAATTTTTTAAAGAACCTCCATACTGTTCTCCATAGTGGCTGTACCAATTTACATTCCCACCTTCAGTGTGGGAGGGTTCCCTCTTCTCCACATCCTCTCCAGCATTTATTATTTGTAGACGTTTTGATGATGGCCAGTCTGACTGGTTAAAACTATTCGTTGTTTTGATTTGCATTTATCTAATAATTAGCAATGTTGAACATCTTTTTGTGTGCCTCTTGGCCATCTGTGTGTCTTCTTTAGAGAAATGTCTATTTAGATCTTCTGTCCATTTTTTGGATTGGGTTGTTTGTTTCTTTGATACTGAGCAGTATGAGCTGTTTGTATTTTTTGGAGATTAATCCCTTGTTGGTCACATCATTTGCAAATATTTTCTCCCATTCTGTAGATTGTCTTTAATTTTGTTTAGTTTTCTTTATTCAGTCCTATCATTACTTCTTTCAACTCTGAAGATAAGGATTTTTATTATCTTTATAAGCTTTTGTAACAAATAATGGTCCATTATAACCAATATTGTCTACCATTTTGCTTCTCAAATTTTTGCATATGAAACATTTTTATTGTATGTAGTTAAACCATTTACTGTTTTCTGTGTGATTTTCCATCATCCCCACCTTTTACATTTGATCTTAGGAGTTCCTGCTTTGTCTCCTTTTGTAGGAATTTGATAAATATTCCTACAGGATTTTCCTTGTGGGATTTTTACAAAACCATTGAACATTTTTGACTGTTCAACATTTGTGGGAAGATGGTTATAATTAAACCTTATTCCAATTTTTCCAAAAATTATCCACAAGAAAGTTACTAAATGATCCTTTACTCTATCCTTTATATACATTAGCATGTTGGAGTCCTAACCCTCAGTATGTCAGAATGTGAGTGTATTTGGAAATGCAAGAAGTAGTTAAGGTAAAACGAGGTCATTTGGGTGGGCCCATATCCAGTATGACTTTTTTTTTTTAATAAGAAGAGGGCATATGGAGGGACACAGATATGTGCATGTATAGAGGAAAGACGGTGTGAGGACACAACTGGAAGTCAGCCATCCGCAAGCTAAAGAGAAAGGTCTCACAAGAAACCAAACCTACTGACACCTTGATCTTGGACTTCTAGCCTCCAGAACTTTGAGAAAATAAATATCTGTTGTTTAAGCCACCCATTTTCTTATTTTGTTACAGTAGCCCCGGCAAACTAATACAACGTTTAATACAGTTAAAAAGAAGAGAGATTGGGAAATTTCTTTTTAGAATAGTAATTTAAATACTTGACAGTTTGGCTAATCTTTGGATTATTCATCACTATGTACTCAATAAGGACACTACTTTTTAATCTTGATTTTATTACTCACTTGGCCTACTAAAGTCAGCAAACTAACAATTTTAAGAATTCCAAAAATTATGCATATAGAAACATTACATAAAGTAGGTTCACTGTACATGGTACGCTGTGTGCATTCTATGTACACAATACATGTTGATAATTAATAGAATGTGTTAAAATACAAAGTTGTATAAAAGAAAGTCAGTTTGATTTTTAAGTGGCAAGGAATAGAAGTAAATATCAATATTTTATGTACAGTTGGGCCAGTATGCTATCAGGGTACAGAAAATACTCAAATTTTTTTGGTGTCCTTCATTTAACCAGCTGGAATTATTACTTTTAAAATGATGTCTTTTTGAAAATTTGCTTTGAATAATTTTTACACTGTAATTCTCTTAAGATCTGAACTGTCTGAAAGAAATCATCTTTAAAACAAGTAAAAGGCACTGATAAAGAAGTTTCTGTTGTCTTAAGGTAAATGATGAAGTATGCCATTAAACAATGAAACACTTTATCTTAAAATTCATGCTTATTTTTTAAAGCTTGATTCTCTACTCTTGAAAAAGTTAAAGATAATGATCATAATCATTTGATAGAGCTAAAAATACAGTAACCCTCCTCTCTTAGAAATAGCTCAAAACCCTTCCTAGAAAAGAAGTTGGCAAATATTCAAAACATGGAGAAATTGATGAATATTAAAATTAAGTAATAATTATCTTTGCAAGGTAGAATAGTTTCACTTCCTATAGCTGGAAACACAGAATTGAGGATGTTCCAGCTTTGGCATCCTTTCAGAAGTCTATTTCTATATACTTGCCAATTCATTGGGAACTTTCTATCCTGAAAATAGATCATTGTAATGTCCTCAGTAAGATGACCCATTGCTGTGAATTTATGCCAGATTTATCTGTGCTATTAAATTATTATGAGTATTAGCACAGCTATTAATAACACCACTTTTCAAAGAGCTTTCATTTGTATTGCCTCATTTGATTCTTTCAGCAACTCTGAGAGGTACAGAGCACTGGTTATTATCATTCTTATTGTATATGTGGGAAATTGAGACATAAAGGCTGAATTGACTTTTAGGCAGTTACACAACTGGGAACAGTGATTCACAGTTCAAACATATTTCTAATTTTAAAAAAACAGTGGAAATATTTTTTAAACATTTATTCTGGGTCATTACTTTTCCAATAATAGTTACTATGCATTGAATGTTTACTTTATATCAGATACTTTGAGATACCTTATCTTTAAAAGTCCAAACAGACTTTCAAAGATAGATATTGCCATCCTCCTCTTCCAAGTGAGGATGCAGAGACCTTGAGAGGTATGACATAATGGATTTTAAATTTAGGTCTATCTGACTTCCAAGTTCAAGCTCCTCTGTCTGAGATATTACTTCATTTAATTCTCCCTCTATCCCTCTGAGGTAAGTATAGTGTCCCTTCCTTTTTATAATTCTGGAGATGATCTTAGAGAATTAGTATCACAAGGAGAGATTAGTTGAGGAATTGGCGTTCTGGCTGGCTGAATTTTCAATTTTCATGATTGTTGACAATACTTTTGAAATATATACATAGTTAAGTTTCCTGCCTTACTAAACATAATATATTGAGAGCAATTGAAGTTTTTGTTAATGATGATTACCTTTCAATTCCTAAGGACTATTATTATTTTCATATTTTGTATTATTTTTTATAGATATTCAAGGCACCAGATTGGCTCAAATCTGTACTGACTGTCAGATCTGACTGAATGTTGTCATAAAAAAATAAATCATTAGTATTGAAGAGTTTTTATGACTGAGAGATCTGAGTAATTGATTTATTATAAAGCACCTCCTATGAGCTAGATATTAAGCTGTATACTGAGTATACTTAGCTATATACTGAATATATACTGAGTATACCTATACGGATTGTATACTAACTATTCCTATAGCAAAAAAGACATGTGAACAAACTAAATATGTAAACTAGATAGTACGATATCAGGGGCATCAAAGAGTTATAAAAAAGATCAAGTGAAAACGTTAATACATTTTAGGTTTAGTTTGAGGAAAAATGCTTCACTGAGCTAAGAATGATTTAATGTTGAATAACATGTCTAAAGGAATCACAAACAGGAAAGCAGTACAATATATTTACATTCTTTGTTAAATATAAAATCATCCAGATGATTTTTCAGCTATTTATGTTTTTGTATAATTTGATAGTACAATATTATGTGCAGTGGGAGGAGAGTTTAGTATGTTTCAGAGTTAAATCAAAAGTTAAGATCTCAGTGATTTTTAATACTATGTCTAAATCACAGTATCATTTATTATAGTGACCAATATAGCAATGAAGGATTGAAGTGGAATACTGCATTGTTTATGAAGATAGTCACAAACTTTGTTTTGTATAATAGGAAAGTTATTTTCAGAAAACACTTTTTTTAAAAAGGTAAATTTTTATTAAACTTCTTTTTTTGGATATCATGCCAAAAATAAAAATAAAATCAATAAACATATTTTACAGATTGCAATAACTTGTTGAAATTTTTTAAAAAAATGCTGTTACCTTACTACTTCTTCCATGATTAAAAATATGTTAAGTCCTAGAATGCACTTATATTAAAAACTTGTGGAAATCTAAGAGCATGTTTCTTCTAATATTCAGGAATTATAGTAGCATCCTTAGTAAGAAAAGGTCACATAATTTATAATTCTCCAATGTGTCTTTCATTTATGTTGGTAAACTCATTTTTTTGAAAGAACAATGAGGATAAATACCACATTTTATCATTTTCCCCTTTAGGTCTTCCTTCTGCACAAACATTTTTGTAGTTACTGGTCTAGTTTTGATACAGTGCTTCTATATTAATTAATTTTCCAAAGAAATTCAGCATTTATTGAGCAACTGTTATAGGCAAGGTACATAGAGATCTGTAAAAAATACAGGGCTGATCAAAACCAGAGCCTGACTTTAAGGAGTTCACAGTTTGTTGTGGGATCTAGGCCAATATAGATTCCCTAACGGTGTATTAGTTTTCTATTGCAACTAGAACAAATTACCACCAATTTAGTGACTTACAATAATAGAATTCATTATCTTACAGTTCTATAGGTCAGAGGTCTGAAATGGATCTCATAGAGCTACAATTAAAGTCTTAACAGGGCAGTGTTCCTTCTAGAGGCTCTAGGAAAGAGACTGCTTCCTGCCTTTTCCCTTTTCAAGAAGTTGTCTGAGTTCCTCGGTTGTGGCTCCTTTCCATCTTCAAAGCCAGCAATCATATCACTGTAGCTTCTACTTCCATCATCACATCTTCTTCTCTGACTCTAACTCTCCTGCCTTTTTTTTCATTTTTAAGGACGCTTATGATTAAATTAAGCCCACCTGGGTAATCCAGGGTACTCTTTCCATCTCAAAGCCTTAAACTTAACACATTTGCAAAGGCGCTTTATCTGTGTAAGGTAACATACTTACAGGTTCTGGGGGTTAGGATGTTGACATCTGCCTACTACATATGACTAAACATGGTAAATAGATTATATCTTATATTTTATATCTTAGGTGTGGATATTGACACACTCAAAAATTCAGTATTTAGGTTGTCCTAATCTATTCATGGAAAATCATTTAAATATTAATAGGGAAGATTATAAGGCCACAGATTTAACATATTCAATTAAATAGGTGAAGAATATTTCCAATCTTAGGTTTCAAAAGGAGGAAGGAAATTTGTTGATAATGTGTAGATTTAGTTAATGGACTTACATAATGAATTTTCAGTTCGCTGTTACATGCCAACTACCTAAACTTACCTTAATTTTATTTGCAAAGTGTTATTATCAGAGATCAAATAATGCCAGATATTAGAGCTTAATTTGATCCTTATTTAGCTCCTTGTGATGAATTGTAAAACAATGAAATAGTAGATTTGAAAGAAAATTTAATATATTATCTGATATAAATCTTTAAATAACTACAAAGATCTTAACTCAACATATCCCTTTACCAGACAATTTCTCTGCTCTTCTTTAAAGTAAAATGCCTTGATGTTGTCCCACTGCTTTATAAATTGATCTCATCTGCATCATTTTTCCCATTTTACAGAAAATTGAATCCGAGGAAGTTAAGTAATTTCCCAAGGTCACATAAACCAGGAAGCAGGTGGACTCCAAAGTCTCCCCAGTTTTCATTTTGACCACTCAGGGGCAGAGCTTATTAAAGGTTGGTTTTTAGAAAAAAAAATGTAAAATGCCTCAAAAGAGTTTTCTGAACTTTTGACCTCCAGTTACTCTCTTCCTATTCTACTCTTAACCTGTTCCAGTCATGTTCTATTCCCACTGCTCCACAGACATTGTTGTAGTTAGTCACCAGCGGTCACCACAGTGCTAAATCGGAAGTCAAATCTCAGTACACATCTTTTGTGATCTCTCAACAACATTTGATGCAGATGCTCATTCTCTTTTCCTTGAAGTGTCAATATTTTATTCATTTGACATCCAGCACTCTGGCTTTCTTGCTTTTCCTACTCACTCACCATCCTGTCCTTCTTAGCTTCCTTTGCGTTTACTATTCAGATCCCTGATCTCTGATGGTAGATTGTCCCAGGAATCAGTCTTTGGATTTTTACTCTCTGTATCTCCTCTGCTCATTCCTAAGTGATATTATCCAGTCTTAGAGATTTAACTATTATCTACATGCTGTGAACCCCTAAAATTTTATTTCCAGCCTGGATCTATTCCTTGAGCTCCAAATTCATTTACCTAAACTCCCTACTTAATATCTCAAGTTGGATCTCTACAGGCGGCATATGATCACCTTATTCTAAACTGCATTTCTTATCTCTGTCCCCTCCTGTCACAGAAACAATGCAAAATTGCTCGAGTGACTTTCTGCATCTCAGTAAATCGCAACTCTATTTTTGTAGATGCTCGGCTTAACCATGAATCTCAGAGGATTCTATCCAGGCATTTTCTGGATGCCAGGTTGTCTTATGCATCAGACAGTGCCCTTTATTTCTTAGACATATTTCTGCAGAATGACTGACTTTAACCTAATTGCCCCAATGAATGCTAAGTTTAAAATTTACACAAGGATGTATTCCTTCCTGTGTGACTGTTCCTTTGCTTTTGAATATTTGCTCCTGAATAGAATAAGGAGGTTTGGTAGAATTTATAAATATTTTTAAATTCTCCTGTGGCTATGTCCATATAAATCTGTGTATTTCTAATCTCAATCCAATTACTTATTTTTAACTTGTATTTTTGCACTAAATTCTACAGGGGAATTTCAAAACACTTCAGAACTTCTGAATTCTGAACAACCTGGAAATAGGAATGTCTGAAATATATTCTTAGCTCATCCTATGAGTGAAGTAATTAAAGTGTGGGTAAAATCTGTTTAAAGTTTATGTAATTAGCAAAGCTTGGGGGAAAAGTCCTATTTAAATCTAACAAGTGAAATTTTTATATTTTAAAATTATTCACAAAAAGTAAGAAGAAAAATGGAGTCAGTTATCAGAAAGACCTAAGAGTCTAAAATTGTTTAACTTAATTATCTGGATCTTCTCTACTTATAATGGCTTGACAGTAAATATTTGGTGAATATATTTAATCACATGCTTTTGGATAGTAATTCTGACCCAAGTATCAAGGATGCAGAGAAGTGAGGTAAGAGAGTAGTCAGGGAAGTGGCAAAGTCTAGGTTTGGATCTGGATGATTATTTTAAGATAGTGAATATGCTATACTCTTGTTCATAAAAAATTGCTGAATATTTAAAGCCTTAGGTGAGCTTAATTGAGCTAGAGCATAAAAAAATAGAAATTTATAGCTGTAGGCTTAAGCCAATTAAGCTGCATCATATTCAACTACATTTAGCTGTTTGGTCACAGACCTTCTCTCTATGGCAATTGAGATGGTACTAAAATAGGGATGTTATCTAATCTATATCTAACAAGGTAGTCTCTATCACAGAAAAACTCACATTTATAGTATCTAGTCTTAAATCTCTTATCTTTGACAATAAGGTTCAGTTCCCCAAATAATTTCTCTTCAGCCTGTCAGTATATTCATGTAAGCATTTGATCAATCGATGGTACAAGATGGCTTGGTATGGCAGAAAGAGCTATGTATTAAGACAAAAGTATCCAGCAAAAGTCTCAGTTCTGCAGTTAAATCACTTTGTGACTTTGGACTAGTCATAAACTAGGACTTATGACTCTAATTGCAAGTTGGATGTAAGTCTTAAATGAAATAAAATAGATAAAAAACTGAGTAGAGTAACTGGCATATTGGACGTATTAGTCTCCTCCCTGAGTTTCTTCATTTATTTAAATAGGATTAGTTGCAACCATTTCTGATGTCTTTATGAGTCTGTAAGTCTGTACAATGCGTTTAAAAACTAGCTGTTTACATTTCACATATGATAGATAATTGTCTCTCAATATGGTAGGACATAAAAAATAGAAACTGAACAAATTTTTCTAACTTTGGTTTAAAAGAAAGCTTACTATTTTATTGCATTTTTAAAAGGAAGTTCTTTAATTCTAGCATTGCCTTCTGAAAAACAGATACAGCAAAAACAAGAGAATTGGAAAAATAATGTAATCACTTTGCCTATTGATAAGTGAAGGCCAGAGCATTTCTTGGGATTGAAAAGAATTTGAGAGCCACACGTAGCTTGAAATCTTTTAAAAATGATTTAGCCTTATTTCAAAGGAAGGATGGCTTTCATTCTTTACATATAACCACTTTCATTTTTTATAAAAATAGATAGAAGGACTGAAAATGACAGTCCTCTATAACCCTATGCTGTAAAGGCCTAGAGAGGAATTGTGAGAAAAGAAGTAAAAACTACCTGAAATGGTTTGATATAAAATGGCATTTTTTTCTAAACTGGGCTTTGACTTGCCTTTCAACTTTTTTTTTTAAAAATGAAACAGAAAGGAACCAGCTTCCTATTAATCTAGAATGGGTTTTTAAAAAATCCTTCTTTGAAAAATAATCCATCTAAACATTTCTTGGCAATATGGAGGAAGATTTATCACAATCCTGGAAATTTTCTTTAAGAGGCATTGTCTAAATTCAACACCCATTTATGATAAAAACCCTCCAGAAAGTAGGCATAGAGGGAACTTACCTCAACATAATAAAGGCCATATATGACAAACCCACAGCCAACATCATTCTCAATGGTGAAAAACTGAAACCATTTCCACTAAGATCAGGAACAATACAAGGTTGCCCACTCTCACCACTATTATTCAACATAGTTTTGGAAGTTTTAGCAATAGCAATCAGAGAAGAAAAAGAAATAAAAGGAATCCAAATCGGAAAAGAAGAAGCAAAGCTGTCACTGTTTGCAGATGACATGATACCATATATAGAGAATCCTAAAAAGGCTATCAGAAAACTACTAGAGCTAATCAATGAATTTGGTAAAGTAGCAGGATGCAAAATTAATGCACAGAAATCTCTTGCATTCCTGTACACTAATGATGAAAATCTGAAAGTGAAATTAAGAAAACACTCCCATTTACCATTGCAACAAAAAGAATAAAATATCTAGGAATAAACCTACCTAAGGAGACAAAAGACCTGTATGTGGAAAACTATAAGACACTGATGAAAGAAATTAAAGATGATACAAACAGATGGAGAGATATACCATGTTCTTGGACTGGAAGAATCAACATTGTGAAAAGGACTATACTACCCAAAGCAATCTACAGATTCAGTGCAATCCCTATCAAACTACCAATGGCATTTTTCACAGAACTAGAACAAAAAATTTTACAATTTGTATGGAAACATAAAATACCCTGAATAGCCAAAGCAATCTTGAGAAAGAAAAACAGAGCTGGAGGAATCAGCTCCTGGACTTCAGACTATACTACAAAGCTACAGTAGTCAAGACAGTATAGTACTGGCACAAAAACAGAAATATAGATCAATAGAACAGGATAGAAAGCCCAGAGATAAACCCAAACTTATATGGTCACCTTAGTTTTGATAAAGGAGACAAGAATATACAATGGAGAAAAGAGCCTCTTCAGTAAGTGGTGCTGGGAAAACTGGACAGCTACATGTAAAAGAATGAAATTAGACACTCCCTACCACCATACACAAAAATAAACTCAAAATGGGTTAAGGACCTAAATGTAAGGCCAGACACTATAAAACTCTTAGAGGAAAACATAGGCAGAACACTCTATGACATAAATCACAGCAAGATCCTTTTTGACCCACCTCCTAGAAAAATGGAAATAAAAATAAATGGGACCTAATGAAACTTAAAAGCTTTTGCACAGCAAAGGAAGCCATAAACAAGACGAAAAGACAACCCTCAGAATGGGAGAAAATATTTGCAAAAGAAGCAACTGACAAAGGATTAATCTCCAAAATAGACAAGCAGCTCATGCAGCTCAATATCAAAAAAACAAACAACCCAATCCAAAAATGGCCAGAAGACCTAAACAGACATTTCTCCAAAGAAGAAACAGATTGGCAACAACACATGAAAGGATGCTCAACATCATTAGAGAAATGCAAATCAAAACTACAATGAGGTATCACTTCACACAGGTCAGAATGGCCATCATCAAAAAATTTACAGACAACAAATGCTGGAGAGGGTGTGGAGAAAAGGAAACCCTCTTGCACTGTTGGTGGGAATGTAAATTCATACAGCCACTATGGAGAATAGTATGGAGGTTCCTTAAAAAACTAAAAATAGAACTATCTTATGACCCAGCAATCCCACTACTGGGCATATACCCTGAACAAACCATAATTCAAAAAGAGTCATATACCACAATGTTCATTGCAGCTCTATTTACAATAGCCAGGACATGGCAGCAACGTAAGTGTCCATCAACAGATGAATGGATAAAGAAGATGTGGCACATATATACAATGGAATGTTACTCAGCCATACAAAGATTTGAGATTGAGTTATTTGTAGTGAAGTGGATGGACCTAGAGTCTGTCATACAGAGTGAATTAAGTCAGAAAGAGAAAAACAAATACCGTATGCTAACACATATATATGGAATCTAAAAAAGAAAAAAAAATGGTTCTGAAGAACCTAGGGGCAGGACAGGAATAAAGACGCAGAAGTAGACAATGGACTTGCGGACACGGGGAGGGGGAAGGGTAAGCTAGAACGAAGTGAGAGAGTGGCATGGACATATATACACTACCAAATGTAAAATAGATAGCTAGTGGGAAGCAGCCGCATAGCACAGGGAGATCAGCTCTGTGCTTTGTGACCATCTAGAGGGGTGGGGTAGGGAGGGTGGGAGGGAGCCGCAAGAGGGAGGAGATATGGGGATATATGTATATGTATAACTGATTCACTTTGTTATAAAGCAGAAACTAACACACCACTGTAAAGCAATTATACTCCAATAAAGATGTTAAAGAAAGAAAGAAAGAAGCATTGTCTGATAAAGTCAGTCTATCTTTTAAGATTTGTGGTATAAGGACCTATGGTAAGAGGATAATCAGCTTAAGGCTGGCAGCTCTGTGGAAAATTTCCTTTCATGACTCTGTGAGGACTATTTGACTTCTTTAAAGCCTAAAGTCTTGTTCCCCACCTCCTTTTGCTTTAAATTCAAGTTAATTCAGAGCCTGCAAGCTTTATTAAAAGGAAATATATTGAGTAACTACTATGACTTAGTCGTTATGCTAAATTTTAAAAATTTATAATATGCCATTTTTGAAAAAGATATTACATATAACTATAATTTATATATAGAGAGAGAGAGAAAGAGAGAAAGAGGTTAGAAAAAGTGAAAAAAATGCATGCCAGACTAGTGATTTTGCAGAGAATGGTATGATAAATTTTCGTGCTATGCTCTGTCTTTTGAATTTTAAGAATATAAATGTCTTCAGGAATTAGAAAATTATATCATTAAAAAATTAGTAGGAGGCCATCATAAGAAGAATGTCAGACGTGAAGGAAAAGATATAAACTTCATCAAAGCAGGTCCTGTTTCTATCTTGTTCACTATTGTGTTTCACATTGTCTACCTCACAGAAACCACTTAATAAATATTTCTTGAAGGAGAGAATGAAAACATTAAAGAAAGCTGCCACAACTAATTTCAAGGTTGTCTTTAGAGACCACGTGAAATCTTTTCTCTTACGGGAACATTTGCATTGTTAGACTTGAATAGCACATCTTTGGTCATTGCCATGGAAATAAACTTATCTAAAATACTTACAGGGGCAAGCTTTGGGAAGTATAGTCATTCAGTGGAGAAAAAGAAACCAACAAAAAGCGTGTTCATTTTGTTTGCTAGAATGGTTCTTTTTGCAGGGTTATAGAGGTTTATTGTGCATGACTCAACACACATTGCATTTGGGAAGATCTACAGAATGAGCGGAATAGATCCTGAGTCCTCCTCATCTACTTGTGTCTTCCTTTTTTCGGAGAATGTTTTACTGGCAAATTTAGCCAGTGACATTTGCAGAGTATGTGTTTCCTTTTACTTAAATTCATAAGCATTTTTCTATTTTCTAACAGAGAAAACTTGACAAAAGTCTATTGAATTTTATAATTTCACCGTCATTCTGATGTTTTCTCCTGGCACAGGGATTCTAAGGGTGTGATTAGGGGTAACTCTTTGTACCGATATATTTACAACTACAGAGGCAGCAAAAAATACCATATTCTGAAGACCTATTTTATGCTTGTCACTATATTCATTTTCTAATTTAGTCCTTCTAAAAAAAGTCCTAATGGTGGGCATTATCGCATCCATTTTTAGATGGTAAAACCAAGGCTCAGAGATATAAAATTTACTCATAGAAGGTCCCTGTGGAAATGACTGACCTGAGATTTGATTTCTGGTAGATGTGGATCTAAGCATGATAGCTTGTGTTGTTTTGTTTTGATTAGAATCCATTGTCCTTATGTCTTCACTGTAAAGATCTTGCACACAGGCAAACATTCTCACGGAAATTAGAGTACAATCCTGAAATGCCAGGACTTGGATTATACTCAAACTGTCACAAGCTTGCTAGCTATGATATATGGGCCTGAACTCATTAGTGATGGATTCCTAGAGGCAGCAACTGTGCAGGTAAATCTTCTTAACTAAGATAGTACATCATCCTGGCACTGTAAAATGTCATAACTGCTCTCAGTGTAATCATCTTTTTGTTTCTTTGCTACGTTTGGATGAGCAAAACCAGGAAGCATTAGAGGAATACCAAGTCCTACCAAAAGTATAGTCTAAATACAGAGGCATCTTGGGAAACCCACCTCTTGCATTCCACTAAACTTTCTTGAATCTTGATTGTTTAATGCCAAAAGTACTAATTAAATTGCAGTCTTGTTCATTTGAATGCAGAATAGTAAATGTGCTGGTCTCTTACCTTTATTTCTGGTATCTCCATTCTGGCAGTCCCACATCTATCTCTACCCCTCAGGCTCCAGGAGCTTGGCACTTTGCCAGCAGTCAGCTCCTGAGACAGCCTAATGAAAGTTAATAGACCTCCAATTCAGGTAATTTACATGAATTAAAAACAACTTAGGAAACCATTTAGGGCTCTATAAAACCAAATTTTAAATACTATATGCAGAGGTCATAATAGTACAGTTCAACTTTTCTACCACACAAAAAACATAAAGTTTATTTGAAGTTCATCTGAAATATACAAATATTATCAGACAGTTGGAGAGAATAAAATTTTTACATGTCTTTTGAAAAGTAAGTAATCCCAATAATGCTTTCTTGCTCAGTTTCTTCCAGATGTTCTAAGCTTGTATTTCAAGATTGCTTACAAATTATAAGGTACAAGTAGAAAAAATTTTCAGCAGAGGATAAACTTATGAGAAACTATTTCATAGTTCCTCATAATTCTGCAAAAATTATGAGATAAAATAGAATATATAGACTCTGGAAGGAAAAACGGTGATATTTGTTCAGAAACCAAATAAAATTCTATGATAGATGTAAGAGAATGGGAGGGATCTTGAATTTGCTGTAAAAGAGGTATAATAATATTACTGTTGAAAAATCATTTAATCCTTTCCTGTGCCACAGATAGAGCCACAGTCAGACCAATCCAGAGAGATTGCTGGGATGTCTTTAGAAAGCTAAATTTCTCAATTTCACAAATATTTATTGAACTAGGCATTGTGAATTCAAGTACAAAGATCAGTAGTGTGCTCTTTTGTCCTTAAGGAACCTTGAATTTAGTTAATAGATAGGCGAGTACTGGCACCTCACAATGCAAGGAAGAATATAGTAGTGGACACAGGCAAACATAAAATGCTCTGTGAGCTTTCTGAAGGGAAACCACATCATGTTTAAGTCTGCAAGGCAGAATGAGAAGATATGACTGAGGTTTAAATTCTGGCTTTTCCATCTTCTAATTCTGGGCATCTTCTAGTGTCTAGGCAAACTGTTTAACCTTTTGGAGCTTTAGCTTTGTTTTCTGTAAAATGGTAGTAGTAGAATATACTTCATAAGTGTTTTACATAAGATTTTTCTCACTTATTCATTTATTCATTCATATACAAGTATGCACTGAGAGTTCACTGTTGGCCTGGTTGTACAGCTGTACGGTGTATAGTGTGGGTGGGGAGGCAGAAAGTTTAGTAGGAGCTTTGATAGAAAGTATTTGTAGGTTACAGCAAGACCTTAAAGAAAAGTGTGGTCAATTCCATAAAAGAAAGAACCAGAATCTCTTCATAGAGGAGTCTCCCATAATCCTTATTACACAGATGAGATAATGAAAGTTTAGGACATTTGAATAATTGTCCAAAGTGTATATAGTTAGTAAACGGCTGAGCTAGGATTTAGTGCTTCTGAATTTTCACACAAAGTAATCAATTCTGTTTGCTTTGAAAGCGATTACCCACACAATGAGACCTAAAGGAAGCATTAATATCAATGGGAATGTGCTTTTTGCAATATCTCAGAGGACTTCAGACACATCGATATTTTGTTTTGTAATTACTTTTTATAACTAATGGTATATCTTACTAACTCAAATAATTGTCATTCAAAGCAGGCTTTTAAATAGAATATGGAAATATTTAAGAGGTTACTTTAAACTAATATTTCAGTTTACTTTCAAGGAGTTTTTGTCTCTAAGCCAGCACAAATGGAATCAGCTGTCTCTGTATTTCAATAAAAAGTTCTTCATGACCCCCAGCAAACTCACATTTTTATCCCATGCTAAGGCATTGAGCTCATAAAGATTCATAAGACCGAAAAAAAAAAGGGGGGGGGGTTTCCTCTTGTGTAGGACCTTTATATAAATGAACTCCCAGTGGGGAGAGATCTACTCTACGGTACTTTCCTCTGTCTCTTCCCTTTTCCATAGCTCTTACACAGTCTTGAGAAGTATCCCTCAGTGAGCACCTCCATCCTTCTTTCCCTCCCCCTTCATCCACTGTCAATGTAATAATGTTTCATGTATTAGTGCACTAGCTATCACAAATATATTATACAATATAGTCTAAGTTAGAGTTCACAGAGAAAATAAGATAAAGGTGCCCATAGCCATATTGTACAGATGACTAGTTCTTAATAGAAATGGGGAAAGATTGAAGCCTGCTGAGAATCCACAGGTGTTTTTTTTCACACCAAAAATATTTTAAAAATTTTATTCAATTTATTTAAGCTAAAAAGAAAACAATACAGTTCACCACTAGTCTGTCTTCTGTATCTGTGAGCTTGTTGTGTTGTTTTTGTTGTTGTTTTAGATTCCACATATAAGAGAGATCATATGTTTCATACGATCATACGTTATCAGTGTTTGTCTTTCTTATTTACTTAGTCAGTGTTTCTCTGACTTATTGACTTAGTATAATGCCCTTGAGGTCCATTCATGTTTTCACAAATGGCAAGATTTCATTCTTTTTTATAGCAGCTGAATAATATCACATTATGTGTGTGCGTGTGTGTGTGTGTGTGTGTGTGTATTTACATCTTCTTTATCCATTTATCCACTGATGGACACTTAGGTTGTTTTAATATCTTCAGATAGAAGATAATGAAAACACTAACTGGAAAAATACCTGCACCCCCATGTTCATTGCAGCATTATTTACAATATCTTACGAGCTCAGTAGTGGAGCTGCTGGATTGTATGGTAGTTCTATTTTTAATTTTTGAGGAACTTCGTACTGTTTTCTATAGCAGTTGCACCAATTTACATTCCCACCAACAGTGCACAAAGGTTCCCTTTTCTCCACATTCTCACCAACATTTGTTATTATTTTGGTTTTTTTTGGTGATAGTCATTTTAACAAATGTGAGGTGATATCTCATTGTGGATTTGATTTGCATTTCCCTGGTGATTAGTGATGTTGAGCCTGTTGTACCTGTTGGCTATCCAGATATCTTCTTTGGAAAAGTGTCTATTCAAATCTGCCCATTTAAGAATTTATTATTATTGTTATTATTATTATTATTTGCTATTGAGTTGGATGCGTTCTTTATGTATTTTGGATATTAGACCCTTATCAGGTATATGAATTGCAAACATTGTCTCCCATTCAGTAGGTTGCCTTTTCATTTTGTTGGTTTCCTTCACTGTGCAGAAGCTTTTCAGTTTGATGTAGTCCCATTTGTTTATTTTACTTTTGTTGTCCGATTTAAAAAAATCATTGCCAAGAATCATGTCAAGGAGCTTACAGCCTCTGTTTTCTTCTAGGAGTTTTATGGTTTCAGGTCTTGTGTTCAAATCTTTAAACTACTTTGAGTTTATTTTTGTGTATGGTGTGAGATAGTGGTTCAGTTTCATTGTTTTGCATGTGGCAGTCCAGTTTTCTAAACCCCATTTATTGAAGAGGCTGTTCTTTCCCCATTGTATTTTCTTGGCTCCTTTGTTATAAATTAATAGACAATATACATGTGAGTTTATTTCTAGGCTCTCTGTTCTATTCCATTGATCTACATCTCTGTTTTTATGCCAATACCATACTATTTTGATTACTATTGCTTTGTAGTATAGTTTGAAATCAGGAAGTATGCTATCTCCAGCTTTGTTCTTCTTTCTCAAGATTGTTATGGCTATTTAGGGTCTTTTGAGGTTTCATACAAATTTTAGAATTGTTTGCTCTATTACTGTGAAAAATATCATTGGAATTTTGATACGGATTACTTTGAATTTATATATCACTTTGGTTAGTGTGGACATTTTAACAATATTAATTCCTCCATTTCATGAGCATGGAATATTTTTTCATTTATTTGTGTCTTTTTCAATTTTTTAAGCTAATATCTTGTAGTTTTCAATATATAAGTCTTTCAACCCCTTGGTTAAATTTATTCCTAGGTATTTTATTCTTTCTGATATAATCGTTGATGGGATTGTTTTCTTAATTTCTATTTCTGATAGTTTGTTATTAGTGTAAAGGAACACAACACATTTTAATGTATTTATTTTGTATCCTGCAACTTTACTGAATTTGTTTATAAGTTCTAACAGTTTTTTTGAGGGAGCCTTCAGGGTTTTCTCTATATAGTATCATGTTATCTGCAAATATTGACAGTATTAATTCTTCCTTTCCAATGTGGATGCCTTTTATTTCTTTTTATTGTCTAATTGCTCTAGATAGGACTTCCAATACTATTTTGAATAAAACTGGCAAGAGTGGACATACTTGTCTTGTTCTTCATCTTAGAGGAAAAGCTTTCAGTATTTCACCATTGAGTATGGTGTTAGCATGGGTTTGTCATATATGGCCTTTATTATGTTGAGGTATGTTCCCTCTATACTCACTTTGTAGAGAGTTTTTTATCATAAATGTTGAATTTTGTCAAATCCTATTTTGCATTTATTGAGATGATCATATGATTTTTATCCTTCATTTTGTCAATGTGGTATATTACACTGACTGATTTGAGGATGTCGCGCCATCCTTGCATCCCTGGAGTAAATAACACTTGATCATGGTGTATGATCCTTTTAATGTATTATTGACTTTAATTTGCTAATATTTTGTTGAGGATTTTTGCAATTATGTTTATCACGGATATTGGCCTATAATTTTCTTTTCTTGTAGTGTTCTTTTCTGAGTATCAGGGTAATACTGGCCTTATAAAATGTTTTTGGAAGAGTTCTCCCCTCTTCAGCTTTTGAAATAATTTTAGAAGCACTGATATTAGTTCTTTGGATGTTTGGTAGAATTCACCAGTGAAACCATCTGATCCTGGACTTTTGTCTGTTGGAAAGCTATTGATTACTGTTTCAGTGTTCTTACTAGTAATCAGTCTGTTCAGATTTCTTATTGCATCATGATTCGGTCTTGGTAGGTTGCATGTTTCTAGGAATTTATTCATTTCTTCTAGGTTGTCCAATTTGTTGGCATATAACTGTTCATAATAGTCTCCTTTGTATTTCTGTGGTATCAGTTGTAACAACTCCTCTTTCATATTTTATATATTTGAGTCCTTTCTTTTGTTCTTTTTGAGTCTAGTTAAAGGTTTGTCAATATTACTTATCTTTCAAAGAAGCAGCTCTTAGTTTTATTGATCTTTCTATCCTTTATATTGTCTGTTTAGTCTTTATTTTATTTATTTCCTCTCTAATCTTTGTTATTTCCTTTCTTCTAATTTTGGGCTTCATTTATTCATTTGCTTTTCTTTTTTATGTTCCTTGAGGTAAAGTTAGTTTGTTTATTTGAGACTTCTCTTGTTCCTTAAGGTAGGCACTTATTGCTATGAAATTCCCTCCTTAGAACTGCTTTTGCTGCATCCCATAAATTTTTGTATGTTACATTTCCATTTTGCTTGTTTCAAAATTTTCTTTTTAGTTTTTCTTTTGATTTCTTCTTTGACCCCTCGATTGTTCTGTAATGTGTTGTTTAATCTCCCCATATTTGTGAATTTTCCAGTTTTGTTCTTGTAATTAATTTCTAGTGTTATACCATTGTGGTCAGAAAAGATGCTTGATATGATTTCTGTCCTCTTAAGTTGATCAAGACTTGCTTTGTGGCCTAACATATAATCTACCTTGGAAACTTTTCTCTGTGCACTTGAAAAGAATGTGAATTCTGTTGCTTTTTAGGTGGAATGTTCTGTAAATATCTGTCCATTTGACCTAACATGTCATTTAAGGCTGATGTTTTCTTATCGATTTTTTGTCTAGATGATCTATCCACTGATGTAAGTAGGGTATTAAGGTCCCCTATAATTATTATATTGCTATTTCTCCCTTTCAGTCTGTTAATATGTGCATTATATATTTAGGTACACCTATGCTAGATGCATAAATATTTACAAATGTTATATTCTCTTGTTGGATTGTCTCATTTATCATTATGTAATGCCCTTCTTTGTCTTTTATTACAATCCTTGTTTTAAAGTCTATCTGTCTTATGTAAGTTTAGCTACTCCAGCTTTCTTTTGGTTTCCCTTTGTGTGGGATACCTTTTTCATCCCTTCACTTTCAGTCTGTGTGTGTCCTTACATCTAAAGTGTTTCATTTGTAGGCAGTATACATACGGGTCATTTTTTAATCCATTCAGCTACCTTATGTCTTTTGGTTGGAGAATATATCCCATTTACTTTTAAAGTAATTATTAATAGGTGTGTGTTTATTGCCATTATGTTCATTGTTTTCTAGCTATTTTTGTAGTTCCTCACTGTTTCTTTCTTTTTCTCTTGCTCTCTTCCTCTGTGATTTGATGACTTTCCTTAGTGGTATGTTTATATTACTTTCTTTATATCATTTGTGCATTTACTATAGGTTTTTGCTTTGTGGTTAACATGAGGCTTACATATAAACAACTTGTATCTATAACAATCTATTTTAGGTTGATAACAACTTAAGTTTGATCCCATTCTAAAGCTCAACAATTTTACCCATCCCTAGGTTTTATGTTTTTATGTTATGTTTTATATATTTTTATCCTGTGTATCCCTTAAATAATCATTGTAATTGTAGTTATTTTTACTACTTTTGTCTTTTAACCTTTATACTAGCTTTATAAGTAGTCCACTGCATCTACTATATGTTTATTTTTCCAATGAGATTTATTCTTTCATATGTGCTCTTGTTACTAATTAGCATCCTTTCACTTTAGTTTAAAGAAGTCCCTTTAATATTTATGTAAGGTTGGTTTAGTGGTAGTAAGCTCCTTTAGCTTTTGCTTGTCTGGAAAACTGTGTCTCTTTCCTTCAATTCTGAATGATAACTTTGCTGGGTAGAGTATTCTTGTTTGGATTTTTTTTTTTTTTTCTGTCAGCCCTTTGAATATATCCTGTCAATTCCTTTGGCCTGCAGGGCTTGTGTTGAAAAAAACTGCTGATAGCTTTATGAGGGTTCCCCTGTATGTAACAAGTTGTTTTTCTCTTGTTGCTTTTAATATTCTTTCCTTGTCTTTAATTTATAATGTGTCTTGGTGTGGGTGTCTTTTTAAAAAAATAAATTTATTTATTTTATTTATTTATTTTTGGCGGCATTGGGTCTTCATTGCTTCGCGCAGGCTTTCTCTAGTTTCAGCGAGCAGGGGCTACTCTTCGTTGTGGTGTGTGGGCTTCTCATTGCAATGGCTTCTCTTGTTGCAGAGCATGGGCTCTAGATGCATGGGCTTAGGTAGTTGTGGATCGCGGGCTCCAGTGTGCAGGCTCAGTAGTTGTGGCACATGGGCTTAGTTGCTCTGTGGCATGTGGGATCTTCTTGGACCAGGGATCGAAACTGTGTGCCCTGAATTTGCAGGTGGATTCTTAACCACTGAGCCATCAGGGAAGCCCAGAGTGGGTGTCTTTGGATTCATCTGGGCTTCCTGCATCTGGATGTCTGTTTCTTTCCCTAAGTTAGGGAATTTTTCAGCCATTATCTATTCAAATAAGATTTCTGCCCCTTCTCTTTCCCTTCTCCTTCTGGGAGACCTATGATACAAATGTTAGTTCATTTGATGTTGTCCCGTAAGCCTTTTAGGCTATCTTCACTTTTTAAAATTCTTTTGTTTTTTTCTTTTTGCTGCTCTCATTGGGTGAGTTCTACTGCCTTGGCTTTGAGTTGACTGATTCTTCTGCTTCACATAGTCTGCTGTTGAAAGCATCTAGTGTATTTTTTAGTTCAGCTATTGTATTCTTTAGCTCTGTGATGTCTATTTGGTACTTTCTTATATCTTCCATGTCTTTTGTTGATGTTCTCATTGTGTTCATCCATTCTTCTCCCCAGTTTTATGAGTATCTTTATGACCTCTACTTTGAACTCTTACCAGATAAATTATCTCAGTTTCATTAGTTTTTTTCCTGAGATTTTATCTTGTTCTTATTTGGGACATATTCTTTGCTTCTTCATTTTGCTTGACTCTATGTTGCTTTCTTATATCCAATAGATGAGACAACCACGTCTTCTAGACTTAAAGGAGTGGCCTTGTGTAGGCCTTGTCCACACAGCCTGTTATATTTTTCTCTTTTTTTTTTTTTTTTTTTTTGTGGTACACGGGCCTCTCACTGTTGTGGCCTCTTCCGTTGTGGAGCACAGGCTCCGGACGCACAGACTCAGCTGCCATAGCTCACGGGTCCAGCTGCTCTGCAGCATGTGGGATCTTCCCGGACCGGGGCATGAACCCGTGTCCCCTGCATCGGCAGGCGGACTCTCAACCACTGCGCCACCAGGGAAGCCCCCAAAGCCTGTTATATTTTTAAGAGCTTCCAGTAGTTGAGAATGTGCCAAGACCTATCAGTGTCCCATTGGGAATGATTTCAGCACCTAGCTTCAGGCTGAGTGGAAGCCAGACACTCTGGCAGCAGTTTTTTTTTTAAAGCCAAATAGTAACAGTCTTCAGGGCCACAAGCATGAGCCTTGCTGGCCATAAGAGCCAGGTGATCTGGGTGTGTCCACTGATAGCCAGTTGTAGAAATCTGTGTTCCAGATGAGTGTATAAGCTCCTTTCTGGAAGATACTGGAGAGCTGGAGCAAGGCAGAGGAAGTATGCCAAAATGGGCTACATTTCTTGAGAACAGCTGTGTAGGCCACTAAATGTGCATCAAACCTGAAGTAGATGTTTTGACTTGTGCCCCTGATATAGCTCTGGGGGAGCTCATTAATATCTTATCCTAATAATAATTGGTAATTCACTGGGTTATGTGAGTTTGGCCTATTTCAGAAAAGCAGGCATAAGAAACTTTCTGTAACTCTGTGAGCAGCCAGTAAACAAATTCAAAATACTTATGGCAATTTATCCTTGCCAAAAAGCAACGAGGCAGCCTATGTCCTCATTTTCTTGTTCTCACATGGTCACTAAGGCAACCTACAATAATGGAACTGTTGTTTTTCACAGGGCATGAATGTGTTAATATACTTGGGAATCTAATGGCAAAGTCTGCCTAGCATGTATTATTTTACTTATATGAAAAGTGCAGAGAGTGTTTTTTCCATGCTGTAAAGATTTCAAAAAGAAAAAACTGATTTTTAAATTTTGCGGAAATCTTATATTCTCTATATTGACTAGGTTCAGTGGTTTTCAAACCTTCCTGTGCATTAGAACCTCCTAGAATGGTATTCAAATTAGATTGGTGGACCCACCTTGCATTCTCATTCAGTAAGGCTATTGTGAGATACATTTAAAAATAGGATTTGGAGTTACAAAACTCAGATTTGATGTCTAGCTTTGCTACCTATTAGCTGCATGTCCCTGGGCAAAACATTCAACATCCTTGAGCTTCAATTCCTTACCTATAAAGTTGGAATAGTATCCATACTTAATTTACAGTATTGTTGAACAAATCAAAGAATAATATAATAATAGCAGCTAACATTCAGTGAGTTAATAAGTGCTTACTGTGTTCCGGTCAACTTTTGAGGACTTTCTTTTTATCTTCTTTACCTTCATCATAATCCTCTGAGGCTGGCACTATTATTATCCCCGTTGTATAGATGAAAAGACAAATATATGACAATTAATTCTTCTGAAGTCATACAACTAGCGTGTGGCAAGCTAGATTCCATACCCAGGTAATCAGACTTCAGAACTGGCATTTGTGTTTAGTGTATTATATTCTTTTAGTGAAAAAATAGATGTGACTATTGTAAACTCTATTTTAATATAAATATAATAACTGTGATATATAGTTTGCAAATATGGTAACCTCATGTACCTGGATTTCTTGATTCGTCCTAGTTGTTAATGTTTGAGTATATTTTTCTGGTCACTCTGATTACATGACAAATTACCATAGAACTTAATGGCTTAAAACAGTCACATTGTGTATTATCTTTCATGATTGTTACAGGTCAGGCATTGAGACAGCTTACTAGGAGGATGGATTGTTTCTGCTCCATAATGTCTGGGCTCTCAGCTAGAAGACTCAAAGACTGGGAAATGGAATCATCTGAAGGCTCTTTAACTTATGTGGCATAGCATAAAAGAAACTCCCTTTCAATTTGGCGTGGAAATAATTTAGAAATAACATAATCTTATGTGCCCAGGCACATTTTTTCCAAATATTTCTCTATATGTAACACATATCTATAAAGTTCTAATAATATTATACCTGTATTCTAATTTTTCCCATAGAACAAATAGGAATCATGTATTATAATAAGCTGTTTTTATAAAACATAATTTTTAAAAATCCTTTATGGTTTCTCATGTTTCTGAGTCTTTGTTCATTTTATTTACACTATTTTTCCCCAAAGTAATTCCTACCTATCTCCCCAAATATTTCAAATATCAGTGTGTCTTTGGACACCTTCCCTGAGACTCACCATCCCTTCAGCAAAGTTAGGAACACTTCCTCTGTATGCTGACCTTCACATAAGAACTTACAAAAATGTCCACCAAACTCACTTTGGTGGATGCTTATAAAAGTCTCCTAGTCATCCAGCTATATGGGAATATCCTATCCTTTAATTATTAATAAAATGTCTCAATTGCACTACTCAGAGAGTAGCAATTCCAGTAGCTTTTCAGACGTTCTGCAAATTATCTGGCATGTGTGGTATTGACTCCAGTTTTCCAGCACTCCTCAAATCTGAAGCTCCTTATATTTTGTCTCCATCATTGTGTTCTCCTCTCTGTGCCATATTGATGAAACATGGAACATATTCCTATCTCCTTCAATTACCCTAAGCAACACTAATACAAAGCCATGTTGATTAGAGGCAGGAATAAAGATTGTGTACTATGCACCCTGCAAAACACAAACCAAGAATTGGAACTGAATATTAGGTAATTAACTAAATATTATTGTCTAAATTCCCATCAACTATATCCTCTCCTGGGAGAAATTTCTTATTTTCCATGTTCTTCCTTTAGTTTCAGCTTACTATTATCTTTGGACCTTGCTGTCTAGAATATGACTCCTTATACTTCTAGTTTCTCAAACCTGTCTCTCATGCTACTCGGATTCAGGTGACAACTCTCAAATGTATGTCATCTTTCTATACAGAGAAATGTATCTTTGTTTTATTCCATGCTAAGTCATGCACTAGTCTAGGAAGATGGGAGAGTTGAGAGAAATCAAGGTTTCTTTTATTTAAGGAAAGCTGTGAAAGAAATTTTTAAACAGTAGTTGATGTATAACAGCTATTCAAATGTAAAAAATGAGAGAATAGATGGATGGGTGAGTGGATGAATGGATGTTTTATTCTTTTGTATTATATGTATAATTTTAATGGCTACTTATTATTACACTAGATTATTTTGCCGTTTTTACTCAGCTTAGCCCCTGTCGTGGAAGATTTGGGTTGTTTTTACATTATGATAATAATATTAGTAATGGGTAATGTTTATTGCATGCCTACTATATGCAGACACTTTAAATGAACTTATGTAGTACTCACAACAAAACTATGATATATATGCTATTATTATCCTAATTTACTCATGAGGAAAGTAAACAGCAGGGTGGTTAATATCTTATCCCGCATTACCCAGCTAGTAAGTAGTAGGTGATTTGAACTTAGTATACCTGATTCTGTAACTCTGTATTTATAATTTCATAAGCTTATTTTCACACACCTGTTTCACACACCTACTTTCATTTTGGTTGTCTTTGCTCTATTTCCTGGTGTCCTGTTTTGTGACTTATCCTTTACTTGGCCACTAAGTGGTGACGTGACTGTTGCTAGTCTCATCCAGATCATCAACACAAACATTCCTTGTGTTATGCACGTAACAGCACATGCTGCTTTTGCTAAAGAGAGAGGGAAGCTTTGGCCCACTGTGTTTAACACAAGTTCTTGGAGTCGCTGCTGAGTTTTCCCATTCACTCAGTTTCTTATATTGCTCCCTAGAATGTAGTAGAGGAAACTCTTATTGGGCTTACTTTCTCAGTTTCTTACAGCTGCCTCTCTCAGGGTATTTGTAACAAGTTCCTCTGAGGCTAGAGAGAATTCTAGTGTCTCTATCAAGTATTCATCCAAATCATTCTCCCATGCTGAGAATCAGTGTATTTACCATGAGAAATCCCAGATATTTTGTTTCTTTCTATCTAGGGTAAATTGTCTGGAGTCCTTGTTGAGAGACTGGTACTGGAGAGTTGTTTCTTTCTGTCCTTGTTTTGTTATATTGTCCTAATTTTAGTATTTCTTTTATAAATTATAATGCCAAGGTAGGCCTCATCTTGTAAAATTCCTGCCATGCTTTAAAAAAAACCCAAAAGCTTCTTTAGAAAGTAAGGCAGTTCACAACTGGCACAAACACCATCCAGTACTATGGCCAGGTAAAGAGAAAGATCGCAGTTCATATACTAAATCGCTTAAAATTTTTATTCCCAAGAAACTAATTCAATTGCTTTTTTGTTTATTTGTTTGCTTACAGACTTCTTTGGGAACTAAAATTGGATAAAGAAATTATATAGGGAAGTAAATGTAATTTATATTAGCAGGATATTTTGAAAGTAGCTTCTTGCATTCATTTGTTCATCCAACAAATGTGTTCATTGCTCATTAGTGGTCAGATATGTTGTGCCTACAGAGATGGTTATACATGGTCCAGGTCCTGCTTCCCTGATGGCACAGTGGATGGGAGTCCGCCTGCCAGCGCAGGGGACGTAGATTCAGGCTCTTGTCCGGGAAGATCCCACATGCCATGGAGCAGCTGGGCCCGTGTGCCAAACTACTGAGCCTGTGCTCTGGGGCCCGTGAGCTACAGCTATTGAAACCCATGCGCCACAACTACTGAAGTCCGTGCGCCTGGAGCCCATGCTCCGCGACAAGAGAGGCCACCGTGGTGAGAGGCCCACGTACCATGGGGAGGAGTGGCCCCCGCTCGCCGCAGCTGGGGAGGACCCACTCACTGGAGACCTGGCACAGCCAAAAAAAAAAAAAAAAATCCTTAAAAAAAAACCACTATAGATCTAAATCACACTCTTTTTTTTAAGCACTTTATTTACAATCTTGAATGTAAGTTCATGACGACAAGGTTATAAAAAAAGGAAAATTCCAAAAACAGTGGAAAGTTAAAATCCTAGGAACATATTAAAAACTTTTAGAAAGTATATGATATTTCAGAAGTTATAATATACCAAGGGGTAAAAAAAATACCTAAATTAAAGTATAAGCAACATTTGTTAAAACTGAAGTACAGCTTTGGTTCAAATTAGAGCACTTGTATCAGCCTGAGTAATACTTCCAGGCTGTTAGAAAGAGCTAAGTAGAAAACAAGAGCTATACTCCTTTACCCTTAAAAAGATAGCAGTAAAACTAACTCATGTATTGAATAAAACACTTTCTAATTTACCACATTCATATTCTTCATCTTATTTATTTTTCACAATAGCCCTTTCAAGAAAATATTTTCATCCCAATTTTGTAGGTGTGAAAATCAAAGTTAAGAGAGGTGAAATCATACCCCAGGTCACAGGGATTTTAAATTTAAGTATTTTGGATTACAGTTACAGCTGCCTAGCTATGAGTATTGGCTTATACTCAGAGTGTGTCTTAATAATTTAGGGTAATAGAATATTTGGAAAGCTAAAGAAAGTGGTAGTTTTCTCCCCAGGAAACAACACAGACATGCACGCATACAAAATTAGAATGTTCTTTCAGAAACACTTCTGAGACATATTCAGGGATACCCTATATATCTAAAGACTCCAGGATAGGAAAGTCAGGCCAAGGGTTAGTGGTATATTGTGGTTCTATAACACTTCAGTTTAATAAGTGGAGAGTTTATGTAAAAACAGAAACAAAATAAGACAACAACAAAAACAGTTTAAAGCCTTCCCCACCCCTACCCCTACTCCACATCACTGAAATTTAAGAATTCAGGTTTTTTGTAATTGATGTCACATCTTGAGTTCCCGGGAGATGTTGCTGTTTCCTCCTAATGTACTTATATATTCACACTGGGGCAAAGGGTTTTCTGTAGTTGTTATTTCCTTCTATGTATCCCCGTGAAACATCTTTCATCTTTCTCTGTTCCTATAGCAGTAATCCACATGATCACTATATGGAACATTAACAGATCCATTGTTTTATGAACCTTCTATGATTTTTCCAGTTACTACTAGACAATTGCCTGTCATAATTGGTAGCCATAGGGTGAACTGTTCTTTGATGCATGTGGTACAATATGAGGGCTCTGAAATTATTTTCCTCCCACAGTTAATGAATAAATTACTGGAGAGAGATCTTTGAATAATAGCATTGCATTAGAAGAAGCCATACTTCCATTCTTGCTTTGGTCTTAGAAAAAAGAGGGACAAAATTAAGAATGACCTTTAGTCTTCTAGCAATTAGACCATATTTTCCTCTTTGGTTAATAACAGTGACTGATGAAAGCAACTGCTTAGAACTTGGACACTTACAGCACCTTAGGATGGAAATTATCTATGGATGTCTGAGCTCAGAAACATGCAGGATTGGCAAACCCTCAGCTTTTTAGTGCCATGTCCCCTAGTAGGACACTGGAGCATTGTGATGGTCTTTTGAATGTGTCAGCTCAGCTAGGCTACAGTCCCCAGTTATTCAGTCAGACAGAAATCTAGGTATTACTGTGAAAGTATCAATATATGTGAAAGTATATGTGATTATAGCTCATAATCAATTGACTTTAAATATGGGAGGTTATCCCTAATAATCTGGGTGGGCCTAAATCAATCAGTTGAAAGACCTTTTTAAAAATAGAGCTGAGGGCTTCCCTGGTGGCGCAGTGGTTGAGAGTCCACCTGCCGATGCAGGGGACACGGGTTCATGCCCCGGTCCGGGAAGATCCCACATGCCGCGGAGCGGCTGGGCCCGTGAGCCATGGCCGCTGGGCCTGTGCGTCCGGAGCCTGTGCTCCGCCGCGGGAGAGGCCACAACAGTGAGAGGCCCGCATACCACAAAAAAAAAAAAAAAAAAAAAAAAAAATAGAGCTGAGGCTTACCTGAGAGAAGAAATTCCACCTGTGGATAGTAGCTTCAGCCTATGCTGTGAATTTCAGCCTACTCTTCTTGATAGCCTGTCTGACAGATTCTGGGCTTGCCTAGCCATCCCATGATTGTGTGTAGAGAATTTGTTGCAATAAATCTCTTATTTACTTCCTATTGATTCTGCATCTCTGGTTGAACACACTGGAACACATATACAAGTATCAACTGATATAGAGCAGTAACTTCAGGTATCTATTTAAGTCTTCAGAAAATATACAAACTCAATGTAAAGAGTGACCGTGAGTTAGAAACATGATGATTGTCTTGTAGTTTTCAAAACATTAAATAGGTCTGGATCAGAGAACAGCTATTGTAGATACGCTTTCTTATTATCCTCACTTAATTTGCAAATATATTATTTAGCAGTCTTAATTATAATATTTTCTTAAGTAAAAAGTACATAGATATGTGTATCTATATCTGTGTATCTATATATCCTCTATTGTATATCTATGTATATATATCTAATACCCCTCAACATGTATTTGCATAGGGATAGCCACAGAAGAATCAGTGATATTGTGTATTGGTATATTTAACAATACCATATCTGGTTAAATTCATAAAACTCTAGAAATAAAATTTATTTGCATCATATTACTACCCTAAGCTTATAACTAAGATAAAAATTTTGCCCCTTGCAGCATTGCCTAATAATTTATGGTAAAGTAACTCCAACACAATATTTCATTGAAAGTTATGTTCCTACTATTCTTAGTAATAAAAGAGTGGCTAGATTTCTGATGTCAATGTCTTTAAGGAATCTATGGCTACTTCTATTTTATATTTCATTATTGCACATTAATTATATATAATATCTGCCAATACCTAGAAAAATAAGCCTGAGAATGAAATGATAGTATCAGTGTATTATGGATCAGAACATACACATAGAAATTTATATGTAAAAGTTCTTAATTCTGTAAGAATTGCTTATAACTTTATTGTATTAATAATCTAAAAAGAGATACAGAAATTGAAAGGAGCGGGTGATGGAGGTTGGTCAGAAGAAATAAGGAAAGAATGAGAGACAAACTTAAGTAGTGCCTGCTCACACACTGTTGAAAGAAGGAGGCTGGCTCGTTGAGAAAATCATTTCTAAGCAAGAGTGAATGAATCTAACTCTTCTATTTTGATTTCACATGTTCATCTGTCCATCTTCCTCCATTCCTCATTCTGAGACATGCCAACATACCATTAGTAGTACCTGGGGTATATGCTGTTGATAATCATGTATTAAAATATATGATAATTAAATATTAACTATGTTCCAGTTACTATGCAGAACACATATATGCATTATACAATTTAAAGCTCACTCTAGCATAAGAATGACTATCTTAATAATATATTATATATCATGTAAAATATGGTTATCTTAATTTTATAATTAAAAATATGAGATTCATAGAAGTAAAGTTACTTGCCTTAGATCACATAACTGATAGATTACCTGGTATTATAATTTTATGTGAATCCAGTGCTCATAATAAAAAAACACACAATAATGCAAGTCTGGTTGTGATGTAGGATCTAATAGATATATAACAGTAGACCATAAGAGCAAAAAAGGGAACTTCAGTTTCTGACTAAGTTGGAGTCGCATGGAACAGATTTGATAAATCTTCTGATAAATTTTAAAGTTGGACAAAATATGTGAAACAATGATTTTAACAACATTGGATACCAGGTAACAAAGAATAATGATCTCAGAGAGACAGGGAAGAAACAGAATGAAGACTAAAATTACACCAATTTATTGTTGTCAGAGTTTCCAGATTGCAGAGAAGGGGAAACCCAGGAGGAGTCCAGTGGACTCCTTGAGCTGAGTAGAGGAAACTGAGAATCTTGGAAGATTAGAGCTTGCTAAGTTGAGTTCTGTATAAGAGAGAGTTGCACAGAGAGAGAAATGTATAGATTTGTAAAGGTGCCCCTCAAGTATTTGGCAGATATTGATCAGCGCTTGCATCAATGCATGTGAGGAACTATCAGAGGCCAGAGAAGATGCTCAACATCATTAGTCACTGAGAAATGTAAATTAGAACCACAATGAGATATCACTACATACCTAGTAGAATGTCTAAAATTATAAAGATTGACCATGTCAAATATTGGCAAGAATGTGGAAGAACTGGAACACTCATACATTGCTGGTGAAAATCTAAAACGGCAAAACCACTTTGAAGAAAAAAATAAACATACACATACTATATTATCTAGTCATTCTACTATTAGGTATTTATGCAAGAGAAATGAAAGCATGTGTCCAGTTCAGAGACTTGTACATGAATATTCATAACAGATTTATTTGAAACAGCCAATAACTGGAAACACAAATTTTCATCAAGAGGTGAATGGGTAAATTATAGCATGTCCTTACAATGGTGTACTACTTAGAAAAAGAAGGAATTAACTGTTGATAAACACAACAATGTGAATGAATCTAAAAATAATGATGCTGAGTGAAAAAAGCCAGACAAAAGAGTATATACGATATGATTCTATTTACATACAATTCTTGAAAATACAAAGTAATCTATAGTTATAGGAAGCAGGTCAGTGGTTTCTCAGGGGAAGGTCTGGAAGGGATGGGAAAAAGGGATTACCAAAGGGCCTGAGGAAATTTTGCAAGGTGGTAGATGTATTCTTTATCTTGATTGTGGTGATAGTTTTATCAGGGAATACACATGTCCAAACTTATACAACTTATAAAACTGTACACTTAAAATATGTATTGTATATTGATTTTATCCCAATAAAATGATTTTTAAAACAAAAACAATAAACACAACAGCAACAAACAAAATTTTAAAAAAACAAGAATACTAGCATAAAGGAAGATTGTGATTATAATGGAATGGATTGTAATGCAATGTACTTCCTGTTGATAGTCTTGAGTCAGGGGCAAGGCAAGAGTGTGGAATTATTAAAAATGGAATCTTCCAAAATGTTAGTATTGTAGGAGTGACACTTCTGATACTCTTCTTCTTTCAGAAAATGCCTGCTGTGTATTCTTGGTACTGTCATCTGGTCTCAATTTAGTAACTTCGTCAGCATCATTCTCAAACCTTGCAGACCACCCAGTTATTGCAGCTGTCATTTGAAAGGCAAAGTTACAAAGATTATAAGTGGCAATAAAGATTCAATTAATTATGTATTCTTAGTTATGATGTTGGCCATATTTTCAAAATATTTTCAAAATCAGAACCTTTCTCGTACTTTGACTGCCATCCCTCTAGACAAATTCATATTAACATAGATTTCTATTTTTTGACCCCTACATCTCCCGTTATACTCTCTTCTCTACAAAGTATAAAGAGCAATCTTTTTAGAATAATAGTTTAGATCCAGTCACTCTGTTAAAAGCCTTTGATGGCTGCAGTTTTACTGAGGATTTGATCTAAAATCTGCTTACTGTGTTTAAGACTATTTGGGATCTTGTTCCAATGACCTTTCTAATATCACCTCTGATTACTCCCCTGTCCTCTTCAAGCATACTTGTCCTTTTGGTGTTCCTTGAATACACAAACAAGATTCACCACTAAACACCTTGCTTTCTTGGTCTTGGTGCATGTACTCTCTTGCATGCTTCACATTTCTGCTCAAACGTCATTTTAACAGAGAGGCACAGCATAACCTCAGTGTATAAAATCACAAACCATTTATGATTTTTACCATTATCTCCACCTGGATAGATTTCTCACCTTACCAACCCCTGTTGCTAGTGATAATATTTCATTGTATTTCTTTTTAATTGACAACTTCTGTCTACCAGAGTGTCCTCTAAGAACAAGGGGCTTTCTCTTGTTTGTTCGTTGCTATATTCCTTAGAATAGAGCCAAACTCAGAAAAGGAACTCGATAAATATTTATTGATTGAATACATAAATGAATTCCAGATATGCCAGTTACTGCAACTCAGGAATGTTATGTAAAAGCTCTATGTTCTAGTTTCTTAATTTACCCAGCAAGAAGCTAGAAAATCTAATCTGCAGAGTCTATTTTAGGCTAAATGACAGTATATGCTATGGGGATCCTTTAACATATAGTAAGCCTTAATAAATGGATTATATTACATTGACAGTTTGGCCAGAAACTGGAAGCATAGCTTTTTAGGACCTTAATTTTCCTATTCTAAATTGCTTCAGTCAATTTCTTCTAATAAAAATCAATAACAACCACCACAAACATATATTTTGGAAGAGCAAATGAGACAAGTGAATAAATTTTGAATTAGCAATTGTAAATGCCCTATTGAGAATTTATAACTTATTTTTAACTTAAGTTTGTTTTCTGTGCAGTAGGATATTCAAGGAAAGCTGAAGTATTAGTCTACATTTCTGGGGAAATATTATTTTAAATGAACTACAATGGTTTCTTTCCTATCTCAATATTCCAGGTACATGCAGCTTAGACCTCATAATAAGCTAGACAGTGACTTAATGCATCATTCATGATTAGTTTGAATAATCATCAGAATGATCAGATGTTGGCAGGGGTTCCGGTAGTGAAAGGAAATGATCTACTCTTCACAAGTGCCTCAGAATTCTGGAGGTTCTTAGCTGCTGCTGCTGCTGCTTTTCTTTTCTCCACAGTTAGTCATTCTCTGCAGCCATTTATCTTGAATAATCCAAAAGAAGGAAAGGTCAGCCAGATTCAAGACTTCAAAGGTGCCATTTCCTTAGCAAACATGCTCTCTTCTTGATAGATTTTGAAATATTCTGCATCTATAAAGGGTTCATTCAGAATGATAAATTCTGAGATTTTCCAATCTTTAAAATAAGGGTATGTTTTGAGCTTGTGTCAGCAAAACCATTCAAACTCAACTTTCTTTGTCCCAGATAGTGAAAGGATTCTTTGCTGAAACAGATATCTAAGTTTTATGGGGACAGTAGTTTTCCATTTATCTATCCTTGTATACAAGTTAAAATTAGGGGTATTAATTGGAATAATTGTTTCTTTGAAGTAAAGCTAAAATATGTAGATATTTAAATTTCTTCAAATCACAAAAATATTTGACTCATATCTGTGGAATCTAGAAAAATGGTTTAGATGATCCTATTTGCAAAGCAGAAATAGAGACACAGACATAGAGAACAAATGTATGGATACCAAGGGGGAAAGGGGGTGGGGTGGGAGGAATTGGGACATTGGGATTGACATATATACACTATTGATACTATGTATAAAATAGATAGCTAATGAGAACTTACTGTATAGCAGAGGAGCTCTACTTAATTCACTGCAGTGACCTGAATGGGAAGGAAGTCCAAAAGGGAGGGGATATCCATATATGTATGGTTGATTCAATTTGCTGTACAGTAGAAACTAACACAACATTGTAAAGCAACTGTACTCCAATAAAAATTAATTTAAAAAAAAACAGGTACCTAGTAAATATTTGTTAAATAAATGATTGGTGGGTCTTTAAAAAAATACCCAACATTTATCCATAAAAAAATACCCAACATTTATCTAGTTAATAGTTATCTATCTTTTTTTTAAAAAATTAACTTTCTCTCTGGTTCCCTTGATTATAAAGCGTTGCTTAAACAGTACCTGGGCTGCACTACTTACCACCATAAACAACTAATCTGCCTAAGAAACACCTACCTAGCTTTTAGGACAGCTCAAGAAAGACTGCCTCTCTGATTCCTTCCTTGCTCCTCTACTGGACTGACTTGTTTACATATAGGTACTTCTTGGCTAATTTATCGAATACTTGAGTTATTTCATTTTTCTTGTTTTAGTTACCTACTATTTAATACAGGTCTGTATTATGGCTCAATAATTTATTTTAAAGCAACACACATTTTTGTGAGTAGATGGTAAATATAATGACTATAACATTCAATGCTTATTCAAAAAACAGTTACTGAACATCTCCATGGAATGAAATAAGAAAAAGATTATAAGAGAGCTACTGAATCACAAACATATGCAGGACAAAACCCCCTTTCTCACAAAATTTTCACTTTAAAAAATAATGAAAACACTAAGTTGCATAAAATATATATAGGTTGGGATGATTTATGCACTTAACAGCATTTGTCCCATTGTTCGTTCATTCATTTATCTATTCACACTTTAGGTGAGGCTCTTTGGGCTGCCAAGTACAAGATCTTCCCAGACAATATTTTTTAAAAATGCTGCAACTGAAATCCATAAGGACTCTGGGCTTCACAGGAGACTGGCTACTCTCACAATCTCTTTTATGGTCTTTTATGGTCTACAGCTACATAGTTCAATATGATAGCCACTAGCAAGTGGTGGCTTTTCAGCACTTGAAACATGTCGAGTCTAAACTGAAAAGTTATGTTTAGTTGAAATGCCTCGTCTAAACTAAGAGGTGCTTTAAGGGTAAAATGTATACCGGGTTTCCAAGACTTAGTATTTAAAAATGTAAAATTTCTCAATAATTTTTAAAATTAATAACATGTTAAAATGACAGCATTTTGGACACATTAGGTTAAATAAAATATATTAATAAAATTAATTTCACCTTCACCTATGTTAACTTTTTAATGTGGCTAGTAGAAAATGTCAAGTAAGATACATGGCTCATATGATATTTCTACTGGACAGCAGTAGTCTAGGACAGGAATTGGCAAACTATGGCTTGTTGGCCAAATTTGGTGCATCACCTGTTTTTGTAAATAAATTTTTATTGGAACACAGCCACATTCATTTGCGTACATATTTGTTCATGTCTGCATTCTCACTGCAATGGCAGAGTTGACTAGTTGCAACAGATACCATATGTCCTGCAATGCCTAAAATACTATCTGTCCCTATACAAATAAAAAAAAATTGCAGATCTCTGTTCTAGAAGACTGCTCTTCCATGATATCTCTGCTTCTCCCTGTGTGTCCCTTCTGCCTCTTCCTGCTATGAATTAGTCAAACCCCTTTGTAATCTCTAGTGTAAATTCTGGAAGAAAACAAAAATTTTGGTTTATCAAATTTCAATTGATCCTGTTTGGTCAGAGCATTTTTGGCCAGGCTGTTTCATCCAGCCTATAGATCAGATACTCATTTCAGTCCAATATGTGGCTAACCCTGGGCAAAAATACAGTCTAATATTTTTACCCTTCACAGACATCTGTGAACAGGCAGAGAGGATGCTGGGCCCAGCAGGCACTGTGATCGGTGTGTCCAACACATTTAGCCCTATTTTAGTCCCTGGGTAAGAAAGATAAGTAAAAGAGTGACAAATACATATACAGATAGTAGGAAACAACCAGTTCAGGTTCTAGGTTCCAGGAAGAGTCTTTAAGAGCAGGCTTTGGGGGCAGATGAAGGATTAGTTGAGCCTTAAGAAAGTAGGGGAAATTGTTCAGCTTTCTGGCTTCTTCCTACTTTGATCTTCATGAATTATAGTGTTATTTTCTTTAAAATGAGGTTTATTCCTAAGATACATTCATATTTAAGTATAACTATTAAAATATATATTCTAGCATAAATTTTCAAATGACTTTGGATTTCCATTTTAAATTATTTTAATTATAACACTTTCTTTTGTAATTAAGATTCACTTTGTTATAAAGCAGAAATTAACACACCACTGTAAAGCAATTATACTCCAATAAAGATGTTTAAAAAAAAAAACTGACCAAATTGTCTACCCATTTGAATAGAATTGTAGCCAGAAAGCAAATTGCTTTTCTATCTAATATGACAGAATTAAATAAACCTGTCCACTTTCACTGTAAAAAGATTTATTTCAAGTTTAGATGTAGGAATGTATAATTTCTTGGTATGGTTTTTATTTTAGTAGTAACATCAGTAAATGTGTAAAATTTGATAGTATAGATGGGTATATATGATTATTGTGAAATCAAAGTGAATTTCATTCCATTTCTAAAGACATGTAATAATTTTCCTTCCTTGAAAAGAACACGTACACTAAAATGTTTTAATTTAGGTTTAAAACTTCCCTTAATAATTTTATAGCTTTCCTAAGATGAGTTCTTACCTTGAGGATTAATAATGACTTTTACCTAAAAGCAACAACTCTACTTTAAATATTTCAAACTAAATGTGTCCTAACATAAAGGTAAACTAAATAAAAGGTAAATAACAATGTTTCTGAAGTTTAGTTAGTAGATAACAATTGACTCCTTCTGGAAGAGTGGGCTCACTCCAATTCATAGAACTATTCTCCTACTGGTAATACTTCAGCCTGGCCTTCCATTCTTGGGAAACATCTATTTGCCTTTCAATATTCAAATATTCTTTTTTTCCCTTTGGAACCCCTGCCAGAGCTCTGTCTTCTTTAGCTAGTGAAGCCATTCAACATTAAATATAAATTAGGTTTGGAAAGTTTGAGTCTGCAGGTGGTAGCTTATTTATTTAATCGAGAACAACTAATATCAGTGAAAGGCCCTGATATTTTGAATGGCCATTTGTATTTCTTCAAATGTCTATTTTGGTCATTTAGTGAAAAGAGCATGTAATTGAAAGTGGACAGATTTATTCAAACACAATTAATATAGTTTATATGAAATAAAGGGAAAAGAGAAGGCATAGTTTGCATCCTTTTGGTCTTTGATTATCTTAAGCCATTGCCTATACCTAATCTTATCATATCCTATTACAGCAAATGCTTTATACATCTTTCTTCTCCATTGGATGGTGAGTTCCTGCAAGACAGATTATTCCTCATCCTGGGACCTCTGGCTAACAAAGGAAAATGTGGCTACGGTTCAAACTGCAGGTAAGAGAATTCGATAATCTTAAAGAAGACTCATTAGAGGAGAAACACAGGAATGCTAAAGTCTCAATCTTTCTTTTCTTCTCACAAAACCTCTCCTGTTATGAAGCATATAGGATTCCCTCTCTCCCTCTAAACAGTAGTCCATCCCACAGTTGGAATTCAGTGTTCATTAACAGGCCAAATGAAGCCAATTGCATAGCTATCTTTCTAAAGACATTCTTTGGGAGGGGCTGCCATGAGGGATGCACTTTTGGAGGCCAGTCTCATATCTTTATTGATTAATCATAATGAATAGGTATTCTGTGATTAACATCCTGTATTTTTTTTAAATTCATTTTTCATCAGCAAACCCTATAACTCTGTTCATATGTTACTTGTAAATTATTGTCTTTAGCTTACATCTCCTAAACCCACTTGTGGTGCTGTTATTTGGATTAGGGTGGGGTGGTGGAAATGGCAAAAACTGGAATGACTCAAAGATATCAATATTTAGCAGACAAAATCAAGAAAAATGGAGGTGATAAAGGAGAAGGTGTCAAGAGTGACTTCTAGGTTTCTAGCTCACACAAATGGATGGATGGTAATACTCACTGGGGCAGAAGATATTAAGCCAAGCTCACGTTAGGGACTGGAAGTCCATGAATTTATTTTTGGATATATTAAATTTGAGGTACTTCTGACATACCTGCAAGGAGATGTCAAATAGCTGTTGTAAATGTTGGCATAGAGCTCAGAGTAGGGTCAGTAAATAAGTAATTAACTACCTAGCTAGCTAGTTAATTAAAAAATAACATTATGGCATTTGAATTAATTTATTGATAAAATGGTTGATATTGATAATTTATGAGACCTTACCATTATTGGTAAGAGCTCACAATCTTCAGAGAGGCAGGCATATATGTGCAAAATATACAAGTAGTTACTTAGCTATACCATAAGTATTGTAATAGAGGAATAAACCAAACATCATGAGGCCATATAGAAGGAAGCAAATAATTCTGCTGAGTGGTGAGTCTGGAGTATAAAGGTGAGAAAATGTAATAGAAATCATGAAATTTTAGCTGGGTCTTGATAGAACATTGAACAGTGTCCTTCTTAACTGCCTCAATAGTACATTCTCAGAGGCATTAAGCTCATGGCATACTTGAGGATCAGCAAACAGTCCTTTTAGGAAGAATATAATCAGGAGAGATATACTTTTTCTGCATCTCTGATTGCTGCAAAGAGGAACCATTGAAAGCACTACTCATCAATTTTTCTCTTTCTGATAATCTTACATTTTGTAATTCAACCAATTCTTTCATTTCAACAAAATTAGGTTAATAAACGTCTATACTCAATTCTTTCCTTTTGTGCCTGCACTATGTCTATGTAATTATTCTGTAGTTTTAGGCAGTATCTGATATAAAATGCCCATGTAGTGCTTTGGGAGGCTTGTTATCACAGTGAATGATTTCCAGTAGGAGAATCATGTACTCCTGATAATAAAAAAATATAGGTGTGCATTCAAAGGACAGTTCCAGAAATAATTACTGCCCAATAAGAACAAGGTAATTTTACAGCTGTTGTGTCAGACTTGGAGATTCAACCTTGGTGTTTTGATTGTTGAAAATGAGATATGTTTAAAGAACACTTAGACTGAATGCTCATGTAATGTATTCCATCAGAGTGCCAGAGACAATGAAGATCAGAGGCAAGTAGATTAAGAAACACCAAAGGGACAGTAGGAAAGCCACATAGGAAACTCTGAATACAAATGAAAATCTTCACCTTCACAGTAAACTACACAGAGGAATTCATAGATTAAAAATTTTAAAATCCAACTGAATCTTTTTTAAAGCATAACCTAAACATCTAATTGTTACTAATTTTATTGCCAAATATGGATGAAATAATAAAATGTATGATTAGCTGTTGTACCAAAGAATGGTACAGAGATTAAATAATAGTTAATGCTTAAGTTAGATGTACTTTCTCTTTCTGCCTTTGAAATTTAAGAAAATTATAAAGACTAGATGTTACATAAATGAGATCTCTCTGGGAAGAAGCTGAATAATTAGGAAGTGAAAGGATAACATTGTGGGTTCTTAAAAGGCTAAAGACTATTAAAATTGACATATCACCAGTTTCAAGCATCATACTTCAAGGAATGGTAAGGAAGTGAGAGTGGAAATTAGAACAACTTCAGACAACACTTTCTTCTTAAGTGTGTTTAATTCAGGAAATACACCAGGGGAGAAAAAAGATGGTAACAAAATGCTTGAATTTAACTTATAACCAGAGAAAAATGTAAATGTACAGCAGAAAGGGATGTAGCAACTGTGAGATTAAGCAGTGATTTATGTGGCTAAATGAATGAACCTTAGAGGTGCTATAGCACTCAGGAGACGGCATAGGTGGGTGAATGGTTTAGGTGACTTGTACTCTCTTTAGTTTTTGTGCCTGCATTAGCCAACCCAATTCCCTTAAAACATTGAAACTTTTAAAAGTATGTTCGGAAAAACAGACTTTATGCTTTACTTAACACTGACAATTTGAAATACATGTTAATTGTATCTACTCTTTATACTAGCTTGGAATTTTTTTATTAAATTCCATATTTTAAAATCTTTGCAAGTTTACTCTGGTGATATACTCTTTCATTTATGTAGCTCACTGTAATGGATTAAATTTTTCATAGTGCTTTTTACTACACTGTGGAGTGGTAGGCATGACTGATGTTATTGATCCCCTCATAAAAAATAGGCTCAGATAGGTCTAATGGTTTTCCTATCTCAGACAATTTGTCAGTAAAAGTCAAGATTATTCACTAATTCAGAGTCCTTTTTACAGGACTGCATTATAGATTTTTGGGTCAGAAGAGCATAAAAATTGGATGCATTTTAAGTTTTCTTCAGGACATGTAAGCTTTTTTTTCATCAGAATTTTAGAATGTGGCCATATTTGCTCTCTCTGAGCAGGCAATGAAGATTTGATTTTGAGAAGACATAGGAAGAATTTCCTGGCTAAACTGTGTGAGCATGAGAGTGGATTCTTGAGTAACATTATTTTTTCCTCAAATAGAACACGCATAGTCTTTTAACTGACTTGAGAATGCAATTTGGGGTAAGATAGCTGTAGAGCTTTCTATCAATAATATGGCCCCAGGAGGTGCTCTGGACCCTCTAAGAACTGCATCTATCTGAGGCTACAGTATATATATAGACATAATTTATACTACTTTCCTTTTCAGCAGTACTACAGAAATAAATTTTCCTTACTGTTAAATATGCCAGGGGTTAGAAGTATAAAGCTGAACTAGATAGGTCTCAGTTCTCAAAACCACATATTTCTAAATTCTCAATGCATTCTTCTTTTCCTCCCTCCATGCTTTTTTTCCCCTTTTACTTTTTAAAGGTTTGTTAAATTTAGAGACATAATGGTGGGAAAGGACTGGCACAAATGGGATGTACTGCTCACCAGGAACTATAATAATAATAGATATACGTTAAGAACTACTTCTACATTTCAAGCACTGTGCTATACTTGTGAAACATTCACAGCAACCCTATTCAATGGGTATATAAATATCATCATTTCTTAATGTAGAGAATTAGGCTTAGTGAGGCTAACTGATTTATTCAGAGTTGGGTGTTTGAATCAAGATCAGTCTCCATTGTGTTGCAGTAGAGAAATTAGACATTTTAAAAGGTTTCACAGCAAGATAGAATGACAGACCAATCTTGGATGAGGGTAGATGGCCGGTGAGTCCAGACCTTAGCGGGTGACATTAATCTCTATTAGTTCCTAGGAGTTCAGTATGGTCTTCAGCTTTTTAAGGTCATAAACTCAGTTTTGTTAGTGCTTAGACTTGACTGAGTAGTTGTCTGCTGATACACGTTAACCAAATTCACAAGAGATTGACATATGTAATAAAAATGCAAATTTATAATTTCCCATGTGAAATATGACAGGTGGATTGGATATTTGCATTGGAGTGACCAGTAATGGTTAGAAGTTGCTTCAAGCAAAGGAAATCAAAATAAGATGACTTAGTCATATAATTCAAATAATACCAGTGTTGGATACCCTTAAGTCTCTCTACAGACGGTAACATATACACGTTTCTGTTGTAAAATGATCCTTGGATTCTTGAAAAACTCTGTATCCTGAAAAACTGTGTACTAAAAATTACAGTATTATGGGGAAAATGGGGTTGGGACAAATCACCCAAAACTTATGTAATTGTATATCCAGAATACTAACAAAAACAATAATTGGTACCTTGAGAGATTACTTGGATAACTTGGGAAGGCAGCTCACAATAGCTTCAGTTTGCACCATGAGATACTACAAATGCCAGGAGCAACTGAGTGTAAATTGTGACTTGTGGGCCTGGGATGATGCAGATGGAAGCATAACTCAGAGTCACTATGTTTGCCACAACGGGGAGTACAACCTGCCACAAGACTAGACCAAGGGTGGTGGTAATTTTCCTGGGGAAGGTGACCTGGGTAGAGGGGTTCATTATCATTCTAGTCTCATAATTCCAGCTCCACATGCCTAGAAAAAAAGCATTTGTAAAACATCACATTTCTGTTACGTTAACATTATTCCTGTATTTACCACTCACGTAAGAGCTGCTTGGTGTTATAGAGGATGTGTCGTAGCAGAATGGTCTGCCTGTGTTTGTACCCTTCCCCCTGGGCAGTTCTTGGGTTGGGTATATTAAATTGCCTCAGTGATTTTCCTTTTATATTTATACCTGACTACTGGCCAATTCTTCATTTTAACTGATACGTTCTTAAGCTATGTAGTATCTTAATGAGTATCCGTGTACCTCACTGTCACCCTCTTCAGATGGAAGAGAAATAGAGTTACCTAGAACCCTAGAACTCTGCCAGTCCCACTGAGAAAATCCTATCACAACATCCATAGCCCATGTTAACCAGTCTTTGCTTGAACTCTTATAGGGATGGAGACCTTAAATGGTCTATCCTTTCATCTACTTATAAAAACCACATATGCTCATGACATTTCTAAACTTTTGAGTGTTTGGAGAAGACATAATATATTTAAATGAGTCTTTCGCTTAAGAATAAATTGAATAGAAGGAAATTTCTGATTCTAAATATTGAGATACTATGATGAGGTTTATTTGGATAATATATGTAGAATGGTCAGTGGCCCTCGGAGACATCTTTTTGGATATGTCAGTTTATCATAAGGAAGGCTCATCTACAGAACTGGTGAAGGAGGATGATGGGGGCAGTGAAAATTTCACTGAAGCGTATTTTTACAAAATTAATGACTTGTAAACTTCTCAAGCAGTTAATGATAATTGTTTTATGAAGAATCTTAAAATTAAGCTAATTTTTATTAGATGTAATTTTACATCTAATTTGTACATAGAGAAATTTAAGTTGACTAATAAACCTTGTGATTTAAGTCTTTTGTAAATTATAGTAACATATTTAAGATGGATACTGTATTTTTTAATCTACTTTCCATAAGATGTATGGAAAAACCTGGATGAACTTTTTGGCCAAACCAATATTTAATTTTGCTTTCAATAACTTGATTCCTTGACCCTCTTAAATACCATGTGTCAAGCCTTCTTTGTTGGTCAAAAAGAGCAGAGCCGTAAGTAATAATTTTTAATGTTAGAAAATATTTTTACTGAAAAAAATCATTTAAAAATATTTGACTATTAAAATACTCAAATATTTGAGTCTAAATAAAATAAAGTTAGAGATAGAAGAAAACACCTACAGAAGTAATTTTCCTAATGATTCTGCTCCCTGACAAATGGACTATGTAATAAAAAGCCATTAATATTGTTGTGATTTATAATCTTGCCATGTTTCACAGAAGAGTAGATAAAGATTTACTGCAGACAGTGAGGGGATACCATGCCTTAGTAAAAAGCAAATTCCCATCATGGGCTGGAAGCTAAATAACTAATATATTTTCATGACTGAAAGATATAACTTATAAAGTGATCCAGGAAACTGGGCATAAACCTTCACACAAGAGTTTGGATTTAGAGCTAATATGTTAAAAAATTCTTAAAGAAATAAAACTATATAGCAATATACACATTGAGGAATATGGGAAGTTCTGTGAAGACCTCCGAATTCAACTGCTTAGCTTCCTTTCACGTCTTCTTGGCTTCTTTTCTAACACTCATAATAAGCTCACTTTTATCTGTTAATACCCCTGTCGACTTTTTCATTTATTTTCCAGATTATCAAATTACTGACTTTTTAAAAGCACCTTCTATGAAATAGGCATAGAAGTATTTTCTAAAGTTAAATAGAAAGTTTAATATTAGTCACTTCTCATTGTTACCAGCATATTCTTTATTTTTGAGGGGTCAGTGTTGGAAGGGGAAGGAGGGTGATGGTTAGAACTACAGGAATTGCAAAGTTTGCAGAGATTCACAATTCAATGCCATAAACACATACAGAATTTTGACTAGATGTTATACAACTGTACCCTCACATTATTTTGATCTGCAGTACATAGCAAAGCACTTTTCTTCTAGTAGGGACTTTGACAAATGATTATTGTAAGTGATGATTGGTAAAGTCAGCTGTGTTGTTTTCTTTCCTTTATTAAAATACAGAAATACCAAATAAAAGAAAAACTTGCCTGTAATGATTTTTTGGATAATAAATTATACTTCATTCTCTAACTGGTTTGTTGAACATAAATGACTTGTAAATTATCATAAAAATGCAATTTCTTCTTGAATTTTTATTGATCCTCAATCCTTTTTTTCAATGAGCGTGAACTTCTCTATCCCAGAATGAAAAGTTTCAGTAGGTCCTAGAGTTTTTACATTTTGACAAAAGTAGCATACAGCTCTAAAATTGCTTCAATAACAAACACCATCTTGATTCAGGAATTAGCATGAACTTTGTAATGATCAAAGAACTGAAGCTTCTCTGTGTTAAATATTCTTCCCTCCTGCTTCTCCACTGGCTTCAAACAGGAAGTCTATAGATAACATGGTTAGTAGCTCTTCTTTATCCTTCCAACTTGTTTGTCTCCACCCTTCAGAAATGGTTAACTCTTTCCCAAAGTCGAAGTTTGAGGGTGGTGCATAGAGAGGGAGCAGGAGTAGCCAGTTTTTTCTTAGCTAGGTGTCTTTGTGCTCATTGTGCTGCGTGTTAAATTTGGTACCACTCTGTGGGGATGCAAGTGATTAAAGCTGAATGTCTCATTGTGTGACTTGGGATTTTTACAAGTTCCCTGGTGGGCTCTTTTTCTTGCAATTTAGTTGACATTAGTGAATGCACCATGTGCAGAGTGGAGTTCCTTTCTCTGTCCTGGACAACTGGCAGTACAACTTCATACCCTTCCTGTTGAAGTCTCCTCGTATTTCTGGGCCACCCCATTGCACAGAACCCAAAAGACTCATAATGCATGTTTTCCCCATTGCCAAAGAGTATGTGGAAAATTTCCATATATCCCTTTTCCTGACAAACTCTAGGAGTACAAGCAAATTCCATTATCACTCTCCTTGGCCTGCTTCTAAAGCAGGTAATTAGCTTTTCTCTTGTCTTCTAGATTCTTTTCAGGTAGGCCAACCCCAGTCCACAATCAGCCTCAAAAGGGTCTCATGCCAGTTTTATGTGTCTAATTGCAGAAAATTTTTCTCAGCTCTGTAGGTGGTCCTTTTGAAGCCCCCTTTACCAGGATTTGTGTCAGAAGGTAGCATCATATGTATCTGGAGAGGGAGACATAACTCAGAAGAAATCTGTCCACTAGTTTTAGGTTTTGTTGCTGTTTTTTCATTTCCTCTCTCAGATACCTTTTACACCCTTGAGCTTAATGAAGGATCCAAGAGATGTAAGCAAGTTTCTTTTCATCCAGTTCATCAGTTTTTCATGTCTTTTAAATATCCTTGGTTTTGATGAGGGGACCAAGAGATGGGAAGAGATTTTAATTCATCCCTTCTGTTAATTCCTCATATGGGGTTGGAGGTATACCTTGTTATCTCTCTCACTGGTTTCTCTGTTGAAATTGAGGAAAGGAAGAGATTCATTCTGGTATTTTTTAATACTGCAAACATAGCAGTTATTAAATGTGTTGTAAATATTGATTTACAAATGAATTGATTCAACCAAGGATGACCATGTTCTAGAGGGCATGTGTTCTTCTTACAGTTATATTGCCAGTAGCTAGTACAGTGCCTGGAATGTATGAATATTCAAAAATAATAGTAAAAACAAAATTTCTGCCCACATTTCATGGCTTTCACTTTGATATGGTCTGATCAATGATTGTTTTTTCTTCTCAGTTCATCTAACTCTGAGCAAGACTTTATAGAAGGGATTCCTAAGTTAGTCTTGAAGCATATTGTGGGTGGTGGTGGTGAATATACGTGGAAGCAGGTTTGGAAGGAGCATGGTGTGCATTTCAGGCAAAGAGACCAGCAAGTGCCAAAACATGGGGAAGAACACCGTGGGGCCCTTAGATAGTGCTGGAGTGTGTGACAGAATAAGAAAGCAGGGGGTCAGATCGGACAACACTGTGGGGGTTTTATATGCCACATTGAAGAGTTTGCATTTGTCTTTAGGATAATGGGGGGCTTTTGTAAGATTATAAGTGGAAAACATGTTAATTGGGAGTAAAATATGTTTTCATCAGTTTGTAAATTAAGAACTTAAAGAAGAAAATTCATTAATTTCAAGTACAGTATATTTTGAAACACTCATCATCAAATCAAAGATTTGTGTTTCTCCTGGTTACATATGTACAGCTTTGAATGGACCTTCACCATTATCAAGGAGTTATAATTTTCTGACCTTCAGCTTTACAAAAAAAAGAAAGTCTTGCTTAAAATAAGGAAGTGCACAACTTCTTTATCCATTCATCTCTTGATGGACACTTAGGTTGCTTCCATGTCCTGGCTGTTGTAAATAGAGCTGCAATGAACATTGTATGGTACATGACTCTTTTTGAATTATGGTTTTCTCAGGGTATAGGCCCAGTAGTGGGATTGCTGGGTCATATGGTAGTTCGATGTTTAGTTTCTAAGGAACCTCCATACTGTTCATAGTGGCTGTAACAATTTACATTCCTACCAACAGTGCAAGAGGGTTCCCTTTTCTCCACACCCTCTCCAGCATTTATTGTTTGTAGATTTTTTGATGATGGCCATTCTGACTGGTGTGAGGTGATACTTCATTGTAGTTTTGATTTGCATTTCTCTAATGATTAGTGATGTTGAGCATTCGTTCATGTGTTTGTTGGCAATGTGTATATCTTCTTTGGAGAAATGTCTGTTTAAGTCTTCTGGACATTTTTGGATTGGGTTGTTTGTTTTTCTGATACTGAGCTGCATGAGCTGCTTGTCTGTTTTGGAGATTAATTCTTTGTCAGTTGCTTTGTTTGCAAATATTTTCTCCCATTCTGAGGGTTGTCTTTTCATCCTGTTTATGGCTTCCTTTGCTGTGCAAAAGCTTTTAAGTTTCACTAGGTCCAATTTGTTTATTTTTGTTTTTATTTCCATTTCTCTAGGAGGTGAGTCAAAAAGGATCTTGCTGTGATTTATGTCATAGAGTGTTCTGCCTATGTTTTCCTCTAAGAGTTTGATACTGTCTGGCCTTATATTTAGGTCGTTAATCCATTTTGAGTTTATTTTTGTGTATGGTGTTAGGGAGTGTTCTAATTTCATTCTTTTACATGTAGCTGTCCAGTTTTCCCAGCACCCCTTATTGAAGAGGCTGTCTTTTCTCCACTGTATATTCTTGCCTCCTTTATCAAAGATAAGGTGACCATATGTGCGTGGGTTTATCTCTGGGCTTTCTATCCTGTTCCATTGATCTGTATTTCTGTTTTTGTGCCAGTACCATACTGTCTTGATTACTATAGCTTTGCAGTGTAGTCTGAAGTCCGGGAGCCCAATTCCTCCAGCTCCATTTTTCTTTGTCATGTTGCTTTGGCTATTTGAAGTCTTTCGTGTTTCCATACAAATTGTGAAATTATATGTTCTAGTTCTGTGAAAAATGCCATTGGTAGTTTGATAGGGATTGCACTGAATCTGTAGATTACTTTGGGTAATATAGTCATTTTCACAGTATTGATTCTTCCAGTCCAAGAACATGGTATATCTCTCCATCTGTTTGTATCATCTTTAATTTCTTTCATCAGTGTCTTATAGTTTTCTGCATACAGGTCTTTTGTCTCCCTAGGTAGGTTTATTCCTAAGTATTTTATTCTTTTTGTTGCAGTGGTAAATGGGAGTGTTTCCTTAATTTCTCTTTCAGAATTTTCATCATTAGTGTATAGGAATGCAAGAGATTTCTTTGCATTAATTTTGTATCCTTCTACTTTACCAAATTCATCGATTAGCTCTAGTAGTTTTCTGGTAACATCTTTAAGATTCTCTATGTATAGTATCATGTCATCTGCTAACAGCGACAGTTTTATTACTTCTTTTCCGATTTGGATTTCTTTTTCTTCTCTGATTGCTATCGCTAAAACTTCCAAAACTATGTTGAATAATAGTGGTGAGAGTGGGCAACCTTGTCTTGTTCCTGATCTTAGTGGAAATGGTTTCAGTGTTTCACCATGAGAATGATGTTGGCTGTGGGTTTGTCATATATGGCCTTTGTTATGTTGAGGTAAGTTCCCTCTGTGCCTACTTTCTGGAAGGTTTTTATCATAAGTCAGTGTTGAATTTTGTTGGAAACTTTTTCTGCTTCTATTGAGAATATCATATGGTTTTTATACTTCAATTTCTTAATATGGTGTATCACATTGATTGATTTGCATACATTGAAGAATCCTTGCATTCCTGGGATAAACCCCACTTTATCATGGTGTATGATCCTTTTAATGTGCTGTTGGATTCTGTTTGCTAGTATTTTGTTAAGGATTTTTGCATCTATGTTCATCAGTGTTACTGGCCTGTAGTTTTCTTTCTTTGTGACATCTTTGTCTGGTTTGGTATCAGGGTGATGGTGGCCTCGTAGAATGAGTTTGAGAGTGTTACTCCCTCTGCTATATTTTGGAAGAGTTTGAGAAGGATAGGTATTAGCTCTTCTGTAAATGTTTGATAGAATTCTCCTGTGAAGCCATCTGGTCCTGGGCTTTTGTTTGTTGGAAGATTTTTAGTCACTGTTTCAATTTCAGTGCTTATGATTGGTCTGTTCATATATTCTGTTTCTTCCTGGTTCAGTCTTGGAAGATTGTGCTTTTCTAAGAATGTGTCCATTTCTTCCAGGTTGTCCATTTTATTGTTATATAGTTACTTTTAGTAATCTTTCATGATCCTTTGTATTTCTGCACTGTTAGTTGTTCCTTCTCCTTTTTCATTTCTAATTCTATTGATTTGAGTCTTCTCCCTTTTTTTCTTGATGAGTCTGGCTAATGGTTTATCAATTTTGCTTATCTTCTCTAAGAACCAGCTTTTAGTTTTATTGATCTTTGCTATTGTTTCCTTCATTTCTTTTTCATCTGTATCTGATCTGTTCTTTATTATTTCTTTGCTTTTGCTAACTTTGGGTTTTCTTTGTTTTTCTTTCTCTAATACTTTAGGTGTAAGGTTAGGTTGTTTCTTTGAATTGTTTCTTATTTCTTGAGGCAGGACCCATCTGGTGGTGTGTTTTAGGGTGTCTGTGATCTTATTATGATTTTTGGCAGCCTCTCTGCTAATGGGTGGGTTGTGTTCCTGTCTTGCTTGTTGTTTGGCATAGGGTGTCTAGCACTGTAGCTTGCTGGTTATTGAGTGGAGCTGGGTCTTAGATTTGAGACAGAGATCTCTGGGAGAGTTTTTGCCATTTGATATTACATGGGGCTGGGAGGTCTCTGGTGGACCAGTGTCTTGAACTCGGCTCTCCCACCTCAGAGGCTCAGGCCTGTTACCCAACCAGAGCACAAAGACCCTGTCATCCACATGGCTCAGAAGAAAAGGGAGAGAAAGAAAGAAAAATAAATAAATAAAATAAAATATTATTAACATAGAAAAAAATTATTAAAAATTAAAAAATGAGAAATAATTTTAAAAAGGAGAGAAAGAAAGAAGAGAGCAACCAAACCAAAAACCAAGTCCACCAATGATTACAAGTGCTAAAAACTATACTAAAAAACAAAAACAAAGAAAACAACAAAATGGACAGTCAGAACACTAGGACAAACGGGAAAAGCAAACTATGCAGACAAAATCACACATAGAAGAAGCCTACACATACACACTCAGAAGAAGAGGAAAATGAAAAAAATATATATGTATAAAAAATTTAAAAAGGAAGAGAGCAACCAAATCAATAAACAAATTTACCAATGATAATAAGCTCTCAACACTAAACTAAGATAAACATAAAACCAGAAGTAAATTAGATGCCGAAAGTACACCCCAAGTCTACAATTGCTCCCAAAGTCCACTGCCTCAATTTTGGGATGATTCATTGTCTGTTCAGGTATTCTGCAGATACAGTGTGTATCAAGTTGATTGTGGAGATTTAATCCTTTGCTCCTGAGGCTTTTGGGAATCTGAGGTCTTCTACCAGCATTCAGTAGATGTTCTGTAGGAATTGTTCCACATGTAGATGTAGTTTTGATGTATTTATGGGGAGGAAGGTGATCTCCACATCTTACTCCTCTGCACTCTTGAAGGCACCCCCTTCAGCTGTTATTGAAAAGTTTATGCCTAAAGCAGTGTTGAGGATGTACTATGAAAATAGAGTATGGGAGACAAGTAGGCATCCATCGTTCTGGTCCAGGTGAGAGAAAATTGAGGTCCTGAGTAATTGCAGTCACAGAAGAATTGGAGTGGAAGGGCAGATTTTAAGTCAGAGTAAGGGTGCAGATAAGACAGGGATTGGTGATCACTTGAATGTGGAATTAAATAGAGAGGGGACTTGGGATAACCCCTCCATTAGGATTTAGGATGGCATAGGCTTTTTTTCAGCTGTTTTCTGCCAACTGTGAAGAGGCAATTTATAAAGAAAGCAGTTTGCAAAGACTTAAGAATTCTGGAACCCCATATTCCAGTCTTTTGTTCTCTGCTTTTGGTAAAACCATTTCCTTATTGTTAATTAGAGAATAGCCACACCTGTCAACAGAACTTCCATGACCAGACTGCATTCTTAATAGTTCACAAAGACACACATATTCTGAAGTGAAGTTTTGAAAACTAGGTTGATGTAAAGCAAAACTTCTGCATTCAATTTAAATGCTTAGTAAGTTGAATTGAATAAGTAATTCAAGGGAAGTGTATGATATTGTTTTCAATATTAAAGTTATATTTGAGGCCCAAGCAGACCAGCCTTTAGTGTGACCTGGAGCTGTCCAAGGTGGTAGTACAGTTCAAGAACTAGAGCTGACAGAAAATCTCAATTTGGTCAATTCATTTTTTATTTATATTTTTTCACTTATTATAAAGCAAGTTTTTAGGAGTATGAAGAGTATTCTAAAGAGGAAATAAAGGAATATCTTTCTTTTATGTAGTTTAATGACAGAGGATTGATAATCTAATTTAGTTTTGCTTTAAGTATTTCAGAGTTTGTGTGTGGGTGCGTGCATGCCTTTGTGTATGTATATTCCTAAATTTGATTTTAAGATAATTTTTTAAAAGTCAACTTTTGAGTTTATGGTTTAGTAATTTTTTTTTTAACTGGACTTTTCTCTCTTTGCAGATCTATAATAGTGTGGCATAACTAGTATTTTTTTAAGTTATTGTTCAATTTGTTTCAAGTCCCTGACAATTTTACTACTGTCCTTTTCCTCTGAGAAGGTAATGGTGATATGGTACCTACTGTTCCTTGGGCAGATCAAGTGTTTCTGTCTCATTAGAGGACAGTCCTGTGGTATTTCCAAGAGGCTATTTAAAACATCAGTTTATGTTGGAAATTGTGCCTTTTTTTTGCGGTACGCAGGCCTCTCACTGTTGTGGCCTCTCCTGTTGCGGAGCACAGGCTCCGGACGCGCAGGCTCAGTGGCCATGGCTCATGGGCCTAGACGCTCTGTGGCATGTGGAATCTTCCTGGACCGGGGCATGAACCTGTGTCCCCTGCATTGGCAGGCCAACTCTCAACCACTGTGCCACCAGGGAAGCCCTATTGTGCCTTTTTGAATACCAAATATCTTTATGATAATGCTGTAGGCTCTGCCAATCTTCATGCATTTCAGTGACAAAAATGGAAAATTAGTGCATTGATCTTGACCTTAAAAATGCATTCCTTTTGCTACTTAATGATATTTTCCAATGGATTATGTCTTCTGGTTGAAATGTTTATTATCGTTCATTGTCTAATTTTTGAGATTAGACTTTAGGATGTTGGTCTAGAAAACATTGTAGAGATGACTGAGTTCAACCTCTTGAAATTCAGATGAAATCATTGGGGTCCAGAGTACTCAGTGAGGTGTTATTTCTTAGACAACATTGTTGACCCAGAGCTAGAACTTCAGTGCTCTGGAGCCCAATCCAGTACTTCTGCCAGGTTGGGTCATTGATATAAAAGATCTACAACTGTTGGAAATTGGAAGGTCTACATTCTGTTTTATGAACTTAATTATTTGCTAAAGTGATCTCTAGGCTTGGAGACAAAGCTGCATGGTTTACTGAATTTACTATGTGTACCACAAAAGTGAGTTTACAGATCTGTCAGTCTCAGTTCCTTCAGCAACCACTTATTGAGAGCTACTGTGTGCCTCCTCTGGGGCAGTTGTAAAAATACAGAAGATTGAGTTTCTGGTTTTGAACTGTTCATGAGGGAATCTGACACAAATACAAATGACTCCAAAAGAATAGGCTGTCTAAATGCTGTAGCAAAAATTAAAAACAGTGCTATGGGCCCATGGAAGAAAAAGCTAATTCTGTCTGGGCAGAGTGAGACCATGAAGGATCAGTAAGTCTTGAGAGTTAAAGAGTAGAAATATTGGTCTTCTAAGGAAAATAAATATTGTGAAGCAAAGGAATAGACTCCAAAAGGCATAGATGTTTTTGAAATAGTACATTTTTGATAAGGCTTTGGCAAAGAGTATCTAGGGACTAGAAGAAGAAATGAGGTGACAGTGTGAAGAATTTTACATGGAATGCTACATTTTATTCTGAAGAAAATTGGGTATTATTGAAGGTTTTGATAAGAAAAGCAGATGAAAAATCAACTTGCTTTGATTTAAATGTTTTCCCAGGGTTTTTGAAATCAAACAGCCTAAACTATCCACTTTTACAAAAGATCACTAGAGTCCCAGATTTTTTGTTCACTTGCCAAATCCTTTTCTACTCAGATTCAAAACCCAGTTTATTTTGCATGTATTCGATATTTTTCTTGACCCTCTGAGAGTCAGCTCTTCTCACGTCTATAACTTGTAAAGGTTCTATACCACTAACAAATAATTTAGTACCTGGCACATGATAGTTGCTCGAAAAGTATATGTCAAAATTAGCAGTTATTGCTCAGATTATTTTTACCTGCTGCAGTGTCAGTATTTCATGCTGCTTTTCCAATGACTATCATTTTACTATTGAACTTGTTAATGGTTTGTGAAATAAATTCGTGCACAAATGCATGATTTAATAAGTGGATAAATGGGTCTTTTAGGGTTTTGAGTATTTCCATACCAATACATTGTTTAAAATCAGCCTGCTCATAACTAACTACTTTTAGGAGCTCCAAATATTTTGATATCATCTCCCAGCTCTGTAATTTCAGAATTACAGAGGTACCGCCTCAGGGTTCAGACACTTCAGTTGCACCAGTGGTACCCTCACTTTCTTTAGTTTTGGATGTTGCAACAGTGGTTCTCCTTTCATAATTTTACCTTTATGCCACTGTGGAGATGTTTTAAATTTCCTTTTATTTAGGTGATAAGGACCTGTAACATCCTGTCAATTTATTATATTTCTGTTGGGTTTTTTGATGCAAAGTGCAGTATTAATCTAATCCTGTGTCCACTAACACTACATAACCCTACCATCTCCTCATGCTTGTGCCCTGAGTTAGTCTCTCGACAGTTTGCAAATGCTACATTGTCGTGCTATTTATTTATCTACTTTTTGATTCAGTCTCTGTCCACAACTAGATTGTAAGACCCATGAAACAGGGACTGTCCTAACATTCTCTTGAAGCATTTTCCCCGGAATAAAATGTAGGATAAATAGGACATGAAAAACAACTCTGTTTGTTCTTTAGGTCCCTCATTCTCACTTTCACAAAGGTGGAAATTCAATAATAGAACATCATGTTTTTGTTGTTGTTCATGTGGTTGATGCCACTGTTGATGACATGAGAAAAGCTCTGGCTCAATCCCCCTTACCATGGAACTTGTCTAGTGAGTTGATTGTGACTTTACCTCAATCAGTGAGAAGCCAGTATGAGGTTATCAGTATATGCTCCATGGAGGGTTGTGCTTTACAGATGAAAGTAAAGCATCCCTGCTCAACAGAAAGCAAATTATTTCAGTTATCTAAATTAACAACATATCCAGGTTTCTCCCAGGCAAATAGTTGTTATTTGGGGACAGTGGTGTGGATATTGTCATATAACATTGAGATTAACATTTAAAGTGGCACAGCAACATACCTACATAGTCCCATGGCTAGAAAGTAATTATCGGCTAAATCACACACATGCTCTTAGTTTTTAAAATGAATTTAAGCTTATTATCTATGCACTGATGCTTTTACCTGTAAGGAACCATAAGCAATATCCTTTGGACATTAAAGAATTAATAGTAAAACATTTTTGAAAGGTTTTGTGTTTTTGAAATACGTCATTTTTTTTCCTGTAGGTAGAGGGATTCACAAAATATCTGAAATAATTTGCTTTGTTTCCTAAGGTAACCATTTTTCTGGTGGCTTTCTGACTTACGGCCAGTCTTTTTTGCCAGAATATCAAGGTTTCTTGAGGACAAAAATAGTCTCATTTCAGCCAGCAGAAATGTCATTTGGAACTGCAAGTGACCATTACCACAGAAAACATAAACCACTTATTAATGCTTGCAACACAACGATTTCATAAGAGATTGCTTTTTCCATACAGATGGAAGTTAATAAAAAGAGACAGCAAAAGGAAGAGGAAGGAAGCAGAATGTTATTGCATAGAAGGTATAGTCTTCAGGAAAAAAATATTTAGGAGAAAACCAGGAGCATTGGAATATATATATATACAGAGAGTTGAAAAAGGAGGGTAAAAATAATATATAAAAGTTACAGGAAGAGCTAAAAAAAATGAAAATGAAGGAAGGAAAGTACAGGAGGCATGAGAAGCAGGATTTAAGGATTTGCTACAAGTTACCAAAAGCATAGTCATAGTTGTAGTCTAGTGGACATTATTAAGTTCCAAAGGGAGATTTTAAGTTCTTTGAAAAATTAATAAGGGGAGGATAGAAAAGAATACAAGATTAAGAGACAGAGTCCACAAAATGCTAGGGCACAATACAGTCAATATGTAATTAGCAGTTTGTGGGTTTTTTTAACTTTTTCATTAGCCTTTTAAAATAAATTTACCTAATATATAATTAGATAATTTCAAATTATTCTGTTTTGTGGTTAAATTCCACTTTAAGGAACTGTGACCTGATATTATATGTAGGAGAATCATATGTATCCAGGTGGACTGTAGTGACCATCTGATCACTGGATGGATGCCATGACTGGACAGATTATTGCTGATTTCTAGCTGCACCCACACCTCTTCCACCTTGTAAAAAAGCACAATTGGAGAAGGCTTGCATAATTAGTAACCTAATCAATTTTGTTCTATTCCGACGTCTTTATTTTTTTTGGTTAAATAACTGATACTTTATTTGGCATCTAATTAATCTTTGAGTTCTTTGATATATTCGATTTTGCTAAAGAGCTGAACCACAATCAACTGAAATTTAGATCCGTTTGTATTTTTCTTTTACTTGAGCACTTACTGTGATTCTGGGTAAATCCATGAGTACAAAAAGTGCATAGAAGATTGGAACAAACTAAAATCACAGCATCTAGGGGACCTGAAATGAACATGTGCTTAGCAAAGATTTGTTGAATTGAAATACATCTCAGAATTGGAAGGGACTTTAGGGGCCATTTGTTAATCCAATTCTATCCTACTTTATGCAAAAGATTTTTAATACCAACAAGCAGTGTTCAAGAGATCAGAGACGATCTGTGAGTAAAGATAGAACATATAAAATCGCCTCCTTCCACCCCTCTTTTGTCAACCCTTATGGCAAATCTTTGGTTGTTATTTTTTAAAATAACTGTGCTCTTGATTTATTCCTAAAGACATAGCCTTTTCTGTTTTGAAGAATGTTACTTTCTCTTTTCTCTTTTGGTCCCCTAAATATAAACACTTCCACACCACTGTTTCAAAAGATAATCTAAGCTTTATGAGGATGAGAGCAGGGGCAGGAAGAGAGTTTCTGAAAGGAGTGTGTATTTTCTGTTTTCCTAAGATATACTGGGAATAATGTAAAATTGGATAAGAGAAACGGGATGAGTAATGTCAGGTAACAAATTTAGCACATTTAATTAAGAAGTAGGACATATAGCACAAGCAACATTTTTTGAACACTGATTTACTGAAAAATAAGCAGCTATTTATTTAGCACTTACTAAATGCCAGGCCTTAAACTTGGTGCTTCAAAAGATTATCTTATTTAACCTTCATTTAGTCCCATGAGGGCAGTATTATTTTTCCCCACTGTATTACTGAGAAATGTATGATCTAGAGAGAAGTAACATGTTTCAAGCCAGACAAGTAATTTATTACAATTTCAGTCAATAAACATCATTTTTTTCAGTTCCCTCTCATTTGGACCATGTAATAATTGTGAACAGGTTAAAGATGACATTTTATTATTTTAAAGATGATAAAAGGAAGAAGAGTAAGGAAGGAAGGAAACAAGCTTTTTTAAAATGTAAAGGGAATTTTGATGGGAAATTTAAATCACTCCTGTTTATTCAGTTGATAGGATAATTTGAAAGTCATTTCATCTATTTTTGTAATAGGTTCTAAAGATCTCTCTTAGGCAAGATTCAAGTAAAATTTGTAGGACTAACTTAGATTATTATGTGATTTGGAAATAAGCTGCATTTATAAATATTTTGTAATTCATGCTGTTCACTTACTTCCATAGTTGGTGTAATTAGTTTCAATTGTTGAGTTTTTACTCTAGTAGTTACCAGATGAAACTTTTCCCTTTTCATACACAAATACACATGCACACATACACAGGCACGTGCTTTCATTTTCCATTTCCCATTTCTTAGTTCAACATCGTTACATTACCTTACACATTCTTTTTACTCTATTGTAATGTCATCCAATAGCAAGGGAAATGAGAAGAATGTCACAGAGGTGGTTTTTTTGTTTTGCTTTAGTCACATAAAACTAAACTTAACATTTTTCTTCTTTTTTGTTTGTTGGATAATTAGAAGAAATCATATAATTGATTAAGAGCCATATGTGAGCCACATCTTCGTAGGCATATGCTAGAGCAGAAGTAAATTGCTAAATATAACAAACTACAAATTTCTTTCCATTAACGTAGTACACTGAAATAAGACTTTATTTTGGTTTCAGGATTTATTGGAAGAAACAAAAGTGAACCCAGATTTCCTGTGTGTTTGAGGCTGAAATAACATGTCCTCCTGGACACTGGAAAATTGCTGTTTAGAACTGATAGCTCCCATATCAGTCAGTGAGACAACTTTCTTGTAGTGCTTTAAAAATATTCCAAGGTAATTTTCAGGATAGAGTTTTGACCCATTACAGTTAAAATATGTAACCCTGTTTGCTGTTAGCTTTGCCATTCTTTCCTGGTTATACCATATCAACTTCTAAGGCTCAGTGGATGAGTCTTCCCTCTAGTATGATGTGACATCTAAGATAAATCTGGCCCAGAGTGAGGGGGAAGGGAGTGATATATCTTTCTACTTTCGACTATAATCTTTGTTGAATGCCCTCCAACTAGTTTATGGCTTTGCACATTTTCCACATTTGGAGATATTTGAACTTGCTAAACCTTTTCATAAAGTCAGTGAAAAAATAGTTCCTGGGGAAAACTCAGACTTGTCTTTCAATGTACGTGAAAGAGTCATTATTGATTTACTGCAGACAGCAACATGTGAGAAACTCAAAATCAATCAACAGTGACATTCCCTCACATCTACTCACTTCCCTGAAAATTTCTTTCTCCTTTTCACTTTTATTGAAATCTCAGGTTTTCCTCTGAGTATGCAGCTGCTTCTAAAGTATTCTCAAGCCTTTTGCCAGACTCCTCTGTCACTAAGTCTGGCAGTGGAAAAGCCCTCATTGCTCCTAATTTTCAGGACATTCTTTTTGTCTACCAATAACTCATTCTCACTTTCAGCTGATGCCCATGGTTTCTACTTCACTGAGAAGATAAAAGCAATTACAAGAGTGCTTCCAAGTGCTTGCACTTCCTTATCTAAACTACCAACAGCATTTGTATGCATATACTTTGTCTTTCTACTTGTTTCCATAGAATTCTCTGTGTTCCTATTTAAAACTAACCTCTCATAGATTATTCCAATCAGCATTATAACATGGTGCTATATCTAATTTTAGATATCAGCATAAACAAACATGTCTGATGCCATATCCTCCTCTAGGTATACCCAATTTCTCTTCTCTTCATAGCAAAACTCCTAGGAAGTCTTGTTTATATCTGTGGTCTCAAATTACTCTTCTTCCATACTTTATTGAGTCCATTAGGATGAGGATTTTGCCACCATCTGTCTACTGAAACCGCTTATCAATGTCATCGATGATTTGCATTTCTAAAGACTATGAATAATTTTCAATTTTCATATTACTTAGCCCATATGAAAATTTAGTAATTTAATAAATCTTTTTCCTTGAGACATTTTCTTCACATTGTTTTCAGGACAATACCTTCTTCTAGTTTTCTTCCTGTCTCATGAACTACTTCTCAGTCTATATTACTGGTTGTCCTTCATTTATTTAGCTCTAAATATTTGAGACTTAGTGGTCCAGCTACTTCTTTTGGTGATCCCCTCCAGTTTCACCGGCTCAAATACTGTCTAGATATTGATGATTCCCAAGATGATATATTCAGTCCAGACCTCTCTACTGGACTCAATACCAACTGCCTACTCAGCAACTCTACTTGGATATCTAATAGACATTTCAAACTTATCATGTCCACATTCAAACTCCTAATCTCCTCTCCCAGTGGTTTTTTTTTTTTTTTTTTTGCATCTCAGGAGACATATTTCTTTCCAGTGGCTTAAGTCAACAACCTTTCATAACCAATTTGCAGTGCATTCAGACATTCTATTAGCCACCATCAACATTAACTTAGTTTTTTATACCACCTGGTCTTTCTACTTTTTCCCTTAACACTAGAAGTAAATTCTTCACACAGCAGCCAAAGTGGTCCTATTAAGACAAATGTATTTCATGCCCATCTATGCTCAAAACCCACTAAAACCTTCCCATCCCACTCAGAATCCAACAAACCACTTACAGGGATCCACATAATCAGGCCTCATTTTCTGTTAGTCTTCTCCTTGCTCAGTTTCTTTGTTCCTCGTCTCCTTGCCCTTTCCCAAAATTGCCATGTATGCTCTTGCTTTTCTAAATATGTACTTAAAATTTTCTCTGCTTAGAATTCTCCCAAATATCTGTGTAGTTCACTCCCTCACCTTCTTCATGTTTTTGCTCAAATATCACATTTACCGTGGAACCTGTTCTATTTGTCGCTACCCTGCAACATGCCACTGCCTCTCACTCTTCTTTGTTTTGTTTTTCTTCCACATAATGTATTACTTTTTGACATATATTTGCTTATTTGTTTGTGTATTATTTTTTATTAGTCTGTAGTGTTACGAGGGCAGGGATTTTGTCTTGTTGGTCACTGCTATGTCTTTAGATTCCAGATAGTTCTAGGTACATGGCAGACATTCTAAAACGACATTGAAAATCTTTCACAAGTCCCTAGTGATGCACATCATGCATTCCGTGATTGGCTTCAAACTACTATGGCAGGCTTACCTTAGTCATTTTGTTACCTTTGTTGCAATGTGGCAACCCATTTTACGTGTTTTGAACTTTGGGGCCTCAATTTTAACATTATGATGGGGTTTTATTGTATTTTTGGAATGAATAGAAGAAAAGAAGAAATAAATTAAGTGAAAAAGGAAGGAAGGAAGAAAGGAGGGGAAAAGGAGGGAAAAGGAAAAACAAGAAAGACAGAAGAAAGAAATTCCCCTTAGTCCAAGATGAATAAGCTTTGAATCATGGAAAAAAAACTGGTCAGTAGAATTTTTTTTTTAATGAAGGGTTTTTTTATTTTTTTAATAAATCTATTTATTTATTTTTAGCTGCATTGGGTCTTCATTACTGCACACTGGCTTTCTCTAGTTGTGGCGAGCGGGGGCTACTCTTTGTTGTGGTGTGCATGCTTCCTCTTATGGTGGCTTCTCTTATTGTGGAGCATGGGCTCTAGGTGTGCGGGCTTCAGAAATTGTGGTACTCGGGCTCAGTAGTTGTGGTTCGTGGGCTCTGGAGTGCAGCCTAGTAGTTGTGGCACACAGGCTTAGTTGTTCCGTGGCATGTGGGATCTTCCCGGACCAGGGCTTGAACCCATGTCCCCTGCATTGGCAGGCGGATTCTTAACCACTGTGCTACCAGGGAAGTCCTTGGTCAATAGAATTTGAAATCAATGTCCAACTTGACTAAAAATTTAAGGTGATGCTAAATCGCAGACTGGTTTAACTAAGCCAAAATCATCTAGTAAGCAGATGAAAATATAATACATCATTTATTTAGGGGAAACTATCCTGACAACAGACTTGTGACCAAAGGATTTACAATAATTTTAATAATTGAGTAGTAATAATTTTCATGCATGGTGGTGGTGATGCAATCCATGATTCAAAGAATCTTCAGTCACGACTTTCATGGGAGCCCAATCAGCATGATATGGACAAGGCAGGGACAGATAATCAAAATAAAATTGTAGAGATCTTGGGGTAAAGTATGTGTTGGGATTCTCAGTAATTTCTGTTTTGATAATTAAGATAGGTAGATGGTTACAAAACTAGCTTGGTAGATAGAGATGAGATTAGATAGATAGATATAATACAGAGACACTTAGATATATAGCTATATAGATTGTTTTAAACTTTATTACTGTGATGACTAATTTTAAGTATCAACTTGACTAGGCCATGGGGTGCACCTATATTTCATCAAACATTACTTTGGGTGTGCCTGTGAGAGTGTTTCTGGATGGCACTAACAATTGAATTGGTAGACTGAGTAAAGCAGATTGCTCTCCCTGATGTAGGTGGGCCTTTTCCAATCAGTTGAAGTCTTAAATAGAACAAAATGGCTGAGTAAGAGAAAATTCCTTCTGCCTAACTGCCTTTGAGCTGGGACAGCAATTGTTTTTCCTGCCTTTGGACTCAGTAAAACACTGGCTCCTTCTATGTCTTGAGTCTGTAGTCTTTTTGACTGGAACTACACCATTAGCTCCCCTGGGTCTCCAACTTCTTGACTACAGATCTTGGGAATTATCAGCCTCCCTAATCACGTAAGTCAATTCCTTATAATAAATATTTTTACATATGATGTATGCTGTATTATGTACACATATATTATATATATATGTGTGTGTGTGTGTGTGTGTGTATACACACACATACATCCTATTGGTTTTGTTTCTCTGGAGGACTCTAATATATCTACATTTTGTTTTTTTATTTGTTTGGGGTTAAGGTAATAAAAGTCCAGAAATATTTAAAAATCTGGTCAGGTTAAGTCTTAGACCCTTTAGGTAGTCATTTTTCTAAGAATTTAATGCCACCAGTAGTTCTCTTTGTTTTTCATCTGCATCAGCTTCTCCTACTTCCCATATGATTAGCAGCAAAAGAGCTAAGTCACATAAAAACGTTCTTTAGTGTTCACATGCTCTTTTACATCTCTGTGACTTCATACAGGCTGTTGCCTTTTAATGGAATAACCGTCTTTTTCCTTTCATCGTCCAGCTGATCTTCCTTTAAGCATCACCTCCCTCAGGAAATTTTCTTTTATGTCCCAGTCTACTGAAGGTGTCCATTCTCTATGCCCTACTTGCATCCCATACAAGTCACTGTTATAAGACATAATTCAGTACTACAATTATTAGTATACCTATATGAGTTCTCCAATAGAGAAGATATTAAGATCTTTTTGAGAACAGTAACTGTGCCTTTTTAAAACTGCTTTTATCTCCACCTCCTAGAACATTGTCAGGTATGAGTATTTGTTGAAAAAATTATTACAATATGAATGCCAGTGAACTACTTTATCATGTGTGATATTTAAGATCATTGATAATCATTCATTTCTGGACTAATTATTTTCTCATATTACAAATTTTCTTAAAGCTAAAAACAAATCTCAGTTATTTTTAAAATTAAATTAGCAAATTCAACAACGTTTTTCTTGACTGCATATAAAAAGCGTGGATCCTGCTTATAGTATGTGGAATGTTACTAAGCAATCATCATGTTTGACTGTGCCTTTATTTGTATAACATGCATTGGTTCTCTAAACAAAATTGCTTTCAAAATCAGCACTGAAGACGTGCCATTGTCTTTAGTAAATCAGATTTGACTGATGAAAAAGAAGGAGCTGTCATCATCATTTTACTGAATCATTGGTAGAGAGTTTGTATTTTCACTGTAGATTATAAATCCAGGACAAAGAATCTGGAATCAAATGTTTTTAAAAAGTCCTATGCTGGCAAAGACATGAAATGAAATCCACTTAATTCTTAGGTTGAGGGTGAGATTCTATAGGCAGATTTTACCTAACAACAACAACAAACATCACTTTGTGTCTTATAAATATCAACTAGGGGACACAGTAACCTATCATGTAATTCAGTTAAGGTTATGTGTAATCTAGTAAGTCTTAGTAAGCGATTTTAAATTTCTATACTACCTTTGTAATTTTTAGACCTCACTGTAATTTCATATCTATGGTTTTTCTAATCTTAATATTCACCAGTACAGACTGTAGCATTATTTGTCTGACTTATGTTTTGTATTTACATATTAATTATTATCATTTAGACCAATGTATTAGTTTCCTGTTGCTGCTACAACAAATTACCATAAACTTAGTGATTTTAAACACACAATTTTAGTATCCTATGGTTCTGGAGGGCAGAAGTCTGAAATAAATCATATGAGGGTAAAATCAAAATGTCAGCAAGGCTGTATTCCTTTATGGAAACTACAGAAAAATCCATTTTTTTGGCCATTTAGTTTCTAGAGATGGCTTGCATCCCTTGGCTTTTAGCACCTTCCTGCATCTTTAAAGTGCTTCTCTCTCATCTCTGCTTCTGTCATCTTCTCTTCTTTTTCTGACTCTGAACATCAGTCCTTCCTCTTAAAAAGACTTTTTTTTGTAAAAAAAAAAAATTGTATGTTTTTAAAAATTTTTTTGATTTATATTGGAGTATAGTTGTTTAACAATGTTGTGTTAGTTTCAGGTGTACAGCAAAGTGATTCAGTTATACATAAACATGTATCTATTATTTTTCAAATTATTTTCTCATTTAGGTTATTACAGAATATTGACCAGAGTTCCCTGTGCTAGAGTAGGTCCTTGTTGGTTACCTATTTTATTTTATTTTTTAATTTTTTTTTTTTTTTTCCGGTACGCGGGTCTCTCACAGCTGTGGCCTCTCCTGTTGTGGAGCGCAGGCTCCGGACGCACAGGCTCAGTGGCCATGGCTCATGGGCCCAGCTGCTCTGTGGCATGTGGGATCTTCCCGGACCGAGGCTGAAACCCACGTCCCCTGCATCGGCAGGCGGACCCTCAGCCACTGCGCCACCAGGGAAGCCCTGGTTACCTGTTTTAAATATAGTAGTGTATATATGTCAATCCCAAACTCCCAATATATCCTTCTCCCTTACCTTTCCCCTTTGGTAACCATAAGTTTTTTTTCTAAGTCTTTGAGTCTGTTTCTGTTTTGTAAATAAGTTCATTTGTGTCACATTTTTGACTCCTCATATAAGCAATATCATATAATATTTGTCTTTCTCTGTCTGACTTATTCACTTAGTATGATAATATACAGGTCCATCCATGTTGCTGCAAATGGCTTTATTTCATTCCTTTTAATGGGTGAGTAATATTCCATTGTATATATGTACCACATCTTCTTTATCCATTCCTCTCTTGATGGACATTTAGGTTGCTTTCATGTCTTGGCTATTGTAAGCAGCGCTGCAATGAACATTGGGATCCATGTATCCTTTTGAAGCATGTTTTCTCCAGATATATGCCCAGGAATGGGATTGCTGGATCATATGGTGGCTCTATTTGTAGTTTTTTAGGGAACCTCCATACTGTTCTCTGTAGTGGCTGTACCAATTTACATTTCCACCAACAGTGTAGGAGGGTTCCCTCTTCAGCATTTATTGTTGGTAGACTTTTTGATATTCACCATTCTGATTGGTGTGAGGGCTATCTCATTGTAGTTTTGATTTGCATTTCTCTAATACTTAGAAATGTTGAGCATCTTTTCAAGTGCCTCTTGGCCATCTGTATGTCTTCTTTGGAGAAATGTCTATTTAGGTCTTCTGCCCATTTTTTGATTGAGTTGTTTGTTTTTTGATATTGAGCTGCATGAGCTATTTGTAAATTTTGGAGATAATCCCTTGGTTGCCTTCATTTGCAAATTTTTTCTCCTATTCTATAGGTTGTCTTTTCGTTTTGTTTATGGTTTCCTTTGCTGTACAAAAAAGGGCCTTGTTGATTACACGATCCCATCAGAAAATCCAGGGTAATCTTCCCATCTCAAGTTTCTTAATTTAGTCAAATCTACAAAATTCCCTTTGGCTATATAAGGTAACATATTCACAAGTTCTGTGGATTAGGATATGAACATCTTTGGGGGAGGACATTATTCTGTCTACTACAGTCCATATACTTTTTTTTCTTTCTCTATTTAGCTACATAAAGAATTGTAACTCAGTATTAGAAAACATCATTGGAAGTCATAACTCAATAAAAAAAACTTTCTAATAATCTTTTTTTTTTTTTTTTTTTTTTTTTTTTTGCGGTACGCGGGCCTCTCACTGCTGTGGCCTCTCCCATTGCGGAGCACAGGCTCCGGACGCACAGGCCCAGCGGCCATGGCTCACGGGCCCAGCCGCTCCGCGGCATGTGGGATCTTCCTGGACCAGGGCACGAACCCGTGTCCCCTGCATCGGCAGGCGGACCCTCAACCACCGCGCCACCAAGGAAGCCCTCTAATAATCATTTTTGATTAAAAGTAGTCTAATGACTTGAATACTATCCTACTCCCCAATATTAGAAACACATAGCCATAAGCTAACTAACCATCCATCAGTTATGTTATAGAGGAGATTTTTGCCTTATGCAGAATGAAAATAGATGGCCTTTATATTTCCTGTAACTCTAAGAGTCTCTTAGTTTAACTATTGTCATATAATGACAGTAGATACACAATGTCGTTCACTCATTTATTTTTCATTAAATCTTCTAAAGCTAATGGAATGATACAAAATAAATGTAAAATATGCTGTAATGCTTGGGATATGGAATGACCTTTTATGTTTTGACATTTTTTGTGTGTGTCACTGTGTGTGTACAACTGAATTGTTATAGTCTGCTCAATGACATAACTTTCATTTTCAGCAGTAAAGTAGAAGAAGCCTAGATTGTATCCTTAATTTTAACAATCTGAGAGTCTGTGAGCAGAAGGAAGGAGGATGAAAGGGTGACAAACTACATTTAGACGAGATGAATGTGCCCCATTTTAGGATGACCTACCAATACAAAAGAGCATTTTGTTCATCATCCTTAATTTTTACATGAGGAAGTGGAAACCAAAAAAGTTTAGTGAGTTGCCCAAAGTCATACAACTAGATAGTTGCAGAGTTGATATTAGGCCTCTTATTTTCTAACTCCTAATTTAGTACTCTGTTCATTCTACTATGAACTTTCTAATTTCCTAATTATTATATAATTTGCTCAGAATTTGATATGGTTTCTCTCTTCCTTTATCTTCATTTTACATGTTAAATTAATATTAATTAGGTTGAGTCCCTTGAGAGGTGTATCTTTTCCAAAAGCGATGACCATGTACAAATGGACAAAATGAAGTATGTTTCTATTTTATTTCAATCTGCAGTGTTTAGATGCAAATAAAAAAGGGAAAGGAATTTAAGAATGCTTTCATGCCTTTTTCTTCCTTCTATTTCTTCTTACCAAGAGATATTAAAGCTCAGTTGAACTAAATTAGAGACCCTATTTTAAACAATTAGTAATAGAAGGGCAACCAGGTCTCAGATTAATGAATGCAGTCATTGTGTAGGAGTGTGTGTGTGTGTGTGTGCGGTGTTGGCAGGGAACAATAAACATCACTTGAAATGCTTAAATAAGCATTGGCAGATGTGTTGTATATATCATCTTTAAAAGCTGTATCCTTGATGTGTAAATAACTGCTTACCTCCCCTCAATTTTTCTTTTTCTTTTAACTATATTTGAATGTGTTCACCTTCCTGCTGCATGCAAGCTCATTTATAATTTCATCACTTCTTAATATCCATTTTTATTTTAGGACAAATATTTAGATTTGGAGTCTTTTCTTGCTTTGCCTGACAGGGGAGTCATCATGCTTTTGCACCAATGGGGGCACTATTAGTAAATATTGACTCCTTCAACCCACTTGATTCCTTACTCTCAAGTATCATATGCCCTGTTTTGAGTAACTATATGTTACAATAACTAACTACCTCTTTGGCATGAGCTTCATAGCACTCTGTACATTTCCTCCTGTTTATCCCTGGAATCTTCTAAGGTATATGGCAGTCAAACTAGAATCACTTTATTTCCTGACTTGGTCTAGCACTCAGTTTATTGTAAAGAAGAATACATCTGTAGCAAAATATAAATAATAAACAACAAGTATAGTAAAAAGTCTTTAGTGTCTCTTGAGCTGGGTAATACTTCAGTTTGTTTAGTACTACAGTAATATGCACTAAGATGTAGTCATCATGCCCCCAAACACATGTAGGTGTGAAAACACTCACCAGATAAACAGTTCCATAAGCAGCCATAGACATAGATCATTCCCAGAAGCAACGGTGTTTTTTGTTTGTTTGTTTGTTTGTTTTTTGCGGTACGTGGGCCTCTCACTGTTGTGGCCTCTCCCGCTGCGGAGCACCGGCTCCGGACGCGCAGGCTCAGCGGCCATGGGTCACGGGTCCAGCCGCTCCGCGGCATGTGGGATCCTCCCAGACCGGGGCACGAACCCATGTCCCCCACATTGGCAGGCGGACTCTCAACCACTGCGCCACCAGGGAAGCCCAGCAACGGTGTTTTTTGTAAGGCAGCATTTCATCAGTGACATTTTGGTGCCAGTGAATCAACATATCCAGTACTGATCTCTATTTGAAGAAATCCTGCCTTTTGGAACTGGTACCTCTAGTATTGCTATTTAAATCATCAGAGGATAATGCTTCTTAATCACATTCAATTTAGTTTGAAAAATGAAAAGGATCTTCTATTCAATTTATGTCCTTCCTATGGAGTTATCTACATAGCTGTTTATTTGTGTTGTTGAAACAATTTTATTACTGATATTTCTTTTCAGAACATTTAAATTCACCTACAAAGTTAATTATAAAAATTTGAATTTCTGATTATATTTAATTCAGATAAATCTAACTCTACTTCTATTTGCTTTTAATCATTTAACTTTATTCTCTTTGGGAGTGTTGTGCTCATTTAGTAATGCAGTACAAATATGGAGCCAATACTACTTCTCTTTCTATTGTGGTATTATAAGAATATATAGTAAGATAATAATTTCAATGGAATATTTTAGATCCTTAAAAAAATAACTCAGTCCCTAAAAGAGGTGGAAATATATAGGTAATATACTAATTTATCCAATAAGGTAAGACATTATATAAAATAAAGATAGTCAAAACAATAAGCACACATTAATAAAATGTTTAGACTCATAAACTTATGCAAATAAAATGGACACTTATACATACACCAAGGAATAAGAGGATATGCTAACTTTGCCAACAAGCATCATGAAACACAGCAAGTAATTCACAAGAGTATTGAATTTGTAGCATCCCAGGGAGTTACCAAAAGTCAAAAATAGCACTAAGGATGGTGAGCTAAGACAGGAAATTAATCAAAAATTGTAAAAGACATCATCTTGCAGCATTCTTCAAGATAAATAACCTGGTATGAATTCCACACCCTTAAAAACAAGGTTCTTAAAATTTGTCTTACTTCCCTACCCCTAATATATTGTCTGATGATAGCATGGGCCAAAAACACAGATTATATCCATAAGTCATTTAGCCTAGGATTTTAACGTTTTTTCTTCATCTATTCATTTGTTCATTCAACAAATGTTGATAAATATTATATCTCAGTAGGCACTGTGCTAGTTGATAGATAGGAAATGATAAGATCATGATCAAGACACAGAGCCTGCCCTCAGCTACATTATAATTTAGTAGGGGAGACACAATATAATAAATACCCAGTTTTTTAAAAAAAGAAAGTGGTAAGTATAGTAAGAGTGATTGGAAATAGAGTGTTTTATAAATCTTGGAGGGGAAGAAATACAATTCAGTCTGTGTTCATTGAACACCTATTCTGTGTCAGACACAGTGCCAGTGGCTGTAGATGTAAAGATAAATAAAACATCATTCTTTTCTTATAGGAGTTCTTAGCTTATCAGGATTATCTCCTCCTGGGGTGCAGGGCGTGTCAGGAAAGGATTTATGGAAGAAATGATATTTGAGTTGCATCTTAAAATATAGGTAAACTTTTGACATATGGAGAAGAAGGATAGAGCTTTCCAGGGAGAGGCAAAAGCATGAACATAGCAGCATCTGTGATCCTTTTCTCTGAATTTATTTTTATTCTGCTGAAGGCTTGGTATGAGAATAACAGAAGGCATAGCTTTGTGATTTTGCTTTACAACACCTTGTTTTTAAAGCACAAAAGATGTGTTTTTAGAAAAATCTATTGTTTTGACAATATTTTTGAGTATTTTTATTAGCACCATTTAAATTACTGGCACTATTGATAGAGTTGGTCTTATTTTGTTTTTGTGTCTTGGACCCCTCTTTCCTCAAAATGGTTTGCAACCTCTTAAGTAAGTAACAAGTGAGTTAAAAGTTAAACTTCACTAAGGTATGGTGTGCAGGTATTTTTGAAATAGTATATTTTTTCTTAAATATTAGGTGTTCATGGGTAGGGTCCATCCTAGATATTATACGATTGCTCTCATCTATTTTTGCCCTTCATATGAGACATTCAATTCTTGAGTTACTCAGGTGGACTTGCATTTGGATGAGCAGCATCAGGAGAAATGCTGTTGTGTCTAATTAAGGGTCAGGTCTTTTCAAGGATTTTATAGAAGTTTCTATTGAGAAAAGCCCGGAAACCGGTATAAACAGAGGGACTGAAAAAACAATCCAAGAGAAAAGAGCAAAGAAATTGTGTTCATAGAAATGGTCATTTCTCCATTACTGCTATGGTCTGAATGTTTGTCTCCCCCCAGATTCATATGTTGATATCCTAATGCCCAAGGTGATGTTATACGGAGGTGGGGCCTTTGGGAGGTGATTATGTCATGAGAGTGAAGCCTTCAGGTCTCACAAATTTATGATCTTATAAGCTATACTCTATAAAAAAATCTGCTAATTTTAAATGAATGATCAAATAGTATTAAACAGACTGTCTTAGTCTGTTTGGACTACTATAACAAAATACCCCAGACTGGGCAGCTTATAAACAGATACTTATTTCTCACAATTCTGAAGGCTGGAAGTTCAAGGTCAAGGTACCTGCATGTCCGGTGAGCTCCTTCTTCCAGGTTGTAGACTTCTCTTTATATTCTCACATGGTGGAAAGAGTGAGCTTTCTCTCTGGGGCCTCTTATATAAGAGCACTAATCTCATTCATGAGGGCTCCATTCTCATGACTCAGTCACATCCCAAAGGCACCATATCTTAATATCATCACATTGAGATTAGGTTTCAACATATGACTTGTGGGAAGGGGAGGGGGCACACACATACTGACCATAGCATAGAGTCATCCTAGAGTTTAACAAAGAAGTTTTAAGAACATGTAGATTTTTTGTTCTCGTTCTGCAAAAAATGCTATTGATGATTTGATAGGGATTGCATTGAATCTGTAGATTGCCTTGGTTAGTATAGTCATTTTGACAATATTGATTCTTCCAATCTAAGAACATGGTATATCTTTCCATTTGTGTCATCTTCAATTTCTTTCATCAGCATTTCATAGTTTTCAGAGTACAAGTCTTTTGCCTCCTTAGGTAGGTTTATTCCTAGGTATTTTATTCTTTTTGATGTGATGGTAAATGGGATTGTTTCCTTAATTTCTCCTTCTGATCTTTCATTGTTAGTATATAGAAATTCAAGAGAGTTCTGTTATTAATTTTGTATCCTGCAACTTTACTGAATTCATTGATGAGCTCTGATAGTTTTCTGGTAGCATCTTTAGTATTTTCTGTGTATAATATCATATTTCTATGGAAACACAAAAGACATCAAATAACCAAAGCGGTCTTGACAAATGGAGCTGGAGGAAGCAGGCTCCCTGACTTCAGACTATACTATAAAGCTACAGTAATCAAAAAAGTATGGTACTGGCACAAAGATGGACTTACAGATTAATGGAACAAGATAGAAAGCCAGAAATAATCTCATGCACCTATGATCAATTAATCTACGACAAAGGAGGCAGCATATACAATAGAGAAAAGACAGTCTCTTCAATAAGTGGTGCTGGGAAAACTGGACAGCTACATGTAAAATAATGAAATTAGAACATTCTCTAACGCCATACACAAAAATAAACTCAAGATGGATTGAGACCTAAATGTAAGACTGGATACTATAAAACTCTTAGCGGAAAACATAGGCAGAACACTCTTTGACGTAAACTTCAGTGATGTCTTTATGGATCCACCTCTCAGGGTAATGAAAATAAAGACAAAAATAAACAAATGGGTCTAATTAAACTTAAGAGCTTTTGCACAGCAAAGGAAACCATAAATAAAACAAAAAGACAACATACAGAATGGGAGAAAATACTTGCAAACGAAGCAAGGGATTAGGCTCCAAAATATTCAAACAGCTCATGCAGCAGCTCCATATCAAAAAATAAAGAACCCAGTCAAAAGAAATGGGCAGAAGATCTAAATAGACATTTCTCCAAAGAATACATACAGATGGCCAAGAAGCACATGAAAAGATGTTCAGCATTGCTAAGTATTAGAGAAATGCAAATCAAAACTACAATGAGGTATCACCTCACACAGGTCAGAATGGCCATCATCAAAAAGCCTACAAATGGGCTTCCCTGGTGGCGCAGTGGTTGAGAGTCCGCCTGCTGACACAGGGGATACGGGTTTGTGCCCCGGTCCGGGAGGATCCCACATGTCGCGGAGCGGCTGGGCCCATGAGCCATGGCCGCTGAGCCTGCGCGTCCAGAGCCTGTGCTCCGCAATGGGAGAGTCCACAACAGTGAGAGGCCCGCATACCACAAAAAAAAAAAAAAAGCCTACAAACAATAAATGCTGGAGAGGGTGTGGAGAAAAGGGAACCCTCCTACACTGTTGGCGGCAATGTAAATTGGTACAGCTACTATGGAGAACAATATGGAGGTTCCTCAAAAGACTGAAAACAGAACTACCACATGATCCAGCAATCCCACTCCTGGGCATATATCCAGAGTAAACTATAATTTGAAAATATACATGCACCCCAGTGTTCATTGCAGCACTATTTACAATAGCCAAGACATGGAAACAACCTAAATATCCATCGAGAGGGGAATGGATAAGAAGATGTGGTATATAAATACAATGGAATATTATTCAGCCATTACAAAAGGAAATAGTGCCATTTGCAGCAACATGGTTGGATCTAGAGATTGTCATACTGAGTGAAGTAAGTCAGACAAAGACAAATATCATATGATATCACTTATATGTGGAATCTAAAAAAAATGATACAAATGAACTTATTTACAAAACAGAAACAGCATTGTAAATCAACTATACTCCAATATAAAATTTAAAAAAGAGCATGTAGGTTCCTCATTTTACAGGTGAGGGAACTGAGATCATAGCTTTCCCAAAGTTATATATGTGTGTGTATTTGTTACATAATATATAATAAACATACACAAGTATTTATTATGTAATATATATATAATAAAAACACATATATACATATCAGTGACAAATTAAGGATGAAAAATGAGGGACGTTGCCTGAATCCTGACCCTTTTGTTTCTCACTCTTGTGCTGCTTTCCCTCCCAACAGAGATGGATTGTCACAATAGTCATTTTCTAAAGGGAATTGTTGCAAAATTACAAGGAATAAGAATTTTTTTAAAAAAATAAAGGGGCGCAGTACCATTTTAACCATTTCAAGTTGCCAAGAGAAAGAGTCAGAAAGAGTATTTACATTCCAAACTAAATATTTAATTGGGTTAAAAAGGATGGGATAAAACGAGAGTAGAAACGCCATTTGTACTTTCAAAACATAGGTGGGCTATGTTGAGCTTTTCTTTTGTACCATATCCGGGTTTATTGGTATGTAATTATAGATCCTTGCCAGATGCCATCGATCCATATTTTCTGTTCTAATTTGAGTTGATCCTGTTGTACAGAGGATGTCTCTGGCATACAGGAGATACAGGAGAAGATAGATTTTTAAGATGAATTTTAAAGTAAATTCATACTGATCTCAGTTTATTTCTCTTGCTGTTTTTGCTTTTATCAATTTCATTTTAAAGTTATAAGAAAATAAACTTTAACTAGATTTATGTACTAAAGCCACCTCTAGCCAATTTAGGACTTTGATGATTTTGTTTTTAGCAATACCAAAACACAAAGGCAGTTATCTATATCGTATATTATGTTATGAAGCATATAACAATATAATTATTGAAATTCCCTTACTTCCTATTGTGTTTATATGGCTTAAAGCAACTATCTTATTTAAGGCAAAAGTTCTAATTGGCAGAGTTGTTTTAGATAGAAAAAACAGTTTGGTGTTGAAGATTATTGCTGAATCATTGTTTCACTTTATGTCTGTAGTGTCAGCAAGTACCATAGTGATAAGTTCTTTAATATATTTCTAAGTAAGGAGATAGTGAATGCTTTCTCAATCTAAGCATGCTAGGGCATTTTGCAATATATTTATCACACAAGTATGACTGCTTAAAAGTACAACAGTCACTGCAATGTGTGGCTATGCCCATGTCACCTCTTTTTAACTGTTCCCCAAGTGTCTGACTCCCGTGTAAATGTTCTATTTGAAATCTGCACAGTCACATTTATACCTCCTTTCTTTATAGTTCAGCATTGCAGAGCAGAGAAATTCACAGTTCTGGTTCAAGGTATTACTGTTTTGTTATAATGTTCAAATAATGATCTGCTAAAAATCTTCTTGTAAAAGAAAAAGAGGTTCATTCTCCTACTATCAAGGTCATTACTAAACTCTGTGCCTTCTGTTTAAAAGCACAGAGATGCCATCTAGCAGCCGCCCTCAGGAATTTCCTACACAGAAATAGCCCTTTCTCTATAAAACTGAGCAATAATTGAATTCTTACAAGCTTTTGGTTTTTCTTAATTTACTTATTGGATGAATGATGATTTGGCATATTGCCTGTAGTTCAGATACTCCATTACAAATGAAATTAATTAATATTTCTTAAAAAAGGGCAAAGAGATGAGATATACCTATGAGTTTTAGTAAATGGAACTGGAAATTTGTTAATATGATTTTAATTAAAACATAATTCTCATGATTTTCTTGAGAGAAAAATTGATAATCTGTCTATATAAAAATACAAATAATTGATTAGTATTGAATTGACTTCCTTTACTGAAAGAAAATACTAATCTTACCAATATTCCGGTATATTAAATGAGAGAAAAGAAAGTAAGTGGATGCTCAAAGTAAGTTCATCCTGTGAATATAAATGTTTGGGTGTTTTTTTTAAATTTAAAAATAAAATTGACTTTCAAGTGATTTATCTTGCTGTAAGAAGGTGATACATAAGCACTTTATAAAATGTCATATATGATCTGTAAGTTTCAGTCTCAGGAAGAATGGTCATAAACATAAATATTATATAATCTTCCATGAAATGGAATTGGTACTGTTGTTAGAAGCCTTTTTGTTTCAGATAAATTAATATATAATAAGCATGCTCTAAAATTTAATTTCCAATATTTGATATATGTGACAATCCTATACCTAAAAAAGTCTATTCAATTTTAATATCTCTAGTATATTGCCAGTTTGTGTATATCCATGCATGATTTATGTGTAGTATAAATATAAAACGTAATAATATAGAAGAAGACTTAAATGAATTTATTTAAAAGTATGATTTTGAAATATATCAGTCCTAACATGTTATAAATTTTTTTTATTAGCTGTTTAGAATTTTTGTATATTTAAGTTTCATCACTTAATTATTACTTATTTGTCCACAGACTGTGGTCTTTTGTGCTACTGTATTATTGGAATTTAATTTCAATTTTGCCAAATGTAATTTGCATCATGGATGTTAATTTTATTATCTAAACCCTAAGTAGTTAGTAAAAAAACAAAATTTGAGAAAATTTCTATTTCATAACCTAATTGACAATCATTTTGAGAATTCAGTGGTGCCATTTGTGATTTAGGGGAGGGGAGATGATACAGTTTCGTGATTCTCAATAGTTTGATAAAACATAACAAAAGTAGTTTTATTCACTTTTTTAAAGCAAAATTTGTCTACTAGTCCAAAGACCTTTTTACAACATTAAAATCACTTGCTATGAACATTTTAATATTCTCTATATTGTCATATGTAGTATATGACACACTATCTGCTGTTCTTTGCATACTGTACTGCAATATCTAGAAACTGAAATGGACAGTTTGAAAAGTTAATGTATGCCTTTCCTTTCCTGGATTCTCAGCTCAGTTGTACCAAACAGCCAAAATTAAGTCTGAAGAAAAGTTTTCTGTTGTTGAATACATGGAAATAAACTTATTAATACTAGAAAAAGATCATGACTAAAAATAGGTCATTTATTTGGAGAATTTATCTCAGTATTTATCAGAAGCTCTTCTTTATTGATATATTTTTAATTTGGGAAAGAATGTGGTACAAGAAGTGAAGATATTTATGCATTTAAAGATATCAGAAAAATCAAATGAAACATGCAGTTGTTAGTAAAGCTCTGCATTTCTGAATTCATTTTAAAGAATGATAAAACTCACTTTAAGTCAAGTGATTTTTTTATGCAGTAACTCAGTAATTAGCTTTGCTTTTAAAAAAATATTTTACCAAGAATATTTCAGATGAGATATATAGTAGAATGTGTTCAAAGTTGTAACAAACATAATATAATGAGAGTGGCAATGGAATATGTTACTATAGATCCAGAGAAAAAAATGAAAAAGAAAGATTAAAAAATATGAAAGCAGAATCAACACTTTGTACCTAGATGTAAAATGCTTTAAAGCTACACCTTAGTGTATGAAATATCCCATTAAGGATATTAAGACAAAATTATTATTTTGTCTTAATATCACAACCATAGCTTTAAAAGGAAATGATCTTATTCTTACCAGGTCTCTCTAAATATGAAAAGTACACAGAAATAATTATAAGCATAGATGATATGATTCTAAATTTTCACTATATTAGGCCTAGAAATATTCAGTCAACCACAGTATTAGGCTATGCTTGGTTATATCTTAGTTCAGTTATGAAAAGAAACAATTTCTCTACACTACACAGTTATTTTAAAATAACTTTACAATATTCCAAAATACAACTTTAAATGGTTTTAGAACATGACATCATTTCTCCTATTGTGTCAAATTGCTCTTGACCAGTTAAAGAAGTAAAATAATTTTTGAAATTGTATTTCCTTACTTTTTACTATATGCATTAGATCTTATTCCAGATAGTTATGATTTTCTTAGAATGCTGAAGCTCTCAAATTATCTCATTTTATCCTCAAGACTTTTCTCATACACTGCTGAAAATATTTCTACATATTTTCTGATTTTTTATCAAAAGAGGTTAGCGTTCACTTTAATTGCCAGTACTGGATAATTATCAGAGTTCAACAGATATGAGACAACTCATCTTTCCTATTGCCCTCCTTAGTTTGAAAGGATTCTCACTTCCTGTTTCTTAACACTGGTAATCAGAACTTCCTCAGTGCTCCGTAATTTCCTTAATGAAAAGAGAGAAACAAACACAACCCCCTTTCACCAATGCCTGTCAACCACGACAGAGAGTCGAGCTCTGCTGCTCTACCCTGTGTGTTACAAGCAGCATCCCAAATGTTTTGGACACAAACCGCAGCACGTCTGTGATGGGAGTATTATTGACCAGGATCAGCTGGAAAACGCTTCTCTGCTTTCAACAAAGAAACGGTTCACCATCTCCTAATACATGATTACAAATTGCATTATATTAACTGCTAAGTCCTTTGCATTACCCGTCCGACTTCAGAAGAGAACATTAAACACTTGGATACCAAATAAGCTAAATTCTCCCAAGAGCCGCATTGCCCGCTGCCCATACACGTTATATTCGCTCCTGGTCCCTCCCCCCTCTCTCCGGGACTCTACCTTGTGGAGCTATTCCTCGGGTAGTTCACCTTGTTATCTTTCAAGCAGTGGAGATACGCCAGACACCACAAGATAGCTGGAAGAGCTGTCTTTCATGCTGCTTTTTTTTTTTGCATAATTAAATGCATTTTTGGTTGGTCCGTTACATATTGCACATTTATTTCAAACAAGAGTTAAAATATTGCCCATACCTTGGAAGGGTCTAATCCAGCAAGCAAAGACAGCAGCAGGAGATTGAGTAGCTTGGATGCCGCCTGCATTCTGATCTGGGTTTTTGCCCCCGTTTACTCTCTTTTATGTAGCCACTCCACTCTCACTGCAGAGACCTTTCCTTCGTCAGTTGCACTTTCTGCCTGCCAGAGCTGAGTGGAGACAGAGGCGGCGGCAGGAGCAGTAGCTGCAGCCGCCCTGGGGGGCGGTCATTCCGCAGGCATTCTCAGGGCTGGGAGTCCGCGAGCTCTAGGCGTGGATTGAGCTGCAGCGGTCGCTGACCGAGGTGCTGAAGCTCCTCCAAGCCGCGTGCCCTAGTTTACCTTCTCTCCCGCGGCTATATAGCCAGACCACCTCAAAAGTTTTGACCCAAGAAAAAGATAAAGGGAGTAACAGCTGAGAGAGGTGTGGAGACCTGGACAACGGATATGACATCACTACAGCTCCTTTGGGGCTTGGGGAGATATTTTGTGGGAAATTTGTTATCCAAACAAGGATTGACTCCCCTGCTCCAGTTCAGCATTTGCTGGTATCTTGATCTTCAGAGAAGTAAAGTCAGCTAGATATAGGATTATGAAACAGATAGTGCCTGGAATCGTCTGCTGTCATTGACAGAGGACTTGTAGTGCTTCAAAGAAAGTTTGCAATGCAGACTATCAATGTGTATTTTCTGTTCAAGGTACACAGTCTATAGCTATTATATATGCATATATGCACTGTCATTTGTAACTAGCCTATTGAAATAATCTATTTGGTTAAATATTCATGTGTTTTTATCTATCTAGGGCTTTTGGTCACCTAAAATACTACATATAAATAAATGAAGAGGCTTTCTTTTCTTTTCTTTTTTCTTGTAAATGGGATATTCCACTAGTGACCCCACACAGCTGAAATCTCTCCTCTTCACACACAACCATACCCAGAAATGTAGTTTCCCTGTCAACCTTAGGTAAAATTCAGTGATGGGTGGACAATGGGATAGGAAAAGCATTATTTCTAAGCTTCCAAATACTTGTTTTTTAGAGCTCAAGGTAAGAGGTGTCTGCCGCACAAGAGCAAAGAAAGAGTAAATGACTAACTTTCTCATACACCCTGCATCACTTAACTATACTCAAGAAACGTTTTTTTTTTTTAAGCTGGAAAATGTAAGTGTTTTCCATAAGATAAAAAGATGGGGAAGAGTTGTCAACCACCCTCTCATACAATTACACCTCTAATACACTTGAGTTTTGTCTTCTGTTGATTTTTCTAGAAGTTATATTTCCTAAGGACTACAGTATATGAACTAGAGATATGGGCATTTCTTCTACATTAAAAAGAGGATAAATTGTTTGAGATATCAGACACATACTGTGTATAAATCTCTACAATCTTTTACTGAAAACTCTTCATGTATATATAAATATGTATATTTTAAATTCAAGAACTCTCAATTAGGATTCAAATACTTTTGAAAGTTATAATCCCCAAGGATTTGCATCACATTGCATCTGTTTTTATCCTGATATTATGAATATGAGTGCATGTGTGTATGATTACTTGAGGCTTTTTTCCCATAAAACATCAATAACAAGAAGAAAAATAAATTTGAAAATTTCTTTTGAAGAGATGGATCACGCATAAAAAAGAGATTGCAGAATAGCAGAAAGAAGGTGGAATTATTTGAGGGTTTTTAGTTTAATGATAACCCTAGAAATCATAACCACAGTTTGAAATTTCCATTATTTCCTAGCAGAAACAGAAAACAGGACTTTTTTATTGAGGTAATAGATAAAACTAGAGAGTTATGTCTGACACTTTGGGATAACTTTCTAGAGCATGTTTGAGGCCAACTCTGTCTTTCTCTTTTTAAATTTGTTGCCCTATCTATCTATCATCTATCAAGGGTAAATCAGCATAGAGTATTTTTCAATGATCCATACAGAAAAATTCTTGGGAATTTTATTCTGCACCCATTTTCAAACCTTTCAAATCATTGCACAATTTGAAAATGAGTTTATAGAGGTACAGTAGCTGGGTGGTTATAATAGTGCATTCATACTTGGTACAACATGATTGTTTGATTATTTGTTTTTACATATGCTTTTCACTCTTCTCAGAATGTCTTCTACAATCTTTTTCCATCTCCACCTCTCAGCAGGCAGGGCAGCATACTTATTTGAGTACAGGAAGCTGTATTTAACAGACACACAAAATATGAAAACATAATCATATGAATTTTATTGCCTCAAGATCAACTGCTATTCTTTTAATGACATTAATATTTTTTCTGGGAATAAAAATGATTCTGATCTCAAACATGTATGGTCCAATATTAATGATTGGACCAAAACTCCTACATAAGCACATTTTTTCCCCTTTAACTCTCCATTTCCCTATATTTCATGGTACTGGAAGATCATTTGTAACAAGCAGTTAATAAGAAGACAAACTTTATGAAAATGTGATACCAGATGATAATACTTAAAGATCAAGTAAGCAATGGATGGTGATTATGTTACAGAGGGAAACAGATGATTTTAGCATACAGAAAACATTCTTGCTGTAAGAGAAGCTTATTCATTTGTAGAGAACACTCAAGTTTAGTAATAAACCAAAAACTATTGACCATACCACTGAAAAGCAGAAACTGTAGCTATACATAAATTCAACCATACCCTACTACTTCTTCTCTCTTTAAAAAATAGAATAGAACTGCATAGTTTTTCTTAAACATAATTCTACTGTTTCTAATTAGTCATTTGTTTTATAGTAAAACTTTCTTATAATACATTTCCATACAATCAATTTGACAGTATTGTAGGCCACATCATATCTTATCTGTACATAACAATTCCTCGTTTTTAGAAAGTCCATGAAACTCTTTGTATCTTGTGTCCTACATTAGATATTCAAAAGAATTTTATTATAGAGAGGAAATGGTATAACTACTTTTGTTTTCAGTCACTTCAGATTGGTTACTGTAACTTAAATTGGTAACTGGAACTTAGAACAAAATGATAAAGTGTGATGCATAGCATAGATTTAGAAATATTGCATTTTTCAATACATGCATGAGAAAAATATTTGATATTTATGTATCTAATTAAAGTTGATCTTCTGTATCTACAATGGGTATAAAATTGCTTTGAAATTTATAAAGCACTACAAAAATTTTTAGCCAGTACTATCTACGGGGGCATACATAAAAATAAGTTTATATGAAATTGTACATATACAACATGTAGAACAAAGAATGAAACTTTTTTAACATTTACGCCCAACATTACAAAAGTAAGTTCTTAATAGTATATAATGGATTATATTGTTAGCTGTTTATGTATGTTAGTCTTCTTTTGATAAAAAACTTATATGATATACTTCTTTCATATATGTTATACTGCTTCAGCATTCCAGAGATGTTCCATTATGTTAAAAAATGCTGTTACCTATTTTGATTTTTATCTATCATTTAATATTGATGAACTTATTTTAGAAAAACATTTTTAAAAAGGATTATCCAGTAGGTTATATAAACCCTTGAGAAAAATTTCCCTTTTTATTATATAAATGAAAATAGTCTTTGAAACATTTCCTAAGGTCCTTGACCTGTCAGACTACTGCCACACTTTCATTTTTTGCTCTCTTCTCTTTTGTTCTCTTTTGAGGTGACTTTTTCCCTTGTTTTTAAGTCATTTCTATCTAGATCCCCTCCCCTACCTCTCCTAATTAGTCTGTCAAAATAGTACCTTAATCATTCTCTATTTATTATTTATTTATTATTATTTTTATTATTTACTGTCTCTTTTATTAGAATATATTCTTCAGGAGGAACGGTCATTGTTTGTTCCGCTCTAATTTAATCACCTAGAGTAGTGCCTGGCACCTGGTAGTCACTTAATCAGTAATCATTTAATGAATGAGTGAATGAGTGAGTTTCTAACCCTGATACCTCCGTGCATGATACTTATATACCCAAGATTTGCTAGATGTCACTAACTTAATTTCTTACAGGAACTTCAGACTCAGTATATCAAAACGATATTTTCCTTCAGTCATATTAGTTTGTAGCACAATTTTCTCTCCATTGCAAAGCAAGAAGCATGGAAATCACACTTGATTTCTCTCTCATCTTTATCCCTGCATTAAATCCATCAAAAATTCTGTTAAGTTTTCTGCATAATATCTCTAAATCCTTCTTACTCCTCCATGTATGCCTAGGTCAGGACCTTATTTTATATGATATGAATTATTAGAGTGATTTCTTTCCCTTTCCTTACCATCAATATTTCTTTCTCTTCTAATTCCTTCCTTCCTTTGCCATTCAGCTGTGGTTGAGAGGGTTGATTTCTCTCTCTTCCAGCACCTCTGCACATTAGGAATCAAGTCTCCTTCTCCTGGTGGCTCTGTGACCTTAGTTTGTCACCTGTACCTATGTGTAAGAGGAAAAGGATGGGGCAAGCCTTTCTCTTTTAAGGCACATCATTTCTTCTCTCGTCCTACTGGCCAGAATGTAGCCACTTGGCCATATCTAGCTCTGAAGAAGTCTGGATTTTTAATCTTCCTGCTGGGCAGTCATGAATCAAATAAAGATTGGGCATTCTGTTATTAGTTCTGGAGGTTGGAAGTCCAGGATTAACGTGCTGGCAGATTTGGTGTCTGGTGAGGGCCTTCTTCCTGGTTCACAGATGACCGTCTTCTTATATCTGCAAAATGATCCCTGTTGCAAGGACTCAGCTCTGCCTCAGGCATTATGTCTCTTCTACTTTCAATCTGCAATTTGTTATACACACGGCACCTGAGATGGTTGATTTAAAGACTAATTTTGCCTTGTTGTTTCTTAGATTAAAGGCCTTCAATGTCTCCCTATCTTCTAGACAATCAAGTGAGGATTCCTTAAAATGACAATCCAGGGCCCTGCATAACATGGTCTCTTGCCTTTTTCTCCAGTCTTTTCTACCCATTGTCTCCCAATAATTTGAATCCAGTAAAATTTTAATGCTTGTGGTTCCCTTAACATTGTTCTCTCTTAGAGAGGATAGAGAAGAACATTAAACATCTTTAATGGCATTTCTTTTGCCTGAACCATTCTTATTTTTCTTCTGAGTTTCTTTAAGAATATTATCTCATCTAGAAATCTTTTCCTGGGCCCCCAGTACCCTCTCTCAAGGTTTCTCTTCTCAGTTTCTTTTTTCCATAACATCTTGTCATTGTCATTGTATTTACTACACTTGATTATTAGAATCTACTTTTGTGTCTTCTTCACTTGATTGTAAAGCTCCTAAGGATGTTTAGGTTATCAATTGCTGTGTAACTAACTCTTCTGAAATTTAGTGGTTCAAAAAATATCATTAACTCTCATGGTGCTATGATAATTCTCACTTGAGGTTTCTTGTGCAGTGTCAGTCAGATGGAGGCTAGGGTCATCTCACAGTTAGTCTTGGCTAGATATTCAAAATTGCTCAGTCACATGGTTGCAGTTGATACTGGCTGTCAGCTGGTTGCTCAGATGGTGTTGTTGACTAGATCACCTCCATGTCTTCACTTTATGTGGCTTACATTTCTTACAGCATGTTAGCTAAGTTCTGAGGGAACGTCCCAAGAGCTAGTATTCTTGAAGACCTAGGCATGAACTGCAAAGATTCTTATGACCTAGACTCAGAAGCCCAACAGTCACATTTGCAACATCTTTTGCTTAAGCAACTAAAGCCAACCCAGATTTAAAGGGAAGTAAACTGGGCTCCATCCCTTAATGTAAAGCACAATATATGAATACAGGGAGGGAAGAAATTCATAGATGCTGTATTTGAAAATATATTTTAAAAGGGACCATTTTGCACACTCATTTAAAATTCTCATGGTACCCATACCAATCACGAATCTATCTGAGCTAGAATTTTTTAAAAATTTTTATTGGAGTACAGTTGCTTTACAATGTTGTGTTAGCTTCTACTGTACAGCAAAGAGAATAGCTATATGTATACATATATCCCCTCTTTCTTGGATTTCCTTCCCATTTAGGTCACCACAGAGCATTGTGTAGAGTTCCCTGTGCTATACAATAGGTCCTCATTAGTTATCTATTTTATATATAGTTATCAATCATGTATATGTCAATCCCAGTCTCCCAATTCATCCTGCCCCCGTCTTTCCCCCTTGGTATCCATATGTTTGTTCCTTTGCTCTCTACATCTGTGTCTCTGCTTCTGCTTTGTAAGTAAGATTGTCTATATCAATTTTTTCAGATTCCACGTATATGTGTTAATATATGATACTTGTTTTTCTTTTTCTGACTTACTTTACTCTGTATGACAGTCTCTAGGTCCATCCACATCTCTACAAATGACCCTGTTTCTTTCCTTTTAATGACTGCATAATATTCCATTGTATATATGTACCACATCTTCTTTATCCATTCCTCTGTTGATGGACATTTAGGTTATTTCCATGTCCTGGCTATTGTAAATAGTGCTGCAATGAACATCAGGGTGCATATGTGTTTTTGAATTATAGTTTTCTCTGGGTATATGTCCAGTAGTGGGATTGCTGGGTCACATGGTAGTTCTATTTTTAGTTTTTTAAGGAACCTCCATATTGTTTTCCATAGTGGCTGTATCCGTTTACATTCCCACCAACAGTGCAAGAGGGTTCCCTTTTCTCCACACTCTCTCCGGCATTTATTGTTTGTAGATTTTGTTATGATGGCCATTCTGACTGGTGTGAGGTGATATCTCACTGTAGTTTTGTTTTGCATTTCTCTAATAATTAGTGATGTTGAGCACTTTTTTTGAAGATGGATTTTGATTTGGATATAATTTAGCAGGGGTGAAGCAAAAATTCCAGTAAGAAGGAATTGCATATTTATAAACACTAATATTACAGAAGACTTCTGTTTCTAGTAATGCAAGACTAAATAATTTAGACCAACTCTTTCACTGAGAAGGACTGGAAGAGCCAGAGAAATATAAATATGACTGCTTAAAGGCATTGGAGCATTATAAAGACAGTGACAAAGTATGAGACCAAGATCTGGAAGAGTGAAGAAATAGAAGAAAGCCCAGCACTTAGGGCTATATTTTCATTAAGAGCATCTGCCACCTTCAGAAGAGTCTACATGGAGGCTGAGAAACTTAGCAGACCTTCTAACAGCCTCACAGGGCTAAGGTAACTCAAACTGGAATTCCAGATTCTATCACCAAGGTACCACCCTGCAGTCCCTCCTTTTTCCCCTTCCTCCTGCCCTATCCTTATTTTGGGTTGAGATATGTAAGTACTAACACACCTATAAGTAAGGGGGAACCCCAAATAAAAGTCTTCATGAAGACTTTTATGCATAGCCTCTGATCATCACTATCTCTAACACCGTATTAAGATGATATGGAATTACTTATAACAATAGATCCCTGACAAACACAATCTTTCTTGGTTCTCATTCTAAACCTAAATATTTAGTTTTGTGTATAATTATTTTAAGAATGACTTGGCAGAATTCTGTGCCTTATTGGTTAGTGGATAATTATAGGATAATTGAAATTTTAATATTGGGCATTCAGAGAGGTATCGGTAACAAAAAATTCATAAAGCAAATATGTTGTGCTTCTTTTGGGGAAAGTGGGAAAAATGTTTGTTGGTTTTAATCAAGTTGAATTTGAGTTAATGAAAGGACATAGAGGCAGAAAAATCTACATTATAATTCAAAATGTAACATTTGAGTGTGGGCAAAATTATGGGTTACATATATGTAGAGAGAAATTCTGTAGTCCATGATTTATAACAGCCGAATTATACAGTTTAAAGTATCTCACCTTCTTATTATAGTTTTCTGTTTATGTTATTTAAAATCTCTTCCCAAAGTACTTAATTCTAATTAGACAGCTTTTTTTCTTTTTAATAAATGGAACGATAGAAACATTTCTTTTGATTATATACTCTGCTAAAACAATAAAAATTGAAAATATATGAAAAAATGTTCAACTTCACTAGTAAACAGGAAAATGAAAATTAAAACATGGGATGCAATTTCATATTTCTAAATTTGGAAAAAATGTAAAAGTCTGAAAATATTAAGTGTTAACTGGGATGTGGGAAAATGTGGTACTCATATACCGCTAATGAGAATGCAATCTGGGAAATAAATCAATGGGAAAATAATTAAGTAATAAAGTTGAAAATGTACATAGCCTATGATAAAAAACTCATATTCTGTAGATATGTTAGAGAATGTGTCATACACGTACATAAAAAGAACCTTTTGCATAATTGCTAGTAATAGGGAAATCAGAAAAAGTGTCTAAATGTTTCTCAATAGGAAAAGAAGAAATGAATTATTGTTATTCATCTCTAAAATAAATAAACTTGATATAAATACATCAACATAATAAGAGGAGGAAGATAAAGTTGAAAATACAGCCCAAGTATGATGTAATTTATATGAATAAAACATGCAAAATAATATTACTGTTGTTTGTAGATACTAATAATTATGAAAAATATGTGTTTTGGAAAATAACAAACTATGTGATTGTAGGTACACCTGAGAATAGAGGGAAATAATAAAGATTTCAACTTGATTAGTAATGATTGATTTCTTTTAAATATATTATACATATATGCAAACCATAAACAATTATAATACATTAACATGGACTTCTCTGTATATTTTTTAACATTTTCAAAATTAATGTGTGAAGAAGACAATTAAATTTGTACGTATTAAGTAAAGGTAAGTGCCAAGAATCTCAGTGCATCATCTTATTAAATAATAATTTTGTATAATTTTGTAACCACTGATGGGAAAGATATATAGCAATCATCTAACTTTCATATAACTAGAATCTCCAAACACTATACATGTCAGTTTTCCAGTTAGAAATAATTTTTTAAGTGTTAGAATCTCCAGCTCCATTTTTCGTTCTCAAGATTGCTCTGGCTATTCGGGGTCTTTTGTGTTTCCATACAAATTGTGAAATTTTTTGTTCTAGTTCTGTAAAAAATGCCAGTGGTAATTTGATAGGGATTGCATTGAATCTGTAGATTGCTTTGGGTAGTAGAGTCATTTTCACAATGTTGATTCTTCCAATCCAAGAACATGGTATATTTCTCCACCTATTTGTATCATCTTTAATTTCTTTCATCAGTGTCTTATAGTTTTCTGCATACAAGTCTTTTGTCTCCTTAGGTAGGTTTATTCCTAGATATTTTATTCTTTTTGTTGCAATGGTAAATGGGAGTGTTTTCTTAATTTCACTCTCAGATTTTTCATCATTAGTGTATAAGAATGCCAGAGATTTCTGTGCATTAACTTTGTATCCTGCTACTTTACCAAATTCATTGATTAGTTCTAGTAGTTTTCTGGTAGCATCCTTAGTATTCTCTATGTATAGTATCATGTCATCTGCAAACAGTGACAGCTTTACTTCTTCTTTTCCTATTTGGATTCCTTTTATTTCTTTATTTTCTCTAATTGCTGTGGCTAGAACTTCCAAAACTATGTTGAATAAGAGTGGTGAGAGTGGGCAACCTTGTCTTGTTCCTGATCTTAGTGGAAATGGTTTCAGTTTTTCACCATTGAGAACAATGCTGGCTGTGGGTTTGTCATATATTGCCTTTATTATATTGAGGAAAGTTCCCTGTATGCCTACTTTCTGCAGGGTTTTTATCATAAATGGGTGTTGAATTTTGTCAAAAGCTTTCTCTGCATCTATTGAGATGATCATATGGTTTTTCTCCTTCAGTTTGTTGATATGGTGTATCACGTTGATTGATTTGCGTATATTGAAGAATCCTTGCATTCCTGGAATAAACCTCACTTGATCATGGTGTATGATCCTTTTAATGTGCTGTTGGATTCTGTTTGCTAGTATTTTGTTGAGGATTTTTGCATCTGTGTTCATCAGTGATATTGGCCTGTAGTTTTCTTTCTTTGTGACGTCTTTGTCTGGTTTTGGTATCAGGGTGATGGTGGCCTCATAGAATGAGTTTGGGAGTGTTCCTACCTCTGCTATCTTTTGGAAGAGTTTCAGAAGGATAGGTGTTAGCTCTTCTCTAAAAGTTTGATAGAATTCGCCTGTGAAGCCATCTGGTCCTGGGCTTTTGTTTGTTGGAAGATTTTTAATCACAGTTTCAATTTCAGTGCTTGTGATTGGTCTGTTCATGTTTTCTATTTCTTCATGGTTCAGTCTTGGCAGGTTGTGCATTTCTAAGAATTTGTCCATTTCTTCCAGGTTGTCCATTTTATTGCCATAGAGTTGCTTGTAGTAATCTCTAATAATCTTTTGTATTTCTGCAGAGTCAGTTGTTACATCTCCTTTTTCATTTCTAATTCTATTGATTTGAGTCTTCTCCCTTTTTTTCTTGATGAGTCTGGCTAATGGTTTATCAATTTTATTTATCTTCTCAAAGAACCAGCTTTTACTTTTATTGATCTTTGCTATTGTTTCCTTCATTTCTTTTTCATTAATTTCTGATCTGATCTTTATGATTTCTTTCCTTCTGCTAAATTTGGGGTATTTTTGTTCTTCCTTCTCTAATTGCTTTAGGTGCAAAGTTAAGTTGTTTATTCGAGATGCTTCCTGTTTCTTAAGGTATGATTGTATTGCTATAAACTTCCCTCTTAGAACTGCTTTTGCTGTATCCCATAGGTTTTGGGTCGTCGTGTCTCCATTGTCATTTGTTTCTAAGTACTTTTTGATTTCCTCTTTGATTTCTTCAGTGATCACTTCGTTATTAAGTAGTGTATTGTTTAGCCTCCATGTGCTTGTATTTTTTACAGATCTTTTCCTGTAATTGATATCTAGTCTCATAGCGTTGTGGTCAGAAAAGATACTTGATACGATTTCAATTTTCTTAAATTTGCCAAGGCTAGATTTGTGACCCAAGATAGGATCTATCCTGGAGAATGTTCCATGGGCACTTGAGAAAAATGTGTATTCTGTTGTTTTTGGATGGAATGTCCTATAAATATCAAGTAAATCCATCTTGTATAATGTATCATTTAAAGCTTGTGTTTCTTTATTTATTTTCATTTTGGATGATCTGTCCATTGGTGACAAAGGGGTGTTAAAGTCCCCTACTATGATTGTGTTACTGTCGATTTCCCCTTTTATGGCTGTTAGTATTTGCCTTATGTATTGAGGTGCGCCTATGTTGGGTGCATAAATATTTACAATTGTTATATCTTCTTCATGGATCGATCCCTTGATCATTATATAGTGTCTTTCTTTGTCTCTTGTAATAGTTTTTACTTTAAAGTCTATTTTGTCTGATATGAGAATTGCTACTCCAGCTTTCTTCTGATTTCCATTTGCATGGAATATCTTTTTCCATCCCCTCACTTTCAGCCTGTAAGTGTCCCTAGGTCTGAAGTGGGTCTCTTGTAGACAGCATATATATGGGTCCTGTTTTTGTATCCATTCAGCCAGTCTGTGTCTTTTGGTGGGAGCATTTAATCCATTTACATTTAAGGTAATTATTGATATGTGCGTTCCTATTACCATTTACTTAATTGTTTCAGGTTGTTCTTGTAGGTCTTTTCCTTCTCTTATGTTTCTTGCTTAGAGAAGTTCCTTTAGCATTTGTTGTAAAGCTGGTTTGGTGGTGCTGTACTCTCTCAGCTTTTGCTTGTCTGTAAAGGTTTTAATTTCTCCATCAAATCTGAATGAGATCCTTGCTGGGTAGAGTAGTCTTGGTTGTAGGTTTTTTTCCTTCATCACTTTAAATATGTCCTGCCACTCCCTTCTGGCTTGTAGAGTTTCTGCTGAAAGATCAGACGTTAGCCTTATGGGGATTCCCTTGTGTGTTATTTGTTGTTTTTCCCTTGCTGCTTTTAATATGTTTTCTTTGTATTTAATTTTTGACAGTTTGATTATTATGTGTCTCGGCGTGTTTATCCTTGGGTTTATCCTGTATGGGACTCTCTGTGCTTCCTGGACTTGGTTGACTATTTCCTTTCCTATATTAGGGAAGTTTTCAACTATAATCTCTTCAAATATTTTCTCAGTCCCTTTCTTTTTCTCTTCTTCTTCTGGGACCCCTATGATTCGAATGTTGGTGCGTTTAATGTTGTCCCAGAGATCTCTGAGACTGTCCTCAGTTCTTTTCATTCTTTTTTCTTTCTTCTGCTCTGCAGTAGTTATTTCCACTATTTTATCTTCCAGGTCACTTATCCGTCCTTCTGCCTCAGTTATTCTGCTACTGATCCCGTCTAGAGTATTTTTCATTTCATTTATTGTGTTGCTCATCGTTACTTGCTTCTTCTTTATTTCTTCTAGGTCCTTGTTAACTGATTCTTGCAATTTGTCTATTCTATTTCCAAGATTTTGCATCATCTTCACCATCATTATTCTAAATTCTCTTTCAGGTAGATTGGCTATTACCTCTTCATCTGTTAGGTCTGGTGTGTTTTTATCTTGTTCCTTCATCTGCTGTGTGTTTTTCTGTCTTCTCATTTTGCTTATCTTACTGTGTTTGGGTGCCTCTGTTCTGGTGGATGAGGCTGGATCTTGTCTTTCTGGTGGGCAGGTCCTCGTCTGGTGGTGTGTATCCAGATGTTGGTAGACTTATTATGATTTTAGACAGTGTCTCTGCTAATGGATGGGGCTGTAGACCTGTCTTGCTCTTTGTTGGGCATAGGGTGTCCAGCACTGTGTTGCTGGTCCTTGAGTGAAGCTGGGTCTTGGTGTTGAGATGGAGATCTCTGGGAGATTTTCGCCATTTGATATTGCGTGGAGCTGGGAGGTCTCTTGTGGACCAGTGTCCGGAGGTTGGTTCTCCCACCTCAGAGACACAGCCCTGACGCCTGGCTGGAGTGCCAAGAGCCTTTAATCCACACGGCTCAAAATAAAAGGGAGAAAAAATAGAAAGGAAAGAAAGGAAGGAAGGAAAGAGGGAGGGAGGGAAGGAAGGAAGAAAGAAAGGAAGGAAGGAAGGAAGGAAGAAAGCAAGAAAGGAAGGAAGGAAGGAGCGGAAGAAAAGGAGGAAGGAAGAGAGGAAGTAATAGAGGAAGAAAGGAAGTAAGGAAGGGAGGAAGGAAGGGAGGACGGAAGGAATGAAGAAAGGAAGGAAGGAGGGAAGAAAGGAAGGAAGAAAGGAAGAAAGAAAGGGAGAAGACAAAATAAAGTAGGATAAAATATAGTTATTAAAATAAAAAATAATTATTAAGAAGAAAAATTTCTATTAAAAAAAAAAAACTGGGTCGGTCTAACTCTAGGACAAATGGTGCAAGCAAAGCTATACAGACAATATCTCACACAGCAGCACACACATACACCCTCACAAAAAGAAAAATGGGGAAAATAATAGTATATCTTGCTCCCAAAGTCCACCTCCTCAACGTGGGATATTTTGCCGTCTATTCAGGTTTTCCACAGATGCAGGGCACTTCAAGTTAATCGTGGAGCTTTAATCCGCTGCTTCTGAGGCTGCTGGGAGAGACCTCCCCCTCTCCACTTCGTTCGCACCACTGCTGGGGTTCAGCTTTGGACTTGGCCCCGCCTCTGCGTGTAGGTCGTCCGAGGGCGTCTGCCCTTCGCTCAGACAGGACGGGGTTAAAGGAGCAGCTGATTTGGGGACTCTGGCACAGGCCGGGGGAGGGAGGGGCACGGATGTGGGGTGAGTCCGCAGCAGCAGAGGCCTGCTTGACGCTGCACCGGCCCGAGGCGCACCGCACATTCTCCCGGGGAAGCTGTCCCTGGATCCTGGGACCCCAGCAGTTTCGGGCTGCACGGCCTCCTGGAAGGGGCGGTGTGGAGAGTGACCTGTGCTTGCACACAGGCCTCTTGGTGGCGGTAGCAGCAACCCTATCATCCCACACCCGTCTCTACTGTCCATGCCAACAGCCGCAGCTCGCGCCCGTTTCTGGAGCTCCTTTACGAGGTGCCCTTAATCCCCTCTCCTCGCACCCCAGGAAGCAAACAGGGAAGAAAAGGTCTCTTGCTTCTTTGGCAGCTCCAGACTTCTCCCGGACTCCCTTGCGGCTAGCCGTGGTGCACTAACCCCTTCAGGCTGTTTTCACTCTGCCAACTCCAGACCTTTCCCTGGGACACGACAGAAGCCGGAGGCTCAGCTCCCAGCCCCGCCCGCCCTGGCCGGTGAGCAGACAAGCCTCTCGGGCTGGTGAGTGCCAGTCGGCACCGATCCTCTGCGGAATCTCTCCGCTTTGCCCTCCTCATCCTGTTGCTGCGCTCTCCTCCGCGGCTCCGGAGCTTTCCCCTCCGCCACCTGCAGTCTCCGCCGCGAAGGGGCTTCTAGTGTGTGGGAATCTTTCCTCCTTCACGGCTCCCTCCCACTGGTGTAGGTCCCGTCCCTATTCTTTGTCTCTGTTTATTCTTTTTCTTTTGCCCTACACAGGTACGTGGGGAGTTTCTTGCCTTTTGGGAGGTCTGAGGCCTTCTGCCAGCGTTCGGTGGGCGTTCTATAGGAGAAGTTCTACGTGTAGATGTATTTCTGATGTATCTGTGAGGAGGAAGCTGATCCCCGCGTCTTACTCTTCCGCCATCTTCTTGCCTCCCCCGAATCAACTGTTTTTAAGCCCTTCCTACTTGCTGGTCACTGTGTTAAATCCTTAGAAGGATTATTTCACATCATCCTTGCAAAACTTGTTCTGTTCTAGTTTCCATTTTACAGGTGAGGGATCTGAGACAGAGAAAGTTTATGGCTTAACCAGGATCACACATTTATTAAGTGAAGGAGTTAATGTTGAAGTCAAGCAATATAACTCCATAAACTATACATTTCCACCATCATTAGCCTGTCTTTGAAAACTTATTTATTTCTTTTTGTCTACGTTGGGTCTTTGTTGGTGTGCGCGGCCTTTCTCTAGTTGTGGTAAGCGGGGCTACTCTTCGTTGTGGTGCGTGGGCTTGTCACTTCGGTGCCTCCTCTTGCTGCGGAGCTCGGGCTCTAGGTGCACGAGCTCAGTAGTTGTGTCTCGTGGGCTCTAGAGCGCAGGCTCAGTAGTTGTGGTGAACGGGCTTAGGTGCTCCGCGACATGTGGGATCTTCCCAGACAAGGGCTTGAACCTGTGTCCCCTGCATTGGCAGTTGGATTCTTAACCACTGTGCCACCAGGGAAGCCCCCATTAGACTATCTTGGATTCACATTGCACTAGAATAATGACAGGTCTATTTTTCCATATTTCTTAAAGTTTAGTCCTCAGTGTACCAGCAACAGAATTATTCAAGACATTTTTTAAAATGGCAGATTCCTCAGTTCTACTCAAGTCCTTCTAACGTGGAATCTCTAGTTTTTAGCAAATTCCCCACGTATTCTCATCCATACTAACAACTGAAAAACATTTAATTGAATTCTGATTAAAGATTCCGATATAGCTAATGAAGATACTATAATAATTCTAATGCATATTATTAATATTTTGAAGAATGATTATGCTTAAGTATAATCAAACAGGATGGTACTATCATAAAATTGAATTCAGGCAACTGATGTAATCTTCGTTTTTCTAAGCCCCATGTGTGCAGGTACATAGGCACAAAGTTCTTTTGAAGTCTTTTAAATCATTTTACTATATATTATCCAAGGGAACACAGACTGAGAGCTAAAATATTTCTTACTCCTACTAAGAGATTTCTCCTTTTTCTCTTTGATCCTGCAGGGAAAGAAAAAAGTGCATGTACATTTTAATCGGTTGTCTTTTTACACAAAAGCCATATATGAAAGTCATCTATACTTTAGAAACAAAATCCCACATTACGCCAAATATTTTATAACAAATGCTGAAGTGAGGAATAGGTCAGAAGCTTTACTTGGAAAGGAGCTAATGGAACAGGAGATACTTTGAAATTCAATTCTTATTAGGCATTTCTAGTACCTCTCTCTCTTTTGTTTCTTTACTTGCAGCTATTTTTGCTTGTAAAAGTTCTTATCACTCAGATCAGCCTCAGTACAGGAAAAGGGGTGAGATGTCTTGAGAGGAGAAATCATAACAACCATCAACTAGTAGGTCAAGAGAAAGAAGGAAAGAAAAAAATTCCCCTACCACTGTAGGTGGCTACCAGCCACATTTTAGTGCCCAATCATATGCAAAGGAAGTAAATGGGAACAAAAATTCAGAAAACACCTCTAGTAACTCCATCTGTGTTCAGAGATCAGCATGATGGCACCTAACCAATGGCTTAAAAAATATATGGCGTCCACTAACATGTGCAGTCAATGCGACTTATTTACATTAAATAATATAAATAAGTTATGGGATCAGACATTGAAACTTGGTGAATGAATGGTGTCAAGTTTGAGAATAGGCAGTTCTCGCTTTATTGGGTAGTATGTAAAGGTAAAAATGACATGAAAGCTAAATCTGTGCAAATAAATCCTAATAATCAATAGGGAAAATACTATTATTCTATAACTTCTAAATATTCCTGTCAAAACATTAAAACTTTCTTACTGCTGGCTGTAAATGTATAGGGAAATAAAAATATAGTAAAACTAGTATGTATTTAGTGCACTGTATTTTTTTTAAATTAGAAAGGATTTTATGTTTATTAAAAAATACCAAGAGTACTTTGAACAGTGTTTGCTTCTTCTCCTGGTATTTTTCTTTGCCTTGGAGGATTGTCATACTCCATTCTAAGTTTGAAACAACTTCCAAAATTTTGGGAGGCTTTGCACATTCAGTGTCCTGAAATATCTCTTAGAGTTGCGTTCATGTGAAGTTTTTTGACTTCACTTCCTCTCAAAGCCCTTTCCTTTTGTCACAATCATTTTCTTCCATTATGCCCATAAGTTCACCTTCACTAAGTTTCCCTGGCTGCTTTCTAGAATCTCTTGAACTGTGATGGTGTCAGCAATCCTGCAGTCAGATGTTTCTTCTGTCACTCCATTTACTTTGGATCTCAGTTTCACTTCCAGCATTATCACTTTTCATTTCTTTTTTGTTCTTTCATCTTTACTGACCAGTGCCCTCTTTTGATTAATCATTTTGTAAAATGTCATGTGAGTTTATCACTGGGAAAAAGGAGGCAACACAGCTGCACTTTTGCTGTGAACTAAATAACAGATGCACAGTGACCAGTCATTGATAGACTTTGAAAGAAGTGATGTGATTGATCAGTAATCATGATGTACATCTATTATTTACATAGTGATTTGTGGTCTGAAGAGACAGAATCAAATTGCACTTTCTGTAATTAGAGCTAGTACAGCATGGTAAATGAAATTTGAACCATGTTTTTGGGTGACTGGTGTTTTTTAAACTAAACTGTGGTAATTGACATTTGTGCACGTAGAACCATGCAAAGATAGGACTATCTGTACTATGTATGTTCCTTGAGAATGGAACTTCATAAATAAATAACTCATTTAGAAATGTTTAAATATATAAATGTTTAAAATATATAGTGAGAGAATAAAAGTGACAGTGTTAAAGGACAATACTTTTTGCTCTTTACCCGCTTTCTCCCTCACCCTCACATCTATCAAATTGGGGTGAGGGTCTTTGAGAAATAACATAAAAGGAGAGGGCTTTGTTAGCATAATAATGTGTCAAATTTCAGTCATATGGTAAAGGTTTGTGTCCCCATAAACACTCTACTTTTTTAAAAAGTTTAAGTCATTTCCTGAGATTACAACTTCTAACAACCTTGAAAAATAATATAGCATGCATTCTCAGTGGAGGTGATATTTCCCGCGAGGGGGTAAAACTTGGCTTTCGGGGAAAGAAAATAATTTAGATATTACAATATATTTTGACCCTCCAAAGCTCAATCTTACATGACAGAATGTTATTCCTTAGTATTTTACCACACTCAATGAAAATTTAAATTAAGTTCAAATTTTCTCTTGAGAGGCAAAACTGAAAAGGTTGAGAAAGATTGATCTATAGTCAAGCTTAGACTATGTGAGATTTGTGGGGGTGGAGCTGGAGGAAGGGTAAAGTAAATTTTAAAGAGACTAAACTAGATTAAGGAAAAACAAGTCAAGACGGCATTCTTGGTCATGTATTCATGTCCATTCCATATAATCTCGATGGGGAGAGTAAAAAACGTGTTAGTACTATTTTTTTGAACCCTAAGTGTTTATGTCATTAATTAATAGAAAATTTTGATTCGTCTGATAATGAACTGCACCTGTAAGCGTTATCAGACATTGTGGAAATTAATTAAATCAGCAAATTAAATCAAATATTTAAATTCCTATTCTATATAAAGCCTTATGTTGTGGATGTTATAAAGAAAAGTCCCAAAATATAAGAACTATAGGGCTTCCCTGGTGGCGCAGTGGTTGAGAGTCCGCCTGCCGATTCAGGGGACATGGGTTCGTGCCCTGGTCTGGGAAGATCCCACATGCCGCGGAGCAGCTGGGCCCGTGAGCCATGGCCACTGAGCCTGCGTGTCCGGAGCCTGTGCTCCACAGCGAGAGAGGCCACAACAGTGAGAGGCCCGCGTACCACAAAAAAAAAAAAAAAAAAAGTTGAGAAAATATATATTAATATATGAAAAGTTAAACAGTGTACGAAGACAAATCCATTCTAGTGCTGTGCAAGATCAATTATTGAATAAATTGTTGGTGCATAAGTGATCTGAGTTCAGGGGAATCCAAAATTTTTAAATTGATCCAGAAAAGCCTTGACCTGGACTTTAAAATATGTATAGTATAGAGATAAGAATTTTAAAATGGCACAGAAAGAATATTAAAACAAGCTGTTTTTTAAAGGATGTATTTACTTCTCTAAAAAAATCATCCTGAGTATTTTTTTAAATAACTATTTTAGTAGGGTGCAGGTTATTAAATAAAATTGTTGTAAATGTTCCAAGTCATGGCTCTCATAAAAATGTAAAATAAATGTGTCAAAGATTTTGTTTAACTCATTAATTAGTAAAGGAAGCAGAAAAATGTTGTAACTGGTTTTATGGAAAATCCACAAAGCAGACATATTTACGTGCCATTAGAAATACTAAAATAAGTCTTCTTAATAGATACAAACTTTATTTCTATAGTGGGGAAAGGAAATCAGTTGAACCTCCACTAGAGAGATGTTTCATTTCTATGGACGAGAATTGTTTGCATAGCTCTACATTTTTCTACAAATTAATTTCTGTCTCTCTAGGGTTGTAAAATAGCCTAATCAAAACAATGAAAGGCAAAGATAATTTGGATGGTTGACTAGAAATCTGTCCTAAGTTTTCTTTAGGATAATCTGGAAGGCAATGGGGAAGTTGCCTTTTAAGTTTGTAAAGCTTAATCTAGAAACTAAGTGACTTGCAGTTCACAAACTGATTTTTAAAACTTTTAAAATTAGATGCCAAAATATATTTTAGGATAAATACCCCCAGATAAGCCCTGCAAGAGGCAGAGCCTAACCACTCCTTGGGAGTACTTCTAGTTACTTGGTGAACTAGACATGGAATTGCAGACACCATGACCTAAGAGTAATTAAGCAACAATCAATAACTCCAAAAAGCTTATTTATAGCTTTTAAAGGATACAGTAATTCCATTAAGTGAACTTATTCTGCTCCTCTGAGAGTACATAGTTGTACATACCTACCGTGTATTTTTTTCAAGCAAAACTATTTGGATAATACACCAGAAGCACAGGCAACAACTACCAAAAAAGCATTTTTCACAGAAGTAGAACAAAAAATTTCACAATTTGTATGGAAACATAAAAGACGCCAAATAGCCAAAGCAATCTTGAGAAAGAAAAATGGAGCTGGAGGAATCAGGCTCTCTGACTTCAGACTATACTATAAAGCTACAGGAATCAAGACAGTATGGTACTGGCACAAAAACAGAAATATAGATCAATGGAAGAGGATAGAAAGCCCAGAGATAAACCCACGCACATATGGTCACCTTATCTTTGATAAAGGAGGCAAGAATATACAGTGGAGAAAAGACACCCACTTCAATAAGGGGTGCTGGGAAAACTGGACAGCTACATGTAAAAGAATGAAATTAGAACAACTCCCTAACACCATACACAAAAAAAACCTCAAAATGGATTAAAGACCTAAATGTAGGGCCAGACACTAGCAAACTCTTAGAAGAAAACATAGGCAGAACACTCTATGACATAAATCACAGCAAGATCCTTTTTGGCCCACCTCCTAGAGAAATGGAAATAAAAACAAAAATAAACAAATGGGACCTAGTGAAACTTAAAAGCTTTTGCACAGCAAAGGAAGCCATAAACAGGATGAAAAGACAGCCCTCAGAATGGGAAAAAATAGTTGCAAACAAAGCAACTGACAAAGGATTAAACTCCAAAATAGACATGCAGCTCAATATCAAAAAAACAAACAACCCAATCCAAAAATGGGCAGAAGACCTAAAAAGACATTTCTCCAAAGAAGACACACGGATTGCCAACAAACACATGAAAGGATGCTCAGCATCACTAATCATTAGAGAATGCAAATCAAAACTACAGTGAGGTATCAATTCACACCAGTCAGAATGGCCATCATCAAAAAAATCTAGAAATAATAAATGCTGGAGAGGGTGTGGAGAAAAGGGAACCCTCTTGCACTGTTGGTGGGAATGTAAATTGATACAGCCACTATGGAGAACAGTATGGAGGTTCCTTAAAAAACTACAAATAGAACTACCATACGACCCAGCAATCCCAGTACTGGGCATATACCCTGAGAAAACCATAATTCAAAAAGAGTCATGTACCAAAATATTTATTGCAGCACTATTTACAATAGCCAGGACATGGAAGCAACCTAAGTGTCCATCAACAGATGAATGGATAAAGAACATTTGGCACATATATACAATGAAATATTACTCATCCATTAAAAGAAATGAAATTGAGTTATTTGTAGTGAGGTGGATGGACCTAGAGTCTGTCATACACAGTGAATTAAGTCAGAAAGAGAAAAACAAATACCATATGCTAACACATACATATGGAATCTAAAAAACAAAATGGTCATGAAGAACCAAGGGGCAAGATGGGAATAAAGACACAGACCTACTAGAGAATGGACTTGAGGATACGGGGATGAGGAAGGGTAAGCTGGGACAAAGTGAGAGAGTGGCATGGACATATACACACTACCAAATGTAAAATAGCTAGCTAGTGGGAAGCAGCCTCATAGCACAGGAAGATCAGCTCGATGCTTTGTGACCACCTAGAGGGGTGGCATAGGGAGGGTGGGAGCGAGGGAGATGCAAGAGGGAAGAGGTATGGGGACATATGTATATGTATAACTGATTCACTTTGTTATTAAGCGGAAACTAACACAACATTGTAAAACAATTATACTCCAATAAAGATGTTAAAAAATTTTTTAAACTGTCCTTCAAAGAATACTATTAAGAAGGTGAAAAGGCAAACCATAGAATGAGAAAAAAAATCTTTGCAAATCACAGGAGATTAATATCCAGAATATATAAAGAACTCCTACAACTTAACAAGAACAAGAACAAAAACCAACCTGACTAAAAAAACTGTTAAAGAATCTGAATATACATTTCTCCAAAGAAGATATACAAACTGTCAATAAACACATGAAAAGATGCTTAACATCACTAATCACTAGGGATATGAAAATCAACTACTATGAAATATCACTTCATATTCATTAAGATGACTCATCAAAAAAACAAAATTACAAATGTTGCGAGGATGTAGATAAATTGAAATCCTGGTGCACTTCTGGTGGAAATGTAAAATGATGCAGCAGCTGTGGAAAACAGTATTACAGTTCATCAAAATGTTAAACATAGAATTACCACATGATCCAGCAACGCCACTTATAGGTGTGTACCTCAAAGAATTGAAATCAGGGACTCAGACTTACACACCAACATTTGTAGTAGCATTATTTCTGATAGCCAAAAAATGAAAACAACCCAAATGTCCATCAACAGATGAATGGATAAATAAAATGTGGTGTATGCATACAATGGAATATTATTCAGCCTTAAAACATGAAATTGTGATAGATGCTACAACATCTATGAACTTTGAAGGCATTATGCTAAGTGAAATAAGACAGACAAAAAAGGGACAAATATCTTATGAGTCCACTTACATGAGGTACCTAAGGTCGGCAAATTCATAGAGACAATTACTAATAGAGGTTAGTAAGGCAGGGGGAAGGGAGTGCGGAGTGATTGTTTAATGGGTACAGAGTTTCTGTTTGGGATGATGAAAAAGTTCTGGAAAAGGATAGTGGTGATGCTTGAACAATATTGTGATTGTACTTAATGCCATTGAATTGTACAGTTAAAAATGGTTAAAATGGCAAATTTCATGTTAAGTAATTTTGCTATTTATAAAAAAAGACCAGCCTGATGAACATTCTTTCATTTGAATATAATATTCCTGAGTACTGACCCACCACCAACTAGAAATGTTTTATCAAGAGAGGGTATATTGACCATTATAAAATGGAAAAAAAAAAAGTCCACTTCTTCCCCTATCACTTAGTTATACAGGGTTACAGAAGTTCTTACACTTTTTGCTTTTGCAAAAAAATGTTTTTTTGTTGATTTTAATTGTTATTTTCTTTTAAGTTCTGCCCTTAGGTTTTGGAATCAAATCAAATGGACTTTTATGTTCAGTGCTTCAGGTTTATATTTGGGGTCGTCAGACAAGGGCAACCTGATACGTTGTGTTAATAGTAAGACAAATATTTCTGTAGAGAAGTAGAAGAAATCTTTTCCTTTAATGGACTCTATTTGCCACCTTAGTGGTATTTGCAAATTGTATTTACTACTTAGAGTTTATAATCTCTTAATTGAGTTTGAGCTTGGAAAGGGAGGAGTAGAAAGTCTGGTCACCAGCAATAGTAGCTTAATGCATTGGTTTTACTTCAAATAATGAAAATAAAGAAGGCAGTTTCTGTACTTTAATCAATTCTGCTTTGTAATGGTAGAAAATGTTGAAGTGCATTTCTTATGTACTTTCCAATAGTCTTGGCATGTTGGTTTGAAACAATTTTCCATGTTTGATTTTTATATACTATGACCCAAAGGTTTATATCATCCTATTAAACTTAGACATTTGTTTTAGAACAAAGGCCTTTGGCAACCAAAACATTTAACCAAAAACAAATACACAAAGAAATAAGAACAGCAAACTGTTATTTTTGTGACAGCTTAAAAAAAATGTGTCCTTCAGTAGATCAAGAATAAGATAATTTGAGGTGGGAGGTGATGGTTGGTGAAAACACTGATATCAGATGATATTAAGACACTAGGGCTATTAATACTTTACTTAAAAATGTTAATTTTAAATAAATTCAGATAACCAGATTAGAGCCAGTCTGTGATTAGAGGCATGCATTCTTAATAGAGAAGCTCCTCCTTTCTCTAAAATAATCTAAGTCTTTTAATTTATAGGAAACTTAGTGTCGTATATTTCTATATTCTTTAGCTATTACTTTTGAGTATTAACTGAAGATACTGCAATACAGCCCTACCTCTAAACCAGGAAGAAAGAACAGTAATGTATTTTTTTCTTTTTGTAAATGAACTTCTTAAAAATTTTGAGGTTACAGAACTGTCATTTTTGTGTGTGTGTGTGTGTGTGTGTGTGTGTGGTACGCGGGCCTCTCACTGTTGTGGCCTCTCCCTTTGCGGAGCACAAGCTCCGGACGCGCAGGCGCAGCAGCCATGGCTCACGGGCCCAGCCTCTTCACGGCATGTGGGATCTTCCCGGACCGGGGCAGGAACCCGTGTCCCCTGCATCGGCAGGCGGACTCGCAACCACTGCGCCACCAGGGAAGCCCAGAACTGTCATTTTTTTAAACTTGATACCTGGAAGAATACTTGAACAAACCATCAAAACACTTTGACAGGACCTTGATGATCACTAGTATTAGCTAATAATCAATGTTAGCTAATACTTTGGTCCACCAGCATCTACATCTTCCTCTGATCCATGGTAACCCCTTGATACAGATTTTTGTGGAGTAACTCACAACTTGATATTTTGAAAGTGTTTAATAAAGATAAAATGTGCTGAAGTTTTGTATAGAGCTTGCCATAGGGATGTCATAAAATTTCCTTCATTTTTTATGGTTCATAGGGCTTGATGTTTGTCCCTTAGTTGTTAGTCAGACATGACAAAATGTGACTGGCAAATTTTTAGGCTAATGAGGCAGTGTCATGGATCCATTCTCTAATTAACTTTAATCTTTTGCAAGTCCATGAATTCAGGTTCAGCAAAGAGATTATCATTTATATAATTATGACTGAGCACTTAATAAGAACGTATATATCTTTCCAAAATGCAAATCTGATCCTTCTGAAAATCCTTTGGTGGCCCCCCATTGACTTCATGACAAAAATATAAATCCTTTAGGATGGGACGCAAGGTTTTTAGCATTTGGATACAACCTTGCTGTCTGTAATCAACTATCCTAATTGTTAGGTGAAAATAATCAAGTTATATTGATTTACTTTTAACTTTTCCAAAATACCGTGCACTCTCTCACAACAGTCCTTTACACAAACAGTTCCTTCTATCTTGAATATCTTTTCCTAACTTCTGTATTTGGTTTCACATCTCAATTTACTTCTTTCTTAGCCCCTCCAGGCTGAGTCTAGCCCTTCTATTGATTTCTATTACATCCTAAGCTTGATTCTGCCATGGTATTCATCATATTTAATTCGAATCGTGTACATCTCTGTTTTCCTCAGTATACACTGAACACTTTCAGAGCAAGAAATGTATCTTTTACATCTCTTTCCACAACATTCAACATAGTGCTCAAAATAGGCATTAAATGAAAAATGCATAATTAAATGCTTTTGCATTTACACCTCACAACAACCCTGCAGGGTAGGTAGTTTTCTCTTATTTTACTTTTGAGGAAACAGACTCAGAAAGAACTAGTGAGTAATCTATTTGTTACCTAAGGTGACATAGCTAATGAATTGCCAAATCAGAACTCAACACACACCCTCTGACTTCAAATAATGCCACCATCCAAATAATTCCTTCAAATATGTGCCCAAGAAAAATAGATTTGTGTAAATTGCTCATTGCCCAGTTTTTGGCATTTAAAGATCATTTGGTATAGAAAAAAATAAATACCACTGTTTGTGTTTAGTTAGGAAAAATTATACTTGAGAAAAATATGTGGTTTATCCCTTATATCACCAGACATCTACCATATCTCAGGCAGAGGCTTTACAGTTTTATATTAATTAGTCTTCTTTGCACTAATATACAGGTATCTCCAAAAATACTATTTTAAATATTGGCTTTTATTTGACTAATTGTTCAAAGAAAACAACAGGAGAAAACTTATTATTTTCTTTGTTATATTATTGAGCCTTTTGACTAAGAAAGGGTGAGTCCAAGTTAGTTTGTTTTGGGGGATGTTATAATATTTTACATAATAGAATAAATTAAATGTTATAACTTCATCTTATTATGCCTGAAACATCATAAACTGTCTGTTTATATTAGACGGCTGTGTTAGTGAGGGTTTGGTAGTGAAAAATTAGTTTTTGTCTCTTGTAATTTTTTTAATGTTTTTAGGCAAAAGTCAGCCAGAGAAAACATCAGGCAAGATCATGAGCAGCTAACAACAAATGACAGAAATTGAGCTAAGAGAGCAGGAATTTGAAGAGATTATAGGTACGCACAAGAAAAAGAAAGCACCACCCCTCAACTTCACCTGGCATTGATCCCACATTTAGGGATCTATCTATAGAAATACTGGGAAGGGTACTGGACCTATTGAAATTTTGTTGGAGTGGAGTTTGAGTGATTTTTTTCTCATGTTAAGGAACAGTTTTTAGGTTATTTGTAGCAGAAAAATACTCCCACTGAGAACACTTTAAAAGGCAAAAAATCATTTGTCTAAATATATCTGAGAGTTGTATTTAAAGATACAGATAATCTATAACTGTTTTCCCGTGGTGGTATTTGCCAGTTTTGAGAATTAAGAATCTGAACTTGGACAGATGTACTGCTAGAACAGAGAAACCAACTGAGCTTTTGGCAGTTGTATGGACTTGAGGTGACAAAATAGGAAATCTGAGTAGAATCAATGAACAGCCTGTTTTCCCTGGCAGACATTTGCTCAATTCTGAAGCAAGGTGGTAGGACAGTCAGATAAGCTGAAGACTTCTGAAAAGCAGAGTGGAATTACCTGTAGTCTCATGGTGCTCAGAAGACAAAGATGTGCCAGGATCCAGGAACCTACTGAAAACACCAGTTGAAAGCATGAAGGATGTTATCTAAAAAACAGGGGAAATGTAAGAGTACAGTTAGATTTAGAAAAGTTGTAGTCTGGTCTCAACTCAGCTCAGTCTCTAAATTAAGATGCAACCCACCTGTCAATTTATCTGCATAGTGGAGAAAGTGAACCCACTCTGATGGAAGATAACATTGTTTGAAGTCTCTAGACTCTGTATGCACTATTCCTAGCATTCAATCAAAGTTATAAGGTAAGCCAAGAAAAAAAATAGATAATGGAAACAGATTCATATGATTAAGATGCTAGAAATAGCAGATAGGGACTTTAAATAACTTTTATAAATATGTTAAAGTAGGGAAAAAAGACTGACCAAATGAATTAAAAGATACAGAATTTCAATAATAAAATGGAAATCTTAAAAAAAAATCAAATGGACATTCTCAAAATAGCAAATTACAATGTCCAAAATTGTGATCTCAATAATTGAGATTAACAGTAGACAGGAAACAGCAGAAATCATGTCAGTAGCTCAAAAGGCATTTCAATAGGAAATCTACTTTCTGAGGTAGAAATAAAAAATAAAAAGAATGGAGAAAAAAAGAGATGGTAAGACATATGTGGGACACATTCAACCATATGTATATTTGGTATCCCTAACGTATATGTTGCTGGAGTCCCAGAAGGATAGGAAAGAAAAAAATGTGGCAAATGTAATATTTGAAACAATGATAAAAAATATATAAAACTGAAGGAAGATATCAACCAACAGATTCAAGAAGCTCAGTGAATATAAAACACATCATAATAAAGCTGCTGAAAACTAAAGACAAAGAAAAGAATCTTAAAACGAGCCAAAGGGGGGAAATTATTTTCAAAGGAGCAATAATATTTCTCAACCCTAAAGATAGAAGCCATATAACAGTGAAATGACACCTTTAAAATGCTAAAAGATAATTCAGATCAAACTACAACTCCATACCCAGGGGGGAAAAAAAGCAAAAACAAAAACCTCGAAAGTTTGGAAGTAAAAGGATAAGTAATTTACTATTCAAACCTTAATCACTAGGCTCATGTAGATGTATTGCATCTTAACAGTTGACAGAACAACTGTTAAAATGCATCACTGCAAATTTACAGGAGTTTGTTTTCATTCATTTAACTGTCAATCCATAAGGAAGATAAAACAATTCTAAATGTATATCACTCAATAACATAGTTCTAAATAAATAAAGCAAAATTTGACAGAAGGAGAAATAGACAAAACCATCATCAGAAAGGGAGAATTTAATGTCTTTATTAATTGCTGACAGAATAAAATGACAACATCTAAACACAACTTATAAACTGACCTAATCGACATATTTAGAAAATGAATCCACCAATGACAAAGACTATATTATTTTCAAATGCATGTGTAACTTTTACCAAAATTGATTATATTCTAAATCATAAAGAAAGTCTCAGCAGTTCAGAGTATATTCTCTGACCTTAGTGGAATGAACTAGAAGTCAATAACAGAGTGCCCAACTTCTTGAAAATGAAGATACACTTCTAAATAATCCATCGGTCAAAAAGAATTACAGTGAAAATTAGAAAACATTTTGAGCCTGATGATAACAAATATGTATATCTAACTTGCACACAGCTAAAACATTCACAAGAATGAAATGCACGTATTAGGGGAAAAAAGGCTAAAAACGAATGATAAATTTCTATTCCCCAAAGTTAGAAAAAGCATAGTAACTCAAAGGCAAAGGAAATAGAATAAAGTAATAAAAGTAGAGCAGAAATCAATAGCATAGAGAATGAATGTCTAATAAAGAATATATCCAGGGCTTCCCTGGTGGCGCAGTGGTTGAGAGTCCGTCTGCCGATGCAGGGGACACGGGTTCATGCCCCGGTCTGGGAAGATCCCACATGCCGCGGAGCGGCTGGGCCCGTGAGCCGTGGCCGCTGAGCCTGCGCGTCCGGAGGCTGTGCTCCGCAACGGGAGAGACCACAACAGTGAGAGGCCCACATACAGCAAAAAAAAAAAAAAAAAAAAAAAAAAGAATATATCCAATCCTAAATTATGTTCTTTGAAATGATTAATAAATTTATAAACTCTTTAAGACTGATCAAGAAAAAAGGAAAAGGACACATTTTCAAGATTAGAAATAGAAAGGTAACCTCAACATAGTTTCTACAATCATTAAAACACTATTTAGGAGGTGATATGAACAACTTTATGCCAACAAATTTTAGAATTTAAGTGAAATGGACAAATTCTTTAAAAAAACAACGTTTCCTAAAACTTCTAGAACATGAAATAAGAAATTTGGTTAGTCTCATATCTGTTAAAGAAGCTGAAAGTCTTACTAAAAACATTCACTGAAAGGAAATTCCAGGCCTATGTGTCTTCTCCAGAGAATTCTTCCAAATATTTAAGAAAGAAATAGCACCAATCTTAGCATATAAAATAGAGAAGAACATTCCTAACTCATAATGGAACCCAACAGTATATGGAAAGCATAATACATCATGAACAAGTGGAATTTATTTCAGTAATGCAAGGTTGGTTATCCATTTGAAAAATCAGTCAAAGCGATTTAAACAATAATAAAGGGTTACCTCAGAAGTTTTATTAATTTGGAGATACTCAGATTATTCATAGAAAATGTGCAGAACTTGCCTTCCTGTAGCCCACAGTTATTTAAGCAGATAGATTATCATCGATATGATGGTAAGGGTTATTAAGAACTGACATGAGCAAAGAGCTGTGGAAGCTTGTATTTCCTGGAGAAATCAGAGAAGACATTATCAGAGAACAGCATTTAAATCATGACTACATTGTATTATTCAGTCAGTAATTATTGAGTGCTTTCTGTGATTCAAAATGGACTAGGCAATAGGGAAACAAAGATGAATAAGAACTAGTTGTATTGTAAATCTCTTTAGCTATACTTATCACACATTTAATATTTGTCTTTATTCATAGAATACAAGCTTTTTGAGAACAGAAATTCATTTTAAATTGTTCATGCCACGTCCCCAGTACCTATTTTAGTGTCTAGCTCATCAAAGAAAATGCTTGCAGTAATGTTGTATGCCCTAAGATGTGTGCCCTAATTATGGTGGGCCATATAACTGGAGATTGGGGGATGTGATATATGAAGTATTTCATATATAATAAAATAACTGAAAATTCCAAAGTAGGGTCAGAAGTACAGAAGTGGTGGGAAAAAGAGAAAACAGCAGGAAATTTCAGTCCAGGTAGAAGGAATGTAGAAAGTAAGAAAAGGGGTGAGAACCCATCTATTGACTTATTAGCTATACTTCTCTGCCTTGTGATTTAATGGTTGCTAGAGTTACTATACATAGTAGGAGTATGTGTGTATGTGTGTATATTCTTAAAATACGACCATCTACCTTTAAAAGACATAGCATTATATGTAATTAAATACTCTAGTAGGGCATACTTCCATTTCCCCCTTCTTATCTTTGTGCTGTTCTTATTATCATGAATTTTTTCTATACAAGTTATAAACTTTCAATATAGTGTTATTAATTTTGCTTTAAAAAGTAAACTATCATTATTATAGTATAATAGTATATAGAATAGAATAGAATTATTCTGTTAACTATAGAATAGTATTATTCATCCACATATTTACCATTTTGGATACTCTATGTTCAGCCTGAGTAATTTCCTTGAGCATTTCATGTAGTGCTGGTCTGTTGGCTCAAAATTCACTCAGCTTTTGCCTGTCTGAAAATGTGACTATTTTGTCTTTATTTTTCATGGATGCTTTGTTGCAAACAGTTCTTAGGTTGACAATTTGTTTTTTTCCCTCAGCACTTTAAAGATGTTGTTACATTGTCTTCTGAATTGCATTTTAAGAAATTTGTGTTATTTCTTACCTTTGTTCCCCTGTCCTCTTTTCTCTTTGTCTTTTACAAACGTCTCCAAATTCACGTATGTTAGACTGCTTGATATTACCCCACAGGACACTGGGAATCTGTTTATTTTTTTTTCAAGTCTGTTTTCTCTCTTCTTCAGTTTTGGTGTTTCTATTTCCTGTCTTCAACTTTACTAATATTTTTTCAACATTTTCTAATTTTCTGAAAACCCAGCCAGTGATATTTCATTCTGATAATTTTTGGCTCTTGAAGTTCCATACTTAGTCTCCAAGTCCATCTTCATATTTTTTATGCTTTGCTCTAAGTAGTTGAATATGTCAAAAGAGCTCGTTTCAGGTCCTTGACTACTAATTATATCTTCTTTAATATATTGAGTTTGTTTATTGATTGATTTTTCTCCTAGTTATGGGTCACATTCCTCACTTGACATAGTTTTTTATTAGATGTTGGACATTTTGCATGTATGTTGTTTGTCTGGATTTTGTGGCTTTACTATAGACAGTGTTGAATTTTGTTCAGGCAATTAATTAACTTGTGAATCAGCTTGTACCTTTTGAGAGGGCTTCAAAGACTTTGCAAAATTTTAATTATTACTTCTTTTGTCTAGATGCTTATTTTTCTCTTATCTATATGGTGGCTGCCAAATCCAAAGATGTAACTTTACCTCAGCAGTATGCATGTAAGATATTTTGAGGAAAAAATTAACTTCAGATTCTAGATCTTCTTGGTACTGCTACCTATGGCTATGTATCTGTCTGATGTGTTTTGATCTTTCCTTGCTCCTTCCAGCCACTCTATCTTCAGCCATCTGCCTTGTTTTCCTCTATGATATGTGGGTACTTCTGGTTTGAGGTTGCATTCAAAATATCCTATTATTTTGACCTATACAATCTCTATACATACTAGACTTTTGGTTTCTCAATGGTTTCATGATTTGACATCTCTTTTGACTGTAAACTTCCAGGATTCTATCAGGACCCTACTGGCAGATTCTTACTGAATCTTCTCATTATCCTCCTGAAAATCAAGGAGAGCAATGAGAGTAACAGTCTCTCCTCACATTTCTTTTTCCAAATAGCATTAACATTTTGGAAAACCAGAAACAGATTGTGTGTGTGTGTGTGTGTGTGTGTGTGTGTGTGTGTGTGTGTGTGTGTGTGTGTGGTGTGTTTTCTCCACTTAAAACAATTTGGACTCCTTGAAGTAGTCATTGATTCTAGGTCCTGGGCAAAGACTACTCAAAAGGAGCAGAGAATGTCTTGTGCCAGTAAGAAGAAATTTTTCTAAGACTAATAGGGTCATGTTGAAAGGACATAACAGCTCATATAAAGAGGCTGTCACTGGCCAAATGTGGAGCAATTAGAGGAATTTAAGTAATAATGACTGTAATTGAATAAAACATGTTGAATAAATAAAAAGCAGTTTGTTCATAAGATTACCTAAAGAAGAAAAAGCCAAAAAAAAAGCAAAACAAAAAAAGCAAAAATCAAAAAAATCAAAATACACTACCAACTGATGCTATTACAGTATCCAAGGGAATTGAAATGTTACTGATGTGTTTAATTTCTTTGATAAATTCTTATCGTTTGCTATCTAAAATTACATATCTTATGAATTTTTTCTCATATCTTCAGGGTCTTAAATGAAACTCTTAATCACCCATCTGTAGTTTCTTTTGATTGACCTTTCATGTTATAAAACCAAAATACTAACACAAAGAAAAAACTTAGCCTATCAGTTTATTGGTGTAAACTTTTATCTGCTGACAAATGACATATGTATTGTTAGTAATAGTTAATAAATATGAATATAAAATAACCGTGATGCTTACTGTGCTATTTAAAATGTGTTAACATTTTAATAGGGTTATCAGAGATAGGCAGTATTAAATGTGTGCCTCAGAAATAATTTTTATAAAGTAGATAGTTTATTCTTTGCTTTTCTTTTTAAATTTGCATTTGTTTTTATTACTGATAAGCCATAGTGGCAAGCAATACTTATAGAAGCTTTCAATTATTAGCTTATCCAAGACAAATCTTTTAAAAATTCAGTTGGTTTGTTCATTGTCACTGTTAAAACACCATGACTAGATAACTTCTCGTCCATTATAGTTATTTATCCCTAAAGTTCTGCTTCCAAATAAACAAACTATTTAATGACTGTATTAGTTTAATTTCAGGAAGCATTTGTAAATTCTTAAAGGGAAACAGATGTACCTCGTTATGCCTAACCAAAGTTGTATAGCAATATAAAATCTGACACCTCTCATTTTCTTTTTATTGTTACATTTGTAAATCTTTAAACAAACTGTAGATTTACTTTTTCACTTGTTCAGTTAATCTTTCACATTATGTTATAACTCATAGTAAAAATGGCTAGTATGCAACCTAGTAGTTACATTAAAAGCCTTTGCTATAGGGAAGGGAAAAAATTTTTCAATTTTTCAATTCTTCAGATATTTAGTAAAGCTAGAATTTAAAAAAACATACATCCAGACTATAAACTCTCTTACAAAATACATTTTTATCCCCTTGAAGACTATTTTGAATTTTTCATTGTATTTTTGTTATATTAAAAATTCCAGAAAGCATTGTGTTCATATTTCTCAAATTAAACCAATAATGTAATATACCTTAAAGCATCTCTGCCATGATTACATTGTAAACTCATGCTTTTGTTCTGTAGCATTACAAAGAAATAATAGAGAACTACCAATTCCTATTATAATTTTATTTAATTTGTAGCATAAGATCAAATTCAATAATAGTGTAATTTCAACTTTTAATTAAATTATAATGTCTGTGTTCAATAAATAAGCCTATACAGTTTTATTGTAAATAATGACATAGTAGTGAATATGCAGAAGCTGAAAACATTGTCTTCAAGAAGCTGCAACTATACTGAAAGTAACACAGTGTACATTTGTCAAATGAATGCTAGACATAAATATTAGGCATCCAGAGGTGATAAACCTGTGTTATTAATATGAATAGGACTTTGCAGAGTGAGAACAACTGAACAGGTAGAAAGATTGAGGGAGGGCAATCCATGGTGGTAGTGTAGGTAATAAAAAAAGAAACCAGACATTTTAAGGGTGTTTTGAGGTGAAAAAAACCTATTTGTCACAAAAAAAGTCATGTCAGCAGAGAGATATGTGTGTTGGGGGAGAAGTTGGCCAAAAGAGTGGAATATTAGGTATGAAAAAGAAGATACAGTCAAAGTATGGAAGATTATGAATGGTACACTAAGAAATTTGAAACTTACAGGTAATCAGATGCCAGTAAGCATTTTAGAACAGGTGTAAATATCTGACAGTTCCTTAAGAAACTAAAAATAGATATGATCCAGCAATCCCACTCCTTGGCATATATCTGGAGAAAACCATACTTCGAAAAGATATGTGCATCCCAATATTCATTGCAGCACTACTTACAATAGCCAAGGCATGGAAGCAACCTAAATGTCCATTTACAGATGAATGGATAAAGATGTGGTACATATATACAATGGAGTATTACTCAGCCATTAAAAAGAATGAAATAATGCCATTTGCAGCAACATGTATGGACCTGGAGATTATCATACTAAGTGAAGTAAGACAGAGAAAGACAAATATCATAGATATCACTTATATGAGGAATCTAAAACATGATACAAGTGAACTTATTTACAAAACAGAAACAGACAGACTTAGAAAACATATGGTTACCAAAGGGGAAAGGTGGGGGGAGGAATAAATTAGGAGGTTGGGATTAACATATACACACTACTATATATAAAATATATAATCAACATGGACCTACTGTAGAGCACAGGGAACTCTACTCAATACTCTGTAATAACCTATATGGAGAAAGAATCTGAAAAAGAATAGATATATGTATACGTACAACTGAATCACTTTGTGGTACACCTGGAAGTAACACAACATTGTAAATCAACTATACTCCAATATAAAATAAAATTTTTTTAAAAAGAACATATTTCGTATGTGCCAAGTTCTCTTATAAGAACTTTACAAATAATAGCCATTTAATCTTTAACATAATCATGTGAAATTATATATTAATTTTCTGTAACTTTATGCACTGTTTATATAAAGAATCTTAGGCATAGGGAGGTTAAATAACTTATCCAAGGTCACAGAACTCATAAGTGGTAGAGCCAGGATTTGAACCAGGCCGTGATGGTCAAAAATTGTTCCTCTTAACCAAAATGCTATATTGCTATGATTAGAGCAATTAGCCCAAAATAGGTAAAGCATAAAGATAACTCAGTTAGAAATATTTTATAAAGCAAAGAATATGTACATGTGGAAGAAATAAATGACCTGCCCATAGTGACTTGAGCAGTTAGTGCTGGACTTATCATAGTGTTAAATTCCTTACTCCAAATTCAACGTTGGTTGATCAGTCCTTCTATAGATGATACTTTATATGTTCCAATATTAATATCTGTCCTTCATTACTTATAATAAGGGAATGGATTGATTGTACATCACCTTATTTATTATTTTATTTAGGTACAGTCGATTTATATTAGTTATATTAGTTTCAGGTGTACAACATAGTAATCCAAAATTTTCATACATTATACTCCATTTAAAGTTATTATAAAATATTGGTTATATTCCCTGTGCTGTACAGTATATCCTTGTAGCTTATTTTATACATAGTTGTTTGTCCCTCTTAATCTTTACCCCTCCTGTGTCCCTCCCCACTCCCCTCTCCCCACTGGTAACAACGAGTTTGTTCTCTGTATTTGTTCTCTGTATGTATTTTCATGTGTTTGTTTTATTTTTTAGATTCCACGTGTAAGTGATAACATGCAGTATTTGTCTTTCTCTTTCTGACTTATTTCACTAAGCATGATACCCTCAAGGTCCATCCATGTTGTTTCAAAATTTCATTCTTTTTATGGTGGAGTAATAATCCTTTGTATTTGTAGTTGACATTATTTGAAAATAAAAATAAGGTCTAAGGCATCTTTTGAGTTCTGCCAGAGTTTGACCTAAGTCATATTGACCAAAAAACTGAAAATAAAAATAAATTATCCAGAATGTAATGAAAAAGGAAAAAGACCACAAAAAAGAAGAGTCTAGGTACATATTATATTGAAAAGTTTTGTTTTACTATATCTCAGGAATAACTGGATTATATTGATTGGTCTTTCAGAATTTCCAGATTTCATATTTTCTTGAATAAATATCTTCTCTAAAATCAGAGTACATAAAAGTGTTTATATGAATATTTTGTAGGATATTAAAAGTTTTTAATATTTTCCTGTCTTCTAAATGGTTATTTATCTATTAGGTTGTGCTGTTTTTGGCTAACATAAGCCATAATCTTCAACCCACTTATGTTAAATGCCTGTGAATATGTTATGATATATGGTAAAAGGGACTTTGCAGATGTAATTAAGTTTCTAATAAATTGACTTTAAAATAGAAAGATTATCTTGGATTGTTACATGGGCCTTTAAAATGAAAGAAGAGGTGGAAGAGTCAGACAAAGATGTGATGAAGAATAGAAGACAGGAGAGATGAGGTATGAGAAGGACTCAACCCACTGCTGCTGGTTTTGAAGGTAAAGGGGGCCATGAGCCAAGGACTCAGACAATAACTAGAAGCTGAGAATGACCCAGCCTATATCCTGCAAGGAAACAGGGATCTCAGTGCTCCAGCTGCATGGAGCTCAATTCTGCCAACAATCTGCATGAATTTGGAAGTAGGTTCTTCACCAGAGCCTCCAGCAAGGAAAGCAGCCCTGCTTTCACCTTGATTTAAGCCCAGTAAGACCCTTTTGAACTTTTGACCTAAAGAACTGTGAGATAATAAATTCATGTTTTTTAGATTATTAAGTTTGTAGAAATTTGTCATTGTGTCAACAGAAAACTAATGCAGTTGCCCTCTTCGTAGCAGCCCAGTAGGTGTTCTCTTTAAGGGACTAACTGTTGTATTGATGACAAAATTAAGATAGAGACTTCAAGTAACTTCTCATTGTGATACAGCTTTAAAAATGAACCTGTAGGGCTTCCCTGGTGGCGCAGTGGTTGAGAATCCGCCTGCCGGTGCAGGGGACGCAGGTTCCTGCACCGGTCCGGGAAGATGCCACGTGCTGTGGAGCGGCTGGGCCTGTGAGCCATGGCCGCTGAGCCTGCGTGTCCGGAGCCTGTGCTTCTCAACGGAAGAGGCCACAACAGTGAGAGGCCCGCGTACCGCAAAAAAAAAAAAAAAAAAAAAAAAAAAAAAAGAACCTGTAATTCAACCTGAGTTATAAGAACTTGATTTTGAATTCGGGTTTTATATCTCAGAGTTGAATTCAGTTCTTATATCTCAAAATATACATTTTAATAAGTACCATGTCATTGTGCCATTCTGTTGTCACCACTGTTAAGGAGACTTTGTCTGGGTGTTCAGGGGATTATATACAAGATTACTCTGTTAAAAAGAAAGTTACTTGTATTATTGGTTACACAATTGTCAAGGAAATAAGTCATTTGATTAGACCCAGATATGAATAACCTGGGTAATAAAGGCCTAAATTTTATATAAGAAGTTGCCTTAATGAAAGATTTAAAATTAATTTAGAAAATAAAGAGAACTACATCTTTAATTTAACATCATCTCCACTATAACATGTTTATATTCCTTTTTAGGGGATGGTGCCCATCCAAGTCTTGCTTTGGTATAACTTACTTAACTGTGAGATTTGCTGAGTGTTCAGATCCAAAGCAACTCAGCCAAAACGTAGGTGCTTCACTGAAAATGAGTGCAGAATGTAATCTCTTTGTCAGCTGGAAGCCATTCCGGTCATTTAGAATTCTTAAGCTACTAGATGTTTGTGTAAACTTGGTTTATATATTTTCTCACTCTCCCTCAGTTGGTAAAGATAAAGTTTTTCTCACATGCTGTTCCTTAGTCAGACAGACACTCTTCATAAAAAATCAAGAAGTAAATTAGTTGAATCATCAATTCAAGAAACCAGAACAAACTGGTCTTAATGTCGTCTTATTTTATGGTAAGCTACAGAGTAGAAAGCAATAGCTAAAAATGGCTGCTTTATATGATCAATTTCGCACTAGTGAAAAGAAAAAATGAAATAATTCAAAACAACTAATTATTCAAAACATAATGCCGGGCTTCCCTGGTGGTGCAGTGGTTGAGAGTCCGCCTGCCGATGCAGGGGACGCGGGTTCATGCCCGGGTCCGGGAAGATCCCACATGCCGCGGAGCGGCTGGGCCTGTGAGCCATGGCCGCTGAGCCTGTGCGTCCAGAGCCTGTGTCAGGAATGGATGTTGAATTTTTGTGGAATGCTTTTTCTGTGTTTGTTGAGATGATCATAAGGGCTTTCTTTTAGTTTGTTAAGAGAATGAATTACATTTATTAATTTTCAAATGTCGAACCAACTTTCTATTCCTGGAATAAACTCCACTTAGGATATATTATTCTTTGTATACATTGTTTAATACCATCTGTTAAAATTATAACTTTTGCATCAATGCTCATGACAGTTAGTATATTACTCTGTACTTTACTCTTTGAATGTATTTGGTTTTGATTTCTGGCTTCAAAGAATGAATTGCAAAGTTTCCCTCCTATTCAGTTTTCTGGAAGTGTTTGTGTAGATTTGGTAGTTTCTTTCTTAAAAGCCAGAAAGGAAAGGAGAACCTCAATGTTACAGCTACAAGAAATGTATTATGCCAGCAACATAAATGAACTTCAAAGTAGATTCTTCCTCAGAATTTCCATGTAAGAACTCAACCAAGCAAATACCTTGATTTTGGCCTCATGAATGCCTCATTAGAGGACCTAGCTAAATCTGCTTAGATTTCTGACATATAGAACTGTAGGCTAATAAATGGTAAGCTAAATCTGTGGTAATTTGTTATGCAACAATAGAAAACTAATAACTTCCAAGAAGGTTGGAAGTTTGTGTCTTTCAAAGAATTTGTTGTTAAATGTAGTAGCATAAATTCTTCATAATATTCTTTTATTATCATTTTATATCTGTAGAAATAGTATTTTTTCAATCCTGATATTGTAATTGTGTCTCCTCTCATTTTTTCTGGTCTGGTTTGTAGGTGGCAGATAGCCCCATTCACCTACAACTCCTGGTATACACATCTTTGTGTAATTTTCTCCCATTAAGTGTGGGCTGGGACTAACAACTTCTTTCTAATGAACAGAGTAGTGCAAATGTGATGAGATGTCACTTCTATTATTAGGTTACAAAATATTTCTGGGTTCTATCCTCCTCTCCCTTTCTTCCCATTTCTTTGTTTCTCTCTCTCTCTTTCTCTTTCCTTCTACCACTTTCTCCTGCTCTCTCTTTTTATCGGGCTTCATTCTGGGAGAAATAAGATGCCATATTTGGATAGCTCTACGGAGAGAGGCCCACATGGCAAGGAACTGATGTCTTTGACCTACAGCCAGTGAGGGTGTGAGGCTTCCAGTAGCCACATGAGAGACTTAAGAGCACATTTTGCACACAAGTCAAACCCTGAGAAGACTGCAGCTGTAGCCAACACCTAGATTGTAACTTTGTGAGAAACCCTGAGCTAGAGGACCTTTGTTAAACTATACCTGTATTCCTGACCCATAGAAACTAGGTGATTTTTAAAATGTTTGTTGTTTCAAGCCATTAAGTTATGGAGAAATCCATATATATAACTAATACAGATTTTTGTACTGGGAGTAGAGTGATGCTCTATCAGATATCTACATGTGTAGGGTCGCTTCGGAAGCTGATAGTGAGTAAAGACTGGGAAGGATTTTCAGCATAGTGTTAGAAAAATCCTAAATTGTCTTTACTGTAAGGCTTAGTAAAAATATGGAGGTGGAGAGCCTTTCCAGGGAGAACTTAAAGGGAAATGAGAAACATGTTCTTAGAAACTGGAGGAAGGGACATAACTTCTTATGGAGTGGCAGAAGCTTAACAACAGTATCTACTTAATGAACATGAAAAGTAGAAAGTATGGCTAAGGAGATTTGCAAGCAAAAAGTTGAGGGTAGATGTTGAGCATCCACAAGACCACCCTCATGTTTGATGATTCACTAATAGAACTCACAGGACTCAGAAAAAGCTTTTATCCTCACAGTTACAGTTTATTGCAGTTAAAGGATACAGATTAAGATCAGCAGAAAAAAATTTTAAAAAAGAAAGCAAGGGTCCAAGAGAAACCGTGCACTAGCTTCCATGTGCCCTTTCCCAGTGGTGTGGTATGAATGTGCTTAACTACACCTGAGGTGTTAAGAATAACATCTGAGGAGGCTTAAGCCTCCTTAGAGGCTTGAATCTGATTTATATGATGAGACTTTGAGCTGATGCTATAGTAGGAAGGAATTGAATCATTAAAGGACAGAGAAAGGACTGCAGTAGACAACCTATAAAGTGGCCTTTAATGATATTAACTTGCTGGTGTTCACAGCCTTGTGTAAGCCCCTTCTCACTTGTATGAGTTGGGCCTAGTAACTTGCTTCTAATAAGTAGAAAATGGTAAAAGTGATGGGGTATTGCTTTAGAAACTCATGTCCGAATACTCTGGCTTTCTTTTTGCTCTGTTGCTATCATACTCTCTCTTTCTGTCTCTGAGCCCTTGATGGGAGAAACAAGACTGTGATAAATATAATTCAGAAGTGCTAGGTGCTAAGTTGGCATAAACTAGGGACTACCAATTCCATAATACAGGGATTTTCAAACTCAGCACTATTGACATTTGAGGCCAGGTAATCCTTTATCATCTGGGGTTGTCCCATGCATTGTAGGATGTTTAGCAGCATCCCTGGTCTTTACCTCCTAACTTGCAGCAGTGACAATCAAAACTGGCTTCACATTTTGCCACATGCCCCCTGGAGGGAAAAATACCCTTGGTTGAAAGCCATAGGTTTATTTGAACATGCAAAACAAACAGATTTATAAGAGACAGAATAGCCAGATTTATCTCAGAAAAAAAATTTTATACCAAGGGTAAGAATTCCTCTATCATATTTTAAGATATATTATGAAGCAGAAGAAACAAAGATATTGTGGTATTAACACAGGAATAAACAAGTTGATCAATGCAATAAAATGTAATACTGAAAAACAAACCTATACATACAAAGTTCATTTGTGGCAAAAGTGGCTTTGAGGGTCAGTGGAGAAATATAAGACATTGAGAAATATAAAGACAATTGGCAATTCATACACAAAACCAAAAAGAAAGGAATCAGGTCCCTATGATATATTATCATAAGATGGCTAAGATTAAATTAAAAGTTTTATAATTTTTTGAAAGAAATATATTACTGCTTAAATTATTTAGGTTAAAATTTTCTCTGATTTTAATATTAGTAAAAATAACTATCATTTATTAAGCATCTTGTATGTACCAAGTGCTTTACATTTATCTCCAGTCTTTCAATAATATCTGAGGTGGGAATTCATATCCTCTTTTCGAGATCAGAAAATTGAGTTTCAGTGAAATGATGTTCCCATAGTCACCCTGATGGCAAATGATCCAGCAAGGATTTGATTTCATGAATGTTTGCCTTGATCATATAATACACATATGGACCACAGTCTCACCAGACTTAATATTATTTTTTGGCATGTTTAGTTTTTACTCCTAAGACCATAAATTATCTAAATTTCAGGATTAATTCTTATTCCAACAGATATTGTGTTATAAAATCATTGGTTGAATTAAAAACTTGTGTAAGAAACAAATTATTCTTTCCTGTATTACCCATGATGGATACTTAGTTTACTTTCCTAAGTTCCTTATCTTCTAATCATAAGATTTCCAGTTTAATTTTCTTACTTGATACCCTACCTTCTTGCTCCTGCTGCTGGTTATAGTGCCACTACTATTTTTGTTGGTTTTTATTTTTACATTTTATTATTTTTTTAAACTTTCTTAATGTTTCTGCAGCTGGTCGTATTCTGCTGCCATACAGCCGGGTGTCTCCTGGCTCCTGCTACACTGCTTTAGCAGTGTACAACTCCTATATGCACTGCTCCTCCTTTGTGTTCACCAGTTTTAGGCTCCATGCTCTCCGTAGACATGGGCTTCCAGATACCCACTGAATTCCAGTCTATTATCTCAGATTTGCCTTCACTTTCCGCTTGGTTTTGTTCCATAGCTGTCTTTTGCCAGTGTCCTTATTACTGGGCTCTTCGAAATTTCTTTCCTTTTCCATTCCCACAGTATGCCAAGAATTTACTTCAACAGTGATGATAGTCATACGCAAGAGAGAAGTAAATAAGGATATTTAGAAATAAAAATCAAGTTAACTAAATTTATCTCAAAACAGGTCCACTTTGGGAAGCAGGATACATAAAAGAGTAAACTATGTTATTTATTTATCAAAACTGATAGTCCTCAATTTTCAAAGATGTTCTAGCAGGTGAGAAGTGTTATTTAGTGCATCAGGAGTTGTAATTCACTTAAAGAGACTGCAGACCTATGAAAGTGAATGTGTCTCATGATATTGGGCAAGCTTTACTAACATCATTATCACTTCTAGAATCTTATGACTTCCATGAATTTGAAATCTTAGCAGCATTATGTTTTGTTTTCTCTGTGTGTTTGTTTTAGGGTAGAATTGAGAATCATTACATCAGTTGAACCCTGTTAGTATCACATAAAATGAGCAACTGTTAAAATAAAAAGAGTATAACCTACTACATATAATATATACTATTGCTTTACCACTTTTTTACAACTCAGCATTTTGAAAATTAAGTACTATTTTATCTCATACCTATTAAATTTGCCATTGATGCTAAAATTATAATGATTACTTATTGATGCTGTCTAGCATAATTGCAGTGAAGAGTCTTGCTGTGGGCCAATTAAGCAGGAAATGGTAGATACAGTTTAGCTTAAGACTCAAATATGACACTAAAAATAGATATAAAATGACAAAGACTAAGAAAGAAGAAATCCATTTACAAATAGAATAGCAAAGGGCACGTTATAATATAGATTTAGTGTAACAAGTCATTTTATACTTGAATTCCTCCTCCATTAATGCTGATTAGTTTTGAAACGTAGTTTTTGAGTAATGGCAAGTGGAATGTTATAGGACTAGCCATGTAGACATAAGTTTTTAATCGAGAGAGTGAGTGAGCTGTTGAACTAATTGAGAATATCTGAGGATGTTCAATTGTGTCTCTGTCATTTCTCTTGGAAGTATACTAGCATCTAATAACAAACTGTGATTGATATAATGTATAGCTTAACTTGTGATTGACATTTGATATAATGTATAGCTTAACTTGCGATTGACACAGTTGACATTTTCCTTGGGACACAGAGATGCTTGATTTAGAAGTAGAGGTTGTCTACAAAAGTTTTCAGAGACATTTATTTTTATTTAATCTTAAATGATAATTAAAAATTACTTTTCTTCAGTGAAAAAAGCAGTAGATGTAGAAAAGTGTAGAAAATCTACTGATCATATAAAAACAGAAAAAAAAAACTTACCACTAAAAGATTACTGTTTTTAACATATGAGTGCAATTTATGTAAGTGTTGTTTCTAAGTATTTTTCACATCACACACAGATTTAGGTATCATAATTTTATGCAAGTAATAGTAAATATTATTGACTGATTTCTATGTCAGGAATGCTGTAGTCACTTTATGTGCAATATTTCATTCATTGCTCACAACAACCTGATGAGGTAAATCATATGATTTTATAGATAAGGAACCTGAGGTACAGAGAAATTAAGTAACTCACCCACCCAGCATCACCAAGCTAACTAGTAGTTAATTGAGATTAGGGTCCAACTCCAGAGCCTAAGTATGGAGCTGCTATTTACTTTACATCATATTACCTTCATTTAAACAACTTTATCTTTTAAAAATATTTTTTCATGTATTGGGTATAATATAAGGTATTACTGGAAGTACACAACTTACCTCATAGTAACTCTTTTATTGACTATTTAGGCTATTTTCAATTTGCCACTATTACAAATAATATTTCAACAAAAATTTGGGGCAAAAAGTTTTTCAGCATTTCTTATGGTATTTTAGAATAAATTGTGTCAAAGGTATAAACACGTTCAGAGTTTTAAAAACATTGCTGAATTGCTTTGCAAATATATTTTATTGATTTAGGCTCCCACCAGCAAAGTGTGTGACTGCCTATTTCTCAGCAGCTTTACCAGCACTTCAGTGTGATTTGGAGAAAGCTAGAGATCTTTCTGTTTCTGTTTTGCAGTGAGAGGGCATGGTTTTTCTTTTTTCTTTTTCTTTTTTTTTTCCTGTTTCATAAATCTTCAATTGCCTACAAAAAGCTTAGAAAAGAAAGGATATACAAAACACTCAGTAGGAGTACTTTCTGCTTAGGGGAATGCCAACTAGATGAAAAAAGAATTTTAAATAAACTCTGATCTTCAGAAAACAGAGGTTCATGTTAATTGGTACTGATCCCACAGCATTCATTACTCTTTGACATATAGTGTGAGATTAGCAAAGACAATTAGCAGTCAGTGCTGAAGAGTCATGTTGTTTTATGAAGCTGTGTTTTTGACACACACATCTTTGTGGAAATGGTGACTGAATTGTGCAGAAAGTAGTAACGCTGCAAAGATTGAGACAATCACGATGCGTACCTTTTGTGTTTCTTTGGAGGTTAAAAATTGCTGGTCTGCAATAAACTGGGTTTGATCTTCTTCAGTTCCCAGACTGTTAGGTTGTGAAGACTGAACGACCTTGTTCCCCTCCCATCCCCCACCCCCTCCCATCCCCACCAAGAATTACTCAGGGTTTATAGAGCATGGGTTGGAAGACACTGACTTCTGGCACAGTACAGGTATCTACAGCTGTGAACACATAAGGATCCAGTATATTTCTAAGGGTGTTACAAATAGCTGCCCTGTTTTCTCCTGAACAGTTTCCTCATTTTAAAACCCTTGTAACTAGCATTCTATTTGAAGTACAGTTAGACTAAAATGTAGAATCCATAAAAGAGGAAAAGGTAACGAAAATAAATTATAAAATAATATTTGTTGGGAATGATTGCCACAAGTGGTAACCAACCACAGCTTTCTACTGAGGACTACTCAGTACCCGTCACCACACTACATGCCTAGTGAAGGTCATCACATGTAATCATTGCAGCAAGCTGGTAGATATTACATACATTACACACTTAGAAACAAAGATTAAGAGTGGTGCATGACTGACAGTCACATGGATAGCAAGTGGCACAGTGAGGATTCAAACCTAATTTTTAAAAGTTTTAAATGTCTTGATTTTCAAACTCCCATGAGAGAAGCCATCATTTACAAAACTGCTATCTATATTTGACTATTAAGACCTAATATATTTTAAAATTGCATTGGGTATGCAATAAATGCATTTTGTTATACACATTTTTTGAGAGATAACTTGAATGATGCCATGAGCTAGAATAAAAGCCCGATAGTTAAGCTCCCAAAGTCTCAAGAGAGAAAGAAAAATCAATTATCTCTTCTAGTACATATTTTCCTTTGTTTAAATAATTTATATATCCTCTTTATTTTACTTGCAGCATTTTATAACTTTAGGCATCTTATTTCAAGTAGATTTCATTTTTATTGTCTTTAAAAAATCATTTTCAGTCCCAAGCAAATCATGTTTTGCTCAACATCCATTTTATGCATGAGGAACTTGTGGTTGTAATAATAGTGTTTACGTTTCCCTAATTCAGTACTTAAAGTTTACATGTACTTATTTATTTATTTCCTATTCTTCTTCAAACAGACTTCTACTGAAATTATCTTTTTACTAAAAATAGCAAAATATGAAGATATGAACTTCATATTTTTAATTTTCTGATGATCTCTCTTGGTAGTCCCTTTTCTAGTGTGTCAGTTCAGTATACACTTGCTCAAACAGTTAATATCTATCTTTTACCTTTTTTAAGTTATTTAAATTTTAGCCTAATTATAACTATGTCTACATGCTACAACAATGATGGGTTTTGAACTATCTCCATTGGTAAGTTTTAACTATCATTATTGTTGGTACATTAGTCTTTTGCTATCTAGAGGCAAACTAGATTAATTCAAGAATCCCAGAATGTGATTTTTTTTCAGCCTACAAACACTAAGAAATTTTAATATGTATTACTGTTCAATAAAATACCTTTATCTTCTTGCAAATTAATATATTTGAAAAGTATGTTTAAGATACCAGGTACTGTAAAATATACTGGAAGTTTCTATCCTTAAGAGTTGCCTTTTATTTTTATTTTTAAAAATATAGTCATTATATTTAGAAATGTTATTGTTTACAGTGATGTAGTTAAACTAACTAGTAAATGTTGCATTATAGTTTGTTGAATTGAAGGTGATCAGTGGACAGAACAGCATTTATAGCACTTTGTTTCTGACATGGATTTAAAGGGATACCTCATTGGGTGTGCTTAAGGGAATAACTGCTAGCTTATTATGTAGTTGCCTGAAAATCAAATACAGAATACTATAGGGAGATGTAAAAAATTCTTTTGAAATGTAGTTTGTACCTTATGAACCTAACTCATCATTATAACATAGGGCTCTTGGCAAAAAGTCCTAATCTTGAATCTTTGTGGAACTGTTGATTTTACTCTGTCTCTGCCCATGCAAAGTTCTTTTATTGATGAGGGAGTATTAAATAAGCAGTGCACACCAATGCACTATTATATCTAGAAAAAAATACAGCCTACTTAGAATCATTTGGAATTATTTGGAATTTAGGTAAAACAATACGTGAGTTCAATGTTCCTGGCAGAATAATTGTAAACTGACTTTTCATTAGTATCTGTATATTTTTATATATTTATATAGCATACATATAATATATTGAAATATTCTACATTTATATAACATTATTATATTTATATTATATCAAAGCTATTAGGAATATCAGAAGGAGAAATAAAGAAAAAATCTCTTTTACAATTGCATCAAAAAGAATAAAATATCTAGGAATAAATTTAATCAAAGAGGTGAAAGACCTGTATATTGGCCACTACAAGACATTAACAAACAAAATTGAAGAAAATACAAATAAATTGAAAGATATTTCTTGCTCATGGATTTTATGGAACCCCCCCAAAAATCCCTCAGATAGTCAAAACAATCTTGAAAAAGAACAAGCTTGAAGGTGTCATGCTCCCTGATTTCAAACTATATTACAAAGCTACAGTAATTAAAGCACTATGGTATTGGCATTAAAAACAGACACATAGGGCTTCCCTGGTGGCGCAGTGGTTGAGAGTCCGCCTGCCGATGCAGGAGACGCGGGTTCGTGCCCTGGTCCGGGAGGGTCCCACATGCCGCGGAGCAACTAAGCCCGTGAGCCATGGCCGCTGGGCCTGCGCGTCCGGAGCCTGTGCTCCGCAACGGGAGAGGCCACAGCAGTGAGAGGCCCGCATACCGCAAAAAAAAAAAAAAAAAAAAAAAAAAAAACAAACAAAAAAAAACAGACACATAGATTAGTGGAACACAATAGAGAGTCCAGAAACAAACTCACATGCATATGGTCAATTAATTTATGACAAAAGAACCAAGAATATGCGATGGAGAAATGACAGTCACTTCAATAAATGGTGTTTGGGAAAATTGGACAGCCACATGTAAAAGAATAAAACTTGACCACTATCTTGCACCATGCACAACAATTAGCTAAAATGGACTAAACACTTGAATGTAACACTTAAAACCACAAAACTAATGGAATAAAACATAGGTGGCAAGCTCCTTGACGTAGGTCTTGCTGATGATTTTTTGAATCTGACACCAGAAGCAAAAGTAACAAAGGCAAAAATAAGTATGTGGGACCACGTCATACTAAAAAGCTTTTGCATACCAAAAGAAACCATCAACAAGATGAAAAGGCAGCCTACCGAATGGAAGAAAAATATGTTCAAATCATGTAACTGTTAAGGGGCTAATATCCAAATATATAAAGAACCCATACAACTCAATGGCAAAAAAAAAAAAAAGACAATCTGATTAAAAAATGGGCAGAAGATCTGAATAGACATTTTCCACAGAAGACATCCAGTTGGCTGACAGGCACATGAAAAGATACTCAACATCATTAATCATCAGGGAAATGCAAATCAAAACCACAATGAAATATCACCTCATACCTGTCAGAGTGGCTGTTATAATAACAAAAAGACAAGAAATAACAAGCGTTGGTGAGGATGTGGCAAAAAGGAAACCCTTGTGCACTGTTGGTGGGAAGGTAAATTGGTGCAGCCACTATGGAAAACATTATGCAGGTTTCTCAAAAAATTAAAAATAGAACTACTATATGAATGAGGAATTCTACTTCTGTGTATTTATCCAAAAAAAACAAAAACACTAGCTCAAAAGGATATGTGCACTCACATGTTTGGTGCAGCATTATTTATAATAGCCAAGATATGGAAAGAACCTAAGTGTCCATTGATGGATGAGTAGATAAAAATTTGTGGTATTTATACAATAGAATATTATTAAGCCATAAAAAATAATGAAATTTTGCCATTTTTTTCAATGTGGTTGGACCTTGAGGGCATTATGCTAAGTGAAGTGAGTTAGGTAAGTCAGATGGAGAAAGACAAATATCTTATGATCTCTCATATGTGGAATCTAAAAAAAATAGAAAAAAATACTGAGTTTAAAGATACAGAGAACAGATTGATGGTTGCCAGAGGTGGAGGTGGAGAAGTGGGAAAATGAGTGAAGGGGGTGAAAATGTAAAAAGGAAACAAATTAAAAAATAAAACAACACATATTTTAAAAAACCCAAACAATGAAACATATCTATAAATCCATGCACAAAAAGTCCTTAATTTTATTTTATATCTTTCTAACAAGTTTGGTTAGCTGGTTTCCTAACCCATAATAAATTACTAGTTAAAACATATATTAGGTATAAATCTTACTTTTTGATTTTCTAGCAGCACCTATGAATATGTGGTCATCTGTCTTTATTGCTCTAATCTACTTTGATATTGAACTATCTTTAAATATGGTGGCATATCTCACTATGTATAGTGAGTACAGTTTGTCATATTCTGGTGCCATTTCTAAAATGTTCTATATTCACTGGACTTTATTTCTTTTTTTTTTTTTTTTTTTTTTTTTGCGGTATGCGGGCCTCTCACTGTTGTGGCCTCTCCCGTTGCGGAGCACAGGCTCCGGACGCGCAGGCTCAGCGGCCATGGCTCACGGGCCCAGCCGCTCCGCGGCATGTGGGATCTTCCCGGACCAGGGCACGAACCCGTGACCCCTGCATCGGCAGGCAGGCTCTCAACCACTGCACCACCAGGGAGGCCCTGGACTTTATTTCTATATCGTGATGTTTGAGGTTTTGATAGACAAATAGAGTTGTGGCTTGGATTTGACAAGTTATAAAGCTGTAATCTAGAGAATTTAACCTGAAAGAAAAACACTCATAAATTATAAACCAGAAGAGAAAGAGCATGGTCAGCACCTTTTTTGGATTTGCTTTATTCACTGTTCATTTTGGCAGACTCATAAGTGTTGTATCTAAAGGATTTAAAACCTCAAAACCTCAAAAACCATATGCCCAAACTTTTAATTTCTAAAGACAGTCAGTGGAAAAATTAAACTTATTCCAAGTATTCTTTCTTACCTACAGTAAATCAGGCTTCTTCCTCCCTCCCCCTGTTTTCTTCCCTAGGATACTAATGGAAACAGGACACATAGGGCATTTTGTGAACTGGTAAATTTTAATATCTATCTGATTGTTTTCTTTTTGACTCACTTCCAAACATGTGACTCTCTAGTTTCTCCTGTATACTGTATTTCCTTTCAGGTGGTCTTGTATTTGTTTTTGCCACAGGAAATTTAAAGCAAAGAATTCAGATTCATGAAGGATAAGATCATGCCAAATCAATCATTCAGACATTCAACTAGTTGTGTTTCATCACCAATTATTTAATTAGAATATTAATATCACAAATATTTCTTAGTATAATTTTCTGTAAAACACTGTGATAAGAATTTCTGCTTTAGACCATGGTGGGATATGAAAAACTGAATTTACCCTTACACTTACAAACTAGAAAACTACACAAAATATATGAAACAAGGTTTTCAGCTATTGGGCAGCAGGCAGCCCAGGACTGTGCTCAGGGAAAGAAGAAAAACAGACAGGGTGAGCCTATGATTACTTTAACTTACTGCCTAGAAGTAGGTTCCAGCTAGCAATTCAGGGAGGGAGAACCTAAACAAGTCATTGGGGGGTCACTGAGTGGAGGACAGAGTCAGAGTTTGGGGAGATCAGTTTGTAGAGCAGAATACCAGAGACGAAGGAGTTGCTCAGAGAGAGAGAGAGGTCTAGAATGAGTGAGAGTGAGCGAGTTCCGATCTGCAAAAGGGTCCTGGCAGGACCCTTGAGCTGAGTACCCTCTGTGTGAGTAGGCACTAACCAACAGAAAGCAGCAGACCGAAACATCTCTGGGGCTCTCATAAAACTGGGGATAGTTTATTTTCGCAGAAGCCAGCATGTTAATACTTTGTAGTTTCAGGGCCTTGTGGGTCTAAATAAGCCCTGGAATAAGGTTTCTCTGGACATGACATACCCTATTAAAACTCAACATCAGGGCTGAAAAGGATTAAGTTAATTCCAAGTAACATAGCTGTGGTCCAAAAGAATGCCCAGTGATATTTAAAGGAATACAGCATTGAATGCTCAATACTGTTAAATTTGCAACATCTGGCAGCCAAATAAAATATTACAAGACATGGGGAGAAGCAGCAAAATATGACTCACACATAGGATAAAAATCAATCAATAGAAATAGACCCAGAGGGGCTTCCCTGGTGACGCAGTCGTTAAGAATCCACCTGCCAATGCAGGGGACAGAGGTTCGAACCCTGGTCCGGGAAGATCCCACATGCCGTGGAGCAACTAAGCCCACATGCCACAACTACTGAGCCTGCGCTCTAGAGCCCGTGAGCCACAACTACTGAGCCCAGGCACCTAGAGCCCGTGCTCTGCAACAAGAGAAGCCTCCACAATGAGAAGCCCACACACTGCAACGAAGAATAGCCCCTGCTTGACGCAACTAGAGAAAGCCTGTATGCAGCAACGAAGACCCAACACAGCCAAAAATAAATAAATAAATAAAATTAATTTATAAAAAAAGAAAGAAATAGACCCAGAAACAAGTGAGATGGTAGAAGTTGCAGACAAGGATGTTAAAACATATATAAGTATGTTCCACGTGGTCTAGAATGAGAAGAAACACATGAATAAAATGAGGAAAGAAACGGAGGCAAATGGTATTTCTAGAGAAGAACAAGTAAAATACCTAAAATTAAAAATACACCGAATGGGGTTAAAGTGCATTAGACATAGCAGAAAAAAAGATCAATGAATTTGAAGACATAGCAATAGAAATTATACAAACTCAAACACATATATAAAAAAGACTAAAAAAAACAGACATAAGTGAATTGTGGGACAAGGTGAATCTAAAAGCAGTCAAAGAAAAGCACTGTGATAAGCATTGGGCTCTTCCTAAATGCCAGATTCTGTGATAAGCACTTCACATGTATTTCATTTACCACTAGGAGGTTGTGTACTGCATTTGTCATCCTGTGAGGAAAGAATGAAATCATAACAAACAATGACTTTAAGCAAATGTTTAATTATAAAACAGAAATGTTATTTGTAACACACCTTAAATTTTCACAGAATAAATTCAAGCATCATATGTCTTTTAAAGCTCAAAATAGAACTGGATGTTAAGCTGGGTAATTATTATTAACTACAAGACATTAAGAGTTTTATTTAAGATCAGATAATTGGTGGAACCAAAAATTGAAAGCAAATTTCCTACCTCTTTCTTATTTGCTGTTCCATTTCTATGAATCCTGCCACTGTCACAGCAGGTCAAAAATGGAAAAAAGGTTTGGCTAAGATAAGGAAGGCTTTACAGATGAAATTGGATAAAGACCAGTTTTTAAAACAACCATCAGAATTCCACAGTGGAAGAAGGAGTATAAGGCACTGCAGGCAGAGAGAGCACTTGAGGAAAGACACAAGGAAGGGAGTTCTCCAGATCCATGTAACAGGCAATAGATAATATATGTTGGCTGAATCAGCAATTTCACAGAGGGACTTATTACAAGAAAGCCAGAAAAATAGATTGAAACTATTCACTGAAAACTGCAAATGCCACAAAATTTAATATAGAAGCATAGATATCTAAATCTCAGATATCTGAAATCTGGTACTTAGGATGTTAGACCCCAGGAAAACCTCCAGCCTTAAAATCATCCCCCAAATTACCCTTAACACCAAGAGATTATTGAGCTTAGTTAGGAAGATTTTATTTATGTCTGGTACATCTGATGATCATATAAAAGGAAACGTGCTCTCTATTTCACAGAGTGTAAAAAGCCCAACTATTTTGCCTATAAACCAGAAAGAATGGGAAATGTGACACTGGCAGGATAGACAAGCATGAAGAAGAGCCAAAGGAAGAGGTGTGAGGCTGTAATGGCATCAATGAAAGCTGCATTAATATCAGCGTTTATTAGAAGCTGTTGGAGGCCACGAGCAGAGGTTGTGCCTGCAGCAGAAAAGAGACAGTGTCATAAAGGGACAGACATAGAAGAGATATGGTAAATAATAGTTACCTACTGTTCATTCATTTTTAAATTCTTCATCAAACTATTAAATCTGAAATATAGAAGTGATATAGAATATCGGCTTTTTCCGTTTCATGAAAACACACAGAAAATGGTCTCTTCCCTAGTTTATATCCAAACTCCAACTGAGAAAGGTCAGATTTAGGAAAGAATTTTTAGACATATGCCATTTAATACTCTGAGGTATTCTTGCATCGATATGACCACTATCAGGCTACGTGTACCAACCCTGTTAATTTGGCTCCACAGCAAAATTCATTTCATTATAACTTGTATTGTAATTTTATTATCTTGGGTATGATTTTCTGTAGTAGCAGCTGTTGGGTGGACCCCTCTTATCTTGTCCTTATGTTTTCTTCAAGAAAACTTCCACTACTGCTCCATATTGAAGCAAGAATATTTAATGATATTAGCCAGTTTTCTTTATCTTTTCTTCTTACTGAGTTCTCCACATCGGAGTGATTATAGATGAATAAATGGGCAAAAGTGCCGGTTTTTTTGTTCACACGTTCTTCTTTTGGATAGGTATTAAAGAGGAATCTTTTGTGGTTTTCGCCTCTTTCTCCTTCAAAGCAGCTTTCCTTGGGTTGTCAAACTCAATCAACCAGACCGTGCTCCTGCAGATAATGACTATAGTTGTCTAGCTGCCCATACAGTGTCTATGTGGGTAAGACAATCACTCCAAAACAGTACCAGAAAGATTATTCAAGGCACCTGATTCTGTCTGAAGGCTCTCATCCTCCTTAAACTCCCATTTTAGTTGGATTCAGTTCACTACTATATTTGCTACAAAAGTGTAGGGGACACCTTATATCATTCAACTAGAATCTCCTATATAAAGCTGTTCTTGAGATTGGTTTAGAATTCTAATTGTAATTAGAATTAGAATTAATTAGAATTGTTAGAATTCTCATGAACAAATGATACGCTGCTTCATTCTGTTTTATGCACAAAACAATATACCAAATTGTGTTTCTTTTCTTGCTCCTCAAATTTGAAACTCACCTCAGCAGTTATGTTGATACACGTTTTAGTAGTGCAGTAGCCTCCCTTTCCACGGCTCTGTTTTTACATTTCTATTTTGTCATTTCATTGTTTATATTTTTGCTGTTAGTAACCTCAAATCCTTTGTTTAAAGAGTTGGAGTGGATAAAAATGTGGTTACAATTCAAGTCATATCAAGTGAGGGCCCACTCAGTGCTTATCATTGTCCTAGCCACTGGCAAACCAAAATACAGAAATGTTGACACATTTTACAGAACTCATAGTTCAATTAAAAAGGTAGGCATGAGGAATTAATAATTATAAGGCATTGTTATAGAGGTGTTTTTTTGGTTTTTGGGGGGGGGGGGGTTGTGGTATGCAGGCCTCTCACTGTCGTGGCCTCTCCTGTTGTGGAGCACAGGCTCCAGACGCGCAGGCTCAGCGGCCATGGCTCACAGGCCCAGACGCTCCGCAGCATGTGGGATCTTCCCAGACCGGGGCACGAACCCGTGTCCCTTGCATCGGCAGGCGGATTCTCAACCACTGCGCCACCAGGGAAGCCCTGTTATAGAGTTTTATACAAAGTTCTAAGGGGAAAATGAAAGTAGCTTATTGCTTAGGAGATTGGGAGAGTTTTCTTAATAAAGACATTTTATTTCATGAATAGTAGTTTTACAGAGCATTGAGAAATGTATCTCTTAAAGAAAGACCTGTAAAGAAACAGAAATAGATTTATTTATTGAAAGTATGTGATTATGTAAGGAAAATGGGTTGTAATTGTAAGCCTCTACACTGTGGGATGGGCTGAGACAAGATTGTAAACTGCAGCCCACAGACCAAATACAGCCTGTGACCTATTTTTACAGGATCATGAGCTAAAAATGGTTTAAAGGTTGATGAATAAATGAATAAATAAATGTATGTATGTGACAGAGACCATATATGACCCACAGAGCCTAAAATATTCATTATTTAATATTTACAGGAAAAGTTCGTGAGACCCTGATATAGGGTATAGTTTGGTAACTGTCCAACAGGGGTAGAAAGTGAAACTAGAGATTTTTTGAAAAAGTCTCATATAATATGCTAAGAAGTTTGAACTTTAGCCTAAGAAAATGGTATGTGATGTGGTGGCTTTGTAATGTGTTACCTTGGCTAGAGTGAAATGCATACCCCATAATTTCCTTCTCTATACATTTCCAGTTAGGGTAGGCCATAAATGGGAATTCTGTGCAAGATTTGGAAGTGAGAAATGAAGCAACAGGCATTTTCTAGCTGGCACATGTTGTCTCCAATCTGCTGTCTAATCCTGTCAGTGTGGGGTTAGCAGGCAGTCTTGTATATATTCAACCTTCCCCTGAATTCTCCTTCAACTTCTCTGACTCCTGAGACAGGAGGGCGTGTAGCTCCATGACGAAGAAACCTTCTGTTTCTGAAGTTATGTTAAAAGTCAAAACTAAAGAATAAATATTACCTAGTATCAGGTATACATAAATGTTTTCCTCTGATGATGAAAAATATAGGCTTTGGATCATGTTTTCTTTAAGAAAACTGACCACAGATTCTTGAAAGGTGTTACCACTTCTTCATAACCAGGTCAGATGTGTTTCAAATGACCTAGAATAATAATTGAAGGCTCTTAAGAAGGAGCTTGTTTTTCATGTGTTTGTGTATAAATCAGATGCTGTTTTAAATGGTGCTAAAGAGTTAAAGAATATTTGAGAAAGCCATTTGGGGAAAGACAGTTTTGGCCTTTGACTCTCTACTTAAACCTGTGAATACACACATACACACACACATGCATACACACAACTATGCTATGAAATTTCGGAATTCATGCAAGTACTCATCCTTCAAGCAACAGTTTGAAGACAGAAATTTCCAAGAAAAAGATTGAAAAATGTATAAAACGACAAAAAACGGTTGACATCTTTTTTTAAGAAATCAAGTTCTAGTTTCCACTGTAGTTGCTACACATTTAACCTCATGTACAATACCACTTCCAGCTGAAGCGTTATGTAACGCTCCACTGGAGTGCACAAGAATAACTAACAACTATACTGAAGACATTGAATCATAAAGTAAAAGCTATATTATGTTATTTGGACTCCTTTTAGGAAGGAAAGGAGATATATAGTGGATTTAACCATGCTTTCTCCTCAGTGTCTCAAGTGAGTCAGTCATTAATGAAAGATTTTGCATTGCCAAAGTTTTACTTTATATTTTACTTAATTCACATCTAGTCAATGGATACTAAGTCATTAGCTTTAGATTGGTGACTGTCCTTTTCATAGCTGGGAGTAAAATCTTCTCTGAAATCCTTTAGCATTTTATCTAAATCTCTTTAATGGCACTTGCCAGTTTAATCCTAAGGTTTTAATTCCTTGTGTGATTACTTAAAACTCTCAGATACTTAAAGATCTTTCTGTTTCTCATATGTGTATTTAAAGAGTACTTTAATACATTATGCTAAAGATAAATATTTGTTAAATACTTTGTACTATCTGGTCTTATTATAAATTATTTTGATATTGATAGCTTTATGTTAGTCTTTTTTTTGTGGTATGCGGGCCTCTCACTGTTGTGCAGCACAGGCTCCGGACGCGCAGGCTCAGCTGCCATGGCTCACGGGCCCAGCCGCTCCGCAGCATGTGGGATCTTCCCAGACCAGGGCACGAACCCGTGTCCCCTGCATCGACAGGCGGACTCTCAACAACTGCGCCACCAGGGAAGTCCCTATGTTAGTCTTATAAATTGTTTATGTACAACATATATAAGAAGTGTGTATTAAATTCATAGACTTGTAAGTTTCCAAATTTTGCCCAATTACAGTAGTCTGTATTTTTATCCCTATTTTAATGTAATTGATATTTTCCTTTTTCACAAGTATAAGCGAGGCTAAGTGATAGTGTTGTAGATTTAGACTCAAAATTCCACCAAAGGTTGGAACTTTCAACATGCATTAGAATTAAGTTTTTACAAAACTTAAATATTTAACACCACAGGATTTATTGGTATTTTTAGACTGAGATGTTGGCTTGTGTTTTAATGGCTCAGTGGAGTTAAATCTCCAAATCAATTGCCAATAGTTGAGATACAAATTTTCTACTTAAAATGCACTAATCAAAGTGCCCTTTCAATTCCTAAAGGACTTCAATTTCCAGTAATGTTATTTCACAAAACTTGGTATCAGTCATTATTTTATTTTCATATTTACATCTTTGTCTTACTGCCCATTCAATCTGTGGAATTCTTAAGGTAACTGAGAATTATAAACCCAAAGTAAAAGCATTTATCACTTTTCATTTCTACAGGTGTTAAGTATGGTGGAGCTAGACAGTTTTTCCTGTAATTCTTCATCCTTAGGGATGCCGATCAAAGGTTAGAGTTCCTTGGGAGGTTAGTGGAAGCGCTATGTCTAGATGAATTTCATGAGTAAAGGCAGACTGTACAACCTCCAGAGATTTATTTTTCAGACAATGGAATTGTTTCTTTCTTACCCTCCTGCCAAACCAATAAATTAAGTAGCTGGTATTCCCAGAGTACTTCTCCTTTCCTTCAAGATGATTGCTCATTAAGGTGTCATCTTTCACTAAAGGATAACATCTGTTGGTTAAAGTATAAGCATGAAGCATTCTCTTATGTTGATGGATCACTACGACTACCAGCATTAAGGACTTGACAACCACGCAGCTTCTCCAGGGCTCCAATAGCCATGGGGCTGCTCATTGGTTTCGATAATTTGGACTGTGAAGATGGTGATTTAATTCACAATTCTTAGAGTTTCACGCTTCAATTTTTGTAACTTCAAAATAATTGCAAAGTCTCCCACTAACACCAAAGTTGAGGTCACTTAATTCATACTTTAACATACCATTTCTTCCCAAATCCTGTGGTTAAGCAAAAAGAATATAAGGGGCTCTAATTCAATGCTGTGAAACTCAGAATAGTCAGTTCTGTCACATTTCCAGAAATGATCTTTGAAAAGGAAGTGTAATATAAGAGATAACAGCTGGCTTGGAGACCAGTAGACATATTTTTAAATACCAGTTCTTCCCTGTATTAGTTGCCCTTGGACATGACACTTAACTTCTCTTGAATCTGTTTCCTCATCCAGAAAATGGTGGTAATAATACTAATTGTACAGGGAGTAAATTTAAAATAATGAATATAATATACCTTCTTTCCCATTTCAGTCCTGTATTGTTCAAGTCTGTAATCTTAGATCCCACATAAAATCTGTCAACAAATCATACTGGGTCTACCTTCCAAATATATCCATTATTTGATCACTTCTTACTATCTCCACCACTACCATTTTGGATCAAAACTTTATCTTCTCTCACTAGATTACTGTGATAGCCTCAATATATTTTCATGCTTCAGCTGTTTCCCCATATATAGTCTGTTCTCCAGACAGCAGGCAGAACTATTAAAAAAAAAATAAGTCAATACATGCCACATGTCCTCTCAAAATCCTCCAAAGGCTTCCTGTCTCAGCACCAAACTCCTTAAAATGTACCTATATGATTTGGCCACATTTTACCTCTCTGGCCCTCCCTGTTCATTCTATTTAAAATTGACTCATCTTTCTCTGATGTATCTGTCCCCTTTTCTTGATTTATTTTTCTTCCATAGCATTTATCACAATCTACCAAACTGTGCATTTTATTTTGTTTATTGTTTACCTTTTCTTTATATCAGCCACTGTCGTGCACCATTTCAGTTTGCTCAACTGTTTTGCTTTTTTTTCCCCACTCCCAACCTCTGCTGCTTGGCTTATACTTCCCAATAAATTACTTATATTTAAACTTTCATTTTAGGCTTTGTTTTATTGGGAAAAACAGGCTAAGACAGTAGTATCCAAAGTCGCCTAGAAAGCTGAAATTTGGAGGTGGATCATTAATCAGTCATATGGCAGTAAGAAACTTGCTGGGGTTAAGTGGAGTGCTGAAAAACCCTGGGATACACACCAGCTTTACAATTCGTATTATTCTCACCTTTGATGAATTGGGATGAAGGAAAAATAGTAAGGCATTATGTTACACTGTGACTGTGATACCTGGGAAATATAGAGGCAATAAATATTGCAAAGATTGTGGAGATACTGGCACTGGGGTCTTTGAAAAAAAAAATCAGAGGCTAAATCTCATAACCATCAACTGAAGAGTAGCAGGTCTCTATGGCAGTTTAAGGAGAGCTTTGTCTCCTATAGTCTCAATACAGACTGTATTGAAAATCAGGTCAAGATCTATGTATAAGGGAGGCAGAATTGCAAAGGAGATAAATCCATACCCTTGACAGGTGCCCTTTTTTCTTGTTTCTTCTGCTTGGTTAAGACTTTGATAGGAAGAGTAAGATTTTGAGAACAGGTTGGGGACATTTTGATGGATGATTCCATGGAACTCAGACCACTAAATTTCCCTCAACTTTCTATGCGTTGAAAAAAAGATCTCTGCTCCTTCACAGAGGAGAGAAATCTCTGCTTTCCTGGAGACCCTTTAAATACCTCAGCTGAAGCAGATACCATTCACCCTAGAAGAGGCAGCAGTTAGGAATTTGACATAAACTCCAGATCTGGGTTTATCTTCCTTTCCCACAGTGCCTCCTCCATTGTGACCAACTGAGAGTTTAGAGAACGCCTAATCTCTTAGGCATTTATCCCAAATAACACTGCCTTGCAATTAGATACCTATTTTACAACAAAAGGTGTCTAACAGTGACCCTGAGATATACAGGTGTTAACATGTATTTCATCAGTTGCAAGTAGCTGGTTTAATATAACATGTAGCTGATTTAAATAACATGGAATACTGAGCTAACATGTCATTGAAAGGGATTAACATCCTCTGAAGCTGGGGGCTGATATTCAGAGTGTGGTATATATGCTGAAATGACCATTGATACATAGTGTTTTGTCTCCAGTGCTAGAATATGTAAGTCCAGGAACCAAGAGACGAACATACTCCAGTGATCCACTTTCAGAATCTGTACTTTCTGTCTTCACCACTTTAGGTTCTGTTACAGTTAACCTTCTGATTCTTCATGATGGAGAGTGTGCTTCTGCTTAGGAAAACACTATTTGTTCCTAGAACATTAAAACTATATCCAGTTCATTTTGGTCTTTTCGTTCCAGCAGACTGGCAAGCAAAGAAAGGAATAACTGAACTGTCAGGAGTAATTGACTCCAAATAAAATGAGGAGCTAGGATTGCTGTTAAACAATGGGAGAGGAATACACTGGAATATAAGATATTCTCTTCAAAGTCTCTTGAAGCTTTTGGGATTAGTTATAAATCTGAATATATATTAAAGCAGCCATAGGCTGACAAGGGCAAAACAGTGAAGAGTTCATTTAGGAATTTGGGTCTCAGAGAAGCTAAACTGATATATGAGGTGAGATAAATCTAGAAGGATATTGAAAGATATAGTTAATCAATATTAAATATAAAGATCAGTGGTTGCATTGTTGATTGTAGCTATTTTAATAGCCTTCTTGCCTCACGACTTTACAGAGATTTCAGTAGACCGTCAGCTGGATAGTAACTCTGCCTTGGATTTGATTTCAGGGTGGAAACAAGTGGAACAGTGTGGTGCAAGAAGTGACTTGTATCAGATAACTCATGTGCACAACTTCATATCTGATTGTCTTCATTTGTTTTTTTGTTTTTGTTTTTTTTAAGCTTTGGGGTGTTTATCCGGGCACACTCCACTCTAATTAATTAATTAATTTTTGCTGTGTTGGGTCTTCGTTTCTGTGCGAGGGCTTTTTCTAGTTGTGGCAAATGGGGGCCACTCTTCATCGCGGTGCGCGGGCCTCTCACTATCGCGTCCTCTCTTGTTGCGGAGCAAAGGCTCCAGACATGCAAGCTCAGTAGTTGTGGCTCACGGGCCTAGTTGCCCCACGGCATGTGGGATCATCCCAGACCAGGACTCGAACCTGTGTCCCCTGCATTAGCAGACAGATTCTCAACCACTGCACCACCAGGGAAGCCCTCTTCATTTGTTTTTAATTCCAGCCATGGCTATTGTGAATCCATTCTGTACAAATTAGTCCTTTGCTATACTTATTAGTTTCCTGGCCTTTACTGCTGTCATACCCAGGGATAACACAGTAGTGGCTGCTACAGTGTGGATGCTGCAAGAAATTTCTTGGCATAAACATGCACATTTTGGTAGCGTGCGGGAGTTAATGCCCTGTGGAGTGAACTGCCTTTGAAAAAATGCCTTCCTCATTTTTCATCCTCTAACATAGTTCTATGTGAACTTCATAGAGCTTCTTAGGAGGACCCATGGGATTGAACAACCCCTTTTAGCAGTTGCCAACTTGATTACATACAGTGATATAGACTTTCTCTTGTTCTTGCATCCAATGCTTCTGTGTTACCCCCAATAAATGCCTTTTATTTAAATCTTGATTTCTGAGCCTGATTCATTGCAAATCATGTAACCCTTTAGAATGTAACTTCCATATGGATAATGGTTTTTGGTCTGTTTGTTCACTGCTGTGTCTCCAGTGCCTCAAAGTGACAAGTCTGACAGAGGGCATGCCTTCATTAAACATTTGTTAAATCGATATATTAGACATTGTTAGTGCTCCTCTCAGGCACCTTCAATTCAGCTATTCGTATTGCTCAGTTGTCTCTGTTTCTGTATGCTTTAAGAATTTGCATAGGCAACTTCCATTGGCCCATTGAAGCCCATTGACCACATGCATGGAAGAGCTGGAAGTTACCTGGGATTTTACATTCTCTACCCTATTTCTAGCTGGGACTGACTAGTGTAGGAATATGGAAGCCCAACTCCCTTGTCTCAAGGAAGGACAAACTCTGAAGTATAATTTATGCTTCAGAACTTAATGTGTAATCAGATATAGGTTGTACCTGAAATGCTAGTCATGCTTGTCTTCTCACTCTCTGTCTTAACTCCCACCACTCCCTATTGGTTTCTTCTACAAGCAGCTCCTTAAAAATCAGAAAAGCCCAACTTGAAACAATGAAAGAAAATGCCAAGATTACAGCAGGTGCTCAATAACAGGCAATGTACCTTAAAATAAGTTATTAGTTATTATCATTGGTTTAAATAAAATTATCATTATCTCCTCTTTTTGAAAAAAAGAAATCAACTTCTGCTTCCTCTTATTTTTGAGACCCAGACTTTGACCCAGAGCTGTCCAGTTCTGAAAATGGGTTTCCATATTATTCTTTGTGACTGAGATTCTGTTTTAATAGCATGGGAATTAGATGATGTATATAACATAAATATAGTACTGGCTGTTTTCCATGCTTGACTGATCATATGAATCAACAGAAAACTATCAAAAAATATGAAATTTTTAAGCCCCACATTCCAGAGATTCTGATTTATTAGGACTTTGTTTTTTAGGAAACTGTATTTTTAAAATTTTGCCTAGGTGATTTTAATGATCTGTCAGGCTTGGGAACCACAGAGTTTAGCCTCTCAAGACTGTAGTCCTGTTTTGTTCTTAAAATCATTGTGGTTAATTTAATGAATAGGTTTTATTTATTTTCCTGTATTGTCTGTTGCTAAGCCCTTCAGAGACCTGGTTGGATGGATCAGTCAGAATCAATTTCCAGCTCCAACAACCAAAGGGTGGGCCTGTTACTAAGGTTATACTGTACAACCTCCTAATTAGTTGAAGCTACTTACAGTTAACAGTAAGCTACTATGTGTGTGTGTGTATATATATATATATATATATATATATGAATGACATATAATACAATATGTATTATAATATTGTAAGGTATGAGTCTTAGAAATAAGGATATTTAAACTATTGCAAATAAATGTTTAAAGGTTAAAAATTATCACCTGTGGTATACAGTAGGTTCTCATTAGTTATCTATTTTATACATAGTAGTGTATATATGCCTCAATGCTCTGTGGTGACCTATATGGGAAGGAAATCTAAAAAAGAGGGGATATATGTATACATATAACTGATTGACTTTGCTGTATAGCAGAAACTAACACAACATTGTGAAGCAACTATACCTCAATAAAATTTTTTTTTTAATGATCACCTGTGTTCTTCATATACATGATTTTTTTCTTGTAAATTAGATGTGGTTGCTTCATTATCTGACTACAGTGTGGCACAGAGAATTCAAAGCAAATTTTATATTAGTAAAGGAAATTTTAGAAGAAAATGTACTTATATAAATGAGATAACCCATTATAAAGAATATGTATTTATATCTATCTGTATTCATAGAGATAAACCGTGACCATTATTTAATTGCATATTACCAAAATTTTATGTTTATATAATTTTCTGCATATAAACCACAGATATATGTATATAATTATATATGTATGATATATATGTAATTTTGATTGTCTGTTAAATAGTAATCAAAATAGTTATATTAATCAAAGTAAAATTAAATATATTAGTTAATAACATTATTTTAGCACTATATAATTTATGAAGTATGCTCATAAACTTTATCTCATTTTACCCTCGTAATAACTAGGAATTTAGCATCACTAATAACTAATCAAAGGCAATGATGCAGGGGTACACAATGGGTTCCTGGGCTTTGGGACCCCTTGAGATAGGTCAAATATCTGTTTTTCCACTTATTATATAATGATCATATTTTGTGCATGCTCCTCAGTTGCTCTAATGCCTTCAGAATACATTGTCTCATTTGATCTTACAATACTCCTAGGGGATATGTAAAATTAACTACATTTTAAATTGAAGAAATGTAAGCTCAGAGAAAATTGACTGAATAATGACAGTAGGGAGAAGACTAACTGCTGTGTAGAACAATTTTTTTTTTTAACTTTCAAAGCTTGTACACAGCGCTTCTTTTTCTGATACTAGTCAGTTTTTCACATATAAACATAAATTTAGTTATATGTCCTTCTCAACATTATCAGATAGATAGAATTAACTAAACTAATTGAGCAGAGACATTTATATGCATATGGAAAATTTTGTAAAATATACTTTATTTCAGTATCAGATAAATAATATTTCTCTTCAGTGTTCTAGTGCTTTTCATTCTTATAAAACATTTATTCTTTTCATCTTTTTATTATGAAAACATTTTAAAAACACAAAAACTTGAAAGAAATTTGACATGTACATAATCTTGATTCTACAGTTAATATTTTTACCTTACCTGTTAATTCCATATCTATCCATCCCTTCATTTCTCTATTAATCTATCAGTTCATCCTCCTTGAGCAGTTATAATTTGTGCTTTAAAATGTTTTATCTGTAAATCTAATATTGGTTTCATCTGGCATTGGTCCCTATTGCATTGATTTTTTTTTTTTTTTTTTTTCTCTTAAGAAATGGATCTTATATTCTATGATATGTAATTTTGGAATTTTTGTCTTGGACATTTTGATTTGTGTGTTGCAGGAAATTTGAATTAAGTTAGAATCTGCCAAAGAGCAATTTTTAAAGCAGCATTTATCTTTGATAAACCAAGCTACAGTCTTTGATTTTGTTGTCTGCTTGGAGTCTGCCTTGTGCCTATCTGGTGCAAAGATCAGTCAGATATTTAGCTGTTACCCTAATTTGAGTTTCCTTTTTCTGGCATCCTTTTTTCAAGCATTTGCATCTTCACTTTCTAGTGGCTGTGGTGGCTTGCACACTGTCCTTTAATTTGCTAGACAGTGCGACCTTGTGTTTTCCATCAGTTTTAGCCAACCCACACAGTGCAGACTTGGGGGTGGGTGGCATTTGGGTAAATGTGATAAAAATATGAACTTGTCATGCTCTATTCTCTCCAGGTCTCAGCTTCTTTCCAGTTCTGCTTATATTTGTTTACCCTCTGTTACATTCAAGCAGCTGTTGTGGCTTTTGGGAATTTCTCAATATTTTATCCACACTTTATAGTTATTATCTGCTGCATAGTTGTTCTTTTAGGAGTTATTTAGCCATACTAGAAGAACTACCACGGTCACCTTTTAACTCACTACATTTCTGTGATTGAAAACCTTTTTGTTTTTATGAGATTTATGATAATAGATATGAAAGATCCATTTAAACCATGTAGCTTATTATACATAAACATTTTGACTGTTTATATTTCTACTTAAACTGGACCTTCTTTACCTAATAAAACAAATTTGGTCCATATTTATGATAGTCCAAAGGTACAATTAAGAGCTATTCTCATATTTTATCCGCAGTCTATGGGAAATACCAGTTAAAGTATTCAAAGAAACATAGGCAAAAGAAAGCTTATATATCCTCTTGCTAAAGTAAACATTGTACAATTGGACTGAGTGTTTGAGAATTTAAGGAAGATCGATCGTTCAGTGAATGGCTGCAGTGACATCAGAAAACAGGATTCTCGACTTGAACCGAGTGACTTTTTGCCTATGCCACACTCTTTCTTAATGAAATAAATGACCTTAACTTTTCAACAGTCATGAAATCTTTAATCAGGATGGTCATTTAAAACATTATCATCAATTAGGTCAAAGAGGTCATTAACAGATCTGTTAATAACTTCACTTATTGCCAGGAAACTGATTCTTATTTTGGGTATAGCCTTCTCTCCCCCATTTAAAACACAACTAAACTGTAGAACAATAGGAGTTTTGGTTAGTCTGTCTCTATTCCTTATTCTTGATGCTAACATTTTCTAGCCAGAATAATAAAGCTATCTTGACATTTTTCTCTAAAGTTAAGCAACTTATTCACTTAAGTCATACACAAAGAGTGTATTTTAATCATTTCAGTGCATTCTTATTTATTGTCCTTTATGGTACTTTATTACGTAATAGAAGTTCAATATTTTAACATATAAAATATTTGAGGAATTATGAACCAGTGAAAAAGGTCTGTGTTGGCCTGTCAGGTGAAAGCATTTATAGAGATTTTGTTTGTGAACCGAAATAAGCTTTGCAGTAGAGCATTTCACAAATGCATCCTGATGGTTATTTAAAAACTAGTTCACAGACATATTTTCTGATGATTACAAATCTTGGGCACAAGTTTATTTCAGCATATTCCAAATGGCAAAAGCTATACTGCAGAAAACAATTTTTGTCCTGTCACCAGTTCACTCATCAAATGTCAGTCCTTTCTCAAGATTTCATGTCTGATCAACAAAGGCCTAAGTAAATTACAGTTGCAAATGTTTTTCATAGGGATAAACATCTGCTTGTCTCAGTCTTATGACTGACCAGCTTGGAGCAATGCATGCCACTTCTGCTAAAACACTAAGTGACATGAAGCTTCTTAAAAGAAAATTACATAAGATGACCCAGATGAGAACAATGATTTGCATATTCAGATTTTAGTGAAAACAGTGCTTGTAGTTTGTTATTTAGAGCTCATGCTACTATTAACTGTTGCCGTATATGGCCATATTATCCTTTGGGGAAAAATGTGGATTATGCGCCCAGATTCCCTTCCCAGATTCCCTACTATTTGTACTCTGATCTTGAAAATAGAGGTAATTTAAAGCTTGGTCATAAGGACATTATGTCAAGAAAAAAGGTTTTCTGTATTAAGGACTCAACTCTTTTCTACACTTATATACATTTTAGTCTCAATAGTACTAAAACTTACTCATCTTACTATATACAATAACATATATCTAATATTTTTCTAACACTTTAGATTTTTGGAAGGCATTTTCAAACAATGAATTTTTATGGGACACTTAAAGTGTACATGGGAAGACAGATATTTTTACCTGCACTGAGAGGATTTCTAAATAAAGCAAATGAAATAATGATTTTGAAAGATGTTATCTTTGTAGCAAATACAAACTTATTGTATATTTACTTGAATTGGTTAAAATCTAAAAATACTCTTCTTAAATATGTATATACCTTGTAGGTAATATAGAAACAATATTAACTGCAGAAAATATGTTTTATCTTTTAAACTTTATGATTAAGGTGTTACAGAACAGTAACTGGGCCCATTATTCATTTCTTTTGTAAGCTAATTAACCACTTGGAAGTAGGTGCATCTTTTCCTATCAACTTCCCTATGATTAACATCTGAGAAAATACAGAAAATATATTGTTATTTTGGTTAAAAGAAACAGAGGCAAGGAACTCAGAAGCTAGTTCATGCTGTGTTGATGTCAAGCAATGTCAGATGTCTGAATTAATGTATATTCTATTTGGAAGCAGTGTGGTTATAATAGTACATAATAATAGATTTCTCTACTTTTATATTTCATAGTTGATGTGGAATTTGCTGCAAACCATAGTGATTCTGTAGAGAAGGCATTGTGCTCTTAAATCATAAAAAATTTACATTGCTTGTCTTGACTAACATTTCTTTTGCTCTCAAAACACTATCAGCTTAAAAATAAAAACAGAACTCTCTGCACATTTTTGCCACTGTTGAAATTGAACATGGTCTCAACCAAGGGCTATAATCTTCCTTATTCTAGTATAATTCCTCAGGTAACTGTAATTGAAAAAAGTAAAATATGTAAAGAAAATCATTAAAAGGAAGCATCTTTCAGAACTGTAATTAAATAGATTGGCTGTATGGAATAAATTAAGAGCAAAGAAAATTAAAATCAGTATAATATAGGGGAGACAACAGAATGCAAACCATGCAATAAAAAAGATGAATACTCTCGACCCTTTTGTTACATGTATTTTTCCTAATGATTTGCCCTTGGAACATTTCAACACCGTCAAGAGTGACTAGCTACCTTGGTCACATTCTATACAAAAGGAGATTGGGGAAGACTATACGATTTTAAGGAACACACTTATGCCAGTTTCCTCTTTGTAGAATGCCTGCAGAGATGGCAACATAGGAGCTCTGAGTTGCTGTAAATGCTTCCTTTAGGGTAAAAATTGGTTTATCTTTGCTGGGGCAAGCTTCATTCATTATTCAGCACTCTTCTTGAATGCCTGACCTACACTAAGGATGGAGATAGGGGCAGAAAACAATGTCCTAAAGACATTTCTACACCAGTAAACTTTTCTACAACCTCACTCAAGGGTTTCTGTCTTAGATGAATAGTCTATTCAGTCTTTTATTTTTTTGCGATAAATCCAACATATTCTTCATGGGAATATTTATTGATTTTTTTTTTTCCTCATGTTGTCAACCTTAGAAGTGGTAACTGTAAAGTTTCTAACTTCAGTTGGTAGATGCTGGGACTATCATTTTTAAATCGACCTAAGCTTTACTCCCCTTTTGTATAACACAAGAAATCCTGACAATAGTGTTAATGTTATTATTTTAGGAAGTCGTTTATTAAATAGATTAGCAACCATATGACAGGTGTTTGTCTTGTCTTCCAACAGAGTTGTCGTAAAATCTTATACTTTCTTACACTGTCGTAAAGAGACATTTCTGGGTTATTGAATTATAGAATTGATTTACAAGTCCATGTTGTCCTTTCCTTTCTATATCATGTATTTATATATAACTTTATATAACAGAGGTATGTCATGACAGTCTCTGGCATGATTGCACGTGATATTCTATTGCATTACTTCTGTGCAAATGTCAGAGTGGTTCCGAAATCTTGTGATAGAGGACACATCAAATGATAGCAATGATGGAACCATTTTCAGCTTAATTATTTGGATATATATGGATTTAGGTCAATAGACATATATTTGGGGAAAGAATTTCCTGGAATTCTAATAGCATCAAGTCCATTAATTGTATTTGTTGAAGAATATTTATCTGTGTACACCATTACATAGCTTTTTTTTTTTTTTAAATCCAGACAGTGTCATAAAAGACCTAACCATTGATCAAGGGCACTAGTGGCCCTTAAAACATCCTTTTAAGTGTGTTCATCCTGAGCACCTGATGTCATGAGATTGTTTTATCCATCTCTCCATGAAAAACATTTATTATTGTATGAAGTTTTATAAATTTAAGTTCAAAGGAAAAATATATACCTATTTTCAAAGGAGTGCAGTATATAGCAACATTGTATGATTACACTGTCAAATTACAACAGGTCAAATTTTGGATATATATTGAATGTATGCTTTTAGATTAAACCAGTTCATTTACTATAAGAAGATAGTCAATATAAATCTGGTTATTAGGTGTGTCCGCTTGGTGCCTCAAAAAACTGACAGAGACTCTTACAGTGAGTTCATTTGCAATGGCTATAAAAACTCAATTTATATTCATATGATGAATAACAGTCAACACTCAACAGTGTTATTTATATTAAATACATGTCATCACGTATGTAAAGCTATTTTTGTATTTATTATCTTTTTACTGAAGTTCTTTGTTTTAAAATACTATGAAGACTACCTGAGGAGAGTTATCTTGCTCTCTTTAAACACGTTCAATGAAATATGCATATAACCCACATAAGGATACCGAAGAGAAAAAACTCAGGAATACCGTACTTCAGTATTATTAAAGATCCCTTTCTCATTAATTGATTTTTCTTTTGTAAAAATGTTCCCACTACTGCTAAAGTAATCAGCTTTTCAGATTTATGAGCTATTTTTATATGAGTAATGTCTTTAAAGATAAAGCATCTTGGGGCTTCCCTGGTGGCGCAATGGTTGAGAATCCGCCTGCCGATGCAGGGGACACGGGTTCGTGCCCCGGTCCGGGAAGATCTCACATGCCGCGGAGCGGCTGGGCCCGTGAGCCATGGCCGCTGAGCCTGCGCGTCCGGAGCCTATGCTCCGCAACGGGAGAGGCCACAGCAGTGAGAGGCCTGCGTACCACAAAAAAAAAAAAAAAAGATAAAGCATCTTGATCAGTTGCCAGGTGACTCTACCATTCTCCTTTCAACACCGTGTTAATCCAGCACATTAAATTATTTTAATTAAGTCATCATATTACCATGAATCTTTCTTATTTTATGAAGAAAAAATTCTGTTATCTTCTTAATGGACAGACATGAGAAAGTATATAGGTAGGAGATAGTGCAGAAACTGATGTATCGATTTTGACCAAAAAATATGTAGAAAGTAAGAAAGAAAGAGTGGGTTAATCTCTTATTTTAGAAGCAAAGCCTTCAATTTCTAAAGAGGGTCCATGTGATGGTCCTTTATTAATGACTGCAAATGTAATTCCATCAGGCTCAACACAGGCAGAAACTTTAAAAAAAATTCTGTTAGAAATTCAGCTTCAGAAGGAAGGAATAAGATACATTCTCTAATTTTATTCTGGTTAAAAAGAAAATTAGATTAAACCAAATCAAACAAATGATCAAACACAAAACTCTTGGCTTGATAGTATATAATCAATAAGATAATTCTTGCTGCTATGAAATTACCACAGAAAAAATTTAGAATAATAAAATAAAGGATTGAGATTCCTGAAGTGGAAAAATGTTCTAGGTTAAGTTCTGAAATTTGAAAAATATATATAGAAAAAATGACAATTGTGCTTTGGTTCATTGTTTGGAGCAATTCCTGTTCTTTGAAAAAATGAGAGAGTAATAAGCATGGGTGAGAAAAAGAAATGAAAATGCCATCAATTTGTCAACAAAACTCTAAACTTTGCAACTGTATTAGGTGATAAAGGAGTTAGTATAGGAAAAAATTATCCACAATTTGGAAATATGGCAAAAAAATATAGCATGCCTTCAGTATCAGTGGGGCAATGGCTATAACAAAGATTGTCTGGGGAATGTACCAAATTAATGTCTTTGTCACTACTGATCAGAAGTCCCATATATAGTGGAGTTCCTTGTTAACTTGTAGAAGTTTGTCAGTAGAGACGCAAATAATTTCTGCCCAGTGTTACAGATAACTTCAAATACTTATGGCCTGTTGTACATTAAACATGTTGATATGTGTCTCAGCATTCTTATCCTAACATTTTCCTTTTTATTGCCTGTGAATATTCTACCTTCTTAAATGCTTGAACTGGTCACAACATATTCTTGGTTCTCTCATTAATAAATGAGACTAAGAGGAAATCAGAAAAGTAAAGGTGTTTTCTTATCAAATAGAAAATATTCTGAATAAGAACACTGATGTATCCAGTATAATCTCATGAAACATCATCTTCCAAACCTAGACTGATTCCATATGGCTCATTTGATAAACAAGGAAAATTTTTTTTAAAAAGAAACAAAAAGTTAAATGTTTAATTCAAGAAATTTCAATTGAAAATGCTATAAGTTTTTTACATTTCTCATCTTTTTCTCTGGAAGAATTGTTTATATTCTCAGAGATTCTTTGCATAAGCATTAATATGTTAATAATAAAACCACATCTCTAAGAAAATAATGTCTAAAATCCACATATACAAGGAATTGTATTTAAGAATATTTGATTATAAACTGAATCTGGGTATATATGGAGGATTATCTTTTTGATGTATAGGATGAAGGTGTCGTACATTAATAATTTAATAGCAAGAATTGAAAAGCATGTTTCACATGTTGAAATTAATAACTTTAGATTTGATCATGGTGAATTTTACATGATTTCTAATGTTATCAGGTTTACTTGGCTTCAAATTTATTCAAATAAATAAAAACTTGCTGTATTCTAAAGGGAAACATTTTGGGTATAGAAAACGTGATTTTAAAATATCAGTCCAGGGCTTCCCTGGTGGCGCATTGGTTGAGAATCCGCCTGCCGATGCAGGAGACACGGGTTCGTGCCCTGGTCCGGGAAGATCCCACATGCCGCGGAGCAACTAAGCCCGTGAGCCATGGCCGCTAGGCCTGCGCGTCCGGAGCCTGTGCTCCGCAACGGGAGAGGCCACAATAGTGAGAGGCCCGCATACCGCAAAAAAAAAAAAATATCAGTCCAAAAAAGGCCAAAAGAGCAATAATGTTTAGAGTAACAAAAGATGAGAAAGTTTTTGTGAAATACACTTTTTTTCAAGGGGAAAAAAACAGAATTTAATTTTCTAAGCATACGCTATTATTCCAAAGAGAAGATTCTGGAGCACCCTTTCCAAAAAAACTGCTTTCAACCAAACCTAAAGTAACAGAAACCCTAACCATTGGAACTTCACTTGACTGTTTCATTAAAATTCATTTTCCACAAAGCAAAGGCAGTAGTGCAGAGGCTTTTTTTCCTTAGTTCAGTTAGGTGTGTATCTGGCATATGACGACTATAATTGTTGTTGTTGTTATAACCATTTGTAACATTGAATGGACCGAATAACATTGTCAACAACCTTGATTCTAATTAATACACCCCACAATTCCATATCATACATTATTTTCAAGTTCAAATGGAATGCTTACCAAAATAAACCATATGCTGGGTAATAAAATATGATTCAGTAAATTTTAAAATACTGAAGTCTTGCAGAGTACATTTTCTAATGTAAACAGAAATAAATTACAAATCAATAACAATATAATAGCTTATAGACTAGTTACCACCTGTCACCACACAAAGACATTACATTATTTTTGACTATATTCCCTGTACTGTACATTTCATATCCATGACTCATTTATTTTATAACTGGAAGTTTGTACATCTTAATCTCCCTCACCTATTTTAATATTTGGAAAATAAGCTATACATTTCTAAATAATCCATGGGTCAAGAAGAAATCACAAGTAAAATTAGAAAATATTTTAATTTTACTGTTAATGGTTATATATCATGTAAAAAATTACAGTCAGTTAAATCTGTATTTAGAGAGGAATTCAGAGCTTTAAATAGTAATATTAGAAAATTAGAAATGTTTAAAATCTGTTTCTACCTGAAGAGCAAATTAAACATAATGAATTAGAAGGAAAGAAATAAAAAAGTTGTAAGCAGAAATCAATAAGATAAAGATGTAATAATATTAGGAACTCCAAAAGTTGATTGTTTTAAAATCATAATAAAATAATAATAAACCTGACTACAGAAAAATAAAAAGGAGTCACCAATTATCAATATGAGGAATAAAAGAAAGGCTATTACTGTAAAACCTCCATATAGTAAAAAAAAAAAAAAAAAAAAAAAGAGCATTGTAAATAACTTTATGTCAATAAGCTTGATGAATTTTTTGGAAAAACGTGATGAATCAAGGGTGACCAAGTAAATGGAAAATGGGAATAGCTCTGTATCTACTAAAGAAATTGAATTGGTAATTAAAATCTTACCAGAAAGAAAACTGCAGGCCCGGATGATTATATTAGTGAATTCTAGCAGACATTTGAATAAGAAATTATACCAATCATGGGTAAACTAGTTCAAAAAATAGACAGAAGACCTCCACCCCAACTCAATTTGTGATGCCAACAAATCCTGACAGCAAAACTCAGCAAAGACGTTTCAGAAAAGTACAATTATTGATCAGTATCCCTCATGACCTTAGATGCAGAACTTCTTAACAAAATATTAATATATCAAATCCAGCAGTATATAAAAAGATAATACATAATAGTGAAGTAGAGTTTATCCCAGAAAGGCAAAGCTTTACTAGTTGCAAAGTAATCAGGTAGCTCATCAAATTTACAGAATAATTAGAAATAAAAAAACAACAAACATATGGTTATCTCAACAAATGCAGGAAAACCATTGACAAAACTCAACAACGATATATATGTTAAAAACACCAAGAAAACCGGGAATAAAGGAACCTTTCTTATTCTATTAAAGACAGCCTCTGGAATATATAGAGATAATATTCTACTTAATGGTAAAATATTGAATGATTCCCCAACCAAGATCAGAGATAAGCAAAGATGTTTGCTTTTGCTATTTCTATTCAATATCGTGTTGAAAATTTCATCTAGTAAAATAAGGCAATAAAAGTTAATTAAAGGCAAAAAAAAGTTTAAAAAGTAAAATCGTTCTTTATTTTTAGATAACTAAATGATATTTACATAAAATCAAAAGGTATCTAAAAACTGCTTTAATAAGTGAATTTATAACGGTCATAGAATACAGGGTTAACATGCAGAATTAATTGCCTTTCTAAGTAGTACTAGGAACAAACTTTGGAAAATAAAATTTTAAAAATGAATTTACATAGCATCAAAATAAAACATAAAATACTTAGTTGACTTTATATGGAAAAGCAAGGGGACAAGAGTATACACAACAACCTCAAACAAATAAAGGTAAAGTTTGAAGACACACACTACCTGATTTCATGATTTTTTATAAAAGCTACATTATTCAAATCTTGTTAGTTTGAGTTTAAAAATATATAAATTGACCATGGAACAGAACAGGGACAGAAAATTACCCACATATATTTGAAACATTAATTTTCAACAAAAGCATCAAAGCAATTCAGTAAAAATAGTCTTTTCAACAAATGGTTCTGGAACAACTATATTAAAAAATTATCTTGACTCCTACTTTGCATGGTACAAAAAAGAAGTTTGAGATAGATTACAAACATATTGAGATAGATTACAAACATAAACGTCAAGCTGAAACTATGAAGTATAGAGAATAAAACAAAGGAGACTACCTCCACAACCTTGGATTAAGCAATTTATTTATATATTTCACAAAAAACAACTACAGAAAAAAGAAGAGATTAACTATGCTTCATCAAAATTATTAAAACTTCTGGTTATCAAAAGACATTTAAAACAAACTAAAAAGTCAAATAGCACACTGAGAGAAAATATTTTCAGTCTATATACATATCTTACAAAGAACTTATATATTGAAACTCTAAAGAATATCAATAATAAAATATTACATTAAGAAAAATACTAAGAAGAAAATACCACTATATATCCATAATAATGGCTAAAAATTTTAAATGAAGAACACCAAATGTTGGTGATAATATGGAGCAACTAGAACGCTTATATATCTCTGTGCTTTGGGAGTATAAAATTGTATATTCACTTTGGAAAACTTTGGCAGTTTTTTATAAGTTTAAATATGTATATGCCCAGGAACACTAGTCTTATTTACTATATATACTCACTTATTCTCAAGAGAAATGGAAACATATATCCTAAAGATACCTATATAAAATGAATATGGCAATTGATATGTAAAAACTGAAACAATTGTTTATAAGCATAGGTGAATGAATAAATTCATATATTCATACAATGGAATACTTCTTAGCCATTAAATATAGAACTACTGATATATACAACATAATAGGTAAATCTTAAAAACAGTGTGTTGAGCAAAGTAATTCAGATAAAAAAGAGTGCATACTGTATGATTCTACTTATATAAAGCTCCAGAACAGGCAATCCATGGTAATAAAAATTAGAACAGTGCTTGTTTATAGGGGGTGGGGTAGATTTTAATGGAATGTGGGAAATGTTCTATGTCTTCATTTAGGTGACGATTACCTAAGTGCATTCATAGGGCAAAGTTCATCAATTGTACAATGAAAAGTAGGTATTATACTGTGTAAATATTTTACTTCAGTTGAGAAAGGATAAAAGTCAGGAAAGATCATATATTACTTACCAATCTAAAAAGTACTGATTGGAATCTTTTTTTTTGAGGTTCTGTGTGTAAATACCTTTATTTATATTCTCATCAATTGAATAGACTGCTTAACTTAAGTACACTGTTTAATTTTCCAGCACTCAGACAAACTTTATTCTCAGTATCACAGATGGTCAGATTTTACCTATTGATCCAACTAGAACCTCAATGAAATATTTGTAAACCACTCCTCAATTTTTGCTTCAATTCTTGTCTTCAGTACTTATCTGAAAGCAAAAATTTCATAAGTAATCCTCACATCAGGGCTTAGATAATACAAATTCTGAAAAACATTGGTTACATATTAAATGCCAGATTAAAGATTAGTTTGCCTTTCTAAAATATATTTACCATTCTTATTTCACATCTTTATTATTTTTCCTCCAGTTTTGAAAATGATGAAATATTCTTTATATTTAGAAGATTGGAGAGAATAATCTTCACCCAGATTTAACAAATAATAGATCTTTTATATTTGCCATATCTGTTGAAATATTTTTTCCAAATAAAATGTTACAGATACTATTCAAGTTCTCTCTGTGTCTTGCCCTAATTCTATTCCCTTTCCTCTCCTCTCAGAAGTTATTATGATCCCACAATTTTTATATCCTTAAAAGATATTTTTCTATGTGCCCTTTTAACAGTATATACTATAATTTGGGGTATTTCACAAATATATGTAAATTCACTTATTCTATATCTTCCACCAGTTTTATTTTACATTAAATTATTATATTTTTCACTTTAAAATGAGAAATTGAAACTCACTCATAGGAAAAACAAATTGCCATTGATTTTATTTTACCCTGTTCTCCTCCATTTATTCTTTGATTTAATATTTATAGGCATAATGAGGAAGAAAAGTAAGAGTTATTGAACAACTGCTCTGTGCCAGGCATTGTGCTAAGCACTTTGTTTACATTATCTCATTTTATTTTTAATGCTATCAACATCATTAAACATCATTAAGAGTAAAGATTTAAGTTACTGATGGTGTTATAAGTAGCTATAAAAAGTCTCAACTGTAATGTATTTGGGACAGGACAATATTAACATAAAACCACAAATAATGCAAATCAGTATATACAAAATGCTGAAAGAATAGTAATAAAGAAAACAACAATAACTCTTAGAGTTGTAAATATTTACCAAGGTCATATTCATGGATCCCCCTCATGTTTGCCTTAAGTGAAACAATAAACAGTTTTCAACCTGTCTCATATTCCTTAAAGTTTTCTGCAGATCCTTCCAAATTTCTGTTGAACAAAATATTTTTCCTCCTTAGAATTTATCACACTTTTCAAGCCTCTATTCAACTACCTTGCTTCTTAGGCCCAGTAGAAATTTGAGTCACAGAAAACAGAGGTCATCTGTGATGAATTACTTGCTTCTTCTGCTCTATAAAGCATAAAGAGTTCATAGTGTCCCCTCTTGCTCTTTATTTCTAGCTCAGTCATATGACTTGGTTGGACCATCGTGATGCTGAGAGATATGATGTGAACAGAGGTTTGAAATGTGCTTGCATGTTTGGGCTTACCTTTTTGTATTCCTGCCTTTTGCCATGAGGCACACTTGCCTTGATTAGCCACCGACCCAAGGAGACTTAGATAGATACAGCAGACCTGGACCGGGACCCAGTCTGCATGTTGGAGTTGGTCCTACTTATGCACAGCCTGTATCGGCGGAAGCCCCGCTTATCCATAGACACAATAGCCAAAAGTAAATGCTTACTTTTGCATGCCACTAAAATTTTCAGGTAGTTTGTTAATGCAGTATTATTGTGTCAATAGCCTACTAATGCAGCCCCCCCCCATTATGAACATAGTTTTTCTTGATTCCATCTACATAAAATATACTGATGGTGAGCTAATGCATATCATATACACCCACTGAAATCATTCTTTTGAATGTCATATAAAGATATCTAAATGATTAGTAATTAAAAACAGATATCTTATACTCAATCAGTTCAAAATTCAACCAATTATTTCTTTTCCCACCACTCTTACAAATCATCATCTTTACAATTTCCCCTCTCAGTTGATATCATTTCACCTGTTGACCAAACCAGAACTGTGGGGAACATCACTAATTCATTCCTGTTTCTATTATCAGTCCATCCAGTTATTGACTAAGAGTGTTTATTCTATTTCCTAAATATCTCTTTAATCTTCCTCATTTGTCTTCTCTGTTTGCTTGTAGACTCTTGTTATATATCTTTGCTCCTCTTTGCCTCCTGGTCCACTCTGCGTGACCCACTACTCACTTCTCTTTATTGCTGCTATAATCTTCTGAAAACCTAAGACGGATCATGTTATGGTCTCTGCTAACATCTTCAGTGCTAAGACACTTTAGTTTTGCGAGCTAGTGGTATGTAGGTAGCTAAGACTACCTTTCTGGTTTCATCTTCTGCTATTCCCCCCTCTTGCATTATTCATCCAACCATCAAGAACTATTTACTCTACATGGATTTTCTGTACTTCTATTATGTCTTTAAGCTTTTACATACGCTTTGCCTACCATATGCTTCTTAATTATTTGCCTTTTAGTCTGATTAAATATTATTTATTATTCCAACATTAATTTTCCAGCATAATCTTATCAAAATTCCTAGTCTAGGGAGATTTATCTGAGCAAACCCTCCCTCACTCTTTCATATACAGAGTCAGAAACAGGACCTTTTTATGTATTTCCCTATATAACTTGTAATCTTGTTATTGTCTTCCTTATTCTAATTACTGCATTATATTACATTTGTATTTTTACTTTGATTTAATATCATAACATCCAGAGTTTACTTTTACTCTGATTTCCCTAGTACCTACAGCAATGATTGACACATGGTAGGTACCATGAATGAACATAGAAAGGGAAAAAGGAGATTAGTAACAAAAAAAGTTGTCAGATTATTTTTTTAATTTCTTTAAATTGTAGTTGTTCACATTTCACCTTGGGGTTCTCCTTACAATTAAATTGTCAGTATATTGGGAAAAATGTAACTCCTTTTAACAGATTCTGCTATTCTGCTTAAATGTAAAATGTCTAATATTTAGTAAATTTTGCTTCTGACAAATACACAATTGATGTAATGATATTGAAAATCCAAGGACAGAAGGGGAAATGATGTGGAGTGTCTGTTATATATCAGATGGCTTTGTAGGAGAGGCACATTTTTGTCTTTACCACCTTAGAGTTCTTTCTGACTGAGCCTGAGAATTAAATTGACATAAGATAGATCAACAGAAGAAGACATAAAAATTTATTTAGTACAAGTTTTATGTGACATGGGAGCCTTTATAAAGAGTGAAGACCCAAAGAAATGGTAAAGCCTACTTGCTTTTATATTAGGTTGAACAAAGAGAGGCAATTGTGGAAAAGTAACTAAACTATGTGGGGAAGCTAAAGAAACATAATTATTTTAACAAGGTCTATTTGTGTAGAATTTTCTATGTCTCAACCCCTCATCACTAGTGATAAGAATGTTACTTTCCTTCTAGTATTGCATGGGCAATTTTCACATGGGAATTTCATCTCCTGCTTTAAAGAAAAAGAAGGAAGATCAGAGTGTTTTTCCTCTACTTGCTGTTTTTCAAGTGACTTTAAGTCAAAACTGTTACACCAGAAAGGCATATTTTGGGGTGGCATCCTCTGAACTTCACATTGCATGTGCTAAGTATAAATAATCCTTAAATAATGTAGGATAGTGTGTCAGTCAAAGTCCATATTTAATATAAATAATGATTCAATATAATAGACTGGAATGGCAAGGTGTTACCTAGTAAAAAAAAAGAATTCTAAAAAACTTTGGAATATCAGATATAATGAATAATCACTATCCCTAAGGCTAAGATAGAGCATCCAATAAAGACCCTTGACTCCAGGGCTGAGATTAGAGCTTTTCGGTGAGAGTTCTGCTCATTGAATAACAGAAATTTCTCTAGTGGCATGATGATGGAACATGCTGGAAATTTGTCCTTTAAGGTGCTAAGAAAAGCTATTCATGAGGAGGTGTCTTACTGGAGACACTTCTTTATGAAACTGCCTGAGGGGGTGCCATGGAAACTTGCTGGATGCTGCTGGTTGCCATGTACTGAAGGATCCCAGAGCTGGCACCACAGGAGCTGACAATGCAGGAGTTACAGGTGCTGCAGGAACCAGACTAAAGGCACCACAGAACCAGTAAGCACGCCCTTTCCTCCTGCAGTATCTCCCTAGTGTTCTTTACTGGTAGGTGGCAAAGAAAAATTATTTAAAGGACCTAGTTCCATTTTTCCAGATCAGGCAATTAAGAGTGATTTTGGAGCTGAGAGGCAGTAAATTGATAACTAACACAATAGGTATTACCATATATTTTTTAAAGCTGAGGGCAGTGAGTCAGGCTTAGAAAAGCTCTATGCTCATACATCTTTGGAACTAAGATTGTGGTGGGGAGTAAGGGATAGAGGGATATAGGTTGACATAGGATATTCATTTTCAGATTTCTGGAATGGTTATCCAAGTGGGAAATGCAGTGCCTTCAATAGAAAAGATTAATTTGTTTCTCAATAAGGATATCCTTTATATATAGATATCACATTACCCTAAGGTCAAAAGCTGCAAAGTATTTACTATTTCTTTTGATTAATAAATATTGTCAAAGTTTGTAATACTAGCTATTTTAATTAAACTGATATGCTAATTCATTCAACAAAATCACTGAGTGATGATTACATGACATATATTATTCTAATGTCTGTGTTTTTATTTTTTACATTATTTGACAAAAGTTGAATTAAAAATATAAATATTGTGTTTTCAACTTGAACTCCAATTCTAAAACTCAGTTTAGCTCTCTATATTAAACATCGTCATTTTGTTTTCTGAAGGACAAAAAGACAAAACAAAACAAGCAAAAAAAATCAAAATCCTCTTATTTATCAGGGAGGATTTAGTTTTTAGAAAGTGAGGGTTGAAACTATTTTGAGATTGTGTGATGGATGCTTGGGGTTTTTCTGTTTTGTTTCTCACGAAGTTTTAGTTTTAACTTTCGGATAATTTTTTTTTTTTTTTTTTTTTTTTTTTTTTTGCGGTACGCGGGCCTCTCACTCTTGTGGCCTCTCCCGTGGCGGAGCACAGGCTCCGGACACGCAGGCCCAGCGTCCATGGCTCACAGGCCCAGCCGCTCCGCGACATGTGGTATCTTCCCAGACCAGGGCATGAACTCGTGTCCCCTGCATCGGCAGGCGGACTCTCAACCACCGCGCCACCAGGGAAGCCCCTCGGCTAAGTAATTTTGAGAATATCAATATGTTCAGACTAAATGAAGTGGGTCTTATCAGAAATACTATAAGAATGCCACAAAATACAATAAATCCCAGAGTACAACAATATTCTAAGTTGGTTTAAAAGTTAAAATCCCTGTGGCCAGTTTAAATTGTTAACTTAATGAGAAAGGTATTGAAGGGTGAAATAAAATTTTTTCACAGGGAACCTATATATGCTTAATAGATTAGAATTCACACAAACTTCTTTGAAATACATTTTTTTCCACGAGAAACATAAATATTTTCTGTCATTTATAATGTTTTTAAAGTAAGATTAATATTTTTCTTTAACCATATTTTAGTGTCCTTTCTTGGCGGGGGTATTATTTGTTCAACAGAAAAGAACTGCTGGTTGTTCTTGCTCATTTTAAAATAGGGAGACTAGTAACAAATGTTCCATTAAGTCAATCTTTTTGTCACTTGTCAAACTGTGAATAAGGCCACTATAGTTCATCTGATTGATCTAGAACTATCATTTGAATGAGTCATTTTCAAAAGCAATGAGAAGTCTTCTGCATTTTTCCCTATTCCTGGAACTTGTCAGTCTCTGGTCATATCATTTTAGTAAGGAAAATTTTTGAGAGCTGCAGGAATCTACAGTCACCTGAGCCTGTGGCATTTGGTGCAATGTATCATTTATACTAAAATACTTAAAATCCATATAAAAAGTGTGGGGAACTATAGCTACTCTGAAAGTAGGCTTTTCTAGAAGGTGAATGACTGAAGTGTCAACATTTATAGTAGAAGGTAGCACCTAACACTTAGGATCTTGTGAATTATTCTGTCATTGATACAATTGCAAGAATAGAACCTAATTTGTAAAGCTTCACTAGAATCTTAAATGTATCTTTAAAAGTGGAGATTATGGTAACTATGCATCAACCTTTAAGAAAAGTGGTTTCCTAAGAAGCCATATATTTCACCTATATTGTGAATCTATAATATACATCAGCTGTGCTTTTGAACTTTTACATTTTAGAAGCTTTCTCTGTGTCCTTCCTCCCTATTTTCACTGACTTTTTGGAAACTCAGTAAAATATTAAAAATCTTTATTAAGAATGGTCTGCAATATAGAATGTTTTGGTTGTTCATATATCCTTGTTCTAGGCGCCTTTATCAAAAACAATTCCATTTCAGTTCTTAAGGTTTAAATTATTGTTGTTTATTTGCCTACTTTATAAATTACTAAATTGTATAATTAAAATATTTGTAATACTTAATGCATAATCACACTATTATGTATAGTACCATCTTTGTTAGCAATTTTCATAAAAGTTCTATAATTGTGGAAGTTGTTAAGTGTAGGTGCTTCTATTAATTGTATGTGTTCCTCAGTATCTGCCCTCAAAATAAATGATCTTATAGAAATTATCTTATAGTCACTATCCACTGCCCAAATTATTCAGAATGTAACCGAAAACCTAGTGTAATTAAAAAAAAAAAATCTGTCTATGTAGCCCCTATGCTACACTTAAGCCCATGCACTTAAACTCATACCCTTCATTTAGTGGAAAATCTGTTGTGAGCAATTAATTTATTTTCTCAATTAATAGCAGACTAAGCCAATATAACTATAGGAGGAGAGTGAAGAGCTATGGATTTAGAATCAAAGCACGTTAAAACTCAGACATATCTTGAAGATTATGGCACCAAAGACCCTCACTTTACTTGTTAAGGAAATTTAGGCCTACCTTGTCCCAGGGAAACAGGATTCAAATGGAGATTGCAATTACAAGGCTTATTGAGCAGGGCTCTAGGGAAGAGACCTGGAAGAAGCAGGTTTGAGCAGATAGAGAAACTGGGCTGAGATGAAATTGTTGACAGAGGTTTAAGCCCACCTCAGGTGGAGCCAGGACTGGGAATCTTCTGCAGAGTTGTCCCAAATTAAGGCAAGAGGGCAATGCTTTGTACCTTGATCAACCTGTCACTGGAATGGGAAAAGGAGCATATTCTTGGGTGAGAAAACACCCTTCTGCTGAGTTCCATTCCCAGAGGTGGGTCTTAGGTATAAGCCATCAGCATTCAACTCTCCCGGCAGCTGGGAGAATGAATGCCCTTCTGAAGGGACAGGTTTGGATGGACATCCCAGCAGTCATTAATGTTATAAGGGAGCCCAGTATGCTGCATTTCGCCATACATTTCCTAAGGTGGATGTCAGGACACAGATGGCAAGGATGACATCTAGGAGGAAGCTCTCTGCACCTACACTGCGTTAGCCCCTGCCTAGCCCTTAGAGAATGGAAGCAACAATGGAGAGGGTCTTGTTTTTTAGAAGTGCCACTGCCAAAGAATAATGAGAGGGGGTGACTGTTAGGCACAAGTATTTTCCATGCCCAAAGGAACACGGTAGTTTGACAGTTGAGAATATATTTACCAAAATGCCACAAGTTCCCCAGTTTTGAGATGTTTACTCAGCTGCACTGATGGCCGTTTGTTCTTTTTTTTTTTTTTTTTAACATCTTTATTTGGGTATAACTTTTACAATAGTGTGTTAGTTTCTCCTTTACAACAAAGTGAATCAGTTATACATATACATACGTTCCCATATCTCTTCCCTCTTGCGTCACCCTCCCTCCCACCGAGGAGACATTAATGACTCTGGATGCTCTAAGAGAGGGAATTCCAACTTTAGCAAATTTTTTTCCCAGAGCTACCCCAAAGTTTGTGTTTTGTTTTTTGACAATAATGCTTGAGTTGGAAAGCAACTCTGCAGGGACAGAACGAGGAGTCTCAAATAAAATTATTTGTGACCTAACATTTGGAGTGTTTGAGGATTTTTTAAATAATGGAAATGGATATAAGATGCAAGTTGATGCTAATTTTAATTTGCCTTTTATTTCAATCTGCTACCCAAAGGGAATTTTTTGTGATTGAGCCTTTCTAAATAGTACCATGAACATGGTAGCATTTAATAAAATTTATTGATTACTTTGATTGTAGACCATGATAGCATTTTGTATACATAAGAATGTGCCTGGAAATAAGATCCTCTTTTTCTTTCAATTTTGGTTCATTGCGATCTAGAGTTAGCATAAAGAACGTAAACAGTCCTGATTCACAGAATTTGTTTTTACTTACTTATTTTTGTTTGTGCTCCATCCCCCAAGTTTTAATGAGATATCATTGACATAAAACATTGTATAAGTTTATGGCATGCAATATGATGATTTTATATGCATGTGTATTGCAAAATGATGACCACGATTAAGTTAGTAAACACCTCTATCACTTCATATAATTACAGGTTTCGGGGAGGGTTTTAGGGGGTTATTTTGGTGGTGAGAACATTTAAGATCTACTCTCTTAGCAGCATTTTTAAAAATTGAGGTATAATTGACATTTAACGTATTAGTTTTAGGTTACAACATAATGATTTGATATTTGTATATATGGCAAATGATCACCACAATAAATCTAGTTAACATCCATCACCATACATAAATACAAAAACTGTTTTTCTTGTGATAACGACTTTCAAGATCTATCTCTTAGCACCTTTCAAATATGCAATACAGTATTATTAACTACAGTCACCATGTTCCACATTATATCCCCATGACATTTATTTTATAACTAGAACTTGTACCTTTTGACCTTTACCCATTTCATCCACCCCCTACCTCTGGAAACTACCAGTCTGTTCTCTGTATTTATGAACTTGGTTTTGGGGTTTTTTTTTAGTTTTTAAAAATTCCCTATATAAGTGAGATCATATGGTACTTATCTTTCTATGTCTGACAGTTAGAATATTGTCTTCAAGGTTGATCCACATTGTCTCAGATGGCAATATTTCATTTTTTTAATGGCTAAATATTATCACTATATATTTATATATATACATATGCCAGATCTTCTTTATCCATTCATCCATTGATGGACATATAGGTTGTTTCCATATCTTGGCTATTGTAAATAATGCTTCAATGAACATGGGGGTGCATATATATTTTTGAGTGTTTTTGGTTTTTTTTTTCTGGATGAGTACCCAGAAGTTGAATTTCTGGTTCATATGAGGAATCTCCATAGTGGCTGCACCAATTACATTCCTACCAATATTGAGCAAGTATTTTTCTTTCTCCACACGTTCTTACCACCTTTCAAGTATATAATACAGTACTGTTAACTTTAGTCACCATGCTATACATTGGATCCCCAGTACTTATTTATATTGTAACTGTAAGCTTGTACCCTTTCACCAACATTTCCCCATTTCCCCCACTCCCAGCCCCGGGCAACCACCATTCTATTCTCTGTTTCTATGAGTTCAACTATTTTAGATTCCATATATAAGGGAGTTCATGCAGTTTTTTGTCTTTCTGTTTTTGGCTACTTTACTTTACATAATGCCCAAAAGATTCATCCATGATAGTTGCAAATAGCAGGATTTCCCTCTTTCTCATGGCTGAATAATATAACATTGGATATACATATACCACATTTTCTTTGTGCATTCATCCAGCAACACATACTTAAGTTGTTTTCATGTCTTGGCTATTGTGAATAATACTGCAGTGAAGATGAAGTGCAGATATCTTTTTGAGATCCTGGTTTCATTTCTTTTGTTTTGAAGGATCATATGGTTGTTGTATTTTAAAATTTTTGGAGAACCTCCATACTGTTTTCCAATTTAAATTTCCACCAATAATGCACTAGAGTTTCCTGTTCTCCACAGCCAACACTTGTGGTCTCTTGTCTTTTTGATAATTAGCATTCTACCAGGTGTGAGGTGATATCTCATTGTAGTTTTAATTTGTATTTCCTTGATGATTAGTGATGTTGAGCATCTTTTCATGTACCTATTGGGAATTTGTATGTCTTCTTTGGAAAAAAAATTTAATCAGATTTGTTTTTTCACTATTGATTTGTATGAATTCCTGTATATTTTGGCTATTAACCTATTAAAAGATTGACAGTTTGCAGATATTTTCTCACATCCCATAGGTTCCCTTTCCATCTTATTAAGTTGTTTCTTTTGCTATGCAGAAGCTTTTAATTTTGATGTAGTTCCCACTTATTTTTGCTTTTGTTGATTGTACTTTTGGTGCTATATCCAAAAAATTGTTGACAATACCAGTGTTGAGGAATTTTTTTCCTATGTTTTCTTCTAGGAGATTTACAGTTTCAGATCCTATTTTTAAGTCTTTACTTCACTTCAGGTTAATTTTTGTGAGTCATGTAAGATAGGAGTTCAATCGCATTCTTCTGCATGGGATTATCCTCTTTTCCTGACACCATTTTTTGAAGAGCATGTCCTTTCCTCACTAAGTATTCTTATTTCCTTTGTCAAATATTAGTTGACTGCAGATGCAGAGGTTTATCTGGGCTCTCTATTCTGTTTTGTTGGTCCATGATCCCTTTTTATGCCAGTACCATACTGTTTTGATTACTGTCACTTTGTAATATAGTTTAAAATCAGAACGTGTAATGCCTCGAGCTTTGTGGGGTTTTTTTTTTCAGAATTGCTTTTGCTATTTGAAGTATTTTTTTGGTTGCATACAGATTTTAGGATTTTATTTTCTGTGAAAAATGCCATTGGAATTTGATAAGGAATTGAATCTATAGATGACTTTGGGTAGTACAAACATCTGAACAATATTAATCCTTCCAATCCCTAAAGATGGACACCTTTCTATTTATTTGCATATTCTTCCATTTCTTTCATCAGTGTCCTATTGTTTTCAGTGTACAGATCTTTCACTTCGTTGTTTAAATTCATTTATAAGTATTTTTTTTTGTATTTGATGCTGTTTAAATGAGACTGTTTTCTTTATTTGTTTTTTAGATATTTTCTTGTTAGTGTATAGAAACACAATTTCTGTATGTTGATTTTTTTTGTTTGTTTTTTTTGTTTGTTTTTTGTTTTTGCGGTACGCGAGCCTCTCCTGTTGTGGCCTCTCCCTTTGCGGAGCGCAGGCTCTGGACGCGCAGGCTCAGCGGCCATGGCTCATGGGCCCAGCTGCTCCATGGCACGTGGGATCTTCCCGGATCGGGGCGCGAACCCGTGTCCCCTGCATCAGCAGGCGGACTCTCAACCACTGCGCCACCAGGGAAGCCCTGTATGTTGATTTTTTTAACCTGCAACTTTACTGAATTATTTTATTAGTTCTAACCGTTTTTTGGTGGATTCTTTAGAATTTTATATGTGTGTGTATAAAATTATATCATTTGCAAACTGAAACAATTATACTTCTTCCTTTCTGATTTGGATATCATTTTTTTTTTGCCTTGCCTGATTGTGCTGGCTCAGACTTCCAGTACTTAGTCGAATAGGTGTGGTGAGAGTGAGCAAACTTGTCTTGTTCATGATTTTAAGAGGAAAAGTTTTCAACCTTTTACCATTAAATGTGATGTTAGTTGTGAGCTTGTTGTATATGGCCTTTATCATGATGAGTTCCTTCTATACCACTTTTTGAGAGTTTTTATCATGAAATGATGTTGTACATTGCCAAATGCTTTTTCTGCATCTAATGAAATGATCATATGATTTTTTATTTTTCATTTTGTTAATATTGTGTATCACATTTATTAATTCATGTATAGTGAATTATCCTTGCACGCCAGGGATAAATCCCACTTGACATGGTGTATGATCCTTTAATCTGTTGTTGAATTCAGTTTGCTAATATTTTTGAGAATGTTTGCATCTGTAGTCATCAGGGATATTGCTGTATAGTTTTCTTTTTCTGTAGTATATTTATCTGGCTGTGATATCAAGGTAATGTGGGCCTCATAAAATGAACTGGAAGTGTTCCCTCCTATTGAATGTTTTGGAAAAGTTTAAGAAGTATTAGTATTTATTCTTTTTTATTGTTTTTTAAATTATTGGTAGAAGTAACCTATGAAGTCTTCTGGTCCTGATTGGGAGGTTTTTGATTACTGATATAACCTCCTTAGTCCTTATTGACCTGCTCAGATTTTCTATAGCTTCATAATTCAGGTTCAGTGAGTTTTACATTTATAGGAATTTATCCCTTTCTTCTAGGTTGTCCAGTTTGTTGGCATATAATTTTTTATACTAGTCTTACTGTTCTGTTAGATGATTCTTTTTACTTCTGTTGTATCAGTTATAAGGTCTCCTCTTTCATTTCTGAATTCATTTATTTCAGTATTCTTTCTTTTCTTCTTAGTTTAGCTAAGGGTTTGTCAATTTTCCTTATCTTTTTTGTAAAACTAGCTCTTAGTTTTATCTTTTCCATTTGTTTTTCTGGTCTCTATTTTATTTATTCTTGCTCAGATTTTTGTCATTTCCTTCCTTCTGCTAACTTTGAGCTTAGTTTGTTCTTCTTTCTCTTCTCTTGTTCCTTGAGGAGAAATTTGTTTGTTTGTGATTTTTTTTTTCTTAATGTAGGCATATATTACTATAGAGTTCCCTCTTGGTACTGATTCTGATGCATTCCGTAAGTTTTGGTATGTTGTTTCCCATTTTTGTTTGCTTAAGTGTGTTCTTTGAATTCCCTCTTGACTTCTTCTTTGGCCCATTGGTTGCTTAGAAGTGTGTTGTTTAATTTTCACATACTTATGAACTCCCCAGTTTTCCTCCTGTTATTGATTTTAGTTTTATGCCATATGGTTGGAAAAGGTACTTGCTATAATTTAATGTTCTTAAATTTGCAAAGACTTGTTTTGTGATCTATTCTGGAGAATGTTCCATGTGCACTTGAGAAAAATGTATTATGCTGATACTGGATGAAATGTTTTCTATATGTCTCTTAGGTTCATTTGATCTAATGTATAGTTCAAGTTCAACATTTCCATATTTATTTTCTGTTTGGATGATCTGTCCATTATTAAATGTAGAATATTGAAGTCTCCTACTATTATTTTATTGTTGTCTGTTTCTCCCTTCTGATAGGTTAGTATTTGCTTAATATATTTGGATGCTCTGATGTGCATATATACTTATAATTATTATATCCTTTTCTTGAATTGTCCCCTTTATAATAACATGATGTCTTTCTTGATCTCTTTTACTGTTTTGAGTTAAAGTCGATATTTTTTTTTTAAACTTCTTTATTGGAGTATAATTGCTTTACAATGGTGTGTTAGTTTCTGCTTTATAACAAAGTGAATCAGTTATACATATACATATGTCCCCATATCTCTTCCCTCTTACATCTCCCTCCCTCCCACTCTCCCTATCCAACACCTCTAGGTGGTCACAAAGCACTAAGCTGATATCCATGTACTATGCGGCTGCTTCCCACTAGCAATCGATTTTACATTTGGTAGTGTATATATGTCCATGCCACTCTCTCACTTTGTGCCAGCTTACTCTTCCCCCTCCCCATGTCCTCAAGTCCATTCTCTACGTCTGTGTCTTTATCCTGTCCTGCCCCCAGGTTCCTCAGAACCATTTTTCTTTTTAGATTCCATATATATATGTGTTAGCATGCGGTATTTGTTTTTCTTTCTGACTTACTTCACTCTGTATGACAAACTCTAGGTCCATCCACCTCACTACAAATAACTCAATTTCATTTCTTTTTATGACTGAGTAATATTCCATTGTATATATGTGCCACATCTTCTTTATCCATTCATCTGTTGATGGACACTTAGGTTGCTTCCATGTCCTGGCTGTTGTAAACAGAGTTGCAATGAACATTTTAGTACATGAGTCTTTTTGAATTATGGTTTTCTTAAGGTATATGCCCAGTAGTGGGATTCCTGGGTCGTATGGTAGTTCTATTTTTAGTTTTTTAAGGAACCTCCATACTGTTCTCCATAGTGGCTGTATCAATTTACATTCCCACCAAAAGTGCAAGAGGGTTCCCTTTTCTCCACAACCTCTCCAGCATTTATTGTTTGTAGATTCTTTGATGATGGCCATTCTGATCAGTGTGAGATGTTATCTCATTGTAGTTTGGAATTGCATTTCTCTAATGATTAATGATGTTGAGCATCCTTTCATGTGTTTGTTGGCAATCTATATATCTTCTTGGAGAAATGTCTGTTTAGGTCTTTTGCCCATTTTTGGATTGGGTTGTTTGTTTTTTTTGATACTGAGCTGCATGAACTGCTTGTAAATTTGGGGGATTCATCCTTTGTCAGTTGCTTCATTTGCAAGTATTCAAAAAGGATCTTGCTGTGATTTATGTCATAGAGTGTTCTGCCTATGTTTTCCTCTAAGAGTTTGATAGTGTCTGGCCTTACATTTAGGTCTTTAATCCATTTTGAGTTTATTTTCATGTATGGTGTTAGGGAGTGTTCTAATTTCATTCTTTCACATGTTGCTGTCCAGTTTTCCCAGCACCACTTATTGAAGAGGCTGTCTTTTCTCCCCTGTATATTCTGGCCTCCTTTATCAAATACAAGGTGACCATATGTGTGTGGGTTTATCTCTAGGCTTTCTGTCCTCTTCCATTGATCGATATTTCTGTTTTTGTGCCAGTACCATACTGTCTTGATTACTGTAGCTTTGTAGTATAGTCTGAAGTCAGGGAGCCTGATTCCTCCAGCTCTGTTTTTCTTAAGATTCCTTTGGCTATTCAGGGTCTATTGTGTTTCCATACAGATTGTGAAAATTTTTGTTCTAGTTCGGTGAAAAATGCTATTGGAAGTTTGATAGAGATTGCATTGAATCTGTAAATTGCTTGGGTAATATAGTCATTTTCACAATGTTGATTCTTCCAATTCAAGAACATGGTATATCTCTCTTGTTTGTTTCATCTTAAATTTCTTCATCAGTGTCTTATAGTTTTCTACATACATGTCTTTTGTCTCCTTTGGTAGGTTTATTCCTAGGTATTTCATTCTTTTTGTTCCAATGGTAAATGGGAGTGTTTCCTTAATTTCTCTTTCACATTTTTCATCATTAATGTATAGGAATGCAAGAGATTTCTGTGCATTAATTTTGTATCCTGCTACTTTACTCATTGTAAACTCATTGATTAGTCCAGTAGTTTTCTGGTAGCATCTTTAGAATTCTCTAAGTATAGTATCATGTCATCTGCAAACAGTGACAGTTTTACTACTTCTTTTCTGATTTGGATTCCTTTTATTTCCTTTTCTTCTCTGATTGCTGTGGGTAAAACTTCCAAAACTATTTTGAATAATAGTGGTGAGAGTGGGCAACCTTGTCTTGTTCCTGATCTTAGTGGAAATGGTTTCAGTCTTTCAGCATTGAGGATGATTTTGGCTGTGGGTTTGTCATATATGGCCTTTATTATGTTGAGGAAAATTCCCTCTATGCCTACCTTCTGGAGGGTTTTTATCATAAATGGGTGTTGAACTTCGTTGACAGCTTTCTCTGCATCTATTGAGATGATCATATGTTTTTTTCTTCTTCAATTTGTTAATATGGTGTATCACATTGATTGATTTGCATATATTGAAGAATCCTTGCATTCTTGGGATAAACCCCACTTGATCAAGGTGTATGATCCTTTTAATGTGCTGTTGGATTCTGTTTGGTAGTATTTGTTGAGGATTTTTGCATCTATGTTCATCAGTGATATTGGCCTGTAGTTTTCTTTCTTTGTGACATTTTTCTCTGGTTTTGGTATCAGGGTGATGTTGGCTTCATAGAATGAGTTTGGGAGTGTTCCTCCCTCTGCTATATTTTAGAAGAGTTTGAGAAGGATAGGTGTTAGCTCTTCTCTAAATGTTGATAGAATTCGCCTGTGAAGCCATCTGGTCCTGGGCTTTTGTTTGTTGGAAGATTTTTAATCACCCTTTTCAATTTCAGTGCTTGTAATTGGTCTGTTCATATTGTCTATTTCTTCCTGGTTCAGTCTCAGCAGGTTGTGCATTTCTAAGAATTTGTCCATTTCTACCAAGTTGTCCATTTTATTGGCATATAGTTGCTTGTAGTAATCTCTCATGATCCTTTGTGTTTCTGCAGTGTCAGTTGTTACTTCCCCTTTTTCATTTTTAATTCTATTGATTTGAGTCTTCTCCCTTTTTTTCTTGATGAGTGTGGCTAATGGTTTATCAATTTTGTTTATCTTCTCCAAGAACCAGCTTTTAATTTTATTGATCTTTGCTATCATTTCCTTCATTTCTTTTTCATTTATTTCTGATCTGATCTTTATGATTTCTTTCCTCTGCTAACTTTGGTGTTTTTTTTGTTCTTCTTTCTCTAATTGCTTTAGGTGTAAGGTTAGGTTGTTTATTTGAGATGTTTCTTGTTTCGTCAGGTAGGATTGTATTGCTATAAACTTCCCTCTTAGAACTGCTTTTTCTGCATCCCATAGGTTTTGGGTCGTCATGTTTTCATTGTCATTTGTTTCTAGGTATTTTTTGATTTCTTCTTTGATTTCTTCAGTGATCTCTTGGTTATTAAGTAGTGTATGGTTTAGCCGCCATGTGTTTGTATTTTTTACAGATTTTTTTTTCCTGTAATTTCTAGTCAAATAGCATTGTGGTCAGAAAAGATACTTGATATGATTTCAATTTTCTTAAATTTACCAAGGCTTGATTTGTGACCCAAGATATGATCTATCCTGGAGAATGTTCCATGACACTTGAGAAGAATGTGTATTCTGTTGTTTTAGGATGGAATGTCCTATAAATATCAATTAAATCCATCCTGTTTAATGTATCATTTAAAGCTTGTGTTTCCTTATTTATTTTCATTTTGGATGATCTATCCGTTGGTGAAAGTGGGGTGTTAAAGTCTCCTACTATGATTGTGTTGTCAGTTTCCCATTTTCTGGCAGTTAGTATTTGCCTTATGTATGTGGTGCTCGTATGTTGGGTGCATAAATATTTATAATTGTTATATCTTCTTCTTGGGTTGATCCCTTGATCATTATGTAGTGTCCTTCTTTGTCTCTTGTAATAGTCTTTGTTTTAAAGTCTATTTTGTTTGATATAAGAATTGCTACACCAGCTTTCTTTTGATTTCCATTTGCATGGAATATCTTTTTCCATCCCCTCACTTTCAATCTGTATGTGTCCCTAGGTCTCAGGTGGGTCTCTTGTAGACAGCATATATATGGGTTTTGTTTTTGTATTTATTCAGCCAGTCTTTGTCTTTTGTTGGAGCATTTAATCTATTTACATTTAAGGTAATATATCAGTATGTATGTTCCATCACCATTTTCTTAATTGTTTTGGGTTTGTTATTGTAGGTCTTTTCCTTCTCTTGTGTTTCCTGCCTAGAGAAGTTCCTTTAGCATTGGTTGTAAAGGTGTTTTGGTGGTGCTGAATTCTCTTGGCCCTTGCTTGTCTGTAAATGTTTTAATTTCTCCGTCAAATCTGAATGAGTTCCTTGCTGGGTAGAGTAATCTTGGTTGTAGGTTTTTCTCCTTCATCACTTTAAATATGTCCTGCCCCTCCCTTCTGACTTTCAGATTTTCTGCTGAAAGATCTGCTGTTAAACCTATTGGGATTCCCATATGTGTTATTTGTTGTTTTTCCCTTGCTGCTTTTAATATTTTTTCTTTGTATTTAATTTTTGATAGTTTAATATGTGTCTTCCCATGTTTCTCCTTGGATTTATCCTGTATGGGGCTCTCTGTGCTTCCTGGACTTGATTAACTATTTCCTTTCCCATATTAGGGAAGTTTTCAACTATAATCTCTTCAAATATTTTCTCAGTCCCTTTCGTTTGCTCTTCTTCTTCTGGCTCCCCTATAATTCAAATGTTGGTGCATTTGATGTTGTCCCAGAGATCTCTGAGACTGTCCTCAGTTCTTTTCCTTCTTTTTTCTTTATTCTGCTCTGCAGTACTTATTTCCACTATTTTATCTTCCAGGTCACTTATCCATTCTTCTGCCTCAGTTATTTATTTTATTTGATATTAGTGTAGCTACTCCAGCTTTCTTTTGGTTTCCATTTTCATGATATATCTTTTTCCTTCCCTTCACTTTGAACTTATGTATGTTCTTAAAGCTGAGTTAGTCTCTTGTAGGCAGCTTATAATTGGGGCTTGTTTTTTTGTTTTTTTTTTGTGTGTGTGTGTGTGTGTGTGTGTGTGTGTGTGTGTGTGTGTGTTTTAATGCATTCAGCTACTCTATGCTGTTTAATTGTAAAGTTTAATCCATTTACATTTAGAGCAATTATTGATATGTGTGAACTGCTAATGTTTTCTGGATGAATATAAGTTCCTGTGTTTCTTTCTTCCTCTTTTGTTGTCTTCCTTTGTGAATTGATGATCTTGTATATTCATATTCCTTGATTCCCTTCTCATTTTTTTTTTGTTTTGGTTGCATGTTTTTGTTTTGTGGTTAACACGAGGCTTACATAAAACATAGATATAACAATTTTATGCTGATAACGTAATTGATCTCATACAAAAACTCTAGCCTTTACTTCCCCGTTTTATGTTTCCAGTGTCCCAGTTTACCTCTTTTTTTTTTTTTTTTTTTTTTTTTTGTGGTACGCGGACCTCTCACTGTTGTGGCCTCTCCCGTTGCGGAGCACAGGCTCCGGACGCACAGGCTCAGCGGCCATGGCTCATGGGCCCAGCCGCTCCGCGGCATGTGGGATCTTCCCGGACCGGGGCACGAACCCGTGTCCCCTGCATCGGCAGGCGGATTCTCAACCACTGCGCCACCAGGGAAGCCCTACCTCTTTTTATATTGTGTATTGATTAGCAAATTATTGTAGCTATAGTTATTCTTAATACTTTTGTCCTTTAACTTTTATACTAGAGTTAAGTGGTTAACATACCACCATATTGCAGTATTAGGGCATTCTGCTTTTGACTATACACTTAACTTTACCAGTGTTTTGTAGTTTTTCACATGTTTTCATATTACTTATTAGCATTCTTTTATTTCAGCTTGATGAACTCCTTTCAGAATTTCTTGCAAGTCTAGTCTAGAGGTGGTAAACTCCCTCTGTTTTTATTTGTCTGAGAAAGTCATTATCTGTCCTTCATTTTTTTAAGGATAACTTTGAAGGATAGAGTATTCTTGGTTGTCATTTTTTTTCTTTCAGCATTTTGAATATATTATCCCACTCATCGCCTGAAAGTTTTCTGCTGAGAAATTAATTGACAGCCTTATTAGGGTTCCCTTGTAAGTTACAAGCATTTTTTTCTCTAGCTGCTTTTAATATTCTCTCTTTTTCTTTGATTTTAATAGTTTTATTATAATGTGTCTTGGAGAATATCTCTGAGTTTGGGGACCTATGAGCTTCATGAACTTTGATGTTCAAATTTTTCCCAGTTTGAGGAAATTCTCAGCCATTATTTCTTTAGAGAAGCTTTCTGCCTCCCACTCCACCTTCTGGGACTCCAGTAATTCTTAGATTGCTTTTTTTTTAATGGTATGCCCTAGACTATGTAGACTTTCTGTGCTCTTGTTTTATTTTTTCAGTCTGTTCTCCTATGACTGAAAATTTCAAAGGTCTGCCTACTAATTTACATATTTTTTCTTCTTTGTTCCATTCTATTGTTGATGCTCTCTGTTGCACTTTTCATTTCATTCATTGTATTCTTCAGTTTCAGAATTTCTGTTAGCTTTGTTTTAAGATTTCTATTTGTTAAGCTTCTCATTTTGCTATTTCTTATTTTACTGACTTTATTCATTTAATTGTCTGTGTTTTCTTACAGCTCATTGAGCTTCCTTAAAATAGCTATTTTGATATTTTTATCAGGTAAATCACATATCTCTGTGTATATGGGATCTGTAATTACAGAATTATTGTATGCCTTTGGTGGTGTCATTTTTAAAATTTTTTCATGTTTATTGAAGTTTTGCGCTAGTGTCTTTGCTTTTTAAGTAGCAGTCATCTCCAGTCTTTACTGACTGACTTTGGGAAAGGAATACCTTCTGTCAGTCCTGCTAGGGATTCTGAGTCTTTCTCAGTCCTTCTCTGAATATGCCTGCTTCACACTTTTTGCTCCCTCTTGTGGCAGAATTCTTAAGCGTGTGTGACTTTTCTTGATCTTCCAAAGCCAGCCAGGTGCTGAAAATCTCCCTTTTGGTTTTCCAAGGGCAGTCTTTCCCAGACTTGAAGATTTGGCTGGCTTTCTGTGCATGTTTACTAGCTATCTACAGAAGCTCACTTTTGCTGCTGTTAGGACCATGCTCAGAGAATTGGCCATGGGGTAAAATTGTGTTTGCATGAAAATTGCAGAGTGCTGGAGGTACCCATTGGCCAGCCAGGGGATCTTCAGGTGAGGCATCCTCAGTGGCTTGTGGGTGAGCCATCCAGTGGAGTTCCTGATGTAGTTTGTAGCATCTGTTTCCCTTTGATACATTCCATTTCAAGCCCAGATGCTCACTGTCCCTCAGTTGGGCAGCTCACTCTTCAGGAGCCTGGATAGGGAGAGGGAGAGAAATGGGCCCTTTTGGCAGCTTCCCACACCGCTGGGGAAACTGGGTGCTCACTCACACATTCTCACTTTCTACCAGCAGGACAAATCACAGTCTGAGAAGGACTTCTTGGGCACTGAGCTGTGCCGCCTTGGGGGAGGGATGAATTGGTTAAAGTCAAACTGAATCTCTTATCCTCATGAATGTGTCCAATTTCATATTTTGCTCCAATAATATGTTGGAACATCTCCACTGGACTTTGGGGCATCCTCAAAGGCTCTCTCATCTGTACATGATTGTCTAATTCAGTGTTCTCCTGGAGTTCCTGGACTGCAGATGAAAAAGGCTAGAACCAGTCCTTTCAGGGTCCAGAGCCAGGATGGAGGTCTGTCTGCTTATTACTCAATGCATGAGTGGTTGAAATTCCTCCTAGGTCCCTTGTATGGTGCTGTTGACAGAACCAAAGCCAATCATTGCTGTAGCTGAGTCTTCATGAATATGGAATTGTCCTGGTCTATAATCAGGACCACAGTCAGTGAGTCAGCTCCCTGGGTGCAGATCTACCTTCTCAAAATGTCTCTCCGTATTCTTGGACTTCAGCAGGGTTTCGCAGTCTCTTAACGGGATCCCTTAACTCTCACAAAGACACTTTTATCCTTGGATGAGTACCAAATTGTTGTTGAGGAGGGATATCAAGAAACATCTTATTCAGCCATCTTATTGACATTATTCCTCCTATTTACTTAGTTTTTATGTCACCATGCTTGAGACATCATAGCGCATAGCTTAAAAGTATGCACCCAAAAGGCTCCTGTATGATGGATTAAATTGTCATACTGCATTGCAGTATTCCACAGTCCTCCCCCAATTTTAGACTCTTCCTATAACCAGTACAACCAGGGACAGTCTCAGATTAATATCTTGACACATCAACTTGCATAACATAATTCCAAAATGTTTGTCTCAGAAAGTTTCATTCTAGTTTATGCTTGTGAATTCCTATCATTTGGTGATATTCATGAGCTAGTCAAATATCCTGACACCAAATGCATCACTGTGGTCCGCCTTCAGGTGCAGCACTAACAGATTAAACAACAGCAAGTTTGTACAGACTCAAAATATCAACTAAAGATAAGAGATAAATGTTGTAAGGCAAGGGAAATACAAGTAAAAATTGGTGGACATTATTGAATAAGTTAGAGAATGTGATGGCTAAGATCTGTTTTATCACCTAATTCAACAAATTTTTCAAGGGGAAAAAAATGATTGAGAGAACAGTTTTAACTACAAGTCCCATAAGTGTAGATGGAACTAGAATTGATCATTCAATTCTAAATGTGGTTATCCTTGACACATAGGGTTTTTGGGGATAGCATTCAATTGCTTTCTCTGTAAGATATCAAGTCACCTGACTGTCTAGCAGGCAGGCAGTTTGGATTGCAGGAATGCTCTATAGGATAGTATATCACCTCCCTGGCTGGTATTAATTGTTTACACCATGAAAAAATACTATGAAATTATATGCAATGTACATAAACTAAAATATATTTAATTTGGATGTCCTTTTGTAGTGTGATTTGTAATAAACACTTTTTCTGTTTATGCTTTTTCTAATAACAACAATCTGTTCATACAAGCAAAATTTAGAGAAGCATTTTAGTAAACTGCATTGAAGATAGAAACTATATCTTTTATTATTTGGCCATACTGATATGTGACCTTGGGTTTCCTAAATTTTCTTTTCAGACTCTAAAATATTATCAAGAATTAAGTGAGGTTTTGCTTCTTTTTCTCAGCTATAAAGGGCACTTTGATCCCTGAATCAGAAATATTTCTAGTTTAATGCAAGTATTTTTCATCTGTTAACTGTAATGATAAAATAAGTGTCTAACAAGTGTGTGTATAGTAAAACATGTTCAGATTCTAATTTTAATTTTATATTGATACCTTATATTCTTTACAGCTTTCATAAAATCATTTTGAAAGTCTTGTCCTTTGTTAAGAAGAGTCAATAGAAAATATTTAAATTTCATTCTATAAGAGAATAGATGGAGAAATTATGATCTTATTTGTATAATAATAGAACACTCTTCAAGTTAATATGCCATTCATTATATACTCAGTGCCCCTTACAGTGTTTCATACAATGCAAACATTCAATAAATAATTTTTAATCAATGAATGAAATGGCCAAACATATTTTAAGTATTCAATGTATCCAACCGAGTTTTTCCAAACTATACACAGGAGATATTATAGAGATTTTAATATTTGCTATATAAAAACAGCATTGTAGTCAGCAGACTATGGAAGATATTTATTAAAATACAACAAAATAGGCTGCTTCTA